>NC_060145.1:289045230-289670230 GCF_021461385.2 Schistocerca piceifrons | reverse complement strand
TGCACGCCAGTACTGCAACTGGGTGTCACTGAATGGCGATAGGCGACAATTCCAGCTGAGTCACGTTTTATTCGCCAACGGACAGCTGGCTGTTGGTGTGTAGGGCGTGAAACGTCCGAAAGGAAAGAGGTTCTGGCCGGAAGAGGGCATGTTATGCTCTGGTCAATGTTTTCCTGGCATTCCCTGAGTTATCTCGTCATTCTGGAATGCACAATGGATCAACATAAGTCTTCATCTATCTTGGGAACGATGTGCACCCCTACATACAGTTTGACTTTCCTCAGTACGAAAGCATCTACCAACAGGACAATGTAACATGTCAAACAGCTCGCAGAGTACGTACTGTAAGTAGGCTGTTTAGGTTTTATGGTTGGTAACACCACTATTTCGCTATTGTAGTGTTGGGCAGTTGGGCAGTTGGGTGTGAACAGCGCATAGCGTTGCGCAGTTGTAGATGAGCCGCCAGCAGTGGTGGATGTGGGGAGAGAGATGGCAGAATTTGAAGAGCGGACGATCTGGACGTGTGTCCGCCAGGAAGAGTAAATTTGTAATACTGGATATCATGAACTGATATATATATATTTTTTTGACTTTTGAACACTATTAAGATAAATACATTGCTTGTTCTCTATCTAAATCTTTCATTTGCTAACTATACCTATCAGTAGTTAGTGCCTTCAGTAGTTAGAATCTTTTATTTAGCTGGCAGTAGTGGTGCTTGCTGTATTGCAGTAGTTCGAGTAACGAAGATTTTTGTGAGGTAAGTGATTCATGAAAGGTATAGGTTACTGTTAGTCAGAGCCATTCTTTTGTAGGGATTTTTGAAAGTCTGATTGTGTTGCGCTAAAAATATTGTATGTCAGTTTAGCGTTGATCAGAATAAATAAAGAGAGTAATATCTGACTACGTTCAGTTTTGCTCAGCAGTTCGAAAATCAAATAACGTAGAGGTTTATCAGCACAGCAATTCATTAATTTTTCTAAGGGGACATTTCATTTGGCGACCCTGCCAGGAAACCTCACTGGAATCTTATGACTTTTTCATGTAGTTTGTGTAATTAGTGTAGCTATTGTTTATTGCTAGAGCATCATTGTAGAGAGAATTTCCTTTGTAGTTGTAGTTTTTTATTGTTGTACAGTAAAACAGTTGTGGCATACATGTAGATTTGCACCAAGTATTTCACAGCTGCGCTTACAATTAATGAGATATTATTTTCAGTGCTATGCTAATGTGTTTTCTTGTTTTTGCTCTTCAAATTGTGCTTTTCTTGTTATTATGTGAAATACGTGATAATTATGGCATGTGAAAAACGTAACACTAGGCTGCAAAGTAAATTGAGAAATGATAATGACGATGATTGTAGCTCATCAGCATCACCGTGTAATAAATATAAGACATTCAATGTAGTAATCTGGTAATTATGCATAGGGAAATGGAGCAGGCGGCAAATAATGGTGTAGACAGTGAAACAATTAGTGAACAGGGAAGCATTATCGATAGATTGGCCGGCAACAGCTCGCCTCAGGAATCCGAAATGAGAGGACACAATCTTGCAAATACTGTAGATACAGGTTTTGGGTCCTCACCGTTTTCTCAAATAAGTCAAGACAAATTTTCTGCTTGTCAAAATGTGAATGTTACCGGTGCAAATGCACTGCCGAAAAGCATAGAGGAACAGATTCCACACACTAATACATTATTATTGCAATTAATGCAACAAATGAAACAAAATCAGAGACAAACACAGCAACAGTTAGACACAATGGAAAAAAATCAAAAACAGTCACAGCAACAAATGGAACGAAATCAGAAACAAATTAAAAAACACTTCAACAAATACGTGAAGATTTAACTACTTAGTTACATAACATCGAATCGAAATGTAAAAAAGTCTGTAATGACGTAAAAACACAAATTTGTGAGCTTTTTCAACCTATTTTTTCGCAGCATGAAAATGCATTACAGAATCACGAAGTAGCCATAAAAGAACTGCAAACTATTGTTCATGAAAATTACGAGACCCTGCAGGCTAAAATTGAAGCACTTGCATCTACCAGTTTGGTTACGTAACTTGCAAAAACTGAGGAAAACTTAATAGACACAGTAGATACTCTGAAAAATGGTTCAGAAAGACACATGGAGGAAATTAGTTCATTATCAGAGAAAGTAGTCGAACTTTCGGATCAGCTAAATAATTAATCTACGAAGGTAGATGATACTCTGAATGACACAAGACCGGTAGTCTTTAATGACACAGAAGAGTGCGAACAAATTAGGAAATTCAAACAAAATCAGAATCAAATTAATACGCAACACCAAAGAGAAATCCGGGAAGTACAAGATCAGCTGACACAGGTAATACAAGAATTACGTATTTCAGAGGACACTCGCGCCCCAATACGGGAAGAGGGACATAGAAATACAGAACAGCCACAAAATAATAACACAGGGCACTCCGGAAATTATGAAAGAAATTGGCAAGGTGCACCGAATTTTGAGATGGAATCGCGGAAACGACATAACAGTAACCGACATGCGACTAGTTGATATGATGATTTTGACTATATGCTGTTTATTACTACATGTAAATCCAAAACATTGAAGAATCCCGGCAACGACATTCATCCACAAGCGTGGCTTCATCAATTCTCTCATTGTTTTCCTCCCGACTGGTCATTAGAGCACAGATTAGAATTTAAGTGTGGCTGTTTAGAGAATGAACCAACAGTAAGAATGCGATCGTTCATTCACGATTGCCACAGTGAAGGAGAATTTTACCATGCCTTACTCTCAGCATATTGGTCTCAAGCCACACAAGACCGAGTAAAACATAACATCATAATGATGAAACATATCGAACAATCTGAATTTTCCAGTCTTGTGAAATATTTTGAAGACATGTCGCACAAGAATCAGTACCTGTCAAACCCATACAGCCCCTTAGAACTCATCCACATTTGCTTAATCAAATTGCCTGAACATTTACGACATATTATTTTGGCAGGACGTTGCAAAGACGACATTGAAGCTTTTCAGGGACTCTTACAAGAATTGGAAATCGACACTGACCATCGCGGGATGCGAAAACAGGAACACAACAATCACAGGTCACATCCGTCACAATTCCGGGATGAAAGATAACAACTGGACAGGACAAGGCTATTCTTATAATGTAAATCGTGACCAAAACAGACACCACCCGTATGACAATCGTTGGCAGAGTAGTAATAATTACAGGGAAAGATCACATCTCCGCAGTAATGACTATCACAGATATAATCAGAGAAACAGATAATATGGGAAAGAAAATAATTATTATCAAGGGAGACAGAATAACTTCAGACCCAACGGTCTACCGCGCAGTTACGATTCCGGGAGAAATTCTCCACCACATGAACGACAAGAAAGAAACTATGGAATCTACTGACATGACGACAGACGAAATAATCGTAATGACAGACCTGAATTTCATCAGAACTTTTGGGATTCCAACATCGCAGATCTCTCTCGACAAGGTGAATTTGTAGAAGTTAGGTCTCCTAATCCTAATAACGACGCGCGCCAACAAAGAGACAGACAATGACTCGCACCGCAGGCAGCCACGTGCGCTGGCTGGCTCAGAGAAAAATAACATAGACGCTAACCTTGAGAAAAATTTCAGCATTCCTTACCGACGTATACAACATGATAATTGATTTGAAGTTGAAACTCTGCATACTAGGATGGGTAAAGGATTGCACCACATTTCACATGTAAAACCGTTTATTGAGAGATAATCTGCCTTTTAACTTAGTCTTTGCCATAAAATTTTTCACTTCACGTTACTAGTACGCTTTGTCACACTTAGAAACTGTTAACATGCAACAATGTTTTGAAGTTAACTATCCAGTCAAGAACCTAGGCAAATTATTTAGACAGTAATTACGAATGCATTTTTATAGTGAACAGCCGACACAGTGTTGTTGCGTGTACATTATTCCTTGTTCGTTGCATGATTACGTAACGACTATAAGGCTTACATACTTAGAACATATAACGTTACTGCTAACGAGATTTTAATGCAACGTTTTGGTTTACTTGAAAATACATTCTGGATTTAAAGTACTTTCTGAGAGGTACAAGATGACGCAGTGGTTAGTTTATTTGTCAGCTAAACGATTATATCACGACACTACTAATGTCTGACACAATTTACATTGTTGCTTTTGCGGTGTATCTCTTTTATATCTGCACAGTTTTTCTGGATTCTTCTGGAAAGAAAAACATGTTTTAGTAGCAACCTTTGTGGTATAGCTACAATGAGAAAGCCTTTTTCGTAGCACAACAATACATTACAGTATAGTACTTTCTTGATCACGGTACTGTACGTAATAACTACGATATCTATACGCATAGCATTTCACTTTTGTTTATTACGAGGTAAATACATTGACTTCTACAGAACTTTGCTTACAGACGACGATAATTACGACCTTGGCACATTTTTTACCCTTAAGTAATGACAGATTATCTTACAACAAGATGCACAATAAATTTAGCGCTGCAGTACACGTACTTGAGTGATTAATTTTGTACTTAAAACATTTATTTTTAAAGATATTTGAATCACAAAGATACAAAGAAAGTTTTCGGAGATACATTTCATTCGACTGCTGTAATATGTAACACCTGAGGGTATAATTACATTAATTCTCATGGGGTACACGCCTACTTTGTCTGATATATACTGAAATGCTTATGAATTGATGGGAAATATTCTTACATCTGCACACCTGATTATGACAAGTGCCTATCTACGAGAGTTGAGAGAATTTCTACTGACTTATGAAATGCCACATGGCTATTGAATGATGTTTTATGCTTTGCTTTGTGCATAGTTTCTTATTTCATTTGATGTCTGGTTTCCAGCTGTGTTGCAGCATTGTTTTTATAAACTTTCTGTCAACTGATCTATTAAATAATAATTTTATGATCCACATTCTTCGAAAAAGTAGCACTTGGGAAGGAAAGAACAATACGAAGGGACTAATGACAGTAACTGCATACATGATTTTCTTTTTAAGTACTTGGTAATTTTTTTGTAGAATAAGTTGTTGTGGTGCACTACTTGAATGACATATACATTAAGATGTGAATAGACATTTCCCTTATCTGCATTGTTGTCTTTAGTCTACAATTTGTTCCGATTGTGGGTTTGTCATGTTTAGACATAAGTCATTGCATTTGCTGCTGCTGTTTGCCAGGCATAGTGCTACTGATTTTACTTTGTGTTATTGTGTTAAGCCAGTTTTACTACTGATTTATTTTTCTTGTTGCTGCACATTGGCTCATATTAGTTGTAATGTTGCATTTGCTTTGCTAATTTAGATATACTGCTGCTTGTTTTGCCAATTTGCATTTTTTTGTCATTGCTGTTTGTGTTAATTTGTTGTGTGTTGCTGCATTGCCTCGTCCCTTAGTATATATATCTGAGCTCAGTTGATTTAAGTTAGCTAAAGAGGAGGTAGGCTATATAAAAGAATGAGTTGCGATGAATTGGAAGAAATGCGTTGAGAAGTTATATGAAAAAGATTTGGGCAAAAATGAATACAATGAGAAAGATTTATTTTGAAGAGAATATGAACAAAACAGTAGGGTTTAAGGACAACAGGCTTAGATAGGATTTTTTTTGGCAGGAGCAAATGTTGAAATAAGAGGGAAGATCTATGGAATGAAGTTTTGGGTTGGACTGCAGTATCAGACATCTCACTGAAAATAAACCCTGACCTTTTCTTTACTGTTATTCCGCTATGTGTTTGTGTACCCTTGTGTAATTGTGTTCTTCCTGTCTTTATATGTTTATCTGATAAGAGATATGTTGTAGAATACTATGTTATTTACTTTGTAAAGATGTTTAGACATTATTAATTCTGTTCTGTTTCAATGCTTATGTGTGAAATTAATGTTTCGAAAACTATTCTCATTATTTTATTTATTTACTTATGTCATAATTCCTGTAACACGGATGTATCTGTTTATTTCTATTCTTTTGTAAAGCCTGTGCTACTGTATTGTTATGTTCTTTAATAACGTCTATTGTACTTTTGTAATTGTATTCTTATGTTGTGAATTTATAATTGTATAGACACCAGTTCTTCAAATTAAGTTTCATTTCATTGCATACGTTTTTGTTGGTCATAGCACACGCAGAATATGCGAGAAAAATAGGGGCCTGTTAGCATTTGCACGTGTGTTGATAATTCAGCAAGGGACTGGTTAACAGCAATGCTGGTTCTAAGGACAATTCCAAAAATTTTGTGAGTGGACAAGTGGTGGTTTATGGACTTGCTATATTGTCTGCAAGACACTTCGATGGTGATTGTGGTCCTGCACAGTTGCAACAGATGGCTGCTGGCTGTCTCTACAAGGACTGCAGTGGGTCTGCACCTTTGATGGCCCACCAATACCATACTCTCTACCAGGACTACATTGGGTCCGTCCTGTGATGACCTACCTACCAATATTCTTCAAAACTTCGACTGACTCTGTTGTGGGTTTTTCTGTTCTGGTCCATTACCTGTCTGCATGTCAAGAAAAAGCACTGTCTTTCCATTGGAAGGACAACACTACTTCTTCAAGACTGCACGGAAATCCACTACTTCCCTGAGCATTTTCTTTTTCTGATCAGACTTTGTGCAATGCAATTATTATTGTGATGGATGATCAGGACTGTCTATATAAGAACTATTTTTGCTTTTGATCATTAAATCAACAAGTGTGTGCATTTGATATCTTTGTTGTTGTAATTATGAAAAATTTTATCAAATCATTACTGGCCACTGCCCAAAACAATTTGTAAAATTTTTTGTGGGGAGCATGAGGGCTATGTAAGTAGGCTGTTTAGGTTTTTATGTTGGTAAAACCACGTAGCGCTCTGTATGAAAATCACTGGCTGTGCTGTGTGCAGTCTGTGACTGGTTGGCATTGTTGAAATATTCGCTATTGTAGTGTTGGGCAGTTGTGTGTGAACAGCGCACAGCGTTGCGCAGTTGGAGGTGAGCCGCCAGCAGTGGTGGATGTTGGGAGAGAGATGGCAGAATTTTAAGAGCGGACGATCTGGACGTGTGTCCGCCAGAAAGAGTAAATTTGTAATACTGGAAATCATGAACTGATATATATATATATATATATATATATATATATATATATATATATATATATATATATATATATATATATATTATATATTATATATATATGAACACTATTATATTGTTTGTTCTCTATCAAAATCTTTCATTTGCTAACTATGCCTATCAGTAGTTGGTGCCTTCAGTAGTTAGAATATTTTATTTAGCTGGATGTAGTGGCGCTCGCTGTATTGCAGTAGTTCGAGTAACGAAGATTTTTGTGAGGTAAGTAATTCATGAAAGGTATAGGTTATTGTTAGTCAGGGCCATTCTTTTGTAGGGATTACTGAAAGTGAGATTGCGTTGCGGTGAAAATATTGTGTGCCAGTTTAGTGAGGATCAGAATAAGTAAAGAGAAAACTGTTAGAGTACATTGAGTTTTGCTCAGCTGTTAGAAAATGAAATAGCGTAGAAGTTTACCAGCACAGTCATCCTTATTTTTTCTAAGGGGACGTTTCAGTACGTGGTTCGAAGAGCACCAGGATGACTTCGTCGTTCTGCCTGTCCATCATACCCCCGCATTAAAACCCAGTCGAGAATGTGTGAGACCACATCGAATGGCTGTTCGTTCCGTGGATCCTCAAGCAAGAAACCTAGCACAGCTCGTCGTGGTACTGGAGTCGAGATTGCTCCACATCCTTACCGGTACCTTACGGAACTTAACCGAATTTCTTCCTGCACGCCTTGTAGCGGTGCGCACTAGAAAAGGTGGTTACTCACGCTTTTGGCAAGTGGTTAGCATAATGTACTGGTCAGCGTAGACTAACTTCGTCTGTCATAAGTTCAATCACAAGACAGGTTGAAGCTGGAATCGATAAGAAATATTACGTCTACCCATTTAACATGCTCGTGACAGACACTGGTGATTCAGGAGCGCTTACGTCTAGCTCGTTGACGCAAACAGGTTCACATCCGATAAATCTCTCTTACATTGAAGCAACACTGTTGGCAAAACTGTACGACGTATCATGGTGATGTGCGTAATATGGGAGCTACCCTCGTGCTGTGGGCACTTCGTATGGTGCTGAACGCACTCGTCACTTCCATTACTTCTCACTGATTTCTCGAACTCACCAGCGACCAGCAGTGTCTACTATACGAGCCGCAATACAGCACTATGTATCCCCCACTTTCTAGTACATTTCATATTTTCATTTTGATTGTAGACTTCACTTTACACATGGAAAAAATCGCTGGTCCAGTACAGCGGCATTAAAAAAGTTTTCCATATTCTTAGAGGAGATAGCACTAGGAAAAACCATTAAAAATACTGTAAATACGAGGGTGAGTCAAATGAAAATCTTAAATTTGTAATAACAAATCGAAATTTCGCGCCGTTATCCTGTAAGTTCGTAAGCGTGCTACAAACAGCGTGCATAATTGCCTGTAGGTGGCGGCATAGTGCAGATGCACACATACCGACGCAAAATCAGTATAAAGATGGCCGCCCCACTTGCAACTTGCACCGGGAAGAACAGCGTTCTGTTATTAGGTTTTTTCGTAGTGAAGGTGTAAAAGCTATTGAAATTCATCGTCGAATGAAGGTTCCGTACAGTGATGCATGTTTGTCACAGCAGCAAGTCTACAAATGGAGTAGGAAGTTCGCAAATTGTGTGACTCCTTTCGAAGATACTCCTCGTCCAGGTCAGGCACAACGAGTTGTGACTCCACAGAACGTTGCAGCAGTTGAAGCCATAGTGGAGGAAAACCACTGAGTGACTCTGAATGACATTGTAGCATGTTTACAGATTAGTCATTGGTCAGCACACCATATTGTGCATGATGTGCTCCAGTTTTATGCTTGTATATATCAGGAAACAAATACTCGTCAACATATCGATTAGTTTTATTGTGTCGAGAGTATCATTAATTATTTATTTCTTATTAGCTGTGTGGGTCGAAGTTCACTTCTGTGCAAAACTTAAGGACGATGCAAATTCCGCCTGATGTGTATCTGCCAAGTACACGTAACATAGCTCGATGAAACTTGGATCATACGAAGAAAAAACTTCTGCAGTATGGTATATATTGAATGAAAAACGTGATGAGTAGAACAAAAATAACACTTTTACACAAAGACAATATTTACACTGAAGTCACCACGCTTTGTGATGCTGCCCTGGACATTACGAAAATGGAGACATGGTTCTTAACAGAGTGTGTGATCACCACGGGCGGCAATGTATGCTCCACAACGTGCTCCCATGTTGGCAACAAGGTTGGTATGGGGTTTTTGTCGTAGGGCGTTCAATTTCTCCACAAACGCTGGCGAAAGCAGTTGGATGCTCCATGATGAATGTGTATGTACTGCAGTATGTCTCCCCTATGTATCCCACACTCCACAGGGCTCAATGGGAACGGGTATGACAGTCTACTCCCCGAGTATCAGCTCGTTCCTAGGGCGGCGCTGTTGTAGGCGATCGCCATGAAAACGGTAATAGCCGAATGCAGCACTGAAAATACTTATTGTGCGTGGACAAAAAGTACGCTGTCACAATAATGTTGATCAGAGAGTGTACAGTGTTAAAGGATTTGGAGGTCAGTAAGGCCATTCCACATTATGCCTCCCTACACCATAACACCTGGACCGCGAAAACGATCATATTCTAGAATTTTTCTGGGTGTATTACCTGTTCCCACGTCTTAGCATATAAGCATACGCAGAGAATCACTATTCAGACTGAACATCTTCAAATCTCAGTACGCTTACCCACTTCTCATTGGTCCGGTCCCTGCGCTCTGTACAGCGTCACAAACGTTGCACTCCTGTTAAATGTGGTAGCAATTATACACGCTGTTTGATGTGGGTCCCTCTTTTCTAATATGGCTGTCATCTGCTGCACTGGTGCACAGTGCCACGGTGATTGCGTGGAGTTTCTCTGTTTGCCCGACGACTAGTGCATTGTGTTTCGTAGAGCCCAACTTTTTGTGCATCACTGGGTGACCCCCGGAAACATGTTCCCACACTTCCGTTCATTTCCACCTGGTATTTAGTACTTACTGTACTTTATCTGTTACCGTCCTTAAGTTTTGCAGAGCATTGTACAATCCTATTGTCAAACATACCACTTTAAGCTATCGCATAAATCAGCAATACCATGTGAATCCTTTTGAGCTTTTGTTCGCATAAGAACAAGCTAAGTCATTTCGTGAAGTGTGAACAACGTTACCAACAGAAATAGGCCATACTATTCCACGTGGGCATGTTATTCTGTTATGGTTTAGCCAAGGGTGTTAATCGTCAGTTACACGTCGTGTATGCAGAACTACTTAACCAACGATGCTGAAACGCCCGCTGAACCCGCTGGGCAGAACAGGTGATAGGATTGTGGAAAGGTCCAAGGGTTGAAGTCAATTTCTGCTTCTAATTGCCATTTATTGTAATTTAGCAACTCTTTCACTGCTGAAGGCCTCCAACAAGAAATCTTAACAAGATAAAAATCCAATTAAGATAGCAATAAAATAATTTGAAAAAGCAACATAAGCAAAGTGCAATACAAATGGCTGAGGGCCACAATTAATTTCCAAAATTTTAGAATATATTACCATAGATCTATAAAGGCAGAAGGCCAACAAGAAATCTTAAAAAAATCAAAAATTCAAATAAGAAAGCAATAAAATAATTAAGAACCCAAAAGGCAACACATACAAAGTGCAACTCAAATGGCTGAGGGGCAGAATTAAATTTCAAAACTTCAGAATATATTAGCATTGACCTTTAAAAGCAGAAGGTCAGCATGTTTAACAACAAAAAATCTTAAAAACTAGCAAGATAAAAATCCAATAAAGATGGCAATAAAGTAATTTATCGAAACAATATATGAATGTGCAATACCAATGGTTGAGGGCCACAATCAAACTTCAAAATTTCAAAATATATCACCATAATCATTAAAGGCAGAAGGCTTAGTATTTAAGTTTGAACGACAAATTTAAAATTTTTGTTGTTGTTGTCTTCAGTCCAGAGACTGGTTTGATGCAGCTCTCCATGCTACTCTATCCTGTGCAAGCTTCTTCATCTCCCAGTATGTACTGCAGCCTACATCCTTCTGAATCTGCTTAGTGTATTCATCTCTTGGTCTCCCACTATGATTTTTATCCTCTACGCTGCCCTCCAATACTACATTGGTGATCCCTTGATGCCTCACAACATGTCCTACCAACCGATCCCTTCTTCTAGTCAAGTTATGCCACAAACTCCTCTTCTCCCCAATTCTATTCAATACCTCCTCATTAGTTATATGATCTACCCATCTAATCTTCAGCATTCTTCTGTAGCACCACATTTCGAAAGCTTCTATTCTCTTCTTGTCCATACTATTTATCGTCCATGTTTCACTTCCATACATGGCTACACTCCATACAAATACTTTCAGATACGACTTCCTGACACTTAAATCTATACTCGATGTTGACAAATTTCTCTTCTTCAGAAACGTTTTCCTTGCCATTGCCGGTCTACATTTTATATCCTTTCCACTTCGACCATCAGCAGTTATTTTGCTCCCAAAATAGCAAAACTTGTATACTACTTTAAGGGTCTCATTTCCTAATCTAATTCCCTCAGCATCACCCGAGTTAACTCGACTACATTCTATTATGCTCGTTTTGCTTTTGTTGATGTTCATCTTATATTCTCCTTTCAAGACGCTGTCCATTCCGTTCAACTGCTTTTCCAAGTCCTTTGCTGTCTTTGAAAGAATTACAAAGTCATCGGCGAACTTTAAAGATTTATTTTTTCTCCGTGGATTTTAATACCTACTCCGAATTTTGTTTTGTTTCCTTTACTGCATGCTCAATATACAGATTAAATAACATCGGGGAGAGGCTACATGCTGCCTCACTCCCTTCCCAACCACTGCTTCCCTCTCATGCCCCTCGATTCTTATAACTGCCATTTGGTTTCTGTAAATTGTAATTAGCCTTTCGCTCCCTGTATTTTACCCCTGCCACCTTCAGAATTTGAAAGAGAGTATTCCAGTCAACATTGTCAAAAGCTTTCTCTAAGTCTAGAAATGCTAGAAATGTATGTTCGCCTTTTCTTACTCTAGCTTCTAAGATAAGTCGTAGGTTAGTATTGCCTCACGTGTTCCAATATTTCTACGGAATCCAAACTGATCTTCCCCGAGGTCGGCTTCTATCAGTTTTTCCATTCGTCTGTAAGGAAATCGCGTTAGTATTTTGCATCCGTGACTTATTAAACTGATAGTTCGGTAATTTTCACATCTGTCAATACCTGATTTCTTTGGGAATGGAATTATTATATTGTTCTTGAAGTCTGAGGGTATTTCGCCTGTTTCATACATCTTGCTCACCAGATGGTAGAGTTTTGTCAGGACTGGCTCTCCCAAGGCCGTCAGTAGTTCTAATGGAATGTTGTCTACTCCCGGGGCCTTGTTTCGACTTAGGTCTTTCAGTGTCCTGTCAAACTCTTCACACAGTATCATGCCTCCCATTTCATCTTCATCTGCATCCTCTCCCATTTCCATAACACTGTCCTCAAGTACATCGCCCTTGTATAGACCCTCTATATCATCATTCCATCTTTCTGCTTTCCCTTCTTTGCTTAGAACTGGGTTTCCATCTGAGCTCTTGATATTCATATAAGTGGTTCTCTTTTCTCCAAAGGTCACTTTAATTTTCCTGTAGGCAATATCTATCTTACCCCTAGTGAGATAAGCCTCTACATCCTTACATTTGCCCTCTAGCCATCCCTGCTTGGCCATTTTGCAATTCCTATCGATCTCATGTTTGAGACGTTTGTATTCTTTTTGCCTGCTTCATTTACTGCATTTTTATATTTTCGTCTTTCATCAATTAAATTCAATATTTCTTCTGTTACCCAAGGATTTCTACTAGCCCTCGTCTGTTTACTTACTTGATCCTTTGCTGCCTTCACTACTTCATCCCTCAAAGCTACCCATTCTTCTTCTACTGTATTTCTTTCCCCCATTCTTGTCAATTGTTCCCTTATACTCTCCCTGAAACTCTGTACAACCTCTGGTTTAGTCAGTTTATCCAGGTTCCATCTCCTTAAATTCCCATCTTTTTGCAGTTTCTTCAGTGTTAATCTACAGTTTATAGCCAATAGATTGTGGTCAGAATCCACATCTGCCCCTAGAAATGTCTTATAATTTAAAACCTGGTTCCTAAATCTCTGTCTTACCATTATATAATTTATCTGATACCTTCTAGTATATTCAGGCTTCTTCCATGTATATAACCTTCTTTCGTGATTCTTGAATCAAGTGTTAGCTATGATTAAGTTATGCTCTGTGCAAAATCCTACCAGGCGGCTTCCTCTTTTATTTCTTACCCCCAATCCATATTCACCTACTAAGTTTCCTTCTCCCCCTTTTCCTACTACCGAATTCCAGTAACCCATGTCTATTAAATTTTCGTCTCTCTTCACTATCTGAATAATTTCTTTTATTTCATCGAACTACTGTAGTAGGCGTGGGCTTCGTGCCTATCTTGGCCACAATAAGGCGTTCACTATGATTACCCGCATTCCTATTTTTTTATTCATTATTAAACCTACTCCTGCATTACCCCTATTTGATTTTGTATTTATAACGCTGTATTCACCTGACGAAAAGTCTTGGTCCTCCTGCCACCGACCTTCGCAAATTACCACTAAATCTAACTTTAAACTATCCATTTCCCTTTTTAAATTTTGTAACCTACCTGTCCGATTAATGGATCGGACATTCCACGCTCCGATCCGTAGAACGCCAGTTTTCATTCTCCTGATAACGACGTCCTCTTGAGTACCCCCCCCCCCCCCCCCCCGCCCCCAGAGATCCGAATGGGGGACTATTTTACCTCCGGGATATGTTACCCAACAGGATGCCACCATCATTTAACCATACAGTAAAGCTGCATGCCCTCGGGAAAAATTATGCCTGTAGTTTCCCCTTTCTGTCAGCCGTTCGCAGTACCAGCACAGCAAGGCCGTTTTGGTTAGTGTTACAAGGCCAGATCAGTCAATCATCCAGACAGTTGCCCCTGCAACTACTGAAAAGGCTGCTGCCCCACACGTTTGTCTGGCCTCTCAACAGATACCCCTCCATTGTGGTTGCACCTACGGTACGGCTATCTGTATTGCTGAGGTACACGAGCCTCCCCATCAACGGCAAAGTCCATGGTTAATGGGGGGGGGGGGGGGGGAGGAGTAAATTAACTTTGCAAAATTTTTAAGAAACAAACAGTAACCATAAGCCTAAAATTTAAAATAGCTCACAACGGATAATTAAATACTGGTGGCTCTCAGAAGGCCTCCAGGGTGGTCGGTCTGCCCTCGTTCACTTAGGTGAGACAGGTGGTGAGCCCAACTATACTTATTCCGTCGGAACCCAACCAGGGAGCAGCCACTGACCGACCGACACAACAACATGCTTCCTGTCAATCAGTATATGAGAACCCCAACCGGCAATGTTACAAATGTGATAATCCACATGGAGAACGTATTAGCTGTCAAATTTACATACCTTGTTGGAGAGCGACAACATGTGAGGAAAAGACCTGCCTGAAATTACGTTAGTGGCCAGGGCAGGTGACCGGAACACTAACAGCCACTAGGCAGAAAGTTCAACTGGCGCTCTGAAATCGTAGTCGACTAAAATAGTTAATTGCGCCACATGGCAGCTATATCTCAGCAGTACAGCAGTAGAACCACTCGGTGTTGCTCACCGGAAAACCTCCCCAACAGCAAACCACCGAAGCGAACCACCACAATATGAATAGACGTGGCCTGGGTAGTTGAAACTACTACTCATCTTTGAAGTCCAGAGTCGGCGAACCACGAAGCTCGTAGCGATCCGGGAGCTCCACACACGCTCCGACACTGCGCAGGGACTACCAGCGGCCCCAGCCGACTGCACCGCGCGGAGCACTTCCCTCGTCCGCAACAACCGACCGACTCCCCCCCCCCCCCCCCCCCCGAATGCCGACATCTAAAATAGTCGCCAAGAAATAGCGGCAACTACACACAGAACCCGACAAGCACTACACGAAAACTTGAACGACACCCAACAGTAGCTAAACACACACGAAGACAAATCGGAAGTCGATGCACACACACACAGCCGACTCATGTACGATCGGTGAGCCAAAACGCGTCGTCCGGTTCGACGGCTGACCGACAATCCACCAAGACCGTGGCCCGGCTCAGGTGATACGTGGCGGCAATGGTCGGGCGAGCCATGTCGACGCAGACCTCACTGCTGCTCCAACCCGACTGCGCTTGTGTCGCAATGCAACTCCCGACTGGCAGGTCCGGACTGATCTCCAGATGCATTCCAACTGACTAGCAGACCCGAACTCGCGATCCGAACTGCCCATCCGGACTCCGTTACGACAGACAACGACCGGGAAGTAATAGCAGTCAAGCAAAGATACTACGAGAGGGGATACATCGATACGCGCTGATAACGGCGCTCACGGTCAGTCATAGCAGCAACTCAGAGACAGTAGTAATTTAACTTAACGTAGTGAGGTGGAAGTACGTTAAAAACTGGGTGTAAAATACATAATGGCGGGAACACGAGCCACGCACGGCTCAGATCATTTCCGTATGAAAATACGCTTAGCATGTGGTTCCAGTGACTTACAGACATGGTATCATTCGCAATTCGGACACGATATCGCTGTTGATCTCGCTCTGTACACATTCCGGACACGGAGAGACGAACATTCTGACGAGTGGAATGGAAAGTGGTCCCGAAGCAAGTGTGCGAAGAACTGTAGCTGCCTAAGGCATAAACTACGGTTTTGTATGAGCCGTTCTGTACGAGCAGTTAATTTGTCTATGTGGCTAACAGCGCAGGTGGTCTAAGCATACAGCCTACAAAATAATCGTGGCAGGTTACATTTCTACCACTGGGTTCCGAGACAAAGTTGAAGATTCATAGTTCAAAGTTTGCATTTCATTCTCGGCTGAGTCAGAATTCACGTTCAGTAGGAAACTAAATTACCACACCAGCCTCGTGTGGGCATAAGCAAATCTTCGAGCTATCGTGGTAGTAAAGCGTAGGTTGACTTTAATACCAATGTGTGGGCAGAAATAGTGATCCACAGCCTAATAGGACCGTAAGGTTGACTGAACAAATTAACAGATGCTGTTACTCGCCAATTTGTACTCGAAGGGTAATCCGCATTACTGGAGAAGGTTTCCCATGCAGACAGACAATGGATATGGTTTATGCACGGCGAGGCACGCCCAGATTCTACACCTCGTAAGACAGTACCTAGTGAAGACTTTCAATGACCAATGGATGGATAATGGAGGTCAGCTAGTATGGCCTTTCCGTTTAGCTGGCCTTAATCCTTTAGATTTCTGGCAATATAGATATTGGAAGGCATTCCACATCCATCGAAAACGATCACACGTTTCACGTACGTGTGTCTGAAGCATGCGCGCAAATATTTCTGTTCGTTACTATTTGAGAAGTAGGGCTGAATAACGTGTAGAAACGACAATCGGATATAGCTACTCCTATAGTGTCAGTGGGCAGATGGCTATCATAGGGCAGGTTGATCCATTGTGAAGAAATATTTATTTTGAGACATATGGTTTTATTCTGTTTTTTACCGGTACTGTCTCACTCACGAGTATTGGGCATTTTCTTTAGATGCCCTGTATATATCATATCCCTAATCAAAGTTAACGAGGTATTGTTAGAGGTCAGATCATGAAATAAGAGTTATAGAACTGTCGTTTTAAGGAAAGGAAAGTAAAAATGTGCTGCCAGGAAAATTCGAGATGGTGACCACATTTTCCAAATTTGTCACAATACCTCAACTAGGGACTGTGAAATAGAGCTCGACAAAATTTACGCTACCCCGACGTACAGTTACAGTGTACATTTCTATCGGTAGAGTCAGGTTTTGCTCCATCTGTGCCTCTTTACAGAACTTGAGGCTGGGTTGGTGTCACAATATCAGTGCCAATTAACGCAGTGTATGTCCGCTCGCACGCGCGCCCGTGTGTGTGTGTGTGTGTGTGTGTGTGTGTGTGTGTGTGATGAGTCGAGACTTTACTACGATGTGGAACACGGCTAATAAATAATTTGGATTTGTAAATGTGTCAAAAAACAGGATGTTGGTTGCTAGATATCTCAGCAACAAGAGAATGAAAACTACAAAGGATTTATATTTATACATTCCACCGGGGGACTCCCGCTGTTCGAATACCGAAGTTGGCTCTGTGCCGTATTAAGGCACATGTGCCTCCTATATCGCCCAGGTCTAACGTCTTTTACATATGGCAAGACGCCAACAAACTGCCTGGCAAGCTCTGTTTTTGTTCGGCGACGCCGCAGCACTGCGACTACGCTTGGGCTGCATAGTAATTAAAACGCGTTCGCCGGCAAGCAGACGCACGCTGGAGAGTTTTCTCCTGCCGCTGGTCCTCATCGTGGTCTCGTTTAACTGCCCCCGAGTTACAAAACGTTGGCATCGCCGTTATGGACTCATTATGGCCTCGTTGCACAACAGTCGACGCGACGACTGCGCGGAACGCAGAGTGCGCTTTCAGTAGCACGGAGAAAGTGCAAGGCGCAGTTAAGCGCCATTAATGACCACGAAGCCTCCCACATTTAAATGTAAACGATCCCCAGTACTTGTTACTGGAACATTCGTCAACATGTGGAAGTCTTTCAGTACTGACGAAGTATTCTGAGTTTTTTTTAAGTTCTCATCATGGTCTCGGGTAGCTCTGGCCTAAGAACACTCACAGACTTCCGATTAAATCTGGGAGAAGTGGTTTTTTTTTTTTTTTTTTTTTCATCACTCTACTGACTGGTTTGATGCGGCCCGCCACGAATTCCTTTCCTGTGCTAACCTCTTCATCTCAGGTAGCACTTGCAACCTACGTCCTCAATTATTTGCTTGACGTATTCCAATCTCTGTCTTCCTCTATAGTTTTTGCCCTCTACAGCTCCCTCTAGTACCATGGAAGTCATTCCCTCATGTTTTAGCAGATGTCCTATCATCCTGTCCCTTCTCCTTATCAGTGTTTTCCACATATTCCTTTCCTCTCCGATTCTGCGTAGAACCTCCTCATTCCTTACCTTATCAGTCCACCTAATTTTCAACATTCGTCTATAGCACCACATCTCAAATGCTTCGATTCTCTTCTGTTCCGGTTTTCCCACAGTCCATGTTTCACTACCATACATTGCTGTACTCCAGACGTACATCCTTAGAAATTTCTTCCTCAAATTAAGGCCGGTATTTGATATTAGTAGACTTCTCTTGGCCAGAAATGCCTTTTTTGCCATAGCGAGTCTGCTTTTGATGTCCTCCTTGCTCCGTCCGTCATTGGTTATTTTACTGCCAAGGTAGCAGAATTCCTTAACTTCAGTGACTTCGTGACCATCAATCCTGATGTTAAGTTTCTCGCTATTCTCATTTCTACGACTTCTCATTACCTTCGTCTTTCTCCGATTTACTCTCAAACCATACTGTGTACTCATTAGACTGTTCATTCCGTTCAGCAGATCATTTAATTCTTCTTCACTTTCACTCAGGATAGCAATGTCATCAGCGAATCGTATCACTGATATCCTTTCACCTTGTATTTTAATTCCACTCCTGAACCTTTCTTTTATTTCCATCATTGTTTCCTCGATGTACAGATTGAAGGATAGGGGCGAAAGGCTACAGCCTTGTCTTACACCCTTCTTAATACGAGCAATTCGTTCTTGATCGTCCACTCTTATTATTCCCTCTTGGTTGTTGTCCATATTGTAAATGACCCGTCTCTCCCTATAGCTTACCCCTACATTTTTCAGAATCTCGAACAGCTTGCACCATTTTATATTGTCGAACGCTTTTTCCAGGTTGACAAATCCTATGAAAGTGTCCTGATTTTTCTTTAGCCTTGCTTCCATTATTAGCCGTAACGTCAGAATTGCCTCTCTCGTCCCTTTACTTTTCCTAAAGCCAAACTGATCGTCACCTAGCGCATTCTCAATTTTCTTTTCCATTCTTCTGTATATTATTCTTGTAAGCGGTTTCGATGCACGAGCTGTTAAGCTGACTGTGCGATAATTCTCGCACTTGTCAGCTCTTGCTGTCTTCGGAATTGTGGGGATGATGCTTTTCTGAAAGTCAGATGGTATGTCGCCAGACTCATATATTCTACACACCAACGTGAAGAGTCGTTTTGTTGCCACTTCCCCCAATGATTTTAGAAATTCTGATGGAATGTTATCTATCCCTTCTGCCTTATTTGACCGTAAGTCCTCCAAAGCTCTTTTACATTCCGATTCTAATACTGGATCCCCTATCTCTTCTAAATCGACTCCTGTTTCTTCTTCTATCACATCAGACAAATCTTCACCCTCATAGAGGCTTTCAATGTATTCTTTCCACCTATCTGCTCTCTCCTCTGCATTTAATAGTGGAATTTCCGTTGCACTCTTAAAGTTACCACCGTTGCTTTTTATGTCACCAAAGGTTGTTTTGACTTTCCTGTATGCTGAGTCTGTCCTTCCGACAATCATATCTTTTTCGAAGTCTTCACATTTTTCCTGCAGCCATTTCGTCTTAGCTTCCCTGCACTTCCTATTTATTTCATTCCTCAGCGACTTGTATTTCTGTATTCCTGATTTTCCCGGAACATGTTTGTACTTCCTCCTTTCATCAATCAACTGAAATGTTTCTTCTGTTACCTATGGTTTCTTCGTAGCTACCTTCTTTGTACCTATGTTTTCCTTCCCAACTTCTGTGATGGCCCTTTTTAGAGATGTCCGTTCCTCTTCAACTGTACTGCCTACTGCGCTATTCCTTATTGCTGTATCTATAGCGTTAGAGAACTTCAAATGTATCTCTTCATTCCTTAGTACTTCCGTATCCCACTTCTTTGTGTATTGATTCTTCCCGATTAATGTCTTGAACTTCAGCCTACTTTTCAACACTACTATATTGTGATCTGAGTCTATATCTGCTCCTGGGTACGCCTTACAATCCAGTATCTGATTTCGGAATCTCTGTCTGACCATGATGTAATCTAATTGAAGTCTTCCCGTATCTCCCGGCCGTTTCCAAGTATACCTCCTCCTCTTGTGATTCTTGAACAGGGTATTCGCTATTACTAGCTGAAACTTGTTACAGAACTCAATTAGTCTTTCTCCTCTTTTGAAACGTCCCCTTTGAACAATTATACATGACTTTGCCTAAACTGACACACAACATTTCTAGCGCAACGCAATCTGACTTTCAAAAATCCCTGCAAAAGAATGTCCCTCACTAACATTAACCTATACCCTTCACAAATCACTTACCTCACAAAAATCTTCGCTACTCGAGCTACTGTAATACAGCGAGCGCCACTACTGCCAGCTAAATAAAAGATTCAAACTACGGAAGCCACTAACTACTGATAGGCATAGTTAGCAAATGAAAGACTTTAATAGAGAACGAACAGTGTATTTACCTTAATAGTGTTGAAAAATCATAATATACATAGCAGTTCATGACATCCAGTCTTACAAATTTCAAAACTCCGCCATTTCTCTCCCCACATCCACCACTGCTGGCGGCTCACCTCCAACTGCGCAATGCTACGCGCTGTTCGCATCCAGCTGCCCAACACTACAATGGCAGATAACAATGCAAACTAGCCACAGACTGCACACAGTACAGCCAGTGATTTTCATACAGAGCGCTGCGTAACGTTGCCAATACGAAAACATAAACAGCCTACTTACACTTTCATTCCTTGTCAAAGCCCATATTGTCCTGTAACATTTTTTTTCTACTCCTTCCCCTACAACTGCATTCCAGTCGCCCATGACTATTAGATTTTCGTCCCCCTTTACATACTGCATTACCCTTTCAATATCCTCATACACTATCTCTATCTGTTCATCTTCAGCTTGCGACGTCGGCATGTATACCTGAACTATCGTTGTCGGTGTTGGTCTGCTGGCGATTCTGATTAGAACAACCTGGTCACTGAACTGTTCACAGTAACACACCCTCTGCCCTACCATCCTATTCATAACGAATCCTACACCTGTTATACCATTTTCTGCTGCTGTTGATATTACCCGATACTCATCTGACCAGAAATCCTTGTCTCCCTTCCACTTCATTTCACTGACCCCTACTATATCTAGATTGAGCCTTTGCATTTCCCTTTTCAGACTTTCTAGTTTCCCTACCACGTTCAAGCTTCTGACATTCCACGCCCCGACCCGTAGAACGTTATCCTTTCGTTGATTATTCAATCTTTTTCAAATGGTAACCTCCCCCTTGGCAGTCCCCTCCCGGAGATCCGAATGGGGGACTATTCCGGACTCTTTTGCCAATGGAGAGATCATCATGACACTTCTTCAATTACAGGCCACATGTCCTGTGGATACACGTTACGTGTCTTTAATGCAGTGGTTTCCATTGCCTTCTGCATCCTCATGTCGTTGATGATTGCTGATTCTTCCGCCTTTAGGGGCAATTTCCCACCCCTAGCACAAGAGAGTGTAGGCAGTGGCGGGGATCGTACCCGGGACCGAAGACGTTTTGATTATGAGTCAAAGATGCTGCCCCTAGACCACGGGTCAGTGGGTAGACGCCGGTATATAATGACAAACTCACATCTACATCTATACCCACATGACTATTCCGCAGTTCACACTTAAATCTCTTGCACAGAGTACATCGAAACACTTTGAGACTATTTCTCTGCCGTTCCGCTCTCGAGTGCCACGTTGGGAAAACGAAAGCTTAAATCTTTCCATGTGAGTTTCAGTTTATCTTATGGCGTTACCATGTCATACCTCGATATGTAGGCATAAGTAAACAATATTTTTTTCACATGCGGAGGAGCAAATTGGTGACTGAAATTTTGTGAGAAGGTCTCGCCGCAACGACGAACACCTTCGTTTTAACGATTGCGCTCCTGTTCGCGTGTCATTTCCGTAACACTCTCTCTCCTACTTCGCGCTAATACAAACCAACTGTATTTCTTTGAACTTTTTCTATGTTATCCGCCAATCTTGCCTGATAATGATCCTAATACTGTGCACCAGTACTCCAGAAAAGGACAGACAAGCATACATAACGCAGGCAGTCTCTTTAATAGGTTTGTTGCATCTTTCAACAGTTTTGCCAATGAAACGCATTCTTTGATTCGCATTCCCCTCGACATTTTCTACGAAGTGGTTCTAAATAAATTTGTTCGTAATTGTAATCCACAGGTATTTACTGCAACTGACAGGTTTAAAATTTATACGATATATCGAGTAATCGAAATTCACCTGATTCCTTTTAGTACTCATGTAGACGATCTCCCACTTTTACTTACTTAAAATCAATTGGCTCTCTTCTAGCTATACAGACATCTTGTGTAAATTAGTTTACAGTTGGCTTTGATCTTCCGATGCCTTTACGAGACGGTAGATAACAGCATCACCTGCAGAGAATCTAAGATAGTTGCTCAGATTCTCTCCTAACTCATTTACATAGATTAGAAACGTTCTTGGGAAACGCCAGACATAACTTCTGTTTCACCTTCCATCATTCTCTACTAATAGTGATCGTTCTGACAGGAATCACGAACTCATTCGGACAAATGAGACAGTACGTCATAGACACGCACTTTGATAACAAGTCACTCGTGAGAAATGGCGTCAAAAGCTTTGTGGAAATCTAGCAATATGGAATGAATTTGAGATCCCCGTGTCGATAGTACTTATTACTTCGTGTTTCACCAGAACAATGTTTTCAGAATCTGCGCTGAATATGTGTCAACAGATCATTTTCTTCGAGGAACGGAGTATATGATCCAAAATTCAGCTCCATTAATGTACTCTGAATGTGACCCAATTATGTACAACCGGAACCAGATGACTTGGCTTTATTAAGTTGCTTCACTAAACCGTGAGTATCTCCTCTGAGTCAAATATGACCTTCTCTTCTGTTCTTCAATCCGTGCAACTTTAAATCATGGTTGCGCGTACACGGACTTCGGCTCGTAGCTGGACGTGTAGGAACTTCCTCGTTCCTTTGTCTTTCTGGCGTGATGGACTCCGAACTCAATTACTTTCAAGATCATCGATTGCTTCAGTCTCATGTTTTCTATGTGACTTGGCTTTCGCAAGATAGTTATCTGCCTGCGAAACTCTGCTTTTGTTTCATGATTGTATAAAATGAGAAAGATGAAGTACTTTAAAGGTCGAACTGTCTATTTAAAATGATGTGGGTGAGCCTGCGTTTGTTAACAAGACTGCGTGTTTGATGACTCGGGTTTTTCTGTTTATCGGTATTTACTACCTTACTTCTGATGGTTTGCAGAGAATTGAAAAAAAAAAAAAAAAAATGGTTCAAATGGCTCTGAGCACTATAGGACTCAACATCTGTGGTCATAAGTCCCCTAGAACTTAGAACTACTTAAACCTAACTAACCTAAGGACATCACACACATCCATGCCCGAGGCAGGATTCGAACCTGCGACCGTAGCAGTCGCGCGGTTCCTGACTGAGCGCCTAGAACCGCTAGACCACCGCGGCCGGCCCGAGAATTGCAGCATGTCCTGTACAATGTGGTTCAACACGGAAAATCTGTTTAAAAGGCAAAATGCAGAACACCTGTCAGCAGAGCACAAAACATTGTTTTGTTCTTCAGACAGGGCTCTTTATAATAACAGGTCTAAACGGGGCTACTGAATAAAATAATTTCTGACGTAAAACGTTTGTGTTATATTCTCATTTGCACGATAACGTTGCTGGCACCATGTTCAGCCTAACACAAAATCCTTGATATAAGATAACGTATATGGTTTTAGCTTGCGCTATCAAATAGCTCATTTCCTCAATAGTAGGCAGCGTAACTATAGAATCCGCGACCAGCTATCTATAGATCCACAACTTTAAAGCCATTAAACGTTTTAAAGGTGAAACAACGTTGTTAGTTTTTTTATGCATACTGTAGACTCATTTTCAGTAATTTGAAGTTCGAAATTGCAACCACGCAGAATTTTTTAACGACTTCTGAAGAATGTTGCAAAATACTCTAAAACTAACGAAATTCCTGAATCTGTGTTTATGGCAAATCTCAGTCATTTTCTGAATCAATCCTCTTCGTAAGGAAAGCAAATTACAACGTTTTTACTGGAACACTTGAACATGGAGCAACACACAACGTGATCTGAATTATGACTCCCCGATACGAGAGAGTGAAAATTTCTGTCTCCTTCAGAACGCGCGAACCTTCTTTCTCTCTTCTGATTTGCTGAAACATACTGTAACCAATCAGATGTACAGTTTTCGCTGAGAGTACAGTGATTTCCCTCCTTGATCAATCCAAATCTCAACTTTACTTAAATGAATGTTTAAATTCCGTATTTCCCGAAAAATATACAAACTGTAAACAATCTTATCTTTACTTGTCTTACGGCCAGATACAAAGATGTTGCTTCTGCTACCCTTAACCCTGTGGTGCATGAATTTCACTGCAGTGGACAACTTTTAATGGTCAATTCTCTGCGGTTTCAATCAGTTATGAGGCTGGAAATGCATGCAGGACACACCAGTAGGGAGTGCCCACTGCAGTGAACTGCGTGCATTTGCAGTCTCAGGACTGATTGAAAATGCCAAAGAAGCGACCATTAACAGCTGTCCACTGTAGTGGACGCTATGCGCCACAGGGTTAAGACGGTTGCTTTATTTTAAACACATCATATCATGTACGAATGTATGCCCTCACTCATCATAAACGATAACATATTTTAAGATTTATACATCAAGTACATGCTGTTGTTACCTCCTCATTGGAGGTTATATAGTTTAGTCTATAGGTAATTTAATATACCTCTGAAATTATTTCAGGTACGGAACTGGAGCTTGTAGAGTAGTTAACCATTCTTATTCTAAAAAAAGGTAAACTATGTCCGGTTACGCGTGGGAACACCCAATGGTACCGACCGATCGCCGTATCACCCTTACCCGAAAGGCGGCACTGGATGCAGATACGAAGCGAAGGAACTTGCCCCCCTTCTTGCAGCGGTGTACCGTAGGTCTCTAGAAGAGCGTAGCGTTCCAAAGGATTGGAAAAGGGCACAGGTCATCCCAGTTTCCAAGAAGGGACGTCGAACAGATGTGCAGAACTATAGACCTAAATCTCTAACGTCGATCAGTTGTAGAATTTTGGAACACGTATTATGTTCGAGTATAATGACTTTTCTGGAGACTAGAAATCTACTCTGTAGGAATCAGCATGGGTTTCGAAAAAGACGGTCGTGTGAAACCCAGCTCGCGCTATTCGTCCACGAGACTCAGAGGGCTATAGACACGGGTTCCTAGGTAGATGCCGTGTTTCTTGACTTCCGCAAGGCGTTCGATGCAGTTCCCCACAGTCGTTTAGTGAACAAAGTAAGAGAATATGGACTATCAGACCAATTGTGTGACTGGATTGAAGAGTTCCTAGATAACAGAACGCAGCATGTCATTCTCAAATGAGAGAAGTCTTCCGAAGTAAGAGTGATTTCATCTGTGCCACAGGGGAGTGTCATAGGACCGTTGCTATTCACAATATACATAAATGACCTTGTGGATGACATCGGAAGTTCACTGAGGTTTTTTGCGGGTGATGCTGTGGTATATCGAGAGGTTGTAACAATGGAAAATTGTACTGAAATGCAGGAGGATCTGCAGGGAATTGACGCATGGTGCAGGGAATGGCAATTGAATCTCAATGTAGACAAGCGTAATGTGCTGCGAATACATAGAAAGAAAGATCCCTTATCATTTAGCTACAATATAACAGGTCAGCAACTGGAAGCAGTTAATTCCATAAATTATCTGGGAGTACGGATTAGGAGTGATTTAAAATGGAATGATCATATAAAGTTGATCGTCGGTAAAGCAGATGCCAGACTGAGATTCATTGGAAGAATCCTAAGGAAATGCAATCCGAAAACAAAGGAAGTAGTTTACAGTACGCTTGTTCGCCCACTGCTTGAATACTGCTCAGCAGTGTGGGATCCGTACCAGATAGGGTTGATAGAAGAGATAGAGAAGATCCAACGGAGAGCATCGCGCTTCGTTACAGGATCATTTAGTAATCGCGAAAGCGTTACGGAGATGATAGATAAACTCCAGTGGAAGACTCTGCAGGAGAGATGCTCAGTAGCTCGCTACGGGCTTTTGTTGAAGTTTCGAGAACATACCTTCACCGAGGAGTCAAGCAGTATCTTGCTCCCTCCTACGTATATCTTGCGAAGAGGACATGAGGATAAAATCAGAGAGATTAGAACCCACACAGAGGCACACCGACAATCGTTTCCACGAACAATACGAGACTGGAATAGAAGGGAGAACCCATAGAGGTACTCGAGATACACTCCGCCACACACCGTCAGGTGGCTTGCGGAGTATGAATGTGGATGTAGGTGGTCAGCACACCGCTCTCCCAGCGCTTTCCAGGTTTCATGTCCGGAGACGTTATCTCTCAATCAAGCAGCTCCTCAAACGGCCTCACGAGGGCTGAGTGCACCACTACTGCCAACAGCGTTCGGCATACCCAGACGGTCACCCATCCGAGGGCTAGTCAGCATTACAGCGCTTAACGTCGGTGATCTAATGGGAACCGGTGTTAGCACTGCGCCATGGTCTTATTTTGAAAGGCTCTGTAACATTGCATATCGAATGGTGCAAGGCAAATAATTTTATTAATTCACAAATTGGCCTGTAATTTAGACAATCTGCAATGCGGACGCGGGTGTTTAGACCGGTAACCAGCATGTGAGTACAGCTACGAGCGATGGTACATTCCCCATTGTGGGAAGGTTTTCTTCAGGCACGCTGAGCACTAAGACGGATCTTATAGCTTTTTACATGTAAATGCATATCGCAACGCACAAAGTGTATTGTTTATTGTGATGCACGGAGCTAATGTTGGCAGAATTTCTCATTTTCTTATATATTTGCTTACTTTCTTCTTTATCTTCTCCTTTTTCTTCTTTTTTTCTTTCTTATTCTTTTTCTTCTATAATTTGGAGAATTTGTCACTTCGTAGATCAGTACAAATAATTCTGTCAGTTGATGTCTGATTGATATTTCTGACTTTTAATGACAGGGCCAAATATTTACTTGGCGTTTTTCTGTAATATGCTTCCCTGTTACCTCATATACATTTGTCAGTCTTCTTTTTTTGAGTCAATATGCTGCTCTGTGTCTAATGGTTATGTCAGTAGGGTATGTTGCAAGTGCAACGCAGAGGGCTTCCACAGACGTGGTGTCAAATACTGCTGACGTTCTGAGCAATACACCTCTTTTTCCACGCCTCGAAGTTGTTTTTTGTGTCGTGAGTGACAGTCGATTTGACCAGGCACTTGCTGCGAAACACATTATTTCAGGGCTGTATGATACATTCGTACTGTCTGTAATAGTAATATGGAGTGAGTCCAGTTTAGTGTGGCGACTTTGTGCATTAGTCTTGTCGCTGCATCCAGTTGTTAGTCCTGCGTGCTATCAGAATGGCAGTCTTTCGAAGAGGTGTATCCCTAGATATCTTCTTGTTATTTTCTTCTGTATGCTAGTGTTGTCCAGCTTAATAGCGGGGTTTCTCTGCAAGGTCCCTTTGATTAATAAAGATAATATCTTATGTGCCGCAGTCGTAAGCTTGTTATGGCTGCACCAGTCACCTATATTTATAAGGAGTTGTGTAGCCTTGCTTTCGAGTTGCACTCTCAGTAACTACTAAACCCCTTACCCCGTGTGCCTGTTCGAGCCCTGCTGAAGCAGCGGTCACATGTCCACTACAGGGTGAATGGGCGAGGCCAGACGGATAGTGTCATTGGCCTTCCGCCACGAACGAAGCGAACGCGTTACCACCCGCCGCTCGCCATACGGTGAGGGCGGATGCACCGAGTCGGATACACTAGAAGTACCTTGGCAGCAGAGCCCGTGGACAAAAAAAGCGAAACCTGATGTGTCCCATGCGACGCGCCAGATTGTCCACCACCGCTAAAACCAGATGTAGCAACCTGAAGGTGATTGACCATAGCCAAAGGGCAATGAGCTGTTCCTGAACTGCGGCCAGCTCCTCCTGCGTCTGTACATAGGATAAATAGTAAAATTGCCTGCTTATGGAATATTGTCTCAGTTATGTGACTGGATTTGTGACTTCCGGTCAGAGAGGTCGCAGTTCGTAGTAACTGACGGAGAGTCATCGAGTAAAACAGAAGTGATTTCTGGTGTTCACCAAGGTAGTGTTATAGGCCCCTTGCTGTTACCTATCTGTATAAACGATTTGGGAGATAATCTGAGCAGCCGTCTTAGGTTGTTTGCAGATGACCTGTCGTTTATTGACTAATAAAGTCATCAGAAGATCAAAACAAATTGAAAAACGACTTAGAAAATACAGTATATCTGAATGGTGTGAAATTTGACAGTTGACCCTAAAAGTGTGAGGTCATCCACATGAGGGCTAAGAGGAATTCGTTAAAGTTTGATTACACGATAAATCAGTCTAATCTAAAAGCTGTAAATTCAAGTAAATTACCATTATCAACAACTTAAATTGGAAGGAACACATAGAAAATGATGTGGGGAAGGCTACCCAAAGACTGCGTTTTATGTAACAGATCTACTAAGGAGACTGCCTACACTACGCTTGTCCGTGCTCCCTTATAATACTGCTGCGCGGTGTGGGATCCTTACCAGACAGGACTGACGGAGTACATCAAAAAACTTCAAAGAAGGGCAGCACGTATTGTATTATCGCGAAATATGGGAGAGAGTGTCACGGAAATGATTGAGGATTTGGGCTGGACTTCATTAAAGGAAAGGCACTTTTTCGTTGCGACGGAATTTTCTCACGAAATTCCAATCACCAATTTTCTCCTCTGAATGCGATAATATTTTGTTGACGCCGACCAACATATGGAGAAACTATTACCACGATAAAATAAGGGAAATCAGAGCTCGTACGGAAAGATATAGGTGTTCATTCTTTCCGCGCGCTATACGAGATTGGAATAATAGAGAATTGTGAAGGTGGTTCGATGAACCCTCTGCCAGGCAATTAAATGTGATTTTGCAGAGTAATCCATGTAGATGTAGTGTGTACATCCTAACCATCCTAGTAAGACTAAATGACGGGAGCAGACAGCATCCCAAATATGCAATTTGCTATCCTCCTGCTGCATCAGCAATGGACCCTGATGACTCAATCAGCTTTGCTGCTAACTGTTCATTGATCAACTACTGCGCTACAGACTGAATGAATTTAACCTTGTAAAACCGCGAGACTGAACCTTTTAAACAGAAAACACGCAATAAGTTTTATAAATATACTACGAGGAAAGGCAGAAAAAGATAAACACTCCAGGTGTATATCAACCGAGAGCTGCGGCCTCATTGACTGACTGAGTAAACGAACGGAAGCTTGTCTTCAAAACAAAACAAATGTGAGCAACTGCTGCTCTAAAGACTGAATCACTTTATCGTCACAAAAACATGAGATTAAATAGCTCAAACAGAACAACAGGCACGAAATTTATTATACACGTGCCTTGTATACCCTACCGCAAGGAAGAAAACTAAACACGAACAACACTAACGCACTGTGACGGTACCTCTTGTTGTCACACAGATTTGTATCTCAAATGGCCCCTGTAACGTTTCGAAATATTAACTGAAACACCGCCGCCTTTTCCCGCTTGAGTACCATCAGGTAAGCAAGAACAAGTTATTTGAACGTATACTAATAAGGGTTTGTACACGTATTAAAGAAATGTACATTGGCTGGCCATTGAAGATAAAGACCCCGACTGGCTGAGAGCTCAGGTGCCTTGTTTTTACCTTTCTTGTATTTGCTTCGGCTAATGTAATCCATGAGGTATTGTTGTAGATTGTTTTAACGTTCTTAATAATAATTTCCTGGTGCACTGTTTATATAGGCAAATACAGCACCTCTCCCTGATTAGTACATGTTCTTTGCCACGTAATTTTACCTGTTCTAAAATCGATAAACAATACAAGCTAGGTATATGCTGGTAATTTGCGAATTAGTTTGCTGCCCGTCTGCAATGACCTCGTCGTCGACGATATGACATACGCGAATATTTCTTTCGTGTACAGTATATCGCAGAGGAGCAGAAGAACACGTCTACCTGTAGCTAACCGATCGTTTACTACTACAGTGTTCGTAGGTATTGATGAAGCTCGACGCAGCGTAAGAATAAAGTTCTAAAGAGTGGTACACCACGGTGAACAGTTTCTTAATAATCCGAGCCTTTTTTCTTCCTTTTTAGTTACGATAGTATACTTGTATTTTGGCTCTGAGCACTATAAGACTTAACTTCTGAGGTCATCAGTCCCCTAGAACTTAGAACTACTTAAACCTAACTAACCTAAGGACATCACACATATCCATGCCCGAGGCAGGATTAGAAGCTGCGACCGTAGCGGTCGCGCGGGTCCAGACTGTAGCGCCTAGAACCGCTCGGCCACACCGGCCGGCCTGTATTTTGGTTACGTAGCTTCTGTGCCTGTGCAAATGCTATTGTTCGATTGGAACAGAAGCATTCGTTGCGCTTCAGATGATGTTGAAACAGTAATGCATGAACTCTGTGTTTGGCTTGCCGCGATTCGGAGATCAACACCAACCGCTTCCTCTCACTTTAATTTTCACGCCTCGTTCTTACCGACAGTGAACTCGTATCGCTAGTGTGCTAAAAAGGTCACGCAACCTATCATCTCGGTAAAGATACCCGAAAAGGAGACGTTAGGTAGAGCCTTTCTCGCTACCATAACAAATGTTACGTCACTCACTCTGAAATGTTAGGTCATGCAACAGCGAACATAACGGACTTTGTACTAATGAAGAGGAAAGAATGCACGGGGCTAGAGACAATAATCGCTGTTCACGTTGTTATGAGGAAAAGCATTTTGGTCCTGTAACTTGCATATCTGCTTGTTTGTTGATTACACTCCGAATGAGATTTACACCGATGAAAATGGAATGTTTTACACCATGGAACTACACCAGCCCGATATTTGTCAAAGTTTTTCGAGATATTGGTCACGTTGTTTTAGTTGTGGTCTCCAGTCTTGAGACTGGTTTGATGCAGCTCTCCATGCTACTCTATCCTGTGCAAGCTTCTTCATCTCTGAATAACTACTGCAACCTACATCCTTCTGAATCTGCTTAGTGTATTCATCTCTTGGTCTCCCTCTACGATTTTAACCCTCCACGCTGCCCTCCAGTGCTAAATTTGTAATCCCTTGATGCCTCAGAACATGGCCTACCAACCGGTCCCTTCTTCTTGTCAAGTTCTGCTACAAACTCCTCTTCTCCCCAATTCTATTCAATACCTCCTCAATAGTTATGTGATCTACCCATCTAATCTTCAGCATTCTTCTGTATCATCACATTTCGAAAGCTTCTATTCTCTTTTTGTCCAAACTATTTATCGTCCATGTTTCACTTCCATACATGGCTACACTCCATACAAATACTTTCAGAAACGACTTCTAGACACTTAAATCTATACTCGATGTTAACAAATTTCTATTCTTCAGAAACGCTTTCCTTGCCATTGCCAGTCTACATTTTATATCCTCTCTACTTCGACCATCATCAGTTATTTTGATCCCCAAATAGCAAACTTTCTTTACTACTTTAAGTGTCTCATTTCCTAATCTAATTCTCTCAGCATCACCCGACTTAATTCGACTACATTCCATTATCCTCGTTTTGCTTTTGTTGATGTTCATCTTATATCCTCCTTTCAAGACACTGTCCATTCCGTTCAGCTGCTCTTTCAGGTCCTTTGCTGTCTCTGACAAAATTACAATGTCATCGGTGAATCTCAAAGTTTTTATTTCTTCTCCATGAATTTTAATACCTACTCCGAATTTTTCTTTTGTGTCCATTACTGTTTGCTCAATGTACAGATTGGATAACATCGGGGAGAGGCTACAACCCTGTCTCCCTCCCTTCCCAATCACTGCTTCCCTTTCATTCCCAAATGGTTCAAATGGCTCTGACCACAATGGGACTTAACATCTGTGGCCATCAGTTCCCTAGAACTTAGAACTACTTAAACCTAACTAACCTAAGGACATCTCACACATCCATGCCCTAGGCAGGATTCGAACCTGCGACCGTAGCGGTCACGCGGTTCCAAACTGAAGCGCTTAGAACCGCACGGCCACACCGGCCGGCCTTTCATTCCCATCGACTCTTATAACTGCCATCTGGTTTCTGTAAAAATTGTAAATAGCCTTTCGCTCCCTGTATTATTCGTCCCGTAACGGATATTATATGGTGAACTTTCTTCCATTCGGAACATGTACATCAGCTCCATCAGTACGACCTGTGGTTCTCACCGATCAGAGTACACCCTGGTATTCGTTGAGCCATGGAACGAGACTGCCGCTGAATGTTCTCATCAGAAATTTTGTGCTTCAATCACATGCTTTATGAGTTCACGAAGACCGCTAGTTGGAGTCTGATGTGAAAGTACACGTAATCCAGTCGCATCCCAGCCACGCCCTGTAGGTAACAAATCAGGGTACTGAGCTCGCCAGTGAAGAATCCGTGAACTGCTCAAGGCGTCTGAGGTGCAGATTCCACATGGTGTCCTGCAGTATGCTACTGGAGCATGTCGTTTGGAAGCCTGGTCATGAAGAGTATGATAACAATATGTATCGTTCCTGCCACATTCTGAGGGGCATTCAGTATTCCTTCGACAGTGCCAGATCTGTAGTGTTGTCATATCCAGTAGCTGCCCCCACCAAGGTTCCAGGAATTAAAGTGGAATAGGCCTCGAGAATTAGTGCCTACTATGATTTTTCACCAGATAATATTGGTCTTGGTCAGTCCGTGTTACCCAGTGAACGAGGTCGCATGGATTTCATACTCGAAAACTATTTTTTTAAGTATGGCACTTATATCTCGAACATTTAATTATGGATAAAAAAGGAAGTATATGTCTGGCGCTGCAATCACATCTTATTAAATATGTGAAATTATCAATTTATTTATCAAACTGTGTTGGGGGCTACTATTTTCCGCCAGTCCCATACTGCCTGCAATTGAAGCAATTTCCTAGAAACATCTGAAAAGTAATCGGACGATGCGACAGTTGTATGGCTGTCTCCAAAACACTGTGAGCGTTCATCTGAGCTTTCAACATAGCCTTGTGGATGTCAGAATTATCCTCATCGGTTGGACTGTCCGATAGTCAGATCGTTCTCCGAGAGCTCACTTGCATTTTTGAAACTTTTGTGCATTGTGAAAAAAGGGGACATTGTAATTATGGAATAAAGCACTCGTTCACACAAACCCCTGTTCACACCGTAAGACGAAGAATTATCCGTATGGGACGGAAATCGGTAGATGCGATGTACATGTACAAACAAAAACATTATTACAGTTTCAGAAAAACTGGATGATTTGTTATCACGAAGGAACTTCGTAAACTGAGCAAGTTAATGACACGTTGATCCACTCCTGAGCCTTATGCTAGCAGTTATCCAGCTTGGCATTGATTGATAAGAGTTGTCGGATGTCTTCCTCATGGATATCGTGCCCAGTTCTGTTCGTCAAACGTCAGAGCTAGTGGAAGAACCCTGCTCATAATGCACCAAACGTTCTCAACTGGGCAGGGACCCAGCGACCTTACTGGCCAAGGAAGGTTGGGCAAGCACGAAGGCAAGTAGTAGACATTATCGCTGTTTGCAGGCGGACACTGTCGTGCCGTCCGCCTACTTTTTGGGTCGTAACGTGCTCGCCTCCCATGCAAGGGGGCCCGGGTTCGATTTCCGGGTGGGTTGGAGATTTTCTCCGCTCGTGGACTGGTTGCTGTGTTGTCATCATCACTTCATTCTCATCTCCAGCGCGCAAGTCACCCAATGTGGTGTCGAATGAAATAAGACTTGCACTTGGCTGCCAAACAACCCGAATAGGGGCCTCCCGGCCAACGATGCCATACGCTCATTTCCATTATCGTGCTTAACCGTAAGCACTTGCCTTGAAGAGCAACAAAACGGGGGAAATAATAACGTCGACATACCGCTGTACTGTGAGGGAGCCACGGATGGCAACCAAAGGGACACTAGTGGTGGCTGGGCCGTATGGCGGACGACATTCAGGTTGGTATCCCAACACTGTCTGCGGCGTCTCGAGACAAGTCTCAGCTGGTCGCCGGGTTCATTTCAGAGTGAGACCTATCATTGAAACATTACTACTACAGCAACGAGATTTCACCCCGAATGGCTCCGACACCACTATAAATGGGCTTTATAGTGTATAGAAATCAATGGTGTCGGTGCAAGAAGTGCCATGAACTCGTCCTCCTTTCTGTGAAGGACCTGCTACTGCTCCTTCTAGTCACTGAAGTACCAGCTGCACGTCAGAATGATGATAAAGATGAATGCCGAGCTCTGAGTGCCTCTCTGATGATTGCTTGGTCTTCACGTTCTGTCGTTTTTATAGGTCGACCTCTTCCTTCTTGACGCTGTGTTCGGCCGTGGTTCATCCATTCCTGCCAACATCGTCGCTCCTACTGAGACGTCTAGCGATTCGCCGATTGCTCCAACTGCCTTCTTTTAGTCCAACTACATGTACTTTCTCAAATCGTGACACCTGTGATACTGTTCATGCGTCTGTCTCCGAGGTATAGTTACTGTCCAACTGAGTACACGCAATTATAGTCACCGTCAAAGTTTATTATTTTACATTTTCAGTCAATACCTGTATGAATAATAGTTTGTGACATAACTCCTTCGTGGTGCGGACTTTCTTTTGTCTTAGAGAGCGTTATAAAGTTTCCTAGTGTCAGATACGTGAACAAGAAGTAATTATAGGACCTATTTCATTTTTAATAATGCAGAGAACTCGTAAACTGAGAATTACTAACATGGAATAGTTGTAATATAACTCTTAAATGAGTTCAGGGACTCGGACAAAACTGGGATATTATACGTGACAATATTGCAAAACAAATCGCTGATGGATACACAAAGATTGGCTGATTGCATCAGAGGAACGAAAAACTACAACATGCAAATAACATGCGTGATAGAGTCATGACTAGGCCTCCAGTCAGTCGCGGAACCTCCTTGATTCTGATAATGTGCTCACAAATTCCCAGTAAGTCTCATACCCTGAAACGTCCGCTTAGAAAAATTAATGAATTACTGTGCTGATAAACCTCTTACAGTATTTGATTTTCACACAGCTGAGCAGAACTGAACGTACTCAGAAATTTCGCTCTTTACCTATTCTGATCAACACTAAACTGACACACAATATTTTTAGCGCAACGCAATCTGACTTTCAATAATCCCTACTAAAGAATGGCCCTGACTAACATTAACTTATACCTTTCACAAATCACTTACCTCACAAAAATCTTCGTTACTCGAATTACTGCAATACAGCAAGCGCCAATACCGCCAGCTAAATAAAAGATTCAAACTACTGAAGGCACTAACTACTGATAGGCATAGTTAGCAAATGATAGATTTTGATAGAGAACAAACAATGTATTTACCTTAATAGTGCTCAAAAGTCATAATATATATAGCAGTTCATGATATCCAGTCTTACAAATTTACTGTCTCTGATGGACACACGGCCAGATCATCCGCTCTCAAAACTCCGCCATTTCTCTCCCCACATCCACCACTGCTGGCGGCTCACCTCCACCTGCGCAACGCTACGCGCTGTTAACAGCCAACTGACCAACGCTACAATAGCATATACTCCAACAATGTAAACCAACCACAGCCTTCACACAGCACAGTCAGTGATCTTCATACAGAGCGCTACGTGGCGTTACCAATAAAAAAACCTAAACAGCCTACTTACACGTCGGGTAGACCGTTCGCCGGGTGCAAGTCTTTCTATTTGACGCCACTTCGGCGACCTGCGCGTCGATGGAGACGAAATGATGATGATTAGAACAACACAACACCCACTCCCTAAGCGGAGAAAATCTCTTACTCAGCCGGGAATCGAGCCCGGGCCCTTAAAAATTACCTTCAGTCGCGCTGTCCACTCAGCTACCGGGAGCGGACGCCTGTGCTGGTATTTATCACCACATTCTGCATTCAGTAATGCGGAAAGCGCTGACAGTTACGATCTGCTTCTGACTGTGGGAACGTCCCTCTTTAGAATCCTTAGAGCAAGTGTTCTCTTCAGAATTCACAGCTGAAGTGTTCTCTTCTAAATCAGATTTCTCTCTACCAGTCTACGCAAATCCCACGTGTCAAAGAAAAAGGCTCTGCAAAATGATTACCAATGATATTATTGTTAACAAAGTAACCAATTCTCCACCAAACAAAACTGTTACAATGTTAACCAACTGCCTAACTCCCATATACGAAATTCATAAACAAATTTGTGTTACACTCCGACTCCTCAGTTAAGTTATTTAACTTCAACCGGTAAGCTAGTCTCAATGTCCGAATTTCTTGGAAACTGGCGTGCTGACTTCCCCTTCTTTGCTATTTTATTTAAGATTAATAAGTGAGGAGCCCTGTTACAACTTTTAATGAGAGACTGTGTTCCTCCCACATAAAGCGGTGCCAGAAACTTGTCACAATATTTTACAAAGACAATGCAGATATTAGTCAGTGTCTGTGATGGACATCCACCACGACAGCATTCCACGAAGGCGACATGTCAGTGATATATAAAGTTTGTTTGAAACGGTTTTCACTAGATGGTACAGTTTGTAAAAATGCAAATATCGCTCAAGTGCAGGTGCTTGTCCCGGAATATTATACAACGTTTTTAGATGGAAGCCTGAATACCATACTCCAAAAGGTGCATTATGTTAAAAGCTCCCAAGCTGCGACTGCTATGCGCCTGGGTCAAACAATGCTTTGGATGTGGAACTATAGCTGTTACAGGTAGACACTTCGCCTGATCCTCTTGCTTTTTTTTCTGAAAGACGAGCTGAAACTCCCAACTGGGGTCCAGCTAAACAGTGAGTCACTACCCTGGTCCTCTCTGCCTACCCTGGCTCATCACAGATCAGACACCGAATACGTCACACGCAAAACTGCTACGGAAAAAGAGAAGGAATTAATATGAAAGTAAATAGCTTGACCCTGGCGGTCACTGAAGTTACTTGTGACAAGCATGTCATACATTGGTGTCCTAAATTAAAACAATATATCAAAATTTGGCTAGGTTGCGTCTCTTTTGCCACAAAAGCGTATAATCACGTGATAGTAAAGTAGAAACAATATGATGAATACAGAACGTACACAACTGCGACTTGCGTAAAGGTGGACAAAATTGTCTTCGTGTTTTCCAACTTAAAGGATTTACACACACATTCTGATAACTGGTTAATGCCCTCAGTATGGAGAGTGACCACCTCTGGCAGCACTACAGGCCCATCTAACGAAGGGGCATGCTGTGAATCTACATCAACATCTACATCTACGTGATTACTCTGCTATTCACAATAAAGTGTCTGGCAGACGATTAGCTGTCTCTCTACCGTTCCACTCTCGAACGAAGCGCGTGAAAAGCGACCACTTACATTTTTCTGTCCGATCGCTGATCGTACTTTATCGTGATGATCATTTCTCCTTATGTATGTGGGTGCCAACAGAATGTTTTCGCAATCGGAGGAGAAAACTTGTGATTGAAGTTTCATGAGAAGATACCGTCGCAACGAAAAACGCCATTGTTTCAATGATTGCCACTCCAATTCACGTATCATGTCTGTGGCACTATCTCCTATAATTTACGATAATACAAAACGAGCTGCCTTTGTTTGTACTTTTTCGATATCATCCGTCAGTCCCATCTGATGAGGATCCCACACCGCACAGCAATACACCATAATAGGGCGGACAAGCGTTGTGTAAGCGGTCTCTTTAGCAGACCTGTTGCACCTTCTAAGTGTTCTGCCAATGAATCGCAGGCTTTGGTTGGCTCTACCCGCAACGTTATCTATGTGATCGTTCCAATTTAGGGTAGTTGTAATTGTAATCCCTAAGCATATAGTTGAATTTACAGCCTTCAGATATGAGTGACTTATCGCGTAATCGAAATTTTCCGGATTTCTTTCAGTACTCATGTGAATAACTTCACACTTTTCTTTATTCAGCGTCAACTGTTTCCGATGTTACACGTAGTGATCCCTACCCTGATCTTCGGGATACAACTTCCATCTCTATAAATTGTCACCACATCCGAAAAACAAGACGATTCACATTAAGGCATCGGGCCGCATCAATTTGCGATTGTCCTGCTTTCAATCTTTCCATGGCTCTCCACCGCAGAGAGCCTGGCAGGCGTCTTCTCTGTGCCTTGCCGGTCGGAGTGGCCTTGCGGTTCTAGGCGCTACAGTCTGGAACCGAGCGACCGCTACGGTCGCAGGTTCGAATCCTGCCTCAGGCATGGATGTGTGTGATGTCTTTAGGTTATTTAGATTTAATTAGTTCTAAGTTCTAGGCGACTGATGATCTCAGAAGTTAAGTCGCATAGTGCTCAGAGCCATTTGAACCATCTCTGTGCCTTACTGCACCGCCTGCGACTGTGTGCACAGAGTTTGTGGATGTGGGAGTACCCGGCAAACAAACACTATCCCGTTTGGTAGGTGCCCTGACCTTATCGCTGGCGTGGTTGTCCGTTGACCGCATTGACATCTTCCGTGCAGGACACGATCGTATCTGTTGACGATGTGTATGTTTACATCGTGTATTAGACACAGGAAGAGGAAATAGTTGTTTGTTGGTTTAATTTTAGACACCAGTTTATTTATTAACTGATGGGTATGGAGATGAGATTGTGACGAATGTAAATGAATCGTGAACAAAACATACGACATACCAGTCCAGTGGGCCAGACTACCAATGAATTTTATAGCCTCTGAGTCTTTCGCAGTGACACGCTTCAGTAAAGTTGTCCCGGTAGGCGGTAGGCAAGCCGCGTCACTTCAAATGAGATACTCGAGCTTGTGAAAGCTGTCAGCATCAGTCATCAGGAAACAGAAGTCACTTATTGCACTTATTATTTGCACCTGTGAACGTGTACGTGTTATGCAGATCTTGGAATCACTCACGTCCATCTAGAAAGTATTTACTTTAGCTACACAGTCTAAATGATCGTTCTAAGAAATACCAAATTAAGATCAGCCTGAAGATGCCTAAATAAGGTGAAACGCGTAGTTGATAAAAAAACTAAAATTGCAACCAAGACTGTTTTCAACTAATGCAAAAGTCACTGTCTGATGGGGCCTGCAAGGTATTCCGTTTATGTAGTGCGACAGCATCATCTGGAACGTTGCAGAGCCGACCGAAGTGACGCATGAGCTGAAGGCGATTTGACAACTTGTAGCAGCTTCGACCTGTCGTGGGACCAAGTGACATCAGGTGGTGCCAAGAGGCCGGCGCCATGTTTGAAACTATATGGAGCAGAGTAACGCCTGGTACTGACTGAGGGAGATCTGACAGCACAACGGTACGCCATTAACATTCTGCCTCCTCATGTGTTACATCTCATGTGACACTTTCATGACACTATTGTTCAACGGAACAATGCTCGTCCACTCGTGTCACGTAGCTCTATGGACTCTCTAGGCAATTTTGAGGTACTCTCATGGTCAGCAAGATTCACAGTTATGTCACCGATAGAGCATCCATAGGTCTTCAACGATCTTCTATTGCCAGCACCCAAGACCTCATGGACCAATTGAAATAGGTGTGGGGCATTTTGTCTCTAGAGAGGATACAGTGGCTTTGTGACACCCTTGACAACCGAATCAGTGCATGCATCGGGGCCAGAGGATGTGCAAAGTCGTACTAATAAGTGGGATGATACTACTAAGATTTTTGTAAATTTTATTTTGTAACGAGTAAAAAAAACATCTCATAACCTCTCAGCACGTGAAGTTTCGTGTAATTTCCGTCTACTCCTATGGGTGCTTCGCTTTTGCTTGTCAGGCAGTGTATTTTTTCATCCTGCTTTCGTGATTTCGTTACAGGCCGGCAGACAGCCGGCAGAATACCTGTGGCGTTAGGTCAGCTGGGCTGCATCACGTAGCCCCCTTGTAGGCGGCGCCGATTCGCAACAGTGTCTGCCAGGCGGATGCAGCCGACCTTTCCGCTGGCTGGCGCAGCGCCGCTCATCCAACTGCCTCACCGGGTCACCTGGAAGGCACGTCAGCCGACCGACCGCGCAAGCTCTCTGCATCATTCAAGCAGCAACACCTGCTGCCTCGGGCGTCTCGCGGCTGCCAACGCCTGGGTGTGGCATTGCATCTGCTCGACCACGTCCTGCGCCCATTAGGGGCGCAGCGATAGACAAGAAGGCGTCGTTGCGGTCTTCAGTCGGAGGACAGGTTTCAAGCAGGTCTGCAAGCTACTACAACCTGTGTAAACATCTTCATCTCTGCAGCCTACGTTCATTCGAGCTGCTTACTGTAGCCAAGCATTCGTTTCCCTGTAGAATTTTTACAACGTGGTCTTTGCTCCATTATTAATCTAACTACGCTATCTGTGTGGTTCAAATGGCTCTGAGAACTATGGTACTTAACATCTGAGGTCATCAGTCTCCTAAAACGTAGAACTGCTTAAACCTAACTAATCTAAGGACATCACACAAATCCATGTCCGAGGCAGGATTCGAACCTGCGACCGTAGGCTATCTGTGTCTGGACACCCATATGGAATGTGGAATTGGTCACTAGTTGTCACACGAAACGGACCCGTTAATGCAAAAGGAGGCGTGGAATACTGTGTTATGAATAGAGAAGCAACAACAGCAGAATGGATCAGTCAGGAGAGCTCACTGACTTCAATACGGATTAGTAAATGGATGTTACCTGAGTAATATATTCACCATAGACATTTCAACACTTCTAAAGCTGCTCATGTCGACTAATGGGGATGTGGCTGTAAAGTGGAACGTGAATGAAGAAGTACAGTTGAGCCAAAAATCGTTCCAATGGCTCTGAGCACTATGGGACTTAACATCTGACGTCATCAGTCACCTAGACTTAGATCTACTTAAACCTAACTAGCCTAAGAACATCACACACATCCATGCCCAAGGCATGGATTCGAACCTGCGACTGCAGTGGCATCGCCGTTCCAGACTGAAAGTTGAAACAAGATCAGACAGACTTCTTGTACTGCCGGATAGGGACTGTCGAGAATTCGGGAGGGTGGTTGGTTCAAACGGCTCTGAGCACCATGGGACTTAACATCTGAGGTCATCAGTCCCCTAAACTCAGAACTACTTAAACCTATCTACGAGGGTCAGTCCAAAAGAAATGCACACTATTTCTGTAAAAATACAGTTTTCATTCTGCGTGTGTGAAAGTTTTACAGTGTGTAGATACATCCTTCCCGCTTGTTTTCAAACTTAGTTCAACCTGTTCCCGTGAGTGACGTCGTCACAGCATGTCTTCAAGATGGCTGCCACACTTGTTCGTCAGAAGCAACGTGCTGTCATAGAATTCCTGTGTTGTGAAAACAAGACGGTGGGAAATATGCACAAGAGGCTGAAAAAGATGTATAGAGATGCTGCTGCCGATAGCAGTACAGTTAGTCGGTGGGCAGGCAGGTTACGTGATGAAAGCGGGCACGGAAGTATTGAGGATTGTCCTCGCAGCGGCAGGCCTCGTACTGCACACACTCCAGACAATGTGCAGAGAGTTAACGAATTGGTGACTGCTGACAGTCGCATCACAGTGAACGAATTGTCACGCTACGCTGTGATAGGGGAAGGAAGTGTTTGCAGAATACTGAAAGTGTTGGCGTTAAGAAAGGTTTGTGCCAGGTGGGTCCCCAGGATGTTGACAGTGGCTCACAGTGTTTCTCGATTCCGAAGGACTCTTGCTTGTGGACATAATGCCAAGTGGAGCCACCATAAATTCTGATGCATATGTGACGACACTGAAGAAACTTCAAGCTGGACTGAGTCGTGTTCGATCACATCGGCAAAAGCAGGATGTTTTGCTGTTGAACGACAATGCACGGCCTTATGTCAGTCAAAAAACCATGGAAGCGATCACAAAACTCGGATGGACAACACTGAAACACCCTCCTTACAGTCCTGACCTGGCTCTATGTCACTATCATCTGTTTGGGAAACTGAAAGACTCTTCGTGGAACAAGGTTTGAAGATGATGACTCCCTTGTGCACGCTGCCAAACAGTGGCTCCAACAGGTTGGTCCAGAATTTTACCGTGCGGGTATACAGGCGCCGGTTCCAAGGCAGTTGAGAGGTATGGAAATTATGTGAAGAAATGAAAATATTGTTCCTAAACGATGTATCTACACACTGTAAAACTTTCAGACATGTAGAATAAAAGATGGGTTAAAAAAATAGTGTGCATTTCTTTTGGCGTGACCCCCGTAACTTAAGGACGTCACACACAACTATGCCCCAGGCAGGATTTTAACCTGCGACCGTAGCAGCAGCGCGGTTCCGGACAAAAGAGCCTAGAACCCCTCGGCCACAGCGGCGCGCTGACGGTGTTTCTACCAAATCACATGAAGTCTGAGCAGGAATCAATCGCGAGCTCCACATTCCTCCCAGTACTCCAACTAGCACTAGTGTAATGACTGTACGTAGGGAGTTAAGTAGAATCGGGTACAATGATCGAGCAGTTCCACAGAAGCCGCACATCTCTGTACTTAGTGCTAAGCGACGCCTGGAATGGTGTAAGGAACGTATCCACTTCGGAGTGGCGAATCACGCTACCGAGGCAGGGCTGTGGCTCTGGGATATATTTGGAGAAATTGTTTAGCAGCGACAAGTGAGCAGCGAGGATGTGGTGGTGATGTTACAGTATAGGGCTCAAGAAAAACTTTAAGTGCGGAAGGATGTGCACATACCTGACAGCACTGCGTACTGCACACAGTAGAGAAACAGCTCATGGACGATCATTGTTTTCATCAGCATTACAACGCATGCTGTCATAAAGCAGCTTCTTTGGGGCAATGGTTTATGGACAATAAGATTCCTGAAACGTACTGGACTGCCCAGATTCCCCACTTGTACCCCATGGACCGGCCGAAGTGGCCGCGCGGTTAAAGGCGCTGCAGTCTGGAACCGCAAGACCGCTACGGTCGCAGGTTCGAATCCTGCCTCGGACATGGATGTTTGTGATGTCCTTAGGTTAGTTAGGTTTAACTAGTTCTAAGTTCTAGGGGACTAATGACCTCAGCAGTTGAGTCCCATAGTGCTCAGAGCCATTTTTTTTGTACCCCATGGAACACCTTTGCGATGCGTTAGAACATTCATACTACTGATTCACGGGGAAGGTTTTTGTACATAAGTTGTACATATTTCGTACAAGTCGTCTCAATTATGATGAATTAAAGTTAAGCTGTGGAAACAATGCAATTGGCGTCTAGCAAACTGTCGCCGTAGCCTGAGAGAGCAGCAGCGCCTCGAGAATGCAGCAAGGATTCACATCTAGTCGGGTGGTCTAGCAAAAGAGTGTCTGAGAACATTTGCATAGCGAAAAAAGTTGCAAATGCAAAAATGTTGTTTCATTTTTTATGCTACGAGTAAAATGTTTTCCGAAAAGCCCTCCAGTTACTTTGTTTCGTTTACACACGGTACGTTCGTTCAGCAGACTAGCAAGCCACTCAGCATTCAGCTTTCTGCATTCCTTGAATCAGACCTTGAGGTGGACACTACTCTTTGCGTGGCAGGGCGAAGAAGTCTGCCATAAAAAGTCCACGTCACAGAATTGCAGCAATGAGGCTTAACAATGCCCCACAGTGAATGATAAGCTTCACAAGTGAAGTACTGTAACTTGAGCTAAACACGTACATTATGCGTGTTTTTCTTATTGATCCTTTCATTTGTCCCGTCTCTGACAGCCTCCGATACCTATCGAATAACCCACACACACACACACACACACACACACACACACACACACACACGCCTACCTATGACTCGTATACAATACTTACATTTATGGATGTCCACCTTATTATATGGACGATGGACTTCAGCTAATGATATATATGAGAAAAAGTACGACCACAGGTGTCTCTTGAGAATGTCTTCAATCTATCACACGACTCGTTTCGGCGGCATATTACCGCCATTCTCAGGCCCCACCACTGCTATTTGTTGTGGGATCCTTGTTACTAGGACAACTGGGCTAGCAACTCGACTCGCTCTTTACCTAATTGGATAGTGCCTGGCTACCTCTAGGTTGTGCAAGTTAAGTGTGTTGCACTATTCCTGCGCTTCCTAATGTGTATTTTAGGTGGGCCTATAGTTTGTGTTGGTCCTATTGTGTGATGAGCATTTTATGGTGGTTAATATACGAGGGATGTTTTTTTTCAACCTCCGATCGTCCATCTAAGCAAGTAAGAGGTAGGGAGGGGCCGGACCTGCGCGTCATCCGATTGTGCAGCTCCCCCACCACAACCTCTGCCATTTTCAGCTGCAGTTTGTCAGTTGTAGCCAAGCTACGTCCTTGTAAACATGACCAACTACGCTCGATGCTCCCGCCAAATGTGAGTTACGAAGTGTAATCCGTTTTGTGCAAGCAGAAGGATGTAGTGCTGCGGAAATCCATCGCAGAATGAGCAACGTGTATGGTACAACGTTATGAGTGATGGTAGTGTTCGGGAATGGTGTCGAAAATTTAAAGAAGGACAAACAGACGTCCATGATGGAGGTGGACAAGGTCGCAAGTCTGTTGCCACTGAAGGCCTCGTTGAGCGTGTTGATCAGGCGGTGAGATGCAAACGAAGGTTTACAATTAGCGAACTGCCTGATGAATTTCCAGACATTTCAAGATCTGCTTTGTACACAATTGTGACTCAAGACCTAGGCTATCGGAAATTGTGTGCACGTTGGATCCCAAAAATGCTGAGTACCGACCACAAAACGCAAAGGATGGCGTCAGCATTATCGTTTCTCACACGTTATGCCAATGAGGGAAACGTTTTTTTGAAGTCGATTGTTACTGGCGATGAAACGTGGGTCCTCTATGACAATCCTGAAACAAAGGAACAATCAAAGCAGTGGATGCACACAGCTTCCCCAAGCAAGCCCAAAAAGTTTAAACATTCACTGACGAAAAGAAAAACAAAGGCCACTGTGTTTTGGGACCATAAAGGAGTGCTGCTGGTGGACTTTATGGAGCAAGCTACGACGATAACCAAGGAAGTTTATTGTGAAACTTTACGTCGTCTCCGCAGAGCCCTTCAAAACAAACGCAGGGGAATGCTTTCAACTGGCGTTGTTTTGATCCATGACAACGCCCGACCACACAATGCCAACATGACAAAAGACCTCCTCAAAAAGTTTAAATGGGAAGTTTTCGAGCATCCACAATACAGCCCAGACCTAGCACCAAGTGATTATAACCTGTTCCGAGAACTGAAGTCATGGTTAGGTGGGCAGCGCTTCGCTTCTAACAAAGAACTTCAGGACGCCGTCAAGACTTACCTGTCCTCACTGGAGGCAACACTCTTCGATGAAGGCATCGAAAAGCTTGTGTCACGGTATGACAAGTGCCCCAATCGTTTTGGCGATTATGTAGAAAAATAATTTAAGACTTTACTGACTTTTGGTAATAAAATTATTATTTTCTGTACATTGTTCTTTTATTTACAGCCAATCGGAGGTTGAAAAAAAACAGGCCATGTACATTACTGTGGCGGTTTTTACTGCCTTAGCAGGACGGGCCATCTTGTGGTGCCCCTTCTACGTGGTTTATTCCGGAGGTTCCAGACCAGTCTGTTTTCTGATTGCTGTGACTTCTTGTAGAAAAGTCGAGCAGTCTGTTTGATTCTATCCTTTATTGGCTGCACTCCTGTGATATTATGTAACTCCCTAGTGGGGAAGACACGTGGGAGTTTCATGATCATTCTAAGTATTCTACCCTGGAGGCCCTGCAATCTTCGGATGTGGCAGTCTGCCGCATTGCCCCACACGACTGCCGCATACTCCATTACCGGCCTTATAAGGGCGAGAAACAGGGTATTACCGCAGCGTGTGGGCGGGGTTGTCTTCGGGTTCAGGAGTGGGTACAGTGCTCTCAATCTTCCGTAGGCTTTACCCCTAATATCCCTTATGTGTGGCCCCCATGTGAGGTGCCTGTCCAGTGTCACTCCGAGGTACTTCGCGGTGTGAGTCCATGGGATGGGGCCTCCCATGATCCGCACCGGCTGTAGGTCAATGGGGATTCTTTTCCTTGTGACGATGATTGCCTGACTTTTGCTGGCATTGTATTTGAGGCGCGACTTTGTGGTCCATGTGCCTAGAGCGTCACATGCCGTCTGGAGGCGGTGGAGCATGATGTTCACATTCGTGCTTGTGGTATACAGCACGGTGTCGTCCGCATATAATGCGAGAGAGACTGTTAGCCTTTGGCGTGTCCGAGGTGTATAGGGAGTGTAGCAGGGGTCCGAGAACAGAACCCTGCGGTACTCCCGCCTGTATGAGCCTTACTGTAGATATGCCCTCTCCTGCACCGACATTGAACGTCGTCCACTGAGGTAGGACTCAACGAGACGGACGTGTGGCGACGGTACCCCCAGTACAAACAATTTGTAGAGGAGGCCTTTGTGCTGTACACAGTCGAAAGCCCTGGAGACATCAAGCAGCACGGCCCCTGCGTACTGTCGACTCTCCAGGCCACTCGTCGTGTCCTCCACCAGACGTAGCAGTCGGGCTAGCTTTCATCACGATTCTATATAACTCGACGCCGTGTTGTCTCCAGTGCACTGGAGCTAGCCCACGTGTGCTAGTAACAAGGATGCCACAGTAAATGCGCCAAGGAAATCAAATACTCGCGAGGCCTGAGGATGGCGGTAATATGCCGCTGAAACTAGATGTGTGATGGAATAAAGACATTCTCAAGATACAGATGTGGTGGTACTTTTTATCATAAATATTTACATTGATTGTGAACATATTACTTACATCACGATATGCTCCCATCATTCCCACGAGACGTCATACGAAATGCCAATTCAAATAGGAATGCATAAAATTCATACCCCCGGACAACTTCCCTAATGTGCGCTGCTTACATATCGTAAGTTATATGAAACTGAAGATATTCAGTTACTTAACGTCGGTCTCTGAAATGTATTTTTAACTCCGCAAACAAATTACGCTACGCCACGCAGATGGTCAGGCCGTCGATACTTAATGCTATCCATGCGGAGCCGGCAGGATCGGTACTTCAGCACACAGAAAATTCGAATTAGGTTTCGAAGAATTTAAAAGCAAAAGAGTCAACATAAAGAATGCACAAGATATTCCACTGTTAAAGGCAGAGGGGAGAGCGGGTAGGTACAAAGAGTGCATTTAGGGACACAACGAAGAAGAGCGACTGTCTGATAACACGATACAGGATGAAGTGGATGTCGATTTGGTTGGAGCCGGGAATCCAGTGTTAGAGTCACAATATGGCAGATCTCTAGAAGGCCTCAAATAAAGAGAAGCACACAGGATAGATGAAACCCCCGCGCGATTTCTAAAATCAGCATAGGAAATATGAATCAAGCGTGTATTCTAATTTATGTGTAGAATATATTAAACTGGAAACAGGCCATCGTACACTCGGATGAATATCATCCACAAAATCCAGAAGACAGCAAGGTCAGATAAATAGAAGTCTAGAATAATGCACAGAAGAATGGAAAAGAAACTTGAGACGGTGTTAGATAACGATCACATGGGCTTTGGACACCAGAGAGGCAGCGGTAACGTTGCATTTAATAACGCAAGCAAGGGTTTAACGAGCGAAGGAGGCTCTCGAAAATGTAAAGACTGGAAAAATATCTGAAATCATTTCAAAAATTGCCATACGGGGAGAGTGAGGGGTAATATAAAGTACATAGTAGAACCAAATGGAACAATAAGAAAGAAATAAGGAAGAGAAATGAGAGAATTAAAAGACAAAGAAATATTGTTTCTTCTCTATTGTGCTATTTGTTCGTCGAAGAAGCAATGCAGCACATAAAAGAAAGATTCAGAATTCGTAATTACAAATGAAAAGCACTAAATTGCGGATGATCTACCGTATTAATTTATTTTGTTAATCGAGTTTGGGTTCATTGGTTCAAATGGCTCTGAGCACTATGGGACTTAACTTCTGAGGTCATCAGTCCCCTAGAACTTAGAACTACTTAAACCTAAATAACCTAAGGACACCACACACATCCATGCCCGAGGCAGGATTCGAACCTGCGACCGTAGCGGTCGCGCGGTTCCAGACTGTAGCGCCTAGAACCGCTCAGCCACCCTGGCCGGCCGAGTTTGGGCTTTTTTCTAGCTTGTCTTCTATTTCTACATCTACATACATAGGCCTACTCCCCAAGCCATTTCATTTCCCTATTCCATTTCCTACCATGGTGGTAGTAGTATCATTCTGCATTCACCTCCAGATGCCGGCTGTGTAAACTTTTTCAATAGTCGCCTTCTACTTCGTCCAGGGATTCCCAATTGAGTTCGCGAGACACCTCTGCAATACTCACGTGCTGATCGAACCTACCAGAAACAAATCTAGCAGCACGCCTCTGAATTGCTTCGGTGTCTTCCTTTAATCCGACATAGTGAAGATATCAGATACTCGAGAAGTACTCAAGAATAGTTCGCACAGTTGCTGCATGCTCGGTTTCCTTTGTAGATGAGCTACAGTTTCCACAAACTGTATCACTAAAACAAAGTCCACCTTTCGCCGTATCTACTACCGCCCTTACCCATTCCACTTCCTATCGCTTTGCAAGGTTACGTTCAGATATTTAATCAACATGGTTGTGTCGAGTAGCACATCATCAATATTCGAATTATAGGATTGTTTTTCCTAAGCATCTGCATTATCTTGCATTTTTCTATATTTAGAGCAAACTGCAGTGCATCACACCAAATGGAAAATCTAAATCTTCGTTCATCGTCCTACGATCACTCAGTGACGTCATTTTCCCGTGTACGACAGCGTCATCAGCAAACTGTCTCAGGCTGTTGCTCGCCCTATCCGTAAGACTAGTTATGTACATAAAGAACGATTACGGCGCTGTCACACTTCCCTGTGGTACAGACGATACTCTTGTCTCTGATGAACACTCGCCACCGAGGACAACACACCGCGTTCTATTAGCTAGGAAGTCTTCGAGAAGTCACATCCTGGAACCAATTTTGTATGTTCGGACCTTCGTTAACAGCCTGCAGTTTAACGCCATGTCGAACGCTTTCCGGACATTTAGGGATATGGAATCTGCCTGTTGCCGTTCACAATACCGTGCGAGAAAGGCGTTAGATGAACTTCGCACGTGTGATACTTTCCAAATCCGACCTCATTTGTGAACAGAGTGTTTTCTGTCCCAAGGAAGTACGTTATTTTTCTGCTAAATATTATTTATGTTTCGTGTTGGTACAGTTTGAAAGTCACGGTACATCATCGTGGGTCTCGTTTCGCAGGTAATATATTTTTAACATTGTTTAATTCAAGCAACATTTTTTTGTAAACAAGAGTCTATCGTCTGTTAAGAAATAAAAGCAACGTTAAACGTGTAAAGAAACATTCTGTAATCTAACATAGAGGTATGTGAGATATTGATCAGTGAACATTTCTATTGTATTGTAGAAGCCAACGGTCTTGCTGCAGTGGTAACACTGTTTCCCGTCAAAGCACTGAAGTTAAGCGCTATGGCCTTGGCAACAGTGGAATGGGTACGTGCTGTCTGCCGATGGCTGTTAGCAAGCGGGGTGCACTCAGCCCTTGTGAGGTGTAGTGTTTCAAAAGTCTAATCAGGAAACATAGCGTTTCTTTACCGCTTGAGCGACGACTGGTAAGAAATGTTAATATATATATATATATATTTATTTGTAGTATGTTAAGTAGAGACTTGCTATTTAAATACATTTTGTTTCTTTCCTTTCATGTCGAGCGTGGCAGCAAGATGATCCAGTGGGGACTCCAGACGCGGCGGACGACGAGATCTAATCAGTATTGCATCGTAGTCGACGGCCGACAGCTGGAAGAACAGTTGAAACATCATGCTGACCCTTATCAAACTATGTTTTACGTTTTTTTTATAAAGGGAAAAGGAGTTCAATGTTGAATGTGGAAGGATAAAGTTTGTAATTGGACGTCAATTGGTTATCAACAGTTAAATAAACTTCGAGTTGGAAGTTGAAACAGTCAGTTGACTCTGTTACGAAATGCATCATAAATATTACTTATATGTGAGATTTGCAAGTTTTATAAAAATTCAGACTTCTTGAAGAGGTTCTGGCAGGGTTTTGTCGAGAGTGTGGACGATCTTCAATGGTTGACTGGTTTGAAGTTTTATTGGTGAGAGGTCGACACGTATTGATATTTTGAAAATAATCGATATTGTGAAGTGTGTTAGGATTCTGTTTTGTAACTTTATTAGCGATTGTGGTCGGGAGGATCGGTTTCAAAGTGGAATATGTCGTTGAACAAGAACAGGATTGATCCTTTAGTAACATTAATTAATTATTTAAGGAAAAATCAGGAGAATTTCAATTTATTCTGGCAAAGATATCAAGGAGTGTCCGACCGCACAACGAATATATAGAAACTCTATGACTATTTTTACGATAAAACGTGTCTACAACAGGGACTGGTGAATTTTGCTGCTTCTATCCTTATCTTCTAGGTTGAATCTGCTACAGCTTAATGTTTTTCTTTGTGGATTTTTCAAGTAACTTGGAAAAAGAACTTATAATTTGATATGCGGCGGACCGTCGATATTGGGTACACGGTTAGGCTGTTGTGAAGCCTGTTGGTCTGCAGATTGCCTTTCTTTCCACTGCTGCAGACATAGTTGCTGAGTTGCTGCAACAGGATTGGCGGTTCAGCGCAGAGGCCAACTGAGGAGACACTTGACTGAGAAACAGCGCTCCAGTCACTGAAACTAACAACGGCTGGGAGAGCCGCGTATTGACCACATGGCCGTCGATTTAAGCAATCCAGAGATACCTATTGGGTGAGGATGACATGGCGGCCGGTCGGTGCCGTTGGTGCTTACGAGTCGTTTCGAATGGAGTTTAGTATTTTAGTAGAAACGAGGACTAAGAAGGTTAATCATATGTACAAGATTCCTTGAAATTCATTGGCAGTGAGTTAAATATGTACACTATTAGAATTCCGAAAGGTGGTTCGGCATTTGCTGAGTCACGTGCCACTGCGAACGCATCTCTCGCATTCCAGACAGCGACCTTGCCTGCGGGATGAGTTTCGCAGCAGCCGAGTGACTAATGGGAGAGCCGCGTATTGACCACATGGCCGTCGATTTAAGCAATCCAGAGATACCTATTGGGTGAGGATGACATGGCAGCCGGTCGGTGCCGTTGGTGCTTACGAGTCGTTTCGAATGGAGTTTAGTATTATAGTAGAAACGAGGACTAAGAAGGTTAATCATATGTACAAGATTCCTTGAAATTCATTGGCAGTGAGTTAAATATGTACACTATTAGAATTCCGAAAGGTGGTTCGGCATTTGCTGAGTCACGTGCCACTGCGAACGCATCTCTCGCATTCCAGACAGCGACCTTGCCTGCGGGATGAGTTTCGCAGCAGCCGAGTGACTAATGGGGAGCTAAAGGTCAGTACAGACGTCCCTGTCTCGTGATCGGCTTGCCGGCGCTCTTTCATAACAAGAAACTGAAAACAGAAAAATCAAAGAAAATGTCTAGTCGCTAACGATGATAGAACTATTAAATATAACTGAAACATCAGGTTTAAAATATACTTCTGTATTTATAATCTTCTTACATCAATAAGGATACGACGGAGGGTATCGATTTGTGACCAACATTCATCAAACTTGTGGCTTTAAATCTTACGTGAGATGTGTCTTGATATGGCCTAAGGAATCTTCTGAAAAATTTTAAAGTATTCGTTCATATGATGCATCTCCCAGATTTTTCTATATGGCATATTACTTCTCTATCAAAAAACTTACGTTGTCATGACATCAAGTATCGCTTTTCAGAATCGCAGAGTGGAACATTACCAACGTCTCTCATATAGTATTTGTTGGTCAAAGGACAGAACGTCTTCACGTCGGCATACGCCGATAAGGTATGGCTTTTGTATAGGGTCAGCTGCTGTACGAACGACAGATTCCATGTGTAAGAATGTCTGAACTTCCGCGATTCTCACGGAGTACCATGGCTCTATAAATGAGAGTTATCTGTGGGGAATGTTACAAGGAAGGTTACGATTTTGCTCATTCTTTACTAAATCGTAGTACATACAGGGTTATTACGAATGATTGAAGCGATTTCATAAATTCACTGTAGCTCCATTCATTGACATATGGTCACGACACACTACAGATACGTAGAAAACTCAAAGTTTTGTTCGGCTGAAGCCGCACTTCAGGTTTCTGCCGTCAGAGCGCTCAAGAGCGCAGTGAGACAAAATGGCGACAGGAGCCGAGAAAGCGTATGTCGTGCTTGAAATGCACTCACATCAGTCAGTCATAACAGTGCAACGACACTTCAGGACGAAGTTCAACAAAGATCCACCAACTGCTAACTCCATTCGGCGATGGTATGCGCAGTTTAAAGCTTCTGGATGCCTCTGTAAGGAGAAGTCAACGGGTCGGCCTGCAGTGAGCGAAGAAACGGTTGAACGCGTGCGGGCAAGTTTCACGCGTAGTCCGCGGAAAATTGGCTCATGCCACAACTGGAGACCGACAGCGCCGACTTCATCTTTCAACAGGATGGTGCTCCACCGCACTTCCATCATGATGTTCGGCATTTCTTAAACAGGAGATTGGAAAACCGATGGATTGGTCGTGGTGGAGATCATGATCAGCAATTCATGCCATGGCCTCTACGCTCTCCCGACTTAACCTCATGCGATTTCTTTCTGTGGGGTTATGTGAAAGATTCAGTGTTTAAACCTCCTCTACTAAGAAACGTGCCAGAACTGCGAGCTCGCATCAATGATGCTTTCGAACTCATTGATGGGGACATGCTGCGCCGAGTGTGGGAGGAACTTGATTGTCGGCTTGATGTCTGCCGAATCACTAAAGGGGCACATATGGAACATTTGTGAATGCCTAAAAAAACTTTGAGTTTTTGTATGTGCGTGCAAAGCATTTTGAAAATATCTCAAATAATAAAGTTATTGTAGAGCTGTGAAATCGCTTCAATCATTTGCAATAACCCTGTATTTGATGCATAATAAATGCTGGTCTAGTAGCATGCACTTCTCAAGCATGTAAGATAACACTGTATTCGAACTTACAGCAGCCTTTTGAATACCATACAAGTGTGTCAGACCAGAAGTCTACACGTACGGCGTTTGTAGTCTCGCCATCTAGTGTTTCCTATTTTGCACCAAACTCTTGCATGGCTACATTGCCCAATGTTTCTTCAGAATGCACAATAATAATAATAATGGTGATAAAAGCTTTACTTTCGTGGCAAGATACAACAGAGATGTGGTCTTGATACCGTTGCATCTTTTACAGCCGAGTGAAAATTTTGCAGTAGAGATAAAACAATGCATTCGCTATTTTGCATTGCCAGAGAGAAATGCCATGCCGTGGAGACTGCTTTACAATATACTCCCTGTTACTGGAATGTTAACGGCTTCGCTATTCCTACCTATTTTGGAATATGCGATGTTTCCACAAAAATTACATCTCAACGACCGTTCTTTGTAATGAGCTGTGTTTTACGCTATCATTACTAAAAATCAGAAAGCGTCATTCAGACAATGTGCCAGGTTCATGTCTGTTGACTCGTGTGATATCCAATAGCTAGGTAAAAGTCTGAACCTCGATTTATCGAAAATGATTGCGACGCTAGTCGCACTAGAGTAACATTTGTCACATCAAAGTATGTTGTGCAAATCGTGGCGAAGACGAACAACAGCGGTGACTCCTTGGTTGCATGCTTCGTTTGTTACAGAGTTTCGGACACTGTTGTCTTGTTTCAGATTTGTCGTGAACGGTAGCGATCCCTGTTTAATTTTTAGAAATGTGCTAGTTGCTAGTGGCCACTCGAAATCTAGGATGACACATGTGGCATTGCCGGACAAGACGTTGTCGAACAATCTAGTATGAGAGCAGATAGTCCGTAACTATGTACAGTGCTTGTTAAAGGACATTGATACATTGCCCCTACACATTCATCTGTCTCTGTCTCTACATATGTACTCTGCAAACCATCGAATGTTGTGTGGTGGAGGGTGCATAGAAGCATCGATCTAGGGCTCGGTTCTGGAAGATTGACAGTTCGTTAACTGCTTCTCCACCCTCCCCCGAACCTCTCCCAAATATAATAACTTGCCGCCGCCGTCACTTTCAACAATCCACAAATGACTAAGATTTTAAAACTAATACGAATATATTATAATTATAATAATATAATTATAATAATATAATATTATTATAATAATATCTTCATTCTATTAACACATTTTATATAATTTGTGTACATTAGTGCTCAGTACAGCTGTTCAGTAGGACTTTCATGATATTGTCGTCTTTTCTTTTGCCCTTTAGCCAGCATCAGGCAGGGTTCGGAGATTTATCGTACTTCACCACTTTCCCCTGTCTTTCCATCAGCTTTCTTCTGTAACTGTTTTGTTCCGGTCCAGAGCCGTTCTTCTTAACCTGATCTTCATTGAGTCAGTCCATCTTGATGTAGGTCTCCCTCTTGCGCTCAAACCTGGCATCCATGCTTTATCCTCAAATTCTCTTTATACGTCCAAACCATTTAAACCTGATATTCTCAGTTTCTTTATTAGAGTTTTCCAGTCGAGTTTCCTTCCTAATAACTTCAGTCCTCACTCTGTTTCTCCTCATTGTGTCTTATTTCTTAGGAATTTCATTTTACTGGCTTGGATTCTACTCTCTTGTATATGTCTCCGATGCATTTGTCAGCATGAGATTAAAGCCCCACTTGAACAGCATTTACTTAATCTTCATTGGCACCTCCCTTTCCTAGGCTATACCCTCCCCCCCCCCCCCCCTACACCACTGGTAAAACACATTGTTCTTTTGTACCCTTTTTCTAACTTCTGCCTCCAGTTTTGCATTATTCATTATCACATTTCTTAGTTATTTAAAGCCATCCATAATTTAAATATCATGTAATTTAATGTTGATTTGACTCTTGCTTTCCCTGTCTCCTCTGTTTACCACCGCAGTCTTGCTTTCCTCCACCAGAATCTCATTCCATATATCTCGATCCCTTTTTCGATTTAAGATATCCATTTGTTCCTGTACTTCATTATTGTTAGTTTCCCACACTAAAATATCATCGTCAAATAGCAATAACTTCATCTTCGTTGCTGTGTGAACTTCTTTAGTCCCGTAACATTCCCAAACCAACCAAATTCATCCGGCTTGAGTCTATACACAGCTGACTCTTTTGTCATATATCGCTTGAAGAATTTCAGTTGTTTGTTTCCCAACTCCCTATCTCGCCAAGGTTTCACGTAAATTTTATCTGGGGACACTGTCGTAAGTTTTCGCTAAGTCGTGAAATGTCATCACCATATCTTTATCTTCGGATAAATAAATCATCTGCAAAGCACTTGTACAAAAAAGTGCGTGCGCTATGCGATTGTTTTCAGAAATATAATAGTAACTAAATTTCACAATGTTGACAGCTTCATAACCTATACGGTACAAAATCGAGGCTACAGGACAAGTGCATGGCTGAAAAAATATGCACAACTAGGGGAAAGATTACATACCGTCTTCAGTAACATTGAAGAGATATTTACAGAAAAAATAAGAAACTATATGAATGTCAAGAACACAGGTGGAAACCAGTGATAAGCAGAGAAGGAAAGCTGAAACGTGTAAGAAGTATATATAGGGTCTATATAAAGCAAACAAACGTAAGGACATTATTATAGAAAGAGAAGAAGAAGTACTTGAGGCTGGGATATGATATGTGAGAAGAATTTGGCAAAGCAGTGAAAAACCTACAATGGGAACAGGTCCCTGGAATGGATGACATACACTTAGAAATTATGAGATTATTGGAAGGCCCAGCAATGACAAAACCATTCCATGTGGTGAGCAAGTTATAGGAGACACACGAAATACCCTCCGATTTCAGGAAGGATCTAATAACTCCAATTCCAAAGACGGCAAGTGCTGATAGGTGTGAATACAATCGAACCATCAGTTGAATAAATCATTATCGCAAGATATTGAGCGGAATTATTTACAGATGAAACCAAAAAATGGTGCAATCCGGTCTTGGGTAGGATCAATTGGGGTTCCGGAGAAATGCAGGAACACGCCAGGCAATACCGACCCCACATCTTATACTAGAAGATAGGTTGAAGAAAGATAAACCTGCATTTATAGCATTTGACAATGTTGACAACTTTGACTGGAACGCACTCTTTTAAACACTCTAGGCAGCAAGGATAAAATACAGAGTGAAATGTTATTTACGATTTTTACAGAAACATGACGGCTGTTATAAGATTCGAGGATTTAGAAGGGAGTGAGGCACGGTTTTAGCCCATCCCAGGTGTTATTCAGTCTGTACGGTGAATAAGCAGTGAAGGAAACCAAATAATAATGATATGGCGTAGGAATTAGAGATCACGGTGACGAAATAAAAACCTTCATGTTTGGGAGTGACACTGTAGTTCTGTCAGAGACAGCAAAGGACTTGGAACGGGATTTCTGAAAAAGAGGTATTTTAACATGTAATATTGATTTAAGCGTTAGGGAGACGTTTTTAAGATATTTGTCTTGTATGTAGCCTTGTACAGAGGTGAAATGTGGACGATAAGCAGTTCATATATGAATAGAACAGAAAGATTAGATGGGTAGATCAAATAAATAATGAAGAGGTACTCCATCGAACTGGGGACAAAAGAAATTTGTGACAGGATTTGAGTAAACGAAGGGATCAGTTGACAGGACACACCATGAGTCAACACAGAAAATGTAGGTTGTAAAAATTATAGACGGAGACCTATGAATGAATACATTAAACTGTTTCAAATAGATGAAGGTTGCAGTGGTTGTGCATAGATGAAAAGACTTGAATACAATAGAGTATCATGGAGAGCTGCTTGAATCCAGTCTTCGGACTGAATACCACACGAGCACCAATGACAACAACAAAATCAAAGTGTCTGCTCATGATTATCAGTTTTTCACTTGGCTCTAAGATTATAAACACACCTACTTTCGGGAAAGTCAATCTTTCTCTTACTTTTTCATAATCGATAATCTTTCCTTTTGTGCCAGACCTTCCCTCAACTTCCCATGGTTTGTCGATTCCACACGCAGGATCACAAAGCGTGCCAGATTTGTTGCTGGCAGCAAGTATGGTCAACCTGTTAATGGATGCTTTCTCTTGGCTACAATGTTCTTCATATCCTGTTAGGCTGCAAACGTGTCCACATTTTCTAGCACTTAGGAACGCAACTTAAACGTACCCTGCGTTAAACCAAACTTGTAATTTCTTTAGAAATCCTTGCCATTTTCAAGACTCTTTGTGTTGTGTCGGCTACTATGGGCGTCAGCACGGACACAAATGATGAAGGACGGAAATTGTGATGGGCAGTGGCAGGAATCCAAAATCACCTGTGCAAAACACTTTCTAATTAATAGAAAAAATTATTTCTAAAAACAAAAGAAACTTAACTTCCTTTATTTCTGTGCTTCCTGTTACTCCTGAATCCAAGTACTTTATTCTCTATTACCTCTCGCACTACGTAGGCTACATATCGTCCTCCTATTGCTCAGCACTGATGCCCTCGAAGACTGCGACCGAACTGGGCCGACCAGCGATGGGAGGTTGTTTCAATCAGTATAGAAAGGGTGCGCTGAACTTCGCCTTCCTGGATGTGTGGCACTGTCCGCTCTGTCCATTGGCGCGTGGGTCAACGCCTTATTGACGCCGTTTCGCGGTGCTACGCTGGTTGGTGTGCCAAAAATGGTTCAAATGGCCCTGAGCACTATGCGACTTAACTTCTGAGGTCATCAGCCGCCTAGAACTCAGAACTAATTAAACCTAACTAACCTAAGGACATCACACACATCCATGCCCGAGGCAGGACTGTAGCGCCTAGAACCGCTCGGCCACTCTGGCCGGCGGTTGGTGTGCAGTTGGTGCTTTAGGACTGTACACTTCGCTCTCAAGATACTGTATAATCGAAAAGTTAGGTACTAAATTGTAACTTAATAGGCAGGGACTTCAGAAAGTAGGCTACACATGTCGTTCCACGTTAAGACTATTGCACAACAAGATTGGCGCACTGTCAGGAGAGTACATGTTCCTGGTTTCCTGCAGAATCAATTCTGCTGCGGTATGGATAACAGGTGCAACATAAGAAGATGCCAACGAAATAACGCAGCAGTTGAAATGGACTCCACAGTTGTTTTATGCGAGACAGTAGTATTCTCGTGAGCTAAACGTCTAAACATAAGACATATTCATCGTGAAATTTTGCCGGTATATGGACCAAATGCAACATTGCTTCCACCCGTAGTGATAGAAAGTCAACAATTTCACAAACTCGGCATAGACTTGGGTGATGTGGGTCGGTAAGTCCAGATCTTACTACGTGTATCGGCTAGTTGAAAGAACGTCTAGGGAGAAAGAGAGTTTGCAGTGATGGTGAGGTTCACACAGCATTTCTTGAATGGCTCCCTAGCCACGGAATAAGAAGTTAAATGACTGCAGGAAAATTCCGAAAGTTTTTAAAAAACTTGGTGATTGCTGAAAAATACTGCCGTCGATCTGTGTCATTTTGAAGTGCGGAGTTCAATAAAAGTAGTTGACCCGCCATAATAACATGAACTTCCTTTTAACAGTTCTCTCGTGTATGTAAAAGTATAAAAGCTTTTAGCACACGATTTAAATCTACCACGAAGTTTCAAAACAACCTACACTTCGCTGCAAAGTGAAAGGTTCATTCTGGCACCTGGAATGGCACTTGTCGTGCGCGATTCATAAACTTTAAGCGTGAAATATATTGCAAAGCACTCTGCTTCTTCCTCTGGTTTGAAAATTTCTTAATTAATATTCGATTTGTAAATAAAAATCGCCTTTTTGTAGGTGCAATGTATTTCATATATTCTAGATGCGTTTCGGTTTTAACTTTAAGGCAACTTCAGTGAAATCCAAAACGATACAGTTTTGTTTTGATAAGCGATATTTAGAGGTTATAAAACACTTAATGCTCTGTATTTTTACTTAAATAAGTAGCCTTCCCTTTCAAAACTGTGGAATTAGACAAACCATAAAGGTGGTACATACCAAACACTGAAGTACGAAAATATTGCAGCACAGAGAAAAATGTCCGGAATAAAGCGTAATTCGAACCGCTTGTTGAGGAAGAACCTAACATAGAAAGGTGGGTAAAATTATAGAGGTACGGCATCTACATGCATGAAAGATTAACAGAGTTTTTAATAATCATAGTTGGCAACGACCTTGCCGCAGTGGATACATCGGTTCCCGACAGATCACCAACGTGAAGCGCTGTCGGGTGTGGCCGGAACTTGGATGGGTGACCCTCCGGGCTGCCATCCGCCGTTGCCGTTTTTCGGGCTGCACTCAGCCTCGTGATGCCGATTGAGAAGTTACTCGACCGCATAATAGCGTCTCCAGTCACAGAAAACCATCGTAACGACCGGGAGAGCGGTGTGCTGACCACACGCCCCTCCTATCCGCATCCTCAGCTGAGGATGACGCGGCGGTCGGATGGTCCCGATGGGCCACGTGCTTAATAATCATAGTAACGGGTTTGTATACAGATCGGTTAATATTAGAAATGAAGTGACTGGTAGGAAAGAACCAAAAAAAAAAAAAAAAAAAATTAAGAGATACATTGAGGAAGTGAAATGTAAAAAAATGTTTAATTTCAAATTGTAACAAGAATAGACAACGTTGTAACTGTATCCATAGAATTTCGTTGTAAAATTATTTTAAGTGTTATATTACAGTTCTCTAACATGTTATCTGTTTATAATACTGAACAACTTACCTATTCAATTTTTAATATTCTTCCCAACTTGCGGCGTTGTCTGTGCAAACTGTGTATGTACTGTACACATAAATGTGTAAATAACCTATGGAAATGGGATGTATGAAATAGAGCCCATGCTCGCCAATTCATCAACAAGGTTTCGGTTTTTAAGTGTAAACCGTGGATTTGAAGATATGGATGATGAAAGAGGGATTGCATGAATGAACTCCTCTTCAGATGTTCTTGAAGCAGCCGGGAAAAGAAAGCCTAAGTGCCCTACACTGGCCAGAGTGTTCCTTCTAGAATGCTCGAGAATGTTTTAGAACGTTGTAGAATGTTCCAGAATGTTATATAATCTTCCAGAGGTTTCGAAAATGTTGTAGAATATTCCAGAATTTTATGGAATCATCCAGAAGTTTCGAGAATGTTCGAGAGAATTCTAATATTTCACATAAAGCTCAAAAACTAAGTATTCCAGGACGTTCGAGAACGCTCCGTTATCCTGTCGTGGAGGGGATACCTCCCAATTCAGAAGGGTATACAGGATGAAAAAAGAAGAAGGTTCAAATGGCTCTGAGCACTAAGGGACTTAACATCTGAGGTCATCAGCCCCCTAGAAGTTAGGATTACTTAAGCCTAAATAACCTAAGGACATCACACACATCCATGCCCGAGGCAGGATTCGAACCTGCGCCGCGCGACCACTACGGTCTCAGGTTCGAATCCTGCCTCGGGCATGGATGTGTGTGATGTCCTTAGGTTATTTAGGCTTAAGTAGTTCTAAGTTCTAGGGGACTGATGACCTCAGATGTTAAGTCCCATAGTGCTCGGAGCCATTTGAACTATTCGAACCTGCGACCGAAGCGGCCACGCGGTTCCAGACTGAAGCGCCTAGAACCGCTCAGCCGCAGCGGCCGGCCAGGGTGAACATTAATAAAACCGTCAAGCTGCAGGGACAAATTCCTGACAGGAAATGGAGGAAAAAACATGTGTCCAGAGATGTACGGTGTGTGTGCAACGACAACAACTCGTCTCGGAACACAGTACAGAGCCGCATCGCATCCACGTCACAACAGATGATCAGAGTGGCCTCCATGGGATTGCACGTGATAGAGATAGTAGCGGTTGTCATACAGTATAATCACAATCGTACTTTGGCTTATACCATGTTGGTGGGCCAACTGCGTGGAGCTTGTACTAGAGATCGTCTCAACATCCTGCAGAACCTGGTCCTCCAAATCTGGGGTACTCACAGCCCGCCGCCTCCATGCACGTTCGTCTGTCTGAAAGGACCCATTATCGTACAAACGCAGCAAAAGTGTTTGAAACGTAGAGTGACGTGGTTGGTGTCCGTGTGGTTACTTGCTTTGGTAGAGCCGTGTTGCCTCTTCACCGTTCCCATCGGCTTGGCCGTACTCGAATACCATCTCGGCTTGTTCCCGACATAAATACCGGAGCATTCTGCTGCTTACAGCGCGGCGTCAATCTTACATCTTCAACTAAGGAGGAACACAGGGCAAGTTGTCAGATGAACTTTCATTCGTCAACTCCATTTACCGTGGCAACGATTCATTTCTGGACACATGTTCATAGGACATTTTTCCTCCATTTCCAGTCAAGAATCCGCTCCTCCAGTTTCTTGGTTTTATTAATGTTCATCCTTTATGTAAGCTGCGGCGAGATACGCGAATGACCATACTTTTGGGAATCAATTACAACGGATCAAGGAAAAGTAAAAGCGCTGGCTGTTGTGGCCGAGCGGTTCTAGGCGCTTCAGTCCAGAACCGCGCTGCTGCTACAGTGCAGGTTCGAATCCTGCCTCGGGCATGGATGTGTACGATGTACTTAAGTTAGTTAGGTTTAAGTAGTTCTAAGTCTAGCGGACTGATGACCTCAGATGTTAAGTCCCATAGTGCTTAGAGTCATTTGAACCATTTTGAAAACTGAAAGCGTTCTGTAAATAAACGTATAAGTAAGTGACAGAACAATGTATTTCAAATTAGGATATAGTTCAATACTTAATTTGTTTTGAGACTTCTGAAGAATATTTTTGAGCACTGGAAAATATATCTGAACATTGCAGAATATTTTTGAGCGTGAAATACTAACATTTTTAGAATGTTCATTTTCACAATGTTCTCGGATGTTCTCGAGTGGTCTGCATAGTTCTCATATAAAAAATCGAAGTGAAGACGAAGCGAAGAGGGCCACATTTCTGTTAGCTTCAAATAAAAATGCGGCATACTTTTCAACAGATAGGCGTTGCTGACGCATAGACTTCACAGTAAAGGTATTTCCGTTTCTTCTTCCGTGTCCGGATGCACCAATTATATCTTCCCTTCCCAGTAATTAGCAACGTAGATTGCTTTGTCATTGACTTTCAAAATATCGTATTTAGTGCATGCTATAGACATATCCAGGCAGATCAGTAGGTGGTCCAAGTCCTGTATTGCTCTGCATTCACACCTATCGCTATCACTGTAACCCCATTTAAATAGGTTTGATTTGCACCCAGTTACTCCAGTGCGCAGCCGGTTTAATGACCTCCAAGTTGTAAAAGGTAGTTGAAATCCTGCAGATCCCTCCTCAAGTAGTTCCATAGTGGAGTGTGGCACCATTTCTTCCCAGAGACATAGCCGCCTTGCGACGGGCTTGGTGGCAAGCTCTTCAGTAGTTTCAATTAAACTCCTGCGGGATTTCAGCCGGACACGTTGTTTTCGGTGCATATGCATCGGGCGTCGAGGATCATTCTTTTGTTTTGATCTTTCGATCTCGGCGGCTACTTGTCTGCGGATAGTGGGTGGTGCTATGCCTATGATGGGGTAAATGATGTCTGTGGGAGTTGGTTTGAGGCATCCTGTGGCGATACGTACAGTTTCGTTTACGGCGACGTCAACTTGCTTAGCGTGGGCAGAGTTCCTCCAAACTGGCGCCGCATATTCCGCTGCTGAGATACTCAGCACCAGACCCGTGGTGCGCAAAACATGTGGTTGAGCTCCCCACGATGAACCTGTTAGCTTCCGCAGTATGTTGTTCCTGGCACAGGCCTTTTTTTTAGTGTTGTGACAGTGCTGCTTAAAAGTAAGTGCTCTGTCCAATGTTACTCCCAGGTATTTTGGGCTGTTTGTATGTTTCAGCTCTTCCCCTTGCCACATGACTCGGAGTTTCCGTTTGGCTTGTTTGTTTCTAAGATGGAAGGCGGATACTTGAGATTTACTAGGGTTTGGTTTGAGATTATTGCCGTCGTAATAGGTAGCAAGTTCTTTTAAGGCTCCTGTGAGATTCTCCTCGACTTATTCAAAAGTTTTATCCTGTGTGGCCACTGCTGCATCATCAGCATATATGAACATTCGTGTCTGGTGGCTGATGGGAAGATCATTGGTATAGATGTTAAATATTTCAGTAGTCACTTCGAACTGAGAAGAAGAAGCTATGCTTCAAATTGTACAATAACAAAAAAAAAAAAAAAAAAAATACGCTACTGAAAATTCAGTAGACATACTTCATTAATAAGTTTTCCACTCATCTTATAGTTAACTATGGCCGGTAACAGCAACTTGTGTTTCATCTCTAATGACCTCCAGCGCTACAGGACGTTAACCAGGAATCTTCACCCCTTTGTTTTCCACATTCCTCCAACCTTTCTTTTTCTCCTCCATAAATCAGTTTCGCCATAAGGCGGAATTACTTTGTGTCAATTATTAGCTCATATTTTCATCGCACTTTGTCCTTTCGAACGTGTCTTCTAAAGTACCCTTCATGTGCAGGCTGTTATCATTGAATGATCCAGCCACTTTATGTCCCACCATTTGCATGTCGTTAGTAACTCCCAAACCTCATACCCCGAAATCTCAAATAATCACCCAGTGTAAAAGAATCTAAGAACTTGTGAGAGACATGTTTTTCAGGTCGATATGCAATGAACTTAGTTATTTGACGAAAGAGAGAAATCAGAAAAAATATCATGCACTTTAGTGACTAGCTATAAATATTAATATTTAAGAAGAGCAAGCGCTGTCTAATACGTTCCAAAACACCGTGCATAAAATCGAGATTTCTCCAGGACTCGTAGCTCGTGTTCTGTTGGTGATAGACGGGTAGGGTCAAGTGTATTGGAAAACTCTTGCGCTAAGAACCGTTTTTATCGCCAACAGAAGGATCGTCTTACTGTAATATTGCAGTTCCTCCAGGTTAGGCAAATGGAGCTTTTGCGTTATATAAGTTCTATAGTGCATTTTAAGGGGCTTTTGGGGGCATCAATTTGTGTGGTTCGTAAGAAACCCCGAAAAACATGGGTTTTGGGTGCCAGAACGGAGCCGCCGATTCCAGAACGACCCATGCTGAGAAAATAACTGAACTTTTTACAATATATTCCTAAGATCCCGATCTTGATGGTAATAGCTATGTCAGGTGTGTCAGAAATGTTATCGTCGTACTCGTTCATATCGAGTTTCGACCCAAATAGTACCAGTTCCTTCTCACCAACTTATACACAAAGCAAAACGGCGGAAGAACGTTATCACCGCAGAGTGGTTAATGTACCAGGCGAGATGATGCAACTATTGCACTTTACCGCCGACAGATATTGTGTAATTTCGACCTCACGACTTTAATGCTGCCGATAATTTCGCACGTCACCGTCCACGCACACATCAGCCTCGCCACATAGCTCTCCCTCAATGAACAATCGGAAGGGACATGAAATCATTTTAAATGGTATTCCTGCCTTTTCTTCGAATAAACGTAGTTCTGTACTACGTAAATTCAGATTTCCATCTCCTCATCCTTTACATACTATAATTTGTCTGAAACCATAAGTTTTTGAGATACTATTTCTCTGCCATGACTGTTTGCTAACTCTGTCTTTTTTTATGTTGGTAACTATAGCATGTATATTTAACGATTCTTTTGTGGGGATGTGCTTCACTTTGTGCATGTATGTGTATGTGCAGTGATTCTGCTGAGTAGTTTCACAGATTTTTATGTTGTATTTGGTAAATTGCGTGATGTGTCGCGTCCGCCATTAGTTCCCATGCTCCAACCAATAGGAATAAAGGAGGTTATTTCGCACTGTTTCAATGTATAAACACAGTGCGGATTTTGAATTTGACAGCTGTACGACTACAGCAACTATGTAAGCGTAGTTCAGATGTTCAAATGCGTGTGAATTCCTAAGGGACAAAACTGCTGAGGTCATCGGTCCCAAGACTTACACACTACTCTTAAACAAAATTATGCTAAGAATAGCACACACATCCATGCCCGAGGGAGGACTCGAACAAGCCTACTCTTCCGCTGTCATTGCCACAGTCAATAAAATTCTTCTGGGTCTGTGTCCGTCTTGCCAATGAGTAAGACTTCCGACGTTTCGGACACTGTCTGAGGAAGGCAACTTGCAGTAGTAACCGAACCGTGGGAACTTTTACACATTGACAATAGGGACACAGACCCAGAGGAATTTTATTGACCGTGCAGGAGCTATGTTTACGTTGTGGAATTCGTCGCATTACAGCAGTCGCAAGGTCATGGTGATCTTACTAGCTTTTATAGAACCCGTTGAGCGGTATTTCAACCTGCTTGACCACTTTCTAGAGGCATTCACGGGGTTATTCTTTTTTTTTAATTTACAGTCCTTAGCATTTTGTTAGTACAAATAATCCTGTCGGAGGAACATCCGCAACTGAGAATTATACCAGAGGATGAAAATATCGCTACCGATGCAAGGTTCTTTTATCTAGAACACCGGTTTCGGCTTTTACACGCCTATCTTCAGGTGTTGTACTGAAAATAGCAAGAGACGGGAAATAATTTTTACACGCAGCAATACACAGAAAAAACAACAAAAATTACCATAAAAAATTTAAAAGCCACCGATCGGGCTAGGTGCTGTAAAACTTAAATCAATGTCAAAATGACGCCAGACGGTACTAAGGACGACAACCAGGGTAAAGAATAATGCAAAGAATACAAGGACGCTTACACTTGGTGCTGTGACCCCGAGTCCTTTTAGTGCTATTGCTGTGATCTGTTGATTGGCATAATAGTTTTTGACAGTGTTGATTGTAAGGTTTTACTACTTTTCACTTTGATCAGTAGTGAGTTGCTCGTAAATAGGAGTGGCACACTTGTATGTTCTTTTAACAGATAACTGTTCAAAAAATGGCTCTACGCACTGTGGATCTTAACATCTGAGGTCATCAGTCCCCTAGAACTTAGAACTACTTAAACCTAACAAACCTAAGGACATCACACACATCCATGCCCGAGGCAGCATTCGAACCTGCGACCGTAGCAGCCGCACGGATGACTGTGGCCCGTTCTTCCACATTAACACTTACATATCTCCACTAAATTAAAATCTTGCATGCCACTCGTGTAAAGGGAAATGTTTTACTGCGTTTTACGGTTTATATATAAATTTTATGTCACCAGCTTCCACTAAGTTTTACTGCAGATCTGTACTGCCCTGTTCAACATGTTCCTTTACCACTCATAGCACCAATTGTTAAGTGTCCTGGTATTCTTTGCATTTTTACTTACCCAGGCAGTCGCCCTTAATAATGTTTTGTGTCACTTTGGCATTGACTTGGGTTTCACAGCACCCTAGCTTGACCTGTGGCTTTTAAATTTTTATGGTAATTTTTGTTGTTTTTTATGTGTATTGCTCCATGTAAAAGTTAACTCCCGTCTCTTGCTATTTTCAGTGCGACACCTGAAGATGGTGGGGTAAGAGCACGAAATCGGTCGTGTTCTAAATAAAAGAATCTTACGATTGTAGCAGTATATTCAACCTATCGTATTTTGTTAGTAAGTTGGAACGTTGTTCATTTCCTTTGCCTTTGATAGCGAAACGACATCTTTCGAGTATAGGATCATTAAACTTAGCTTCATTACGTTTTTGGGTTAAATATTTTAATAAATTCATGGTCGAAGTTCAATATACAGGGTGGTCCACTGATACTGACCGGGCAAAATATCTCACGAAATAAGCATCAAACGAAAATACTACAAAGAACGAAACTCATCTACCTCGAAGGGGGAAACCAGATGGCGCTATGATTGGCCCGCTAGATGCCGCTGCCATAGGTCAAACAGATATCAACTGTGGTTTTTTAAAAATAGGAACCCCCATTTTTTATTACATATTCGTGTAGTACGTAAAGAAATATGAATGTTTTAGTTGGGCCACTTTTCTCGCTCTGTGATAGACGGCGCTGTAACAGTCACAGACGTATAAGTGCGTGGTATCACGTAACATTCCGCCAGTGCGGACCGTATTTGCTTCGTGATACATTAACCGTGTTAAAATGGACCGTTTACCAATTGCGGAAAAGGTCGATATCGTGTTGATGTATGGCTAATATGTTCAAAATGCCCAACGGGCGTATGCTACGTATGCTGCACGATATCAAGGACGACATCATCCAAGTGTCCGGACCGTTCGCCGGATAGTTACGTTATTTAAGGAAACAGGAAGTGTTCAGCCACATGTGAAACGTCAACCACGACCTGAAACAAATGATGATGCCCAAGTAGGTGTTTTAGCTGCTGTCGCGGCTAACCCGCATATCAGTAGCAGACAAATTGTGCGAGAATCGGGAATCTCAAAAATGTCGATGATGAGAATGCTACATCAACATCGATTGCACCCGTGCCATATTTCTTTGCACCAGGAATTGCATGGCGACGACTTTGAACGTCCTGTACAGTTCTGCCACTGGGCACAAGAGAAATTACGGGACGATGACAGCTTTCTTGCACGCGTTCTATTTAGCGACGAAGCGTCATTCACCAACAGCAGTAGCGTAAATCGGCATAATATGCACTGTTGGACAACGGAAAATCCACGATGGCTGCGACAAGTGGAACATCAGCGACCTTAGCGGGTTAATGTATGGTGCGGCATTATGGGAGGAAGCATAATTGGCTCCCATTTTATCGATGGCAATCTAAATGGTATCAAAATGGTGCAATGTATGCTGATTTCCTACGTAATGTTCTACCGATGTTAGTACAAGATGTCTAACATTCTGCGTGGTGTCTGTTGTTCTATATCGTGTCTCCCTACCACTTTCGCGCAACGACGCTCTGAGCGTGTTTTTTAGGGAATTTACTAATTTGAACCTGGGACCTGTTGCTGGTAAGGAGACGTCAGACCACACATGACATGTAGAGTTCAGAAGAGTTCAGTGAGACTAGCGATGATATAACCAAATACTTAATGATTTCAGCGTCAGCTCCACTGCACTCCCTGTGAAAGAATCTTAATACTAACTAAATTTAGTGGAAGGGGCTTTCCTAATTTTAGTTAGCTGGTAAAATAACGTCGAAAAAGCAGATAAGTTTACCACTGGAAATTTTATTCTACTCACAAAACATTGTTTATAAATTGCACTATTGATAAAAGGAAATGTTTTAATACAGGATGGTAAAAACCAACTGTGTTCAACAAAAATGTGAACGAATATTCCCTGAATGGGTTTCCAAGTTCTACAATGGATCGAAGGATGACCTATGCCATATCACATCTATAATCTAGGTTTAAATGAAGTTTCACAAAAGAGAAAACTATCAAAATGGTCTACAGTGACCCTCAATTATCTTTAATTACTTATCTAACTTGTCGTAAATTACAGTGGCTGATGTGGCTTCTCAATAACTATATAACAGAAAAATCATCGCGTTTCAGATTTTTATTTCAGGTGGCAAATGCGAACACCATGAGCTTTAATTGACGATCGACACTAGTATTATGTAAAAAGGGGGTGTAACAGATGAGACTTCTGCAGTTCTGAGTAAAGCTTTATGCGCTGTTATGCGGCATCGCGTGTGTTCATTACCTTGTCGGTGTTCGTCAGGGGGCGGCGGGCAGCACAGCTCCGCTCACCTCGCTGTCTCGGAAGCAACTCCCCCTAACTTCTCATTACTACAATTTACCGGAGTTGGTTTAAAAAAACTATCTGGCTGTGTTTTCATCTAACCAATCAGGGTCCCAATGTTAACCTTAAGCTCTGCCTACAAAAGTTCTGTCTATACAATGAGAAACGTTATACTTTTCGTGGTGGGGCAATGTTTTTTAAAGTTTGCAACGTAACAGAGACGCGAAAAAGTCTCACACTAAAACTTGCAGCTGGTGTGGTCCTTTTAGTGTTATTGTAAGATCTATACTGTTCTTCTGGACAGCTCTAGCTTTTAATATGGGCTGGGGGGGTGGTCCTGACGTAACAGAGACGCGAAAAAGTCTCACAGTAAAACTTGCTGCTGGGGTAGCCCTTTTTGTGTTATCGTAAGATCTATACTGTTCTTCTGGAGGGCTCTAGCTCTTAACATGGGCTGGGGGGTGGTCCTAGCGGTTAGCTGGCGACGTGGGTGTCCGTCCCGTATCGTAGCGCCTTCCAGCTTAACACGGTTCTGCTCTCGGCTTCTGTTCTCGTTTCTCCCCTCAGAACTGCGTCTGTCTCACGGTGGGAAGTTATGACATGCATTTAGGCATTCTTGTGTTAGTCTGTGGTATTCCATTTGCTCACTCGTTACTCGTATTACTTTGGTTAATTTAATGTCACGATTTATTCGGAGCTATGTGACATACTGCTGGTTTTGCTTATCATGTCAGGGTTTTCATGAAAGGTGTTGGATTTGCCTGATACCTTACAGATGTTTCACTGCATGACAGAATGGCGATATACTTCCAACATGATGGATGTCCGGCACATAGCTTGCGTGCGGTTGAAGCGGTATCGAATGGCATATTTCATGAGAGGTGAATTGGCCCGCACGTTCACCGAATCTGACGCTCCCGGATTTCTTTCTGTGGGGAAAGTTGAGGGATATTTGCTATCGTGATCCACCGACAACGATTGACAACAAGCGTCAGCGCATTGTCAATGCATGTACGAACATTACGGAAGGCGAACTACTCGCTGTTGAGACGAATATCGTTACACATATTGTCAAATGCATTGTGGTTGATGGACATCATTTTGACCATTTATTGCATTAATGTGGTATTTGCAGGTAATCACGCTGTAACAGCATGCGTTCTCAGAAATGATAAGTTCACAAAGGTACATGTATCACATTGGAACAACCGAAATAAAATGTTCAAACGTACGTACGTTCTGTATTTTAATTTAAAAAAGCCTACCTGTTACCAACTGTTCGTCTAAAATTGAGAGCCATATGTTTGTGACTATTACAGCGCCATCTATAACAAAGCGAAAAAAGTGTTTCAACTAAAACATTCATATTTCTTTACGTACTACACGAATATGTAATAAAAATGAGGGTTCCTATTTTCAAAAAAACGCGGTTTAACCTATGGTAGCGCCATCTAGAGGGCCAGCCATGGTTTCCCCCTTCAAGCTAGGCGAGTTTCGTTCTTTGTAGTTTTTTCGTTTGACGCTTATTTCGTGAGATATTTGGCGCGGTCACGATCAATGGACCACCCTGTATATACCCACTAAATTAAAAACTTGCATGCCACTCGTATAAAGGGAAATGTTTCATTGCGTTTTACTGTTTATACATAAATCTTATGTCACCAGCTTCCGCTCGGTTTTAGTGCAGTTCTTTACTGACCTGTTCAACATGTTCCTTTACCACACACAGCTCACTTTTAGCGTTTTTCATGTAACTTTCTATATAATGTCTCTTTTTTCATTTTTAATTTTAAATGTAGCTCACTATTTCAAATTGTGAACGGCCAGGCTTGTGTCCCCGCGTTCTTCTTCCCGTTTTGCCACTCTGGTTTACCAGTTTGCTTCCTCCTTCGTGTTCGCTACTCGGCGCTGTGCGCTCGCTGGTAGCAACCCGTGTCATTCATTCACTGGTCCACCGCGTTGCTCGGGGCACAACACCAAGTGTAAGTGCCCTGGATTTCTTTGTATTTTTCCTTACCCAGGTAGTCGCTCGTAGTACTGTCTTGTGTCACTTTGGCACTTTCGGTTTTACAGCACCTAGCCCGACCAGTGGCTTTTAAATTTTTATGGTAATTTTTGTTGTTTTTATGTGTATTGCTGCGTGTAAAAATTATCTCCCGTCTCTTGCTATTTTCAGTGCGACACCTGAATATTGACGTCTAAGAGTCCAAAATCGGTCGTGTTCTAAATAAAAGAATCTTACGACCGTAGCGGTATTTTCTACCTTTCGTATTTTGTTAGTAAATTGGAATGTTGTCCTTTGCCTTTGCTTTTGATAGGGAAACGATTTCATTACGTTTTTGGGTTAAATATTTAGATAAATTGGCGGTCGAAGTTCAATACACAAATCTCTCTGTAGTCCATTTCTTTACATGGCCTCGTAATAGCAATTTTTCCCTAAGTGGTAACCGTAGCAGAATTTCGTAGCCCATACAGCCGTCGCCTCGCTTTGGGGTGATGTCGCTGTGGTGTTTCCGGGTGGTGCGTCACTCGCTGGGGGGGAATACTAGGAGTGGAGTCGGGTCCGCCGCCGCCGTGCGGCGGCTGGTGTGTGTACGGAGCGCGTTATCACCGGGTTTCGCTCTCCTTGGCCTTCTGCCGGCCGCGCGGCTTTAGGCCGCTTTCATTAGCGGCTCGCGGCCAACTGCCGTGTTTGTTCCGTCCGGCTCCGCTCTGCCGTGTTCTCCGGAACGCGTCCGCCCAGTGTGTCAGCCCGGCGTGCTACTGGGAGAAAACCTGCGGTCACCGGGAAGTTCTGAACATGTGCTAACACTCCTCTGCAAACAAAAGACTCAACCAAATTCCATAAACGTCCTTGGTATACGGAGCGAGTTGTAACGCTTTAAATTCGTTATACGCATAAAAACTCATCTAATACGAGACAAAGACGTGAGACGGAGGCTTTATTTGAAAGGAGAGTGACACGTGGCTGTTATCAATGCCAGATTTTGAATAAGATGTACAGGGTGATTATAATTCAAGTTAAACTTTCAAACCACTGTACAAATAATACCACTCTTCAGAATGACGTCGAATTGCATCGGAATATTATCGGAGAAGGGGGGAAAACGTATGGTAGAAGAAAAATAAACAGTTACAAAATGTAGCAACAGATGGCGCCGTAAGCATCATAATTTAATTGTGGTCGACTACAAATGACAAATGAATAATACAACAACGCCCAAGGCTTTGCAAAAACAGACATAATGTCTGATGGGATAGCCGCAATCAGTGTTACTTATAATCCGTCTTGATTGCAAAATGTTTATTCATATGACCGCTTTCGGTTCCTCTCCAACCATCTTCAGATCTGATATTTCGGTTACAGGACTAATCCGTCCACACGCAGCAACCTTCACATGCTGCGTCACAGATAAATCACTTCGTTTCCGCAAGACGACAGCGACTGTAGTTTGTTCCGCGTCCCTCAGACACGCTTTCTGTACCCTCCACTGCTAGTGGTGCCACCTGCCGTCTGTGAGTGGTTCTTGTACGCTGTTGACGTAGAACCTAAGTGGCGGTCATATTAATGTGACTGGACTGTGTAAAATATTAATGTTTTTTCAGTATCGCATTTCTTGCTCTTGACAGTCTGCATTTTATAATTCTCTGCTTCATCCATCTTCCCAATTTTTTTTTTTTTTTTGTCCAGATAACAAAATTTATGCCACTCAGCATGTTCTCTGGCAGTTAACTAGCCAGATTTTCACGAGAAACTTCCGTGAATACATCCAGGTGTACATTCTCTACATTCCAGAATAGTCAAGTATGCTGAAATTTAATAGCCTGTAACCACTATTTGCGTCCTAAGGTTACTTGATGGTATTCCGCAGCTATCGTTCGCTCTTTAAACAGGACAGCCCATGCACAGCGAAGCACAACACTTGCAAACCGCACCTCTCCATCTTCTGTTGCTTTGGCGTAACTCTCAAGACGACTTAACTGAAACACTGTTGTTTACAGTGTCGGGCTGTGAAGTACTACAGTATTGGTGCCTTGCATTAAGACATCTGCAGAGGAAGGTGTGCAGTTTCCTTCTTTCTAGTGTGCTCTTGCAGGTCAGTAATCCACAGATGATACTACTGGCCTAGTTACTTTTAGTAATGATGAAATTACTTCTAGAATTAAAAGGGTGCGAAAATTCATACACTTTCTGCAAGGTGAAACTGTTTCCGTCAAACAAGGAAGCCAACTTTCAAAGTAGAAAGTGTTCTATGAGCGGCCAGAGAATCAGCTGGTGACGTATGCTATGGTCAAAAAAAGTTGAATTATTGTAAACACTGCAGATACACTACGTGCTCTTTCTTCGCTTTCCTGAAGAGCAGGAGTGGTCGGGGCATAACTGGGTTCACTGATGTGCATTATACACGTAAAAAATTTGTTTCTTGTATCTGCAGGGTCAGTTGCATTTTTGCTACCGTAACTGCTGTAGGTGGCATTTCTCCAGTTGTTCCTATCGGACATGCTCAAACAGCTGTTGAAGTGAAGGATACATTTGTTATCCGAGAAAATAGGAAACACGTGAAATATTTAAAATCCTGGTAGCCACTCTATTAACTAAACGCAAAATTATTTACACGTACTTCAGGTACACACGAAGCATATTCAACTATTAGAATATACATGACAGCCCCGTAATCTAAGGCGACAACCCGGTGATCCACGGATCTTGCCACGATGTGGAGGCTTGCGTTCCTAAAAGATACAGAGAGTTTTACCAGCGGTACAATCATAGCAGACGTGTATCTACGCAACGGCCTGACTAACATACTGTTTCTGAAAATCGACAACAGCCATTCCAGTAGTTGCAGAACGTGGATCTTTCACTGATCTGGCCTTTTAATATTAATCAGCACGAACTTGCTACGTTAGAACTGCTAGCACTCGAAATTAAGGAGAAACTACAACCGTTACATTTTGCAAGGACATCCAGCTCTGTTATACGAGGAATGGAAATGGAAAGCGTTCCAACTGCCATTTGTTTTACAAAACTTGCTCTCAGTGCTACTGTGTTATAGGTAGTCTGTTTTATGTCCCTAGACTTTATCCAGGTCCAAATCACAGAGGAAGTCTTTCAAACATACGTTAGTACTTGCCGCATGTTCTTTCTTGTAGTCTGGAGTTCCAGAACTTCAGAGATTTGAAAAGTGGTTCCTGTTGGCTACAATTCTACTGGTTAACAACTTCATGTTGTATTTTTTTTACTTGTATTATAAATAATAAAACTAGTGTTTCAGTACTAATTAAACATGGGACAAGAAGGCTACAAAAACTTGGCCACATGCTTTCCGATGGGGTAGCTGAAAACCGCTCACAGGCAGAGGCTCAAAACATCTCCCTTGACTACTGTTGGGCCAGCCTTGTAAGGTGGCTTGCGGAGTATAGCTGAAGATGTAAACTTAAGAGAAAGATAGTGTAAGTTACTTGTTCTTGTCAAAATGGTTCAAATGGCTCTGAGCACTATGGGACTTAACTTCCGAGCCGGCCGAAGTGGCCGTGCGGTTCTAGGCGCTGCAGTCTGGAACCGCGAGACCGCTACAGTCGCAGGTTCGAATTCTGCCTCGGGCATGGATGTGTGTGATGTCCTTAGGTTATTTAGGTTTAAGTAGTTCTAAGTTCTAGGGGACTAATGACCTCAGAAGTTGAGTCCCATAGTGCTCAGAGCCATTTGAACAATTTTTTTTTAACTTCTGAGGTCATCAGTCCCTAGAACTTAGAACGACTTAAACCTAACTAACCTAAGGACATCACACACATCCATGCCCGAGGCAGCATTCGAACCTGCGACCGTAGCGGTCGCACGGTTCCAGACTGCAGCGCCTAGAACCGCTCGCCCACCCCGGCCGGCTTGTTCTTGTCAATTTTAGTTTTTTAAACACGAATATCATAATAAAGTGCCGTATTATCCACAATTTTTTTACAACTAACACTCAATACTTACAATATTATAGTTAGCGATTGTAATGAAACATATTTCACGTTCTGTTTCAGTTAACATTAACATTAAGTGAAAATGTCGGTGGTAATTGTTGCGCAGATCAATAAATATATTGTAACTACTACTTTTTGGACCTTCCTTCTGCGTGAGAACCTCATTGACCGAAAAAATTTGCTATTACCACTTTTACATATTAAGTTGGGCCTAGTTAAATAGTGTGAGGAAGAAAGCCTTACTCACGTTAGGGAATGTTCCAATCTCGGCGAGACGTTATATCATCTCTCAGAAGCGAAATTGAAAGCGTGATTATTGGACTAAACATTCAAAAATATTTGATCCGAATTTTGAACAAAAAATTACTGTGAATCAGAGTTGTTATTGTGTTATTAGGCAACAAAAAGGACCCACATTATATTTATTTTGGAGCCAACACGCTGTGAAAGTTCGAAAAGTTAGGTTTTTTGACATGCCTGAAGATTGACATTTTGAATAATCATCTTGTTTTTGCCACGAAAATGTGGTGTTTGAGTGACGAACAAAAAATGGTTCAAATGGCTCTGAGCATTATGGGACTTAACTTCTGAGGTCATTAGTCTCCCAGAACTTAGAACTAATTAAACCTAACGAACCTAAGGACATCACACACATCCAAGCGCGAGGCAGGATTCGAACCTGCGACCGTAGCGGGTGCGTGGTTTCAGACTGTAGCGCCTAGAACCGCTCGGCCACCGCGGCCGGCAACGAACAAAAGTAAGCGCTTTCATCAGGTGATGCAAAGATGATAGCAGTGTCGCTAGAATACCAGTATGATGGGAGACTACTGTTTGTCACTTCACGGAGACACAGGACAGGCAATACGGTGGGGAATAAGCTACCACATGCTTTAATGTGGAAGAGAGAAAGTAAACACATGTCACTGGTCACATAGTCCTTTGTGTACGACAGAACTGTTTGTAAATTTGTATTCCAGTAACACCTTTGTTCTGGTTGACAAATTAAATTACTTTTCATTCCAGTTATATGTGTTGTGACAGTGTCCTAGTTTACAATAGTCAGATTTGGCAAAACTGTAGACAATCGTAGGAAGGAAGTAAATTAATGTTCGTCACGGTAAATATTGCGTCGTTGGCCTGTGAAATTAATTAATTTATTTCAGACGGAGAGTAACACACCCTACCTTTTTCGTGATGAGAAAACTTGGATCGCACCCTGAAACTATAAAGCATTATTGCAAAGCAAGGCAAAGAAACATCAACCAATTTCGATATAAGATTGTTAAGATCCTTCAACTTCACATCTCTACCAACAAAGACTGAATTATTATTGAATAAACACACCTACACGAAATGATAAAAACTTAGACTTGAAAAAATTCAGTTTCTGTATAAATGAAGCAGCAGATGATGCAGTAAGAAAGCAATCCCGATGGAAAAATATAATAGGGCTTAAAATCCGGAATGAAGAAATTTAAGAAATAGGTAAAGGAAAATAAAGAGCACACCAGTGTTGCTGCAGTCTCTCGATAACAAACAAGAGAAAACAAGACTGATGAGAAATATAGTAAAATCACTAGTTAGAATGGCTCAACGAGATAATTGGGATAAATTAGTAACGGAGTCAGACCATCTTGTAGACAGCAGACAAGACTTCGCTTTCACAACATTAAGACACATAAATATACCTGAGAAAGACGTAGCTCAAACAAATGTAATGGAGAGACTGCTACAGGAATGTATGGTAAAATCCAAAGGTAAGGAGTAGTTATGAAAGTGTTACTGATTATGGTAATAGACATTCACTTACCTTTCAAGAAACTGAAGACATATTTAAAGACAACATTGTAAGAAATGTTCTGGACCTGATGTAGAGGTGCTTAATTATATGAATTACTGCTAAGTTTGTAATACATCTGACCACTACCTGTTATCTAAACACTAAAATTCCAGATGATTAACTAGCAGCAAAAGTGCTGCCGCGGTTTAAAAAAGGGGTCAGCAGCTAAATACCAGATTAAAGATATATCAACCTGTTATACACAGCCTACAAAATATATTTAGGTGCATTAAGTAACAGATTAAACATTATTACACATGTGTTGGCGCTAGAGGAACGACGTGACTTTATAACAGGAAGGCCATGTAGTGAAAACATACTTACTGTGCGATAATAACACAGAAAAGAAGAGGTTTTGGTTTACCAACCTACCTGGCTTTTATGCATTTTGAAAAGGCATACCCAGTAAAATACGTAATTGTTATTGAAGATCAGTTTCTGGAACTAATTCAGCTCTTCAGTTACGTGTGGAATTATATAACTTTAACAAAGATAAGGATATAGACATTTACACTACTGGCCATTAAAATTGCTAAACCAAGAAGAAATGCAGATGGTAAACGGATATTCATTGGACAAGCGTATTTTACAAGAACTGACATGTGACTAAATTTTCACGCAATTTGGGTGCATAGAACCTGAGACATCAGTACCCAGAACAACCACCTTTGGCCGTAATAACGGCCTTGATACGCCTGGGCATTGCGTCAGACAGAACTTGGATGGACTGTACAGGTACAGCTGTACATGCAGCTTCAACACGATACCACAGTTCATCAAGAGTAGTGACTGGCGTATTGTGACGAGCCAGTTGCTCGGCCACCATTGACCAGACGTTTTCAATTGATGAGAGATCTGGAGAATGAGCTGGCCAGGGCAGCAGTCGAACATTTTCTGTATCCAGAAAGACCCGTACAGGACCTGCAACATGCGGTCGTGCATTATGCTGCTGAAATATAGAGTTTCGCAGGGATCAAATGAAGCGTAGAGCCACGGATCGCAACACAACTGAAATGTAACGTCCACTGTTCAAAGTGCCGTCAATGCGAGCAAGAGGTGACCAAGACGTGTAATCAATGGCACCCCATACCATCACGCCGGGTGATACGCCAGTATGACGATGACTAATACACGCTTCAATTGTGCGTTCACCGCGATGTCGCCAAACACGGATGCGACCATCATGATGCTGTAAACAGAACCTGGATTCATCCGGAAAAATGGCGTTTTGCCATTCGTGCACCCAGGTTCGTCGTTGTGTACACCATCGCAGGCGCTCCTGTCTGTGATACAGCATCAAGGGTAACCGCAGACATGGTCTCCGAGCTGATAGTCCATGCTGCTGCAAACGTTGTCGAACTGTTCGTGCAGATGGTTGTTGTCTTGCAAACGTCCCCATCCGTTGACGCAGGGATCCAGACGTCGCTGCACGATCCGTTACAGCCATGTGGATAAGATGCCTGTCATCTCGACTGCTAGTGATACGAAACCATTGGGATCCAGCACGGCGTTCCGTATTACTCTCCTGAGCCCAACGATTCCATATTCTGCTAACAGTCATTGGATCTCGACTAACGCGAGCAGCAATATCGTGATACGATAAACCGCAATCGCGATAGGCTACAATCCGACCTCTATCAAGGTCGTAAACGTGATGGTACGCATTTCTCCTCCTTACACGAGGCATCACAATAACGTTTCACCAGGCAACGCCGGTCAACTGCTGTTTGTGTATGAGATATCGGTTGGAAACCTTCCTCATGTCAGCACGTTGTAGGTGTCGCCACCGGCGCCAAGCTTGTATGAATGCTCTGAAAAGCTAATCATTTGCATATCACAGCATCTTCTTCCTGTCGGTTAATTTTCTCGTCTGTAGCACGTCATCTTCGTGGTGTAGCAATTTTAATGGCCAGTAGTGTAATTACATGGATATTAGAGTATATGTGGCATTATAAATAGAATATTAAACAGTATAAGAAGGGAAACATAAATTAAATGTCATAAAAATATCTTTTCTACTGTGTGAGACTGAAATCTGTGCTATGAAAGGAAAATATTCTAAGCTGTTTCATATGTATCTACTTGTTTTAGGGTATCCATATTTGCGAAGAGAAACGAAAACAGCTAGTGAAGCTGCAGCATCAGAAGAAACTGTCATAAGTCACAGTACACTGGGATTGGCCTACAGGCAGAGGGCAAAAGGATGTTATCGTTCGCGGGTCTATTCCCCCTCTCTACTGCTAGTCAACGGTGCTAGTAATAAGTGACGTACAATTTTTATCCTATACTACACAGAAACCTCACGACGTGTGTGGTGGACTATGCAGTTTGGATTCCAGGCAGCAGGTCAACGTGCCGTCACTTTAGAGTACAACAAACCATATTTTCTGCCTACAGACAAAAGCAGCTGGCGCCTGGAAGAGTAGGAGAGGAGGGTGTGGACATAATGTGATAATTGCTCTGTGTAGGTCGACAACAGGCTGGAGGCGCCTCTCGTACACAATACCCCCCTGCCTATACGGCGTTCTTGAACTTGCGCTCGCCAACAGGTTAGCGCCCAGAGCGGACACGCCCGTCGCATTTTTGGGTCACTAATTAACGGGAACGGCGTCCTTTGTTTTCTGTATCGTGTTTGATGGCAAATTCTGCAGTGAACAAAGGCACAGAGATTTCTCACCTCACGTTTGCCCTGGGACACAATTTCAGTTGTTCTATTGAAACCATCTTCCAGTGTTCAGTACGGTGTAAGGAAGCTATCTCAACATGTAGTTCGTTAGCTGATGGCTTTGAAGGGAGTTGAGTCATTATAGCTGACAAATAGCAATCTAAAATAGAGTTACTGTAGTACTTATTGTTTTTCAAGAGAAATATGAACATCCGAAGACGTAGAAGCTGAGTTATGTCTCCCGAAAAATGAGAATGGAAATCATTTTGTTCCATTCACATCATTAAAAATCTTTTTGAAAAAGAATGCAGTTTTTTCTTGTCTACGCTGAGGTGACAAAAGTCATGGGATAGCGATACGCACGTAAGTACAAATAGCGGTAGTTTCACGAACACAGCGTATAAAATGGCACTGCATTGGAGGAGCTGTCATTTGTACTGAAACGATTCATGTGGAAAGATTTCTGACGTGATTATGGTCGTATGACGGGAATTAACACACTATGAACGCGGACTGGTAGTTGGAGCTAGACGAGTGGGACATTCCGTTTCGGAAATCATTTTAAAAAAGCACTCCGTCTTCAGACCACGAGTGGCCTACCGGGACCATCCGACCGCCGTGTCATCCTCAGTGGAGGATGCGGATAGGAGTGGCGTGGGGTCAGCACACCGCTCTCCCGGTCGTTATGATGTTATTCTTGACCGAAGCCGCTACTATTCGGTCGAGTAGCTCCTCAATTGGCATCACGAGGCTGAGTGCACCCAGAAAAAAGGGTAACAGTGCATGGCGGCCTGGGTGGTCACCCACCCAAGTGTTGGCCACGCCCGAGAGCGCTTAAGTTCGGTGATCTCATGGGAACCGGTGTATCCACTGCGGCAAGGCCGTTGCCCGAAAATCGTTAGGGAAGTCAATATTCCTAGATCTACAGTGTACAGGGTGTGCTGAGACTGCCAAATTTATAGCATTACCTTATTACCTCTCACTATAGACAATGCAGTAGCTGATGGCCTTCACTTAACGTCTGACAGCAGCGGCATTATCCGTTAGGACAGCCGCGCGAAATCTGGCGTTAATGGTCTGTGGCAGCAGATGACGCACGCGAATGCCTTTGCTAAAAGCACGACACCGCATCAGCGTCTCTCCTGGGCTCGTGATTATATCGGTTGGACGACTAGGAAACCACAGCCTGGTCGAGTGAGTCCCGACTGTAGTTGATAGGAGCTGACGGTAGCTCTCGAGTGTGGTGAAGACCCCACGCAGCCATGGACCCAGTTTGTCAACAAGACACTGTGCAAGATGGTGGTTGCTCCATAATGGTGTGGGCTGTGTTTACGTGGAATGGACTGGGCACTCTGGTCAAACTGAACAGATCACTGATGGAAAATGGTTATGTTCGGCTATATGGAGACTATTTGCAGCCATTCATATCTCCCAGCAACGATGGAATTTTTATGGATCACAATGCACCGTGTCACGGGGCAACAACTGTTCGCCACTGGTTTGAAGAACATTCTGCACAATTCGTGCGAATGATTTGGCCACACAGATCACCCTACATGAATCCTATGGAACATTTATGGGACATAATCAAGAAGTCAGTTCGTGCACAACATCCAGCGCTGGTAACACACTCGCAGATGTGGACGGCTATACAGGCAGTATAGCCCAATATTTTTGCAAGAACTTCCAGTGACTGCTTGATTACATCACACGTCGAGTTGAAGCACTAGTCGTGGAAAAGGAGGTCCGACACGATATTTGGTGGTATCCCATGACTTTTGACGCCTTGGTATAAATGATCAAGAGTAACCCATGTTTTCAAGTTTTTTCCTTGATCAGACCAATGTTAATAACATCATTGCTAGAATTTCTTCTTAATTACTCCTGATACTAATAAAACGAAACTGATCCTCACCTTCTCTAGTTTTGATTTTCCCTTCCATTCTTCTGTGAAGCATTCCAACAGGTTTTTCATGCGTGTAATATTATACTGTGAAGCAATTTTCAATTTTGTCTGTTGTTGCCGTAACTGGAAGGGCAAGGATTCTAATCTTTTCGAAATCTGATTGAACGTTAACTAGTTACAAACATTATCTCATAAGGATAATACCCTCTTTGACCAAACGAGTCCCCTTCCTGTTTTATTGACACAGAGTATTTTTTCCTAGTGAGTTCAAGCTAATTTATTCGAAATTCAAGTAAAACTATTGGATCTACCTTGTCATCAACTTAAATTTATCTTTATTTTTTCAATTGGCCCGATTCTTTCTAGGGTACCATGAAGTTTCTCCTAGACTGTCTACAACTTATTTCAGTTTTTCTATTTTCATGAACCAATTACATTTTCTATGTCTAACCATTATGCTTCTTGCCCTGAGCTCCCAAAAGTGATAATTAGGCTATGTGCAGCATCTCCTTGTCTTTTTTCAATTTTGTATTGATCTCACGATATGAAAAAATATAAAGTTTTCTTTTTTCATATGTTCGCCAAAGCCTGTACGAACTTTTGTTTCCTTCGGATCAAAAGGTTTGAGATGGGTTTTCATTAGTGTAAATTCAGGTCCACCTTTAAATCTCTTGCCAATTTCTTTGTTCATTATTCTTCCGAGTACTGCCCAGCGTTATTTGATCCAGTTTGGAAAATTCTCAGGCCCCAATCCTAAAATCGCCCTTTTCTGGCCGTTCTATCTCACTGATTCCTAAATTGTGAGACTGTATCAATCGTATTTTTGGCATCAGATTTTCTACACCGAAAGTCTGAAATCAGGGCGTAAGACAAGAGACGAAGGCGTTCGATTCTGAAACTCCTCGTCTTAACGTCGAACCGAATGAGACGTTCGTGGCCACTCGTCTCTGAAATCCACTATAAGCCTGTATGATGTATGACATGCACTAAGAGACTACCATTTACAAAGTTTTGAATTATCACAACCTATATCGCCCTCTCATCAACCCTGAGTGCAAATATTAAAACAGAAAGTTGTTTTTCCGATTATGCGAGCAGGTAACACCGTCAGATGCATGTTTTTCCCAGCAACACTCCGCATATAGACCTTCGGCGTTTAATATTCATGAGGTTCTGTCTAGATGAACGTGTTTCGGTATGAATGTTAATGAATTCAGATGAATCGTAGCGTGCGAAGAGAGGGTCGGAGAGTGTGATATTTCACGAACATGAAAAATCACTGAGCCAGCCGGGTAGGAGTGTGGAAAATTTCACTTCCACTCAAGGAGGTTCTTCATCTGCCAGCAGCCGTTAAGCAGAACGGTTCCCGAGACGCTGTGAACTGGGACGCATTGTTTTATTAACCGGTTCCGTTATGTAGCGATGGAGAACAACAACAGCCAAATTTCTGTATACAAAAAATGTTGGCAACTGGTAATTGAGGCGTTTGTCAAGAGACGTACTTGTGTTTTGCGTCAGTCTGAATGATTTGCCCAGACATGAGAATCAGTGAGTTCTAAATACAGAATTCGAATATCGTGGTTCACAGGATGTGATGTTAAACCATTCCACTTTTTTTATGAAGGTGGTCGTGCAAAACACGGGAACACTCTTAAATCAATTCATTTCATTGGACGCTGTTATTTCGTTTCAAAATTTATGACATGACTTTGGTTACATGACTCATCTTAAACCCTCCTAATGACACATGCCATTGATAACTTCTTATCATAAGAAGTTGAATGTGACGCCTTGCCAATAGACAGACCCCACTCCTTTGAATCTGACTATATAGGCGTAGACCGCATATTGTATAAATTCGAAAAGTAGTATTGACGGCAATTGAGAGATATACACCAAATAAATTGTAAGTAGGCTGTTTAGGTTTTTATATTGGTAACGCCACGTAGCGCTCTGTATGAAAATCACTGGCTGTGCTGTGTGAAGTCTGTGGCTGGGTGGCATTGTTGGAATAGTCGCTATTGTAGTGTTGGGCAGTTGGAGGTGAGCTGCCAGCAGTGCTGGATGTGGGGAGAGAAATGGCGGAGTTTTGAGAGCGGATGATCTGGACGTATGTCCATCAGAGACAGTAAATTTGTAAGTATGGATGTCATGAACTGCTATATACTATGACTTTTGAACACTATTAAGGTAAATACATTGTTTGTTGTCTATCAATATCTTTCATTTGCTAACTATGCCTATCAGTAGTTAGTGCCTTCAGTAGTTTGAATCTTTTATTTAGCTAGCAGTAGTGGCGCTCGATGTATTGCAGTAGTTCGAGTAACGAAGATTTTTGTGAGGTAAGTGATTTGTGAAAGGTATAGTTTAATGTTAAGTGAGGGCCATTCTTTTGTAGGGATTATTGAAAGTCAGATTTCGTTGCGCTAAAAATATTGTGTGTCAGTTTAGTGTTGATCAAAATAGGTAAAGAGCGAAATGTCTGAGTACGTTCAGTTCTGCTCAGAAAATCAAATAATGTAAGAGGTTTATCAGCACAGTCACTCATAAATGTTTCTAAGGGAACGTTTCAAAATTAATAAGAGATGGTATTGATCCCCCATGTTATACAAAATAGAATACTGTTGCCAGATTGACAATATACTACAAAAAATAGAATGCGTAAAATTACACCACTGAAGTGCGCTGGCCAACGGAAATCACTCAGTAGTAGCCTGGAGCAAAATCCCATGTATTGGCAACATTTCAGATAACCTTGCAAAAAAGATAAAATCTCGGAACTAAACACCTGCATTTTATAATACCAGCGGCATATCAAAACTCTAATTCAACGCTCAAGACAAATTACAAGCCATAGCACACAGTGGTGTTTATAAAATCACATGAAAACAGCGTGAGAAATTATTTGTATTGGTCAGTAAGGCAGAGGTGTGGCGATTATGTTACCTCAAGATGAGGGAAGCTGGAGATTATGGAAGTAAGATTCAACTGTTGCTAATAATCTTTTAACAGAAAACCATTCATATGATGTAGAATGTGAGGGTTTACATTTTCTTAAGAAAAACAGAAACTGGAAATAATGAAAATCAACAAACACGTGACAGAAAGCAAGCACAGTGTTACATTACCAGGCTTTATTTCCTTTTTCTCCTTCGTTAAATTAAATTTTAGTTACTGCAGCTACATTCATATTGTAAATTTGTGCTATTTCTCATCACCTGTTAAATGTATCTGCACATAAAAACCTTGTTTCCTCCCTTTTTTCGTTAGCGTAATTATTTAAATAATCCTGAGCAAATAGGAAGCATCATGACGACTACAAGGATTAGTGACCACAAGGTTGTTGTGGCAAGGCTGAATACCGTGACATCCAAAGCCGCCATAAACAAAAGCAAAATATATCTATTTATAAAATAAGATAGAAGTTGGCTTGACGCCTTCTTAATAGATGGACCCCACTCCTTTCAATCTGACAATGTAGGCGTAGGCCACATGTGGTTTAACTTCAAAAAGTAGTATCCAAGGCAACTGAAAGACATACGCCAAATAAATTAATAAGACACGGAACTGATCCCCCATGTTACACAAAACATAACACTGTTGCAGAAGCAAAAAAATAATAATAAAATAAAATAAAATAAAAATAAAAAAGTGAGAAATTTAAAAGAATACAAAATTTCCAAGATTGGCGTAGTTTTACAGAATCTCGAAATTTAGCCCTACCTTCAATGCGATATGGATTTTACAGTTTCCACAGTGAAACTCATTGTAGAAATTAGATAAAACCGAAAGAGATTCTGGTCGCATGTAAAGTACGCTAGCGGCAAGACGCAGTCAACACGTTCACTATATGATACCAATGGTGATGTAATGTTGACAGTGTCACTGAAGTAAATTTATTAAACACAGTTTTTCGAAATTTCTTCACCGAAAAAGACGAATGAAATATTCCAGAATTCGAATCAAAATCAATAGCCAACTTGAATCATTTGGTAGTAGATATCCTCGGTGTAGTGAAGCAGCTTAAATCATTTAGTAAAGGCAGGGCCTCCAGTCATAGCAGTTATTTTCGTTTCAGAGTATGCTGATACAATAGCTCTATACTTAGCAATCATTTGGAACTGCTCGCTCGTCAAATGATCCGTACCTAAAGACTGGCAAATTGCACAGCTCATACCAATACCAAAGTAACGAAATAGGAGTAACCCGCTGAATTACGCTGATTTGCAGAAGGATTTGAAAACATATGATTTGTTCGAACATTATGAATTACCTCAAAGAAAACGATTTATACCATTTGTTGAGAAATAGCCAACACGGATTTAGAAAATTTTGTACTTGTGAAACACAGCTATCTCTTTATTCTGCCAAATAAATGACTCCTATCATCAGGGGATATAAAATTAATTCCTTATTTTTAGGTTTCCAGAAGGGTTTTGACACCGATTTTCACAAGCAACTCCTAATTAATTTACGTGCCTACGGGGTATCGTCTCAGTTGTGCGATTGGATTCGTAACTTGCTGTCAGTTCGTGTTAACTGACCGAGTGTCATCGTGTAAAACAGAAGTAATATCTGGACTTCCACAAGAAAATGTTTCTGGCACTCCGCTGCTCCTGATTTACATAAATGAAGTAGGAGACAAACCGAGCAGCCTTCTTAGACTGTTTATAAATGATGGTTTCATTTACCACTTTCTAAAGTCATCTGAAGATGAAAAAAATTTGCAAAATGATTTTGACGAGATGTCCCTATGGGTAGAAAAGTTCAACTGACTCTAAGAAACTGAAAAATGTGGAGTCATCCATGCGAGTACTAAAAAGAGCCGGCTGGATTTCGTTTACATGATAATTCAAACGCCGGCCGCTGTGGCCGAGCGGTTCTAGGCGCTTCAGTCTGGAACCGCGCGGCTGCTACGGTCGCAAGTTCGAATCCTGCCTCGGGCATGGATGTTTGTGATCCCCTTAGGTTAGTTAGGTTTAAGTAGTTCTAAGTTCTAGGGGACTGATGACCTCAGATGTTAAGTCCCATAGTGCTCAGAGCCGTTTTTTGATAAATCAAACAAATCTAAAAGCTGCCTGTTCAACTAAATGTTTAGGGATTACAATTACGAATAACTTAAGCTGGAACGATCACATAGATAATGTTGTGGTGACAGCAAACCAAAGACTGCGATTTATTGGCAGACCACTTACACTGCTTACACTATTCTTGTCCGCTCTCTCCCCGAGTATTGCTATACGGTGCGGGATACGCGTCAGGTAGGATTCACGGAGGATATCGAAAAAGTGCAAAGAAGGGCAACTTGTTTTGAATTACAGCGTAATAGTGGAGAGATTATCTTGGATACGATATGCGAATTATGGTGGTAATCATTACAACAACGTGTTTTTCTTTGCGGCAGAATGTTCTCATGGAATTCCATTCACCTGCTGCTTTCTCCTCCGAATACGAAAATACTTTGTTGGCGTCCACCTGCATATGGAGAAATGGTCATCACAATAAAATAAGAAAAATGAGAGCTCGCACGGAAAGTTCTGAGTGCTCGTTTTTCCCCATGCACTGTCAGAGAGTGGAACGACAGAGAAATTGTTTGAAGGTGGTTCGATAAATCTTTGCCAGGCGCTTGGTTGTGAATTGCAGAGTAATCACGCAGATGTAGATGTAGATTGCTATGTTACAAAAAATTTGAAGCTTTCCTATTTAAAACTCGACGTCATCTTTGTGCCTTCTGTACGAACAATATTTGTGTAAGTCGCGCATCATTTAACTGTGTTTGGGTCATACAACTGTAATCTGAAGATGGCCTGAGAATCCAAAATAAATATAATGATGCAGAACATTGGGAAGTGTTTTCCTATTTAATAATACAGTAACTGAAAAAAAAAAATCGCAACACCAAGAAAGAGTTCTACGACGTAAACGAAAGTTGGTGGGCATGTTTTCATATCTGAAAGTTGATATTTCTGGCCAGTCGCATAAAAGGGGCGCTAGTAGATCAGCTTTGAAGATACAAATCACGTTTCCTTAAAATACATGCCGTAACTGACCTGAGTGTTAGTTACGTTTGAGATTGGACGTGTGAGTTGATGTTAGTCAAGAATGCCTTTAATGGGACAAAGACGCCATTATCAACGCCTGAATGAGTGTAATACGGGCACGAGAAGTTTGATGTTCCCTCCGCGCTTCTGCAGGAAAACTTGGCAGGAATGTAGTCACTGTACATGATCGCTGGCAGCGGTGATCGAATGAATATACGGTCGCAAGAACACCAGGCTACGGATGGCCACGTGGCGCTATCGAGAAGGAAGACCATCGTGACCGGTATATGGTTCTGGCGCGTCGCATTACATCTGCAGCAGCAATTTGAGCAGCTGTCGGCACGACAGTGACATAACGAACTGATATAAGTCGGTTACTACAAAAATATCTTTGAGCCAGACGCCCTCTAGCGTGCATTCCACTGACCCTAAAACACCGCCATTTGCAATTTCAGTGGTGTCAAGAGAGAGCTCATTGGAGGACAGGGTGGGGATCTGTTGTATTTTCTGGAGAAAACTGGTTCTGACTCGGTGCCAGTGACGGTTGTGCGTTGGTTACGATGGCACCAATTGAGGACCTGCAATCAATCTTTCCGTGCGCTAAGACACACTGGAGATGCACCTGGAATTATCGTCTGCGGTGAGATTTCTGTGACAGTAGGATCACTCTCGTGATTATCCCACGCACCCTGACTGCAAATTTGTTCGTCTGTCTGGTGTTTTGGCCTGTTGTGATGCCATTCTTGAACATTTTTCCTGGGGCTATTTTCCAACAGGATAACTCTCACCCACATACCACTATTGTAACGCAACACGCTCTACAGAGTGTCGTCATGTCGCATTGGCCTGCTCGATCACCATATCTGTCTCCAGTCGAGGACATATGGGACATGGCTCAAATGGTTCAAATGGCTCTGAGCACTATGGGACTCAACTGCTGAGGTCATTAGTCCCCTAGAACTTAGAACTAGTTAAACCTAACTAACCTAAGGAAATCACAAACATCCATGCCCGAGGCAGGATTCGAACCTGCGACCGTAGCGTATGGGACATCATCGGAAGACGACTCCAGCGTCACCCACAGGCAGCATTATCTCACCATGTATTGACTGACCAAGTGCAGAAATCACGAAACTCCACCCCAGAAACTCATATCCGATATCTGTACAACACAATGCATGCATGTTTGCGTGATGACATTCAACATTGTGGCGATTACACCGGTTATTAATGCACCAGCATTTCTCATTTGAATGGTTTATCTCGCACTTACATTAATCTGTGATCTTGCAGTGTCAATCACTGAAATACGAGTATGTCACCCGACAAATGTATTTCAAAAATTTCATTGCTCTAGATTAATTATATCTTGGCGCTGCGATTTTTTTGCGTCAGTATATTATCGTAGTCTGCCAACTACCGATGGAAAATTCAGTTAATTTAAAATTTTGTTAATGATGTTCTTGTGGTGATTAGAATGAGCGCCATCCGGAATTTGAAGCTTCTTTCGACAGAAGAATGCTTCACCATGTCGAAAATATTCGATTAAACGCTAATGCTCTTCCGAAGATTCGACTGAAGAAGACTATAGTGCAGTCGAAACCCTTTGTAAATCTGGTGTACTGGCACATGTCACTAGAGCAGCACCACGGTTCTGGCCACAGATGGGCCAATCGGGATCGACCGCCGTGCCATCATCCTCCGCCAATACCGTCATGGAGATGCAGTACGGAGGGGCATGGGATTAACACGCCGCTGTCGGGTGAGCAGACATGATGTTGCTGCTTCTCATTCAAGATCACGAGACTGACTGCACCCTGTTCCAGTCCTCCCGCTCAGGATAAATCCCAGGTGGTACCGGGAATTGAAACCGGTCCTCTGCGTGTCTGCCAACAGCGCTGACCATTCAGCTACGGAGACTGACATTTGGACATTTGCCCAACCTCATTTAAAGTGCGATTCACGTAAAATACTGTCGTAACGTTGTTATTTTCTTTTAGGTATACAGCAGTTAGTAGCAACGAAGAATTGGGTGACAGTATATTAATTTGTGAAGAACGCATAAAGAGCAGCAGAGTAGATCTATAAGTGCTCTCCTGGAACAAAACGATTGCACAGTTCGATTTGAAATAAAAAAATTCCTAATTTGATACCTACATTTGGGTGGTTAGTAGGGTTCTGATTTATGATAACACGTTAAAATATGACTGTTCGTCAAAGTGTACATACATTACCAACAACTGTGGCGTATCTAAAACAGTGTAAAGTGAAACAAGATAGCCTCAACCTAAGTGTAGGATTCGAGGAAGCGACGCCATCCTGGCTGTTTGAAATTCCTTCATTCCGTATCCAATTGTAGCATCTTGAAGTCTGCGATACAAATTACGCTAAACCTCTTCGTCTGGCAATTAGCTCCGTGGCCAGACGTGACGTCCGTAGTAACTAAGCAGAACGGACCAAACGTAGAGCCCCCCCCTCATCCGCCCCCCCCCCCCTCCCCCGTGGGGTGACATGTAAGATCACTTGTATACTTGATAATGGTCCCATATCGGTCACAAGTATGCCACATCCATATGGAGCCTCTCACTGATGATCAATTCCCGTAAGCTACGAAACTGGGAGAATGTTGATTGCAACATTTCACCTACAGTTAAAAATAGTTCCAGACATTTTCTGTGGGATGGAGATTAAATTATTTGGCATGTCGGTTGCAACAGGATGCCAGTGTGTTCGTAAAACGGAAACTTTTATGTGCAACACTGTGAACAAGAATGTTGTGACCGTGGAAGACGAGAGCATCCAGAGGGTACTGTAATGGGGTGGGGTAGAAGGCGCGGTATTAAAACTTGTCCGAGCTTGCCAAGAGATTTATTGTTTCCAACTACAGTGCCATGTTCCCCTCGGGCTGCGTCACCAGATCCTGCAATGCCGAGGACACCACTTCGCTGTCTGCGAAACTGCTTGGCGTGAAATGGCTGCCCCAGCGACCCGTACAGTGCACTGCGGAGTGTCGGCCTTGTACGGCAGTGACTACAGGATGCACTGGCAGTCGACTCAATGGTCTTTGCCCCTGCCACCTCAGCGCCATTCGCCAATAGCCACAGGCGACCCGCTCCATGCTTCTTCGCCACCGTGGTTCAGACCACGGGCGACAGCAAGTCCCTGCGATCCGACGCCCGAATCTGTGGCCCTCGCCTCAGGATGCCTCCAGCCTCCAGTGTGTGTTGGGAGCCAACAAGTCTGCCCGCGGTAGTGAGCCGTGGAGTGGCCTGTCGCTGGCTGGCTACAGACCCCGCGTCTGCCTCTGAGGGTCAAACCAATGACCCACCGTGGACTGGAACGCTGGCGCTCCATCAGCTGCTGCGTGTATCCGGTGGTTTGACACACCCCAGCGTCCAGGAGAGCTTGAATGCCTTGTTAGAAAACCGGCACTTAATTATACGCTGCTGTGCACCTCTGTTTTACTAACATGCCGCTCTGAGTCACGTACTCACAACACCTAGGTTGCGCCAGTGAGTCCCTTCTGCCTGTAACTCTACATCATGGAGATGTACACTGCCGAAAAAGAAAATGCAGCGCCTTCAAGAACTGTATTCGGTGGTACAAGAGTATATGTCAACACTGAGGGGTTGTAGTGATAGTAATTCATTTGACAGAGCCATCTGCGATTGGAAGGAGCTCAGGAGGCTTGCCCATGCGTCCTCTGTTTCTTTTCTGCAGGCTGAAACTCTGCTGACTGCAGCATTCATTCTATGATACACCCATGCCCCACTGAGGATTACCTACACCTGTTGAACAACTTCGGCCTGTGGGACACTGGATGCACGCATCAGCGGATTGCTGTACATGTCGGGCGCAGTACACCGGTGGTGTTTCGCTGATTTCAGCAGTGGTCTGTGGAACATTCCCACACCTGTAGACCAGTTCTGGACATCGCTTACTACAGATGCACACACAGATCGATGCACTGGTCGAGCAGTGGTGGCCAACTGCACATGATCCAGGGACGAAATGCGAACAGCTGCTGTGTTACCGAGGACCATTGGGAAACGTCTGCTTGCAGCCGGAGTGGGATCACGTGAGCCTCTGGCCAGGCAGCCACCGACGCCACGACACCGCCAGACATGGCTACTCTGCTGTCATGAAAGATTTGACTGGGTAGTCGAATGGTGCTCTACTGAGTTCAGTGAATAGAGTAGCTATGCGGGTGATTGACTTACACGTGAACAACGTAGATCTGGCGAGCGACCTATTTCAGAATGCCTGCGCCCACTACGCACGCTTTCTGGTGTGGGAAGCCGTTAGTTACAACATGTGGTTGCGGTATCGGACACTATCCGGTCTGCTGCACTTGCAAATACGCGCGCCGCCACTTAACGCCGCCGCTTTTGTTACAGCCGCCAACACGGCACTAGTGTGCTATCACGTTCGACTACGCCGCTGCCAATCAGATGCAAGCTTCTCCTCTCTGGTGCTCCTGCCTCGAGTGAATTTAAGATCGAACATTCATGCACTGATCTCATTTTTGTGTGTTTGCCATTTGAATAACATATACAGTCTTTCATGGTGGCCAGGGCTTGATGTCTTCTGAACAGACGTTGTATTGAAGAATGACAGATTTATAAATGTTTTGTATCTCTATATATTTCTAAAGTCAATTCTACAGCTAGCAACTGATGATGCAACTATGGAAATAAAGTTAGGTATAATTTTTAATAATTGATATTAGATGTAGAATAAATTAATATCTGAACTCTCTCTTCATGAACGGCATCAGTTCCTCGCTCGTTTGTCCACTAAAGAACCACACAGCGTGCAAAGGAAGACATAACAGCGATCACATTTGGAGTTTCGGCAGGATAAAGTAACAACTGTCACCAACATTGCCCAGCTTGATATCCCCGTGCTATTTCCGTTTCATCGAGAGGGAAGTATCGCGCTTTTCTGGAGAGACGATGCACATTCGCATCAGGCGGTTATGATGAAAATTTCTCTTCGTGGTATACAACTGAGGTGGCCAGGAAGAGAACAGGTATCTCACCAATTGAAGACGTATGGAACTTGATGAAGCGCGAACTTAACCACTGCGCAAAATATGCAAGAACGATTGCCAAATCGCAACAAAAGGTTCCAGATGCTTGGGACAATTTGGTGCAAGATGTCATTCTGTACGTTTATGGTCCTTCATGATGAGTAAATCCGCTCAAGTTGTACTAGAAAAATTCCTTATTTAAATAAAATCGTACACACGACCAGGGTTTTAAGACCTAGATCTCATCTTCAGGCTCTTTACTGCGTACGCAATAAACCGCCTGAAGATGGGATTTACGTACTGAAAGCCGGGTCACGTGTACGATTTTATCTAAAAAAAGGATTTTTCTAGTACAACTGGAGCGGATTTATTCATCACGAAAAATTTTAGCAACAGTTGTGGATCTCTCGCGAAGAGTGTATTACACCTTTAGGGTAGTTTGCGTTCAAGAATATTCGCTACGTTGCCGCCAGAGGGGGATACACGGTGTACTTATGTGACAGTTGAGTACCACTTATTGTCACATTTGCGTTTCCTTTTATGTGGATTTATTACTTACTTATATTGCTGGACTACCGGCCACATCACATGACCTTGCCCTTACGGCTGCTGCATTTTGTCCGGTAATGTATAAGAAAGGGCAATAACTTAGAAATAAACGACGTGGTTCATAATCGCGGTAGCCTCAATGAGTGGGCCCAAGTGATGGTACGAGGAACAACCCTCAAAACAACACAGAAACACCTCCAACCCGAACTATAGCTTCTGCAAATTACGATGTAAACGCATCGTTGCTCAGATAGTGCCCTTGACGTCTAGTGTCATTTGAAAATGTGCAAAATCGCGACTTGTCGGATTGCACTACACATCTCCACTCAGCTACTGTCCAGTTGTGTGTAGTTCGGCCCATTGTAGACATGCAGTTGTATGTGCCACCATGGCCTACTGCCAGGATACCTAATTCCACATGTGCACTGTAGGCAGCTCTCTTTCCAATGTACATGTTCATATTTTCGCGCCGCAACGATTGTTCCATAAAATTTCCGGCGTGCAGCTGCATAAATTTCACTTTTTCTTCTAATATTTCGGCTTTATACCATCCAGCCATATTCAGAGTGAGCCGAGGTGACTGACGCTCCAGCACTTGCTCCGTCCTTTTAAACTCGCGGACCGCACCACTGCGCATCCGGCCGAAGATACACAAGGCTCCAGATACGTTGATCGGTGCATAGAGGTATAACATATGCATTAAATTAGATCTATGGCTGCGCGGTCGATCCACATGGTTATATCGATGTGTTACTGAGAGCTGCACTGTCGCAACGTCTTGCAATGTTTGCTCCAACGTGGTTGAGAAGGACCTTCATACGCTGACATTACACGGCTTTTCTTTTGGATACGTTGGACAGTCTGCGTTGATACATCAAATAACAGACTGGGCAACTTCATTCAAGGCGTTCAAATGGTTCAAATGGCTCTAAGTGCTATGGGACTTAACATCTGACGTCATCAGTCCCCTAAACGTAGAACTAGTTAAACCTAACTAACCTAAGGACATCACACACATCCATGCCCGAGGCAGGATTCGAACCTGCGACCTGCGCAGCCATGCGGTTCCGGACTGATGCGCCTATAACCGCTCGGCCATAACGGCCGGCCATTCAAGGTGTGATCATGGGAAAGTCCACACATGAGAGTTCTTTTTGCCCCTGTGTCACGGCTCGTTGTTGACGCATTTTATTGCGCTAATTCCGTACTGGATCGCACACCACTCCACTGGCACATCTTACGTCAGTGGTGGAGTGTTACTTGATCGCCTGGTACCAGTTCTACGTCATTCACAGCACTCCATGATGACTAGTGTTCTCTAATAGGGAGCTGACTAATATTTTGTTCGGTGTGCTTACGTCCAATGTTGCGGCAACAGGCTGAAAGTCACTGGGTGACGTGCGCTGATCACGTAGCCTATGTTAGTATGCTCATATTCAGTTACGCGGTCTCAGGCTACTGGTTCACAATGCAGCCGTACGTGACTCGCAGTTGACCAGTGACTCAATTTCCGCATCGTTAAACTGGAAGCCATTAACGCACGCACAAGAATCTCGAGGTAACGAGCTATTCAACAGCATCTTAACACTCCTGTCGTGCTCGAAATCTTTCATTCGCTTGTAATGCATTCTGTGTTTGCATCGAGGCATGGAATGAATGGAAATGTACTTTCACAATCTCGCAATTCCCCATTCATTAACAGTGTCTTCCGAGTACACTGAAGCAGTTCAGAGGCTATTAGGGTAAAGTGCCCTACTTTTGGGCTACGTCTGGATGTATGATTACTTGCTCCCTGAACTGGGCTGTCGGTGCGATCTAACAGGACTCCTGGTGCTTCCGCCATTTTGGTGTCCTGATTACAGCCATGCATGTGAACCTAACATTTTGTAGACACAACATAATCATCACAGCTGTATGGTAAGTAGTTCGTTATTTTAGCGTCGATTATTAGTGATATAAAATATTTAATGAAATTTGTGGGTAGTTTTCAAATGCCATGATTCATTACATGTTTCGGTAGGTCATCCACGTTTGTCAAGTGGTGTAGGTGCCTCATTTCTGATAAATAAATGCATAATTTCGACCCTATGAAGACTGAGCCCCTCTGAAGATCTCATTTTTTATTTCTTTTCAAGAAACGTCTGCGAAGAAAAGAAAGTTTTGGGCAGAGGAAAATATCAAGGAGGCAGTGGAAGGCATTAGAAATGTAGTATTTTGTTTCTTAAACGTGTCCAAAGTTTTTGAAGTGCCATAATTTCCACTTGTAGATTAAGTAAGAACAGAACACTTGGAATAGGTAGAAAATCGAGATGTGAATTATCATCTGATGGTGATACTGGAAGTTCTGTTTCCCTTGTCTCGACAGATGATGAAGATAGCGCAGACGATGAATGCACGTATTGCTCTGTCCCATATTAGGAAAATAAATCTGGAGAAGATTGCGTAAGGTGTCTGAGATGTTTGCGTTGGGTACATGAACTGTGTGCTGAGACTGGTAAAAATGACTGGAAGACGTACAATTGTGAAAACTGCAAATGACGAACTCAATCGAGTGTATCATTATATAAAAGGCTGTATACCCTCAGCTGATGAGCATAGGCAGTAGGTGGAGCAAAAACTGTATGTCCAAAGGCACAAAAGTCTATTGAAGGATAGCGTAGTATTCTATGGGTTAGACAGGAGACGCTCCGCAGAACGCCTGCTGCATGACATCAGCAGGAACCAATGACGCTAAATGTAAAATAAAACGTGGCAAACATATTAGAATTATAAATCTTGGGATAAAAGAACAGAAATGATACATTAAGTTACATCAGCAGTATTTGCTATTAGCAGTAGCTAAGCTGTAAATCAGCGATAAAAAGTAATACAGAAACCAATAACAAACGGTTATGGGAACGATAACTGTCCTCTGTGGGCTGTACTTAGAAGTACAAAACAAATCATAGGAATAAGACTGCAGCAAATATGATTCAATGTGATGATATTGGTTGTCATAGTGACAGAGTGAAGAGTATCGATGTGGTACGTCCACAATAAGAAGGTAATAAATTATTAGCATGGAAACAGTACTAATTTAACACTCGAATGTCCCAGCAAAGACTGGATAGTTTAGGTACATGGGATAAAACCATGATCTACGAACGATTTATGGGAAGACAAATCCACAGTGGATGCACAGTGACTGCCTGAACCACCAGAAGAGTGAAAAAGTACTATATGAAAGTAACATCACTGATCGATTCGTGAAAGAGCCTTCAGTCACTTGAGAAAAGCGTATGATTTACACAATATAATCGACCCCAACAACGTGCCTACCAATGCTCAGTAATTCTCATACTTTGCTCACACAAGTTGCAGTTTTTCACCATATTCTACGCTCAGTGGTGTGAAACATTGTGAGGCCGTGATCTGCTGCAGACTGCAACACAGTAGCTGCCGATTTCTAGAACAGGCACCCTCCACATCCGGAGACGCTGACCACTCTTCTGTGCCCCCAAATCAAGTGTCATTCCGTGTGTCCAGCCAAAGTGTTATCTGCCGGCACAAAGCTGTGTCTCCTCTCCAGATTCTTGCACTGTCCCATGTGCCAATGGAAAAGGCTCTGTAAAATGCTGGCAAATGATATTTTAGCTAACAAGACATAGTATTCCCTCTTACCAAACGTTTACAACGTTAACCAGTCGTTCATACCAACATTCTGAGTTACACTCATACGCTTGAGCCAAGATTTCTACTTCAGTCAACATCCTTCTACAAGTCTGTATTTCTCGGTATCCCTTTTTGTTTTAAGATTAATCAGCGAGGTGCCCTCTTACTAATTTTTAGTCAAGGGATTGTTCAATCCGCTCAAGGCAGCACCAGAAGGTCGGACTATCATTTTACAAAGAGAGAAAAATTCCTGACCTCAATGTAGCTCTGTCGCTTTTCTGTGAACACAGAGATCTCTGTCTGTTACTGACTTCCCCATGCACAGCGTTCTCATGAGACGACGCAGTGGCAAAAAAGAGAGGTCCTTCGAAATTTGTTTTGGCCACATGGCATTGCTTGTAAAAACCAAGATTCTGTACGAGTGCAGGTGTTCTTCACACGACTGTATATGACATGTGAATGCAGGTCTGGACCCCATATTGCACATGGCGCATTATGTGAAAAACTGCAAATATGTGACACCCAGAGGCCTGGTCGGAACAATGCTTGGCTTATGACGTATACCAGCCACTAGTGGACATTTAGTTCCATCCCACATTCTTCCTTCTCTGAAGGCCAAACCACAACTACCAGGGGGCACGACAGGACGCCGAATCGCTGCCCTGGGCCTCTCTCGCGACCCTGGCTCACCATGGGCGCAGCTAAACCTCAGAAGAGATAACATTCAGAACAGTCCCTAGGAGAGAGAAGTAACTGAAACGCCTGATTAAATCCGCAGGACAGAACAGGTAGTTGGAATTGTGGATCGGGGCCAAAAATGAGCGGCTGTCAGTTACACTCGAACACATATAACTTTATTTAGTTGCCCCAACATTACAGCGCAAATATCCGAGTGTAACTATGGACTGAATATGTCACTCAGTCTTATGGCTTAGGGGGACAACCTCTTTAATTTTTAAAACGGCTGAAGGCCCATGGTTTAAAACACAACTACAATAAATTTTCATAAGGCAGAAAGCACAAGGTTTAATCCTTAAATAATATTTCAAATGAGGCTCAAGACCCAAACAATCTAAGACTTGATAAGTAAGGAATTTTAATTTGAAACGGCTGAAGGCCCATGATTGAAAAGCACAACCACATTAAATTTTCAAAAGGCGGAAGGCCCAAAGCTTTATCCTAAAATATTTTAAATGAGGTTCGAGACCAAAACAATCTAAGACTTAACAATAAGGAATTTTACTTTTAAAACAGCTGAAGGTCCATGATGCAAATCACCACTACAAGAAATTTTTACAAGACAGAAAGCCCGAGGCTTTATCATTAAATGCATATTTTTTAAATGAGGCTGAAGGCCCAAACAATCTAAGAGTTAGTAAAGTAAGGAATTTTAATTTTAAGACAGCTGAAGGCCCATGACTGAAAAACACAACTACAATAAATTTTCAAAAGGCAGAAGGCCCAAAGCTTTATCTAAAATATTTTAAATGAGGCTGAAGGCCTAAACAATCTAAGACTTAACAAGTAAGGAATTTTAATTTTACGACGGCTGAAAGCCAATTATTTAAAACCCAACCAAAAGCAAGCAAATTCTCACCATCGGCTGCGAGCCATTAAAATACACAATCAAACACCAATAAGGTTCAAATGGTTCTGAGCGCTATGGGACTTAACTTCTGAGGTCATCAGTCCCCTAGAACTTAGAACTACTTAAACCTAGCTAACCTAAGGACATCACACACATCCATGCCCGAGGCAGGATTCGAACCTGCGACCGTAGTGGTCACGCGGTTTCAGACTGTAGTGCCTAGAACCGCTCGGTTATTTCGGCCGGTACACCAATAAGGAAAGACAGTACAGCCAGCGGCGCTCAGAAGTTTCCGGGGGTCGGACTGAACTTGAAATATTAACGTTCACTTAGGGGAGACAGGTAGTCGGCCCAACTATATCCGATCCGCCGGCAGCCCAACCAAGAGGCAGTCAACGGACCCACAGACAAGAAGACTTGCCTTCCACCCGACCAGTACAAAGGAACTCCAAAGCCAAAACGTAAAAGACGTAGCCGCCCACAACCAAGTATGCATAAGCTGTCAAAACTACACACACGTTTTGGACGGCTACAACACGGTGAGGAAAGGACATTGCCTGAATTTTACGACAGCGGCCAGGGCAGGTAACCAGAGCGCTAACGGCCACAAGGCAGAAAACATCGCTGGTGCAACTTGGACTTCAAATAACCAAAATATAATTAAACTTCACCGGATGGTTGCCAAACTTTCGCCAACTAGAACACTCGCTGTTGCTCGCGGGAATACGACCAACAGCCAACCATGGAAACTAATGGCACAATGTGAACAGACTGGATTCGGTAATTAAATCACCACTCAACTTTGATGTCCTGGATCGGTGAGCCACGAACCTTGTAGCAATTGGAGCAGCTCCCACACACTCCGACACCGCGTAGAAACTACCAGCGCTCCCGACCCACTGCGCCACGCGGAGATTTCCTGGCTGATCGCACCAACCGACCGACTGCCGCACACCGGCTAGCAGGAAACTATAAGCACCAGACCAAATATAGTACAAGGTGCGAATATCGATACACACCGTTGCTGCCACACGTAGAAAGAGGAAGAACCACGGCATAACCGCAATAACCGCGGGAAACCAAACGTAGAGTGACAGTGAAGGTTTAAACCAACGCATAAGCCGGGGCCAACACGGCTCAGTAATTAAGACTTAAAGTGTACGCCAGAGTCACTCTGAGCCTGGAGTTTTTCCTTGTTGCTGTGCATGCGCTACTGCGCACATGCAGGCCGCTACCACCAATGTAAATTTAGCATTGAATGAGATCTATTAGGCGACGGATTTTCGAAGTTGTGAGACAGTGGCGTTTAATTAATTTCACAGAAATATTTTTAAGGGTCACAGTGGCCCTGAAGTACACACTGTATAACTGTTCTGTTGTTATGTGAAAATCGCACGCAGGATTCACTCTTTACTAACGGAAGGTGCTATGCGTGAAGCATTGTTAAAAGAACTCAACTGTGAATCTGAATTAAGTGACTTTCGTGATGGAAGTGATTCTGAAGCTGATGTTCCTGCAGCAGTTATGGACAATGGCGAAACTAATCAGTCTATCGAACGTCCAGAGAGCGGTGAAGAAAATACTATCGTCCACGGTAAGACAGTAAGAGTGGTTATCGTTGGAAAACAGGTGTCCCTGGTAGTCCAGGCCGGCCAGCTGCCTACAACATTGTAATCCATACTCCCAAGAGTGTGGAAATAATGAACGAACGGATTTATGAGTAACTGAGAACACCTCAAGATATTCGTGTAACATGTGCAATTCATTATATGGATAGCAGCTTCGTTTAATTAAATTGCAGAGAAAGTCTTAAGACCCGGATGAGTTTAAGGTTTCTTTACTGAGAAGTTTCCATGACTGTTTTTTCTTAGTCTCACATTTTGATTTATTAACACTACCACTGATTGAAAAAGTACATGAGAGAGGTGAAGTAAAATGAATTTAGGATGTAAGAGCACAAATTTCGTTGTAATATATTACATTTTCAGGCAGTTTCTCCAGTACATAATTGAGGGTCACTGAGAAAATTTTTGAGTTTATTTTGTGGGACCATCTCACATTTAAGGTAAGTTATAACTCAGGAACTCTGTAATCCTTGTAAGACTGTCGGCATAAGAAGGATTGTTTCATTTGATTTACTTGTTTTTAGCACTTGAATATGGGATATTGTTGTCCCGAAACACGGTATGGAAATAATCGCACTAGTGACGACTGAGCTAAATATCTCTATTTTACTTGAATAACAGTTGGATAATGGCTTCACATCAATTATCAGAGGTGTTCACTACTAAGGCTAACATAACAGTAGATGCCTTAATTCTGGCACTCACTAACGTTACTAAACACAAACGTTAAACAGTAATAATGACTTTAAATCAATTATGAATGGCAGATGTGACTTACCAGTCCCAGGAATGGAATGGACTGATACATACCAACAACTCCCGCCAAATAAATTTAATATATTAGGCAGAACATAAAGTGTAGAATTAGTAATATTTACAAACTCGATACAAATCAGAATTTCATGTCTAAAATAACAAAAACAGTAAAAAATGACATAAACTACTTATGGCAGTCTCTAGTGTGCTTTTTTACCTGTGATTCTAACATCGGTCATTAGCTTGGCAAAATGATAAGGAAAAGTCAAGTGTTCCTAGGAACACTAGCCTCCAGGTACAACACTCTCCTCTACCTTCTCATATCTTCTGTGAGAAACTTAGGATTAGTTCTTTACTTAGATGTTCTTGCGCTATCGTTAATAACTGGTATGTTCCATTTCGGAACTTTTTTTTGCTTCTTCATAGTTAAAGGCTCCTCTGCTGTTTGTCCAAGTACGCTTGTTAGATAATGGCAACTCCTTGTAATTAACACAATATTTAAAGGTGAAAAGCAACCAAAATGCGTTTTTTTCTGCTCCTATCATCATTTTTTTCCTATCGATGGTCCAACAAGCCTAAAACTGATTAGTAATAAGAAAATATTAGTAGAAGTAAATGTAGTTTGTTTCCAGTCCACCCTTAAATATTAAATTTTTCATCACGAAATGGCAAAAGAATTCATTAAGATGATTTACAAAAGATTAAGAAACGTACGAAAAATGTTTCTGTAACTGTCTTAAATAAAATCTGTTGTGAATGCGGTGAACTAAACGACTACGGTATGTACACGTGTTTAGCGTTAATCTGACATTTTGGAAGATCCGCATTATAATATTCCACAGGGTACACTTTTTATTTTTAAGAGGGTATATTCACAGTACGTTTCTTTCTACGCCAGGAAACGTTACTATCGAAACTCTTTAAGCAAGTATGTTTTGTACTACAAGTGATTAGTGTGTCGAATGGAATGAAGTGCTGTTATACGACAGTTATTGAAAATACTGCTCATTTCTTAAATCTAATGAAACACAAAACTAGGACCGTACATCCTGACAACGTTTAAAAATGTTTCTCTAGTTGGCTGCTGAGCAATACCTGTAATAATTTATTTGTGTGTAAGACATGAACCTTGAGAGATTATTTTGAAAACGATTTCGGCAGTGGACATTTCTCCACACCGAAAGAGTCGTTATTTGATTCATGTCTCGCAGTCACGAAAATGTCTGCGTGCGTGCTCAAAAATTTATGCTTGTCTATAATGGCGTGAAGATTACTGAAAACTGAAAAATACCTCGTAATTCGCTTTCAGTGATGCAGATATCCTTGCGGCTGACATATTTCATTATTATTCATTCCGACGAAAAATTAAGGAATGATTTGGTATATGGATCCGATGTATTAGAAACATTTGTTTGTTTATTCCAAATACTTGGAAATGCTGCAGCCTCGTTAATGCAGTGCCAATTACTGAATGTGTATATCTGGAGCTGACGGTTATTGCAGCTAGAATCCTACAGATTCAACGAAGATCATTATTTACAGTGTTTCTTATCGCTCTGTTGATAGGTTTCCTATGATTTTACAGTGTTTCTTATCGCTATCTTGATAGGCTGTCTTATGAATATCACAACTATTGCTTAACGTTGTCACAAATCAGCACTTTCAGATGCATGTGTTAAATATTTCTCTTTCATTTTTAGTGCTCAACTTCACTGGCCATTTCGATATTTGCGTGGTTTGATCAATACACTGATCCTGTGCGATTTCGTAATTTTTGATCCTATATTTTTGTTGTAGATAGGCAGATCAAACCTGTACTATTGTTAAAATGTGAACACCAACATCGGAATAGCGATCGTAGGTGACTGCTTCGTTTTCTGGGAATAGGTGTTTACAAGCTAGGAGCGACCCTTTCCGAAAGAAAAGGATGGGAAAATGATATATTTTTTAGTGATTAGGACCACATACAAGTCAGTAGGAGTTAATGAGAAACAGACCTACTGAAATCAGTTGCAGATACTCGAAACTGAGGGATATTTCATCTGTAACTCAGAATATATGAAATAAAGGACGTACCACATAACTTCTCAGGACAGAATTATCACATTCCGCACTGAAGAATTTACGAGATGTTAATTCTGATATAAATCGAAATTCGTCCAGGCACTTCAAGCTTATAAATTTCTGCCAATGACATACAGTGTAGTGGAAGGGAAACTTGATGAGGTTTTTGAGATAGACCAGTTTGGCTTCAAAAATGGTACGTAATGTAGAAGCAATTTTTAGGTTTGTGTTTAGTAATGGGAAGGAAACAACATGAGAATACCCCAGCAATAATTGCAAACCTTTTGCAGAAGTTAAAAGTGCAAATATAGAATCGAAATACTAAGATATTGGAACAGCAACACAAACAGAAAAAACAAATCTGATGTCTGAAGGAAATAGGAATGACAGAAATAAAAGTCAAATACCTACAAAGAGAAGCTACCTAGAATATTATTCACTTTATAACGACAGAAGAAGTGAAAGAATTGTACGATAAAGGACTGAGGGTTATGCAAGGAGGTGAAGCGTGAAAATAGATCGGCCAAGAACTCTACTTGAAGAAACTTGTTGAAACTCTAAATGTGAAATACAGGATTCTAAGAAAGTGAAATGTGAACAGTGAGGAAACTAGAGACGAAGAAACTTGTTCTACAAAAGGATGCTAAAACTTAAAAGCACAAAAGGGGAAAAAAAACTACAAGCTTTTTCGAAAGATCCAAAGATGAAATAAATGCCCAGAAATGAGAAGGAGGAGCAGATATGTGGACATATGTTACGGGATTCAGGAGTAAACTTCGCAATAGAAAGATCACAATATGAGTAACATGTTTGAGAGACTGACAAATCTCGTACATTAGCAAAACAAATTAATGAGGCCGTTTCCTTTATCAGATGGATAGTAATAGTTACTAATTTGAAGCAAAGAGTTGTGGAATATTTTCATTTGTGTTTGTAGAACACAAATACAAATTTAGGTTTCTTCTTCCTTCTCAGCGTAATGAGATAAGTACTCACTTGGGTTGTGTGAATGACCACGTCGACTACTAGCTCACCTCATGATCGTGATTCTGTTGTTATAATTTATATTGAAAATGAAAGGATGGCAGTCTACTCTTCTCGGATAGCTAGAGGACGACGCCAAACAAAATGGCGGCGGGTCACCATTGGCAGTGTCATATGCTCTATCTATTGCATTACTGTGTTGAAATCTGTGATTACGAGCAGTACGGTGAGGATCTCTATGTTGCCAGGTCTCCCTCCAGTGTAGGCCAAATACTGGTGAATTTTTTTTTCCAACGCCAAGAATTAACCCTGCTACCTCTTAATCGAACAGCGTAAGCGAGCGTAATATATGCACAAATATGAGCATTTTGTAGAAGAACAGATCAAATTCAGGTGTAATAATCTTGAGTGAAATAAAATTAGGGCGTGAAAGGAAACATCATATAGTGTGTCATGTTACTTTTACACTTCAGACAAACCGTTTTTGATATTGCGAAAGCAGCTATCTGAAACACAAGGTATAACCTATCACCGCCAAACATTGAATTCATATATGGGGTACACCTCTAGGCTATGATCTACGATAAGGGCGTTACAAAACTGGAAACGCTGATGAAAATGTCGGCAAATTTAACAGTGTGGAAGTGTGTCATCGAAAGTTGAAGCTGCAGGCAATAACTGACGCCACAGACGAAGACAGAAGAAAAGTTACGGTACATTCTGACGTGAAGCATTAGGCACGAGAACCTTTGTGCAAGGATTGTCTCTCTTTTCTTGAACGCTGTCTGTAAGCCGATACGAGAACGAATTTTCCACGGTATTAGGACCAGGTGAAAAATAATCAAACGACATCATGAGCCAATTTGCTACTGTGGTTGAGACGTGGCTCAAGACTTCACAGATGGCCGGTGTGGCCGGGCGGTTCTAGGCATTACAGTTTGGAACCGCGCGACCGCTACGGTCGCAGGTCCGAATCCTGCCTCGGGCATGGATGTGTGTGATGTCCTTAGGTTAGTTAGGTTTAAGTAGTTCTAAGTTCTAGGGGACTAATGACCTCAGCAGTTAAGTCCCATAGTGCTCAGAGCAATTTGAACCATTTTGAACCAAGACTTCACAACAAAAACTAAACAGCAATTAAAGAATGATTGACACTCAATGCTGCAGAATGAAGAAAAGTGTAGTCGATTTCATGCGCCGAAAAGATTATGGGCAATGTTTCCTGACATCAAAATCAGGCTCAGCAGCATTATAAGAGTGTTTTCTTGTTATGCTGCTACCTACAGGATTGGTAGCCTTTGAAAGATCGAACGGAAATGCGAAAAGACTTGGACAAAGTTACCGCTTGGCGTAATGAATCGCAGCTACGTTACTGTCGATAAATTCTAGGTAATATCTACAGCAAAGAACAAGGACTTATAGTATCCGATTTACAAGGTTAGTGATGAATACTTGCGAATGTTGCATAGTACAATTGCGTGTATTGTATTGTATGTTCACCGGGTGGGCCTAGAAACGACAGAGCGGCTCCATCCCTGCTGCAGCCGCAGTGGTCCACAACCCCACGACGACTACCGCTGTCCACTTCACCCCTCTGCCATCCCACATCGTACCACTCTTTCAGGGGTACCGTTCGGCCCTGGTGGACCCCGTGCGCCCCCTCCTCCCCCCCCCCTCCCCCCCTCCAGCGAACGTCTCACACCAGACGAGTGTAAACTCTATGTTTGTGTAGTAGAGTAATGGTGGTGTACGCATACGTGGAGAACTTCTATGTGCAGCAATCGCCAACATAGTGTAGCTGAGGCGGAATAAGGGGAACCAACCCTCATTCGCCAAGGCAAGTGGAAAACCGCCTAAAAACCATCCACAGACTAGCCGGCTCACCGGACCTCGACACAAGTCCACCATTCGGATTCGTGCCTTTCCAATCCAGAAAGTCGTGCGTTAGATCGTACGGCTAACCGGACGGGCGTACAATTGCTTAATGATAATACTAAGTAGCGATATGAAATAGGACGATCACATAAGCTCAGTAGTACGGAAGCTAAATCGAAGACTTAAATCAGTTGGAGTAAATGTCGGAAAATACAAATCTGCAAATAAAATACTACAGTACTACAGCACCGGTACTGCATTAGGAGCCCTTACCAAGTTCACACAACAACAGGCGTCGAACGAATTCAGAGACGCGCTGCTAGGATCACGTCAATACATCCCGTACGAAAGTAAGACAGAAATACTCAGCAGATCTTAAATGGGAATACCTGGAAAAAATAGGAGGAGGTCTCGCGAAACCCTGTTCTCTAAATTTAGAGAACCTGTAGTCTAAGAGGACTGCGCAACCATTCTGCTATTACCAAGAACATCTCGCTTAGGAAAACATAAGAGTGAATGAAGTAAGGGGGATCAGGGCACATGTAGAGACCGATAGACAATCTTTTATCCATCTCTCGTTACTGGAATGGAATAGGAAACAAATAATACTGCACTGCTTGCGAAGTATTTATCTTGATCTCCTATAATCGATTACACTGCAGAACATTTAACAATAAAAGGCAATGCAGGCATCGTGGCTTTCGTCAAAGGAACGCTATGCCAATGGGGAAACCGAGCGATTTGGAATACTTTATTTATTAGAACGACCGCCCCGTCTCCCCCTTGTCTTCCATCTACCCCTACAGCAAAAGAAATTTGACTCTGGATGACATTTCTCCCCAACGAAGAGTTACCGCACTACACTACGTTTAAAATTTTCAGCGATCAGAGTTGTAGGAACCACTCAAATGGTTTTCTCGAGCGCCACGTGCTTGCCATGCTGCCTGTTTGAATGTGCATGAAGTACGGATGGCAGTTATCGCTGAAACAATCGGTTTTCGGTTATATCGGTTTGTTCCTGACTGTTAAAGCAGCTCAAAGTAACCAGTTCCTGAAACAAACGATTTTCGGTTTTGTTATTCCCGCTATATCTTGTAATAAAAGTAGACGTCGAACAAAGACTGAAAAAAATTTGAGTCTCTCAATTTTAAGATACACAGAATCAAGGTATTAAATTAAATAGGTAAATAATGGAAAACTTAGACCATCCGGAAATTATGAATAGTGAGTACTAGTGACTGAAAACTGACGTTGAAGATCTCTGTTTTTCGTGTTAATTTGTACATTTTAACGGTCTACAAGGAGATATTTCTATTTTTATTGTACACTATGAATGAATTATTGTCAAATTTTTAATTTAATATTCTTACCGTAATTTGTTTCCTCTTTTCTTTTTTCATAGAAATGGCAGACAAATCCTCAATCTTTTGAAGCAAGTGAAGCATTGTTCTTCAGTGCTACGGTAATCCGTAAAAATATTTCTAGACTTGAGTTAATGGCAGTCTGCAATACAACGGATTTACAGCAAGAAACTACAGTATAGACGAGGTGGGGGCAAGTCTTGTACACCGCACGTAAACGCGTACCTTTAATTACGATACACGGCAACAGGGACTTTGACTCACCAAAGTTGTACCAATTCTTATGCCATGTGTTCGCTACTCGTTTCTGTTGGAATAGTTATTAAAATATTACTGATCGCTTTTCCCTTTTTTATAATAACGCAAATTTCAAACCAATGCCAAATTGTGCGAATTAAAACTGCTCCTTTCTTAAAAAAGGTTTACCTATAAACAAAAATTTTACCACTGCTGTTATGACTAAGTGATATATAAGTTTTTTAAGCTCGGTTATTAGTAAGAAATAAAACACATTGTTACAACTAAGAACACACAAATACCGAAATATACCGGCTATTCAGATTTAAAATACCGATATCGGTCTTAAGCGGTCGGATTTTCGCATCCCTAGCACGCAGAGCCTCGTCAAACGCGACCGTCAAACCGCCAGCAACACTGCTCTCCGCCACTGAAATCTTCAGTCAAAATTCGAGCAATACAAGAAAATTAAGGAGAGCTTTGGAGAAAGGAGAAGCAGCTGTACGAATATCAAGAAGTCAGATGAAAAACTAATATGAAACAAAGAAGGGAAAACTGAAAGGTGGAGGGATTAGACCAAAATGAATCTGAAGGCAATATTATAGGAAGGAAACAGAAATCAGATGAGGATGAGATCGGACATACTATACAGCGTGAATAGTTTGACTATAATAACACATTAGTCTTGACCACAACGTTACAAAACTTTGCGCGTTTCATCGTTCCGCCAGTTTCAAACGAACAAATGTAAAACGTAGCATACATAGAAATAGAACACAGTCATAAATAAAATACTACATTAACAAGAAAATGACGTACAGTGTGAATATGGCAGAACTGACAGTACCTAAAAATACAGATACACAATATGTAGTCAATGTTGTTATCGTAAAGCTTAACCCTCCGTCGCTCGCGCGGATGACACTCGTCATCCACATGACATTCCCGCTCAATTTTGCCTGACAGGGCTGGATTGAGTTCGCGCCATTTTCAGTACCTTTCTGCTAACTCTCCGGCTGTTAGCTCCAATCATAGTTGTCTTTCAGTTACGAAAGATAAATTGTTTATAAAACATTATTATAGTCTGCAGGACAAAAAATGGTTGAAATGGCTCTGAGCACTACGAGACTTAACTTCTGAGGTCATCAGTCCCCTAGAACTTAGAACTACTTAAACCTAACTAACCTAAGGACATCACACACATCCATGCCCGAGACAGGATTCGAACCTTCGACCGTAGCGGTCGCGAATCTGGAGGTCACTTCTCATCCGCGCGAGTTCTGCTGCCACAATCTGAAACTAAGTAAGTCTGCATTACTTTACTGCTTTCATAGATCCAATCGATCTTTCATGTGCGTAAATTTAGACGTATTGCTACTGATTGCAGTTTACCTTCCATGTTACCTAGCATTCTCTTTATTTTTACCTTCCATGTTACCTAGCATTCTCTTTATTTTTACCTTCCATGTTACCTAGCATTCTCTTTATTTTTACATTGTGGAAGAAATGTCAAAGGCAAAAAATCCTCGGACAGAATTAGTAGATATCCTAATGTATGGTTGGACTGGTTCAATTAGCTTAGTGATGAAGATGCTCACAGTGACAGCGCTGACTCAGAGACGAGGATTCTGTTCATGAAAGCGGTCATGATTCAGGAATAGAACAAGAAGTGTCAGAAAATGATGAATATGAATCACAGGAAGAAGTAACTCAAGAGGATGCATTTTTTAGGGAACGATGGAAAAACTAAACGGAGGAAAAATAAATATCCTACCAGTGTTAGAAGCAGATCTCGCAATTTTATTACGCATTTGCCTGGACCAAAACGTCAAGCTCGTATAAAAAAGACAGAAATAGAAATTCTGAATTTGTTCTAAGATGAAAACATAGTAAGCATTATCGCAACGTGTACTAATATACACATCAATTAAGTTCGTGGTACCTTATCTAGGGAAAGGGACACTAAAGAAACAGATGCCATAGAGATGGTTTGTTATATCTATGTGGATATTTGAGATGTTCTAGGAACAGTATATCGAAATTGTGGGTTAACTCAAAGGGAAACGGACTTGAATCATGTTATTTATGCATAAGTGAAAACCGATTTACGTTTCTGTTAAGATGTCCGAGGTTTGATAATATCCGTGATAGAGGAGTTCGCAGAGAGATTGACAAGTTGTCTGCTGTCAGAGCTATCAGAGAGGTACTTGAACTATTCACGAACAATTGCCCAAAATATTTTTCACTTATTGAATATCTTACTGTTGACGAACATCTTTTGGCCTTTAGCGGAAACTGCCCGTTCTGGCAGTATATTCCTAGCAAACCAGCAAAGTATGGGTTAAAAGTGTTTGCTTTGGTTTATGTAAAAACAGCTTACACTTTGAATTTAGAACCGTACGTCGGTAAGCAACATGAGGGACTATGTAATGCGAGTAATTCAGCTGAAGATATTGTTCTTCGAATGGTCAAACTGTTTCAAAAGTTAGAATATATTATACTGTGTACAAATATTAAATGAATTATATTTAGATTTAATAAAAAATCATTAAACCAGTCATAAACACCGTTCAAAGTGTACAAATAGACCGATTGCTTTGTGGATGACACCAGTCATCAGCGCGAGTGACGATGTCACGAATTTTCGCGCGAGTAACGGAGGGTTAAGTACAAACCCATTGTAAAGCACTTTGATGACGTAGAGAAAGCAGTTACGCCAGATTGCGCTAGTATGCTTGGCTGTTCCATACAACGAATAAATGTCTTTGCATTTCAAAAGTACTTTAGCTATACTAAACCACGCACATTACTGTATAAGGAACGTTCCAAGCCTTAATTCTCAAGTTTTGTTTAAAGTGCAGAAGCCATTCCTTGAGACTAACACCTGCTATACAACTTCTGTGTGCATATTCCATCACGATGATGCCTGCGCTTGTACTGTATACTCAGAATTACCGTAAGTTAACAGAATACATTTATACAGCACTTTCGCAACATTTTTAGAACTAATTTAGTGGATAAAATCGTACATAATAAAAAATATTTACAGAACATAAAAAGTACGACATTTAGCTACACATAACGCTGGAATTAATCAATGTTTACTAACAGGAAGGAAATAAGGACATTTCAGTTCAAATAAATTGCAAGTCGGTATGTCAAACAAGACGCTAACCGCTCAGGTATTGCTAGCTGTGAATATGAGGACTATGAATGTAAACAACCGGCGCGAAGATGAAAAGCGTGAACACACTTATCAATTAAATTTGTATTACACTTTAGGAAAACGGAGCTGGCTGCACACAGTTTGTTGTATTTCACAGAAAGAGATAAAACAAACTCTTGGAACATAAGAGAACGGCAGATAAAATAAAAAACAAGAGTGAAGCAAATCATGCATAACATATAAAGGCACTTTAAAGAGCCTTTATTTTTGACATACAATGGAAAAAAGACTAACAAATAAAACTTTACTGATGTGTAATAAACCGAGACAGCGGGCTAAATGGTAGCAGTAGCGACCAAAGATAAAAGTAACCATCACTCATCCACAAGCTGGCTGTGTTTCTGCGATTGCGAACTTTTGATTTTTAGGTATGAGTAACAAGCAAAATACGAAACCCTAAACTTACGTAATTTTGAAATCACAACGCGCTTGTCGAAGAATACTCCTTGCTTTTATCTTTAGTCGCTACTGTCTTCATTCATCCCACTGCCTTTGACAGTACTTACTAGTCTTTAATCTGTAAGTTTATATTTTTAATTTTTTTCCATTTCTACGGCAACAATAAAGGTAACGTACTTGTAGTTTAGTCTCCATGAATATCCCTCATATTAGATAATGGAACCGGAGATGGGGTGACGGTATTGTCGGGGGCCATTGGCGTGGCAGCACGTTCATATCGAATGGAAGACCTCTTAGTGGGAAAAAGGTCCCTTTACCTTAATGGGAGGTATACGCGGTCTGCGACCGTGACTAAACACTCAAAGGCGTCGGTGCCGCATCGGCGAGCAGGACTGCACACGACCGTGCCGAGTTCTTGTCTCTGACAGCAGATGACAGTAGCCGGGCGCGCTAATCGATCGATTCGTGGAATCGACTGTTGAACACCGTCGGCTTATATGTACCATGAAAATACTAGTCACTGCTCTGACTTTTATGGAGCCGTGCAAGTCATCGTACAAATTTGGTTATATAGTCCGCTACAGTCCCTGTCTACTACAATTCGTTTTCAAACCTCTACATTTTCCAAAGTATTACATTTACAAATACGACCGGTGCGTGAACAGGCCTTTAAATTCATCAACTTTGCTTTTATCATTGTGCTATCGAAAAAAATCTTCTTCGTGAGGTACTAGTAAAGTATCACAAGAACAATGAAGCAACCGTCTTCCAGGCGATTCTGGCTTCCACTCATCTCTCCGCGTTAAATACAGCTTTCTCACTGTCCCTGACATCTTCCAAGCTTCTTCTCGTCCCACAACAACAGAAACTCTTCTTCTTTCCTTAAACTAACTAATTTTTTACATATTTATTCCCATTCGCGCCTGGCTATCGAGTCATACGAAACACGTTCAAGCAGTAGCCGTGCTCGCCCATACCTTATTTAGCGACAACCCGTCAATGGCCATCACAGCAAGATTGATGGGTTCACTGAGCTGTCCCAGTGTTCTTGGCAGTGATGGTACGTAAATATGATCGTTAATGTACACCCAAGCGAAAACGTCGCTGGGCAACCTGGGGGCCGTCAAGAGAACAGATCCACTTCATCTTCCCCACTACGTCCACTCCAACGATGCCTTAAGTTCGGCGTTTAAGTACCGACAAACATCGATGCTCGAATGAAGGGGTGTGCTACCTTGTTGTAAGACGAAATTATTGGTATCAGCATTCAGTCGTGGGAACAGGAACAGTTGCAACATTGCAAGGCAATAACTACCCGTCACGTTCTACTCACAGAAGAAAAACTGCCCATAGAGCTGCATCTGTGACACTGCACTGAAAACATTACCCAATTTTGAGCACCCCATACTCTCGCAATGTTGCGATGATCCTTTCCAGGTAAATGGAAGGTCGCTGAATATCAGCTTGGAGAGGAAATTTTCATTCTCTTGCTTTGTCGCCATTTTTGGCATGGTTCTTCTCTCATAATGTCGAAAGATGAGCACAAAGCAAAATCGTTGAGTTTACGATTCTATTCATGCTTGAGTCAAATTTGTACATGTGATATTTTAGAAAATGTAGATCTTTGTAAATGAATGAGTCATTTATAGTAGCCCTGTACATTCGTAGCCAACTGCATCTTCAAAAGTATTCTCGAATTTAGGAAACATACGCGTACTACCAAATACTGATTACGTAAAATATTGTATTTTATACATTTGTTGACAATTTTTAAAATGTTAACTGCTCTTTTGTATAACGCTATCAGGTAATGGTAAATGATCGTCTTACGATAATTTCTGCTTGAGTATCAACTGTGTTCTGGATACGTATTTCTTGTTTGGTACCTATGACTAACTTCCATATGGGAACGTTGGTAGAAAATTAGTCTTAGGAACTCTTTACCTTTTACGGTTCGTAGTTATATTTTTCTGATCCCTGCTGTTTGTTCCGAAAATATTACTAATTTTCTGTGTATGTGTATCGTAATTATACGTTATACCACAACTATCGCATTTGTAGTATTTGACTTGTTTTGCACTGAGAGATGTGACACAGTGGTTAGCACACTGGACTCTTATTCTGGTGGACGACAGTTCAAACCCGCGTCCGGCCATCCTAATTTAGGTTTTCCGTGATTTCTCTAAGTCGTTTGAGGCAAATGCCGGGATGGTTCCTGTGAAAGGGCACGGCCGACTTCCTTCCCCATCCTCCCCTTATCTGATGCGACTGATGATCTCACTGCTTGGTCCCCTTCCCAAAATCAACCAACCAACCAACCAACCTGTTTTGTTCAATCATTGTTTAACGATAATTTTAGTCAGAGTTTAAAATTCACGTATGTAAGCCTCGGTTTAAGTATTATGCAAATATTTTCAGACTATACTCGTAAGACGTTTTATTCAATTTATTAACTGCTATCTGCAGGACATTTTCTTTCCTCGAAATCAGCGTAGTGTAGTCAACATAAAAAGGTGTTTTTAATACTGACATATCGCTTAGCTGAACCCTAGAGTTTATTTTAAAACTAATTTTGTGTGAATAGCTTTTTCGATGTAGACATAAAATTAGGTAGGGGGTCCTTAACTCACTCCTACGTTTCACTTATTAATAATAAGTCTCATTTTAGAGTAAGAGAGACTGTTATTCCACGATACAGTTTTTAGATTTTTCCCTCAAGCCAGCCATCTAACAGAAATGTAATAAAGCTTCTTATTCCATTTTGAAATGATGGCGTGCAATTTTCATATGCTGCAGTCTTTTTCTGAAATTCCAAAAACTGCTCAGAAAAATTAAGGTTTTTCAAAATTTGAAAACATGTTCCAAGTTGTAACATGGTTATGTACTTAGGAACAAATATTCGACTGAAATTTAAAGGCCTATTGTATTTATTAGTCTGTCTACACTAGTACTCTACTACACATCAGACAGCAGTATGCGAAGTAAAATTAAGCAGAAATATTATCAAATACCAGTTATAAGTTAAATATATTTCAGAACAGAAGCTATTGGAAACTAACACGAATTCCTGTTTTTCAACACGGGTAAAATTGTTAAAACGTTAAGGAAACTCAGTTCATTTGGAAGTTTCACATGTTCTATTGTAAGAGACCTTCTTCTTCTTTACAAGGTGGTGCATGGCCGATACAGCATGATTTTACTGCCCACATGTTGTATAAACAGAACAGCGATAGACTCCAAATAACCTCAATATGTCATAAGTACTTAATGTGTAGAACACGACATATTTACAAATGCTGCGAAAACACAACCCCAATGTCTAAAAACAACAAACACAACACTGTAGAAAATCTCAGAAACTGCTAATGGTGGTCTCTAGTGCGCATTCCTTAATGTGATTGTAAAGTTAGTTACTAGACTGAAGTACCTACCAAAAAGCATCGTGTATCCCTAGATCCCTCTAGGTACAACACTGCGATTGCCAATCACCGTGGAAAGGGGCAAAAATCTTTCTAGCAAATTAGGAAGCAGGTTTCTGCATGCCATGTTTGCAACGGCCTTGCCGCAGTAGTAACACCGGTTCCCGTCAGATCACCGAAGTTAAGCGCTGTCGGGCTGGGCTAGCACTTGGATGCGTGACCATCCGGTCTGCCGAGCGCTGCTGGCAAGCGGGGTGCACTCAGCCCTTGTGAGGCAAACTGAGGAGCTACTTGATTGAGAAGTAGCGGCTCCGGTCTCGTAAACTAACATACGGCAGCGAGAGCGGTGTGCTGACCAAATGTTCACCCAGTGAAGCCTGTGGGCTGAGGATGTCGATGCGGCTGGTCGGTACCGTTAGGCCTTCATGTCCTGTTAGGGAGTAGTTATGTTTACGCGGCAAGAATGTGGATTCTTGGCGCCTCAGGGGACTATACGTCTGTTGTATGGCGTAGAAATACTCTTTTGCGGGCAAAGTTAATCCCAAAATGTTGTTTGCCAAATGACATGAGTTGCACGAAATGAAGTAGTCACAAAATCATTGTGTGGATACGTTTTTTAGAGTTGAAATCCAAATCCTGACTGTCATCAAATTAGGTTCCCAGTGTTTTTATTCAAATATGGCATGGCTCCAGTGAAAGAGTGTAGTGATTCGCTGAATATTAATCAGTTTCTCCGCTGATATGTACGTAACTTCCCGTTTTCATCAATTATAGAAATAAGCTGCATTTAGAAGTACGTATAAACCAATGGATCACATGCAAGTCACCAACGAATTTCTAAAACAGAACGACAGTATTAATCTCCAGGTCATCTGGGGTTCATAGAAAGTCTTGACTTAGGAGAGACTAGTGTTAGTTAGCATAAGGGGCTAGCTGGCACATGACTTCTGTTTCTTCTCACTGTGTACCTAGAGCGCTTTCATCATGATGGTGTGGAGAGACACGTCCAGGTAGACTGAGGTCGTGGTAGATGTTAAGGTGTCCCATCCACCGTAGCCTTAGTATGCTTGGATGTGTCTCAAATTGAGGACCTCCGTTTCGTAGTTTTTCTAGCTGGTGAGTAAATTTTTCCTCGGCTATGCTCGGTCCTTCTCGAAAGTGCTCGATACAGAGCAACAGTTCATTTAGCATTGCTGTGTGGCGCCATTCCAGGCATGCTCCTTGACTTAAGGAGTGTACTTTGCAGTATTATATACATGTAGAGTCTTCATATCCTTCGTTGAATTACGTCGAAAACTGTTGCAACTGACATTTAAATAATGCATGTGACTTCAGAATTTTTAATGTCTGTACCGCCAATTTATACATTTTCTCCAAGCTTCCGAATTTAGTTTAAAGTGCTTCTTGCAAAGTTCGTCGGTTAAGTCAAGGGGTAAGCCTGGAACAATAAAAACGAAACTAAACTCCGTCCAAACAGGCCATGAAGGCCTAACGGTAACGACCGGCCGCCGTGTCATCTTCAGCCCACAGGTGTCACTAGACACGGATATGGAGGGGCACATGGTCAGCACACCGCTCTCCCAGCCGTATGTCAGTTTACGAGACCGGAGCCGCTACTTCTCAATCAAGCAGCTCCTCAGTTTGCCTCACAAGGGATGAGTGCACCCCACTTGACAACAGCGCTCGGCAGACCGGATGGTCACCCATCCAAGTGATAACCCAGCCCGAAAGCGTTTAACTTCGGTGATCTGACGGGAACCAGTGTTATCACTGAGGCAAGGCCGTTGGCTGCTTGGAACAACGCCACACCACAATGGTTGGTTGGTTGATCTGGGGGGAGGGGGGGGGTCCAAACAGCGAGGTCATGAGTCCCATATGATTAGGAAAGAGTGGGGCACGAAGTCAGCAGGGCCCTTTCAAAGGAACCACCGCAGCACTTGCCTGAAGCGATTTAGGAAATTCACGGAGGACTTAAATCAGGATGATCGGACGTCGGCTTGAACCGTCGTGCCCCCGAATACGCGTCCAGTGCGCTAACCGCTGCGCCACTCCACGCTCACACCACAGTGCTAAATGAAATGACCGGCTGCACAGATTACTTCCTTGAAGAACCGAGCACAGCCGAGAAAGATGAGAGTGATTAGGTTTCTCATTATGAATTATGCTGTCGCGTAATCGACGCGCACTGCAAATTTGAAGTAAAATGATATTACAATAACGTGCAGAAAGAAGTTAAAGATTTTGCTGAAAATGAAAGAGCACAAAATTAGGACAATCGCTAGAAGGGCTTCGTTGATCTGTACATTAAGAGGCATCTTGTGCTAAATTTGGAGGCATGTAGCACGTGAAGAAATTGGTAATAAGAATATTACAATTTCTGAAGTCCACGCATTATTCCCCTGTCGATTACAGCACTTTTCAATGGTACTGGACGAAGCATATGGAGACTTTGAGTATATCCGGGAACATCATCCAACGACCCTACAGAGCGTCAAAGTTGTAGGTGACGGTGAAGGATAAATGTATTAATTTGAGGTAAGGGTGCCTGTACCGGAAACGAACGAGTCGAAAGATATAGGCAAAACCGTTCCGATACCTCTGACAGTGGAATACATGCACTGGTAGTTTTGTTACTAAGACCGTAGGGTAGGCAACTTTCAGAGGTGGTAGTATGGACCTAAATAAGGAATAATATGCAGTAAACATGGGCTCTGAAACGCGTACCTGAGGAGCGACGGGTGCTTGTTTATCTTCGTTACTGAGAAACACGTCTCCTCTATGCCCCTTGACTTAACCGACGTGCTTTGTAGTATTATATACTGGGTAAATCATCTAAAACTTGTACCGCAAATAGTGCGAGAATGGAAAGTGCTATTGATGCGCTATTCTCATGAATGGGTTGGTAGTTAAGGGCTTGTATTGTTAGCCAACCAAAAGATTGTAACAATTTTTAGAAAGTGTATTCATTGTGCGAACATACGCTTTTTTAAATAGAACAATGTCTATAAGCATTAACAAACTAAAAATAGAGTGAACTTGATGTCAGTGGTGTTTGTTGCAGGACTTTAATGCAAGTAATTTACGAGATAATAGTATTTTGAAAAGTTCCCACACCGCCACTTGTACAATACCTGTGGTTGCAAACACTACAGAGCAACACAAGTGCATATACTAGTTATGGGGATTCTGACCAGTAATGAGACCAATTGATCATCATAGTTTGTCACTGTCGCGCTTCCAGCCTGGTATGGAACGACTGCTGCACACATGCTAGCATTTCAACGGATATATCCGAGCAGACTGCAGCAATACGTCGGGTGTAGTTTTTATGTCCTTGTACACAGCGTCTTTCGGATTTTCCCAAAGAGAAAAGTCTACATGCATCAAATCTGGAAAAAATGGAACGACTTAGGTATATGTCCTCTGCGTCCAATCCAACGATTTCGAAACAGTACACAAAGACCTGTGGTACTTCATGCTTTGTGGATGGGCAGCCATCATGTTGACATAATTGATGTCTCTTAATCTGCAGAGGAACGTCTTCTAGCTCCCATGGTAAATGGTATATTGGCGAGGAGGCTGCGATAATTCTGCTCATCCGTCTATGGAAAACGGGCCTATTAGCTGATGGTTCACCTGCCAGGTACTTAAACGTGATTTGCAGAGCATCCATGTAGTTGTAGAAGTAGTCCAACAGCGCCAGAGCATCCCTGCTGCATAGGGGCTACCGACAGTGTGGGACAGGGCGGTGCTGTCGCTGCTGAAGTACTAGTTGTTCTTCGTGTTTTACTGCCCTGTTAACGAATATTGCACTACACTAATTTTGGTCCGCTTTATCGAATGGACAATTAAAATCCCCCTTGAAATATAATTTTGTTTGTAACATAAAACAAACCTGTGCTTTAGATCGACAATGGACGTCACATTAAAAACGTGTCGAGCAACATTTCTTTGGGTTGACCCAGCTACACATATCAAAAACTAAATTGCAAATATCTGCCGAAACATCAGAGGAAAGGCCCCTGACGGCTCTTAGGACGGCACCGTAAATACGTATGCAGAACTACAGTGTTTAGAGAAAATAAAGACATACACTTTTATGTGACACAGATTGAAACATTTACGTTTGGAATATGATTGAAATTACGTAACTGACAGTAATCTGAAACACAACTGTTAGAATGGGAATGGCATGTGAACGTGTATTTTATCTCTTCGTTTATGCGCTTTGCCATGTACTGAATTTTTATGACTGCGAGAATGTAACAATAACTTAGTTGCTAGATCATAAACTGTCAATAACCTAAAATCAAACGAAATCTGTATGAATTTAAGTGAGACAAAAACTGAATCTGATAACACTATTGATTTGAAATTAGCCCTGGAAATAAAATAAAACTTGAACAACTTGAAAATAATAGTCCCTGTTCTTAATGAATGCTTTCTCTGAAATAATAAAAAAATTTACTTTTACATGCGCAATGGTAACGCTCTTCGCACTGCTCTTTGTTAGTACTTTAAATTGTATAGTTAGCAAACAGTTATTTTGCAAGTCCGTCGCTTAGCATACATTTTAATTAAAGCTAACATGACAGACAAAAACGTTTTGAGAAAAATGGTTAATCAAAAACGACAATGATCTGGAAACTCGTATTGACTTGGGGTAAGTAACAATATGGCACTAAGTTTAAAAAGTGTATTTTGACGCTTTGAAAATAAATAATCCTCAGAATTAACACACTCAATAAACTGATTATAACTTACCAATTATCTTTACAAAACCATTGGTTGTGAGTGCTATTCTTTGTCTCAATCATCACTTATGAAAACTCGCATTGCATTAGTGCAAAACAACTTTCTTTAGCTTCATTATTGCGACTCCTATTGAAATTCCTTTTATGGGTATCAAACATCATAGCATCTTGCAAATGCAAAAAAATCATTACTGCACCTACCGAGTAATAAGCATATATCCAGCACACATCAGATACAACACGTCTTTACTCTTGAGAGCTCACCATACATCTCTCGATCGAAAGATGCTCTAACACATTACCCACAACACACTGAATAAGCGATCACTGTTGAGCAGCGATGCTACTACATAATCGATACTACATTTGACCATATCTGGTTCAAAATAATATTTTCTTACAAAACTTGAATTAATTTACACTGTGTATATATATCTTTCAAGATGTCACAGATGCCCTGTTTTTCCGAAAGGTTCCATGAAGATTTCAACGCTAATCATATTAAGAGACGGTGCCGAGTGAGGAATATTGTTTTGGAGATGTTGTTAACGTCGTCCTCTTACATTAATGCATAATTGGCACTTGCGACCTAATTACTGTCTGACCCGCTCGAAACAATCAGCCGTTTCCCGAGTGATGGCTGCAGCGTCACTGAGGAGGGAAATCAGCTCTTCTGGAATGTCTCTCGCGGTCCTCCCCACCCCCACCCACTCCCTGTCATTCCAATAAAGAGGAATCCATAGAAGGTCATCAACATCTCTAATACAATGTCCATCTCCTCAAAATACTACGAAATTTTGTACAGACATTTTTTCACTCCCTGTATATGTCATTGTGATTAAATTTCTGTGTGGATACACAATAAAAGCAAAGGGCACATGTGAAATAGTGCCCGTGGTGTCCGATGGACGCGGACCTTTGCTTCACGTGGAAGTACCGCACTCCAAGACAGCGGAGGCCGACAATTCAATTATTCCTTTACGATTTTGTCTTCCCGCTTAGACTTTATTTACTGCCGCAATTAGTATAATGAATTACTACACACTGTATTCTCTCCTATTGTACTGGCCATTGCATTATTGTTCTCGCTTCCCACGCCCGGGTTCCCGGGTTCGATTCCCGGTGGGGTCAGGGATTTTCTCTGCCTCGTGATGGCTGGGTGTTGTGTGATGTCCTTAGGTTAGTTAGGTTTAAGTAGTTCTCCAAGTTCTAGGGGACTGATGACCATAGATGTTAAGTCCCATAGTGCTCAGAGCCATTTGAGCCATTGCATTATTACTAGCGAATAACGAATATTTACAGACGAAAGCCGAGTAAAAATAAATGTTAGTGAGAGCGAGGTATTTCTGTTTAGACTCACGTGGCCTTCCGCATGCGGCAGACGATTTGCACATTGCTGCGAGACGGCTCAATAAGACGCAAGCCCTTACGTCTCGGTGACTCCCAAGGCCGTTAACCTCTTAATTGCCGCGCGTGCATAATGCGCCTCCACGGCCGTGTGTCTCTGTGCTCGCCGCCATAACTTACCTCTCTCGAGACTACGCCTCCAGCCGAGCTGCTCCGTGTGGGCGTGGCCAGCGGTTTGGTTTCGCTGTGCTGACATTCCTGCGTATAGAACGTTACCTGTTCTCGAAGGACGGAAGGAATATTAGGGTCTAATACACCGTCGCTATCGATGTCATTAGGGCCGGAGTAAGAGTTCGGATTGTTTCAAGGAGGCGGAAGGAAGTCGGCCTTTCCCTTTGAAAGGAACCATCCCGGCATTTGCCTGGAGCTATTTAGGGAAATCACGGAAAACCTAAATCTGGATGGCCGGACGCGGATTTAAACCGTCGTCCGCCCGAATGCGAGTCCAGTGTGCTAATCTCTGCGCTACCTCACTCGATTTACCGGTTCTCAGTATTCGTTGGTGCGAAGAACGACATGAACTAGAAGTTGTAAGTCGCTTCGTAGTTATTAAAGCTTTAAATTAACTAGGACTAGCCTGGAAAAGATATGTACTGGTCGTTTCAAAATGAATATCGGGGTTTTAAGGCTTTTTAGCATTTAATAAGGTTAACTTAGAATTATAAATAATATATCAAATGAAAAAGCAACTGAGACAGTTTCTCGAATGAGTGTTCAACGTATCATTCGTCACACGGCACAAATGGTTCAAATGGTTCAAATGGCTCTGGGCACTATGGGACTTAACATCTGAGGTCATCAGTCCCCTAGAACTTAGAACTACTTAAACCTAACTAATCTAAGGACATCACACACATCCATGCCCGAGGCAGGATTCGAACCTGCGACCGTAGCGGTCGCGCGGTTCCAGACTGAAGCGCCTTTAACCGCGTGGCCACACTTGCCGGCGAAAATTTTACAGCTATCTAAAAATTATGGGGCGTAATGCTTCCATAACCATTTTCCTTCACCTAATTCATCCTTCTCAAATTGAAATGACACCACTAGAAATCTTGGAAACTTGATTAGCAAAATCCTGTAGTGCCCCCACTTCTCAAAAAGCTGCCTTACTTACGACGACTCATTCACTATCATCCCATCACCTCCACAAGTCCACTGAACAAACTGTTAGTCAGTCCGGTAAAAGAGTTGGCCGGAGTGCTCTACTGAGTAGAGCAGTTGACTCCAGGCCTGGAAGATCCGGGTCGAATCCCGGTCTAATCCTGCGGGTTAAAAGCGGCTTGCGGGATGGGCTCGTGACTCTGTCCCTACTAGCGCCGCAGCTATGAAACGCTGTACTCTAGGGTAGTAGTCCGGTCATGGGATGTGCGATACCAACAGACAGGAGGACTTTAAAAGAGCACGCCGGTAGCCTTGGAACTCTGTGGCTGCAGTGGCGGCGGTCATGTCATCATTCAACGCTGACAGTGAAGGAGTGTGCATATATAGGATGTTTCATAATTCACGTTACACACTTCTAGAGGCTGCAGAGCGGACTTAGTAGATTAAGTGTTACATAAAAACGCATGTCAGGAAATGTCAGCCAACGACGCTACATAGCGTCAAAGTTATAGGCGCCGGGCACAGGGTAATACTCATTGGGGTAACAGCCCCTACGGTGCGGCGAACCTATTTCTCTGCGATATGCATTCCTCCTGGAGGCAACAAGGGTACCAGCGAAGTAAAGTTGTGAAGGGAGTAGCGACTTGTGCCGGGATAACTTAGTGGATGAGAATACTATTGGCACAAGTTTCCGGGTTCGAGTCTCCGTCCGCCACGAAATCTTAATCTGCCAGCAATTTTCGACAGTAAATTCGTCTGACCTCTAGATTTTAATATTTTTACTAGCTGTTATTTCCCCTTTTACACTGTATTTGCATTTTCCGGATTTTACTGTACCCGAAGATCGTTCATCAGATTAAATTTTGAATCCAATTGTACCTATGGGTTCATAAATTTTCTTCGGTATTTCTCCTTCTAATTAATGTCTAAATTCCTTGTATCCTAGTGACCTGTGATCTCCCTCTTTCTTCCTTCACGGTGATTCCCATTCCACGGTCTGTCGTGGTAATATCTCCTCTGACTCTCTTTTCGTATGTTCACACCGTGTGAGTTGTTCTTGTTCCAAAAAAAAAAAATAAAAAATCGAGCTTGGAACATCCATTTTCTTCCTGATGATTTCATCTCTGACCCTTTCTCGCCTGGATGTCCTTGCAGACAGTTTCCAGAAGTTCATCTGAGTTGCCATCAGTCTTTCTGTTTACTGGGTTTCAACTGACCGTACTTCTGATTCATATGCTACTCTGCTCTTATTAATTGTTATGAAGATTTTTTCTTTTATATCTTTTCTGATCTCTTGATCCAATAAAATACTATACAGTCTTGCATTAGTGACGTTCCAACATTTATTATTGAATTAATTTCCTTATTTCGTTCATCATCTTGTGAGATTTTTACTCGTAGGTATTTGTACTCTTCAGGTATGTATAAACGTAGCAATCCGTCTTTCCAGTGTCAAATCTTGATTAGTTCCTTCTATCACCAAGTTGTTCGTTTTAATGATGTTGACTTGAAGGTCCATTTTTGTTCTTCACTATTAACTTCCTGGAAATGTGTTTAGTATCTTCTTCATCTTCTGACAAAATTAGCTTGTCATGAGTAAAACGTAGTGAATATATAGTACTGTCGTTTATTGTGACTCCCATCTGCTACATTTTAATTACTGACATTTTAATTAGTTACGCATTAGATGTCTCGGAACGAGAAGCGGGATCTTCTCAGTACTTGTCAAAAGCAGTACGAAAAGCACCTAAAAGACAAGACATGTACAGTAGAGTAGCTGGGATCACAGGTACACTATTTCAGTTCACACATACACAAACATCCAAACCCCAAACCCCATGATGAGAAACATTAGTAGTTATCGCTTGCAGTACTATCGTATTTTTCTTGAAAGAAGCAAAAACACAGAAATAGTTAAAATTATAGTAGCATGGAGGGAAAACAACTTGACTTTAAGTTCAGAGCTGGGTAGCGGATGTTCAATCAATCAAAATTTGCCAGATATTCTTAGGTCGCAATTGAGCTACACCCACAAAAAAGTAAACAGCTGATCTGTGACGGATGCATGTAAGTTTGTCCGGTAAGCAGACCAGTCTGGGTGCGTCTAGGTTACTGCAGTGGCGTTTCTGCGCTACAGTTTATTATCTTAAGAAACTGATGCCATTACGGCACTTTTAGAGTAGTTCATATAGTAGTTAAGTTTTGCCCTGTAAAAATAATAGAAAATTCGCGGCCAATGTAATCATCCATGGACAGAAATCTGAAGTTTGACCAGCTTTTACTGTGCAGTGTCGACGGCATCTCCGTCGACGACACCCGGCGCTCCGTGCGCCGCTCACAGCTACAGAAAAGACGTCAGTTTGACGGTGTCCCACCAGCGTGCCGTTTGGCGAGCTGGCTCTTCCATCGCTCGCACCGTTATGGGAGCGTCACGCCTACGCGCCACCAGAGGACGCAGAACTGACATGACCTCACTGCCTGCGACTCTGATTATCCAGTGTATCTTTTTAAGCAGCAACACTCTGAAGCCTATCTCCAGATTCAGTGCTTCTATAGAGTTATCAATATTAGTACGGAAGATGGCAGTTATGATAGAATATTGTCGGAAAACAGGGCCAGTGGGGTGCTACGCGAAATACAACAATGATGCACCCAAAACAAAATATCCATAGCTGCACAAAAAACAGCCTACATAATGCTCAAATGGTCACTACAAAGAGATGTGGCAATTAAAATCGACAACAAAAACATAAAACCCGAAGTTGTAACTCGATGCCGGCCGGAGTGGCCGAGCGGCTAAAGGCGCTACAGTCTGGAACCGCACGACCGCTACGGTCGCAGGTTCGAATCCTGCCTCGGGCATGGATGTGTGTGATGTCCTTAGGTTAGTTAGGTTTAAGTAGTTCTAAGTTCTAGGGGACTTATGACCACAGCAGTTGAGTCCCATAGTGCTCAGAGCCATTTGAACCATTTTTTTGTAACTCGATATCTGGGAACACACACTGACGAACGGCAGAGTTTCAACGAACACAAACGACTAATCAAGAACAAAGCCCAAAGTATACTTCACAAACTAGCAACATGAAACACGACACGATACAGTCAACCACTAACACACATAATAATATATCACTATGCACGTTTTGAGCCAGTATTGACGTTTGTAATCTATAAATGGGCGCTCAGGCTCTCTCTCGTCATGGACAGGATCACTGTCAGGCGGGGACAGAGGAGTGTGCTCCATGGAATTCTTGGAGCCATCGGCACCACATCAGTAGATTCGCTGTATATGCTGCTTGGAATATACCCGATCGGTATAACCATCAGATACCTTGCTGCAGCGTACTGGTAGAAGATAGGTAGACCTGGGAGATCACCGGGCAACACACAGAAGACAGCTGCCAACTAAACCGTTGTTGCGTGAATACTTGGCAATAAGAGTGGGGCTAGATTGATAAAGGCCGTAGAGTCCATATATTTTCCCCTATTATCCGCAAGTGGTTACGAATGCTCTATGTGAACCCAGCAGAGGCGTGGTTCATTCTTTGACTGGAAACGCCTCTTATCCCACGCGCACTTCCAGCGCGTGTTGCTTTCAGAATGCAATCGGCGCACATGTGGGGAAATTTTTACACAATTGAACAAAATCGCTAACAACGCCTCAATAAAAAAAAAGACACATTGAAGAGACAAAGAAACTGGCACACCTGCCTAATATCCTGTAGGGCCCCAGCCAGCGCGCAGAAGTGGCGCAACACTTCGTGGCATGGATCAGACTAGTGTCTGCGTCCTAAATCCTGCATGGCTGTCCATAAATCCGTAAGAGTATGAGGGGGTGGAAGCCTCTTCTAAATAGCATGTTGCAAAGCATCCACGATATGCTCAATAATGGTCATGTCTGGGGAGCTTGGGAGGCCAGCGGAAGTGTTTAAACTCATAAGACTTCCTAGAGCCACTCTATAGGAATTCTGGACGTGTGGGGTGTCCTGCTCGAATTGCCCAAGTCTGTAGGAATGCACAAGTGACATGGGTGGATGCAGGTGATCGGACAGGATGCTTACGTACGTGTCACCTGTCGGAGTCGTATAGAGATGAATCAGGGGTCCTATATAACTCCAGCTGCACACGCCCTACACCATTACAGAGCCTCCACCAACTTGAAGAGTCTCCTGCTGACATGCAGGGTCCATGGTTTCTTGATGTTCACAACCATACACGTCCATCCGCTCGATACAATTTGAAACGGGACTCGTCCGACCAGGCAACACGATTCCGGTCAACAAGAGTCCAGTTTCGGTGTTGACGGGCACAGGCGAAGCGTAAAGCTTTATGTTGTGCAGTGATCAAAGAGACACAAGTGCCTGCACGCATCATATCGGACTGTTCTTCTGCAATCTGGTGGAGCAGCGAGCAGCACTCTTGCTGCTGAGTTGCCACTTGAAAGAAAGTGAGGACAGGAGAAGCGAAACTCGCGACAGAGAAGAGTCAGCGTGATTTCTCTGGCTGGTGACCAACATCCGGCGAGCCGACCGGCAGCGTGGTCCGTGTGTGGCGCGTTAGAGGGCGGCCACTTAGCAGAGCGACTAATTAAAAGCGTGCATGCTCAGCGGCCCCCTGGCCTCGCAGCAATTTGACCGCCGCCGCTGACTGCCGCCGCCTTGGCCCGGGACGCTGGCCGGCCACCCCCCTTCCGGATACCTGCGCCAACAAGCCGAGCAGGGTCGCTGCACGCAGCACAACAGATTGTTAGCACTCTGCCCTGGCTGTAAAAAGCGCTGTCGACGGAATGTGTCACGTCGTCCAATCGAAGTTGGCGTACCGCGAGGGTCAGTATTGTTCGAGCGGTCTAAGGCGCTGCAGTCATGGACTGTGCGGCTGGTCCCGGCGGAGGTTCGGGAGTCCTCCCTCGGTCATGGGTGTGTGTGTTTGTCCTTAGGATAATTTAGCAGTTAGGTTTCATAAGATTTCACACACCCTTGAACACACACTCAGTATTGTTCCAGTCCTGCCAACGAGGGGGGTTCAATGAGAAAAGCAACACATTTGTTTTTCTGAAAGCAGGTGGGTTATATTCACGATTCCAATATATCAAATTATTCCCCACTCTTTTGGCTATAAAGCCCTATTTTTCAACACAATCTCCATTCAATGCGACGGCCTTACGCCACCTTACTGGGAGGGTCTGTATGCCTGCACTGTACCACTGTACTGGTCGACATCAGAGACAACTTCTCGCTGCATCCCCAGTCAGCCACGTACTGTTTCACTAGGAGCGCATCCTTCATTGGGACAAACAGATGGATGTCGGAAGGTGCGGAATCGGGACTGTAGGTTGGATGGAAAAGAAAAGTCTAGTGAAGAGCTCCTCGTGGGTGCGCAGACTTGTGGTAGGCCTTGCGTTGTCACAGGGAAACAGAGGTTCCTTGCATTTTTGTGGCGACGAACATATTCCGAGGTCACATCGGATAAGAGTGTCCGCAGGTCCCAACATTGCAGGAGTCGCAGCTGCGTGCAGCCGGCCGGACAGATTTGCGCAACCTTGCTGCGATGGTGACAGATACCCCTTCCGACAACTCATCGTTCTTTCGTTCACTGCCAGGTCTTTGTAGAAATTGTACAAGCGCCTATGACTATCTGCGTTGCTCTCGTTTCCCGCCAGAAGAAACTGAATGACAGCTCTCTGCTTGGACTGCACCTACATAACAGACGCCATGTTGAAGGTTACGTATAGCGCTGCCGTCTATCGGAACTTCATGATAGTATAGGGGCCGAAGCGGGAATATTTCAATGTATCCTACAACAAATTACGCATTTTTCAACCTAAACTGCCCAAGAAAAAAAAAACCATTGCTTTACTCAGTGGCCTCTCGTACCTAACTAAAATGCTACCCCACAACCCGGAACTTGGTACAATTTGCCAGTGTAGATGCAACAAAAATTCGATTTTCAATATTTCGTGAAATTATTGACCGAATTTAAATGTTATAAATGTTGTCATAATATATTTCTTATGTGGTGAAATCTTATTTATAAAGTTTAACACAGTAAGACAAGTGTTGCAGTTAGAAACTGATAGTGCGCGAATACCCAGAATTAATTCATCCAAAATGTGAGAAAAAGGCACTTAAAGAGTTACAAAAGAGTATACACATAATTTCAAACCTTCACGAAACTTTTTTCGCTGACACCTCCCACAAAAAGATGAAAGGAAAAAAATTATTGCTTACTATATTTTCGCTCTTCACGCAGGCAAACTTCAGAAGCTCACACGAAATTTTCATTTAATACTTTCTTATTACTAAGTCAGTCCCTAAAAGAGTTTGCACAAGGTATCCACATACATCACTAAATATAACTGCAAAATTATATCGTTCTATGAGACATAGTTGAGAACATATCACGTCATAAACATTGAGATGCGTGAAAAACTTGTTTTTGCTTAAAACGGAGTGGCAGTTACCTAGTTGATATTCATCCAGTGTTTCATAATGAGAGTATTTAGCGACTTCCAGCAACCTTTAAACCTACTTTCAAACCTTTCGCATTTTTTTTTCGCTTGTATGCTTAAAAGCAATTATTTAACACATTAACTCATTCCTAAAGTAACGAGGGGTGCGAAGCGGTTTTATACACGGAAGTTCATCCTTTAAAGAATCGTGGCTTTACTTGCTTACGCTACCCGCTCGAAAGTATCCGGACACCTATTAACGGACATTAATGTGTGGTGTGTCCACGGTAGTTTGACCTCAGGTGGTGAAACTTTCAATTCGGTGTCTGGATGCCTATGGAGGAATGCGAGCCCATCCTCCTTCAGAAGGTAGCGATGTAGGACGCTGGAATTTGTAGCGAAGTGGACGTTCTGACTCATCTTAGACGTGTTCTGTAAGATTCAGGATGGGACTCTGGGGAGACTAGTCCATTTCATTAATGTTATTGTCGACAAATAATTATCTCACAGGTACTCCCTTATGACACGGGGCACTGTTATGCTTATACAGTCAGCTTCTCCAGAGCGTTCCTCCGCCGTATGCAGTACAAAATGCTGTAAAATGTGTTGATACCCTTCGGCGTTTTCTTAAACGCAGTAAGAGTGCACACCCTAACCCACGGAAGACATCCAAATACCATAACATCCATTTCTTTGTGCTTCACTGTTGGTACTACACGTGATGGCACGTAACGCTCCGCAGGCATCAGATTGTCACAGGACATAGAGCGGCTCATCATTCCGAACCACTCATTGGCAGTCATCCACCGATGAATGTCGTCACCTTCCACACCGCCTCAAACATCGGTAAGCCCTGACTATAGACATGTGTATCTCATGAGGAGCTGACCGACCATCCTGTTCTTTTTAATCCCCGACGCAAACTCAACGTGCTGGCTGGCCTTCACATAGCACTCTGCAACTCAAGAGTGATTTCTTTCGCTTTTTTCAAGCAATGTTTTATGATCACCCTCCGCAATGCTCGACGGCTACTTTCCGTCAGTACATGACAACTGCCTGGCCTTGGGTTTAATTGCGCTTGTCCCTCTGCGTTTGCATCTCACAATAGCGTCACCAACCGCCGACCTGGGTAACTTCAGAAGGGCTGGAACGTGCCTCATCGATTTGTCACTCAGGTGATATAACAGCACATTAAAAAAATGCAGAGCTTCCCTAAGTATAAGATACTACAAGCATCAAGACATTATATTCTGTGTAATACAAGGGTCGTCCACAAAGTAAGTTCCATTTGGTTATATAAAACAAACGTGCACAGATACAGCAAAAAATATTTATTGTACAAAAATCTACAGCTGTTAAAACTACTTTTCTACATAGCTTCCTAAATTTTGTAGTCACTTGTTATAGCGTAGCACAAGTTTTTGTATGCCTTCTTCATAGAAGGTTGCCGCCTGTGTATTCAACCATGTGGTAACATGTTCTTTCAGGCAGTCATCATCGTTGATGTGTTGACCACCAAGGACAGATTTCAGGTGTAAGAAGAGATGAAAGTCGCTAGGAGCGATGTCCGACTGTACGGAGGATGATCAAACGCGTCCCAGCGAAATTCCCGTAGAAGTTGTTTGGTCACATTCGCCGTGTGAGGTCGGGCATTATCGTGGAAATTCCAGTTTTTCAGTAACAATTTCATGAATCAGTGATCGTGAGATTTGCTGAACTTCCATAGCAAGGGCACGTAGTGCAAACTTACGGTTGTGATTAATCTTCTCTTCAATTGTGTGAACCAGTTGATCAGTAACCACAGACGGGCGTCCGCTTCGTTCTTCATCGTGCACTTGATCACGTCCTTCATTGAACAGTCTGACCCATCTTGTAACCACTGAATCGCTCATAGCATTTTGTACGTAAACCTCGCAGTTTTGCCGATGAATTTCCTTTGGTTTAACTTTCTTTGCGTTTAGAAAACGAATCACAGATCTGATTTCACACGCGGCGGCATTTTCAATTACGGATGACATTATAAAGAAGCACTACAAAGCACACGTCGGCAGCAGCGATCTGAAAACGGCGTACATGTCTTCTCCTTCACAGTAACTGCCCCGCATGCTCGGAATTGCGATCCTAGCGCTGCCGCGAATAGAAACAGAAACGGAATTTACTTTGTGGAAGACCCTCCTATTTGCGTTATATTTTTGTCTGAAAATTTCACTTGTCTGAAAACTTCACTTGTCTGAAAACTTCTCTTGTCTCTTAGCGCCTAATCTGACTGCATGGGTAGCAATGGGTTGCAAGGGACGACGTTGGTGTAACTAATACAGAGATGCTATTTATCGGCGGCCATTATTGCGGCCTTAAATGCACACTGCATGGTCAATAAAACAACATGCGTCTTTTCAGAATTTGGTTTTCGAAGTCCCATCCATCTGAAGAAGTGTTGCTCTTCTGCGCTAACATCAGCGTTACAATACCTGCATTAGTTTATATGGTCATGCATCATTTTATTAATAACGGACCAACAGCTGCAGATTGTGCTGATGATGAGAAAATTCGTTTCCGTCATTAACATAACTTCTTCTTGTCTCCTTTCTTGCTGCTCATATGTAACACACAACAATTATTCGTTTACTAAAGAGGCAGGAGGAATTTCAGTGACATGCACTGAGTCTAAAGTCACTGAGCTCTCCTAAACGACTTGTTCAGCTGTCATTGCTTCTCTACTGACAACAAAATAACTCCCGTCCAAAAAATTGGTTCAAATGGCTCTGAGCACCAAGGGACTTACCATCTGAGGTCATCAGTCCCCTAGAACTTAGAACTACTTAAACCTAACTAACCTAAGGACATCATACACATCCATGCCCGAGGCATGGACTGAAGCGCCTAGAGCCACTCGGGCACCGTGGCCGGCTGATTCCCGTCCCTTTTTACACTGGTGTGGCCGCCTCGCCTGACATCTAGTGGTCAGTTCTGCATTACACTGGAGTATCCGAATACTTTTTATCACATAATGTACGTAGTCTGCGACAGACATCCCCTTAACACCATCGTTGAAGCTGCCCTCGTGCGCTGATGACATGATCTTGTGTACCAACGGTGTTATGGCGCAGATAATGGAACGACGTCTTCGGATGGTGATAATTCAGCGGCTGCTTTCAACCCAAACAGTCCAGAGGCCTTCATCATTATGAAGAGAATGGTACCACCAATTGTACCATACGTCAACGCCAGGTGATCAGTCGTAATCTGGACACCATAATGATCGATACCTTGGCATCACGCTGGACATGCACCTAACGCTGCAAACACTTAGAAGTAGGAAGGCCCTGGCCGACTCAGGGGCCTGAATCTTGCTCTCAATCCACACTCTGCACTGCAGACCCACGCCGGCCTTTCTGTCTACTAGTGCCTAATACGATCTCTCCCAGAGCATGCGACAGCTTCATGAAACAACGCTGCCGCCAACCACATCCGACGATTGTAAATAATCCAGGACAGGACTCTGAGACCGGCTTCATAACTTTCGTGGGAGTATCCAATGCGAGAACAACGCCTGTTGGCTGATATGCTTCTATTCGCAGAACAATATCGAGAAATTTATAGAAAATTCTACCAATAGGCTCAAAAACACCTAGACAACAAGTGCGACTACTGGCTCGGATTATGATGGACACCACATCTTCGGGACTAATGCGATGAGATTATAACCATAAAAAAATCCACTAATTAGATAGCAGCAGTAGGTTTCAGAAGTTTTGCAAGCCATGACAGTCATATGAAAGGAATAAATGTAAAATCACGCAATAACGGGTACATTGGAAGTTAAGATTTTCCCTTGCTACATCACACAGCAGCACACATACTGCAACACGCACGGCCAGGTCCGACATGGGGAATGAAGAACCAGGGTACGATTCCTTGGGCCCGTATTCTATTAGTCACTTCAGCTTAATCCCACCTTGTGCTCCGTCTCTAATGACACCTGTGCCGGCGGGACATTAAACCCTAATCTTTCTTTCTCCCTTCTTGTAAAAGGCCATTGCTCACACCTGCACGAAAAGCTACAGGACTTCAGCGGGCCGAACAACACAGAAAGTGTATAGTGATTGACTGAAGGCGTGTAGTCTGGTTCGACGAATTGGGATTTTGTGTCTTCTCAAACGATTCAAGGGTCGGTCGAACCGAGGACCTAGAAACGTATTTTAACACTCGTTGTGTGGATGATGTAATTCAGACCGAAGGTGGTTATGTGCGATTTTGGGGGCGTTTTTCGTATCATGACTTCTATCGACTAGTTCAAGTTATTGTGAACATGGACTTAGATTTATATCCATACGCTATAGATGACGAAGTGTTGCTCTTTCTTCTAAACGTTTGTGAAGAATATGGACATTCAAGACTTCTAAAATGCTAACATCCGTTTTCACACGGCTGCGCGAATACTTCTCTGGCTGGCAAAAACTCAAACATTCAGTCGCACTTCGACCTGCCCACAAAATTACTTAGTTGTAACTCTCGCAATACAAAGGTGGGGGGGGATTACTTTATGTCATTTTTAACAACCGATCTAATATTCAGTATTTTCACATTTAGGACTCTACTTTCACAACAATGTCTGTTTAAAATACACTTCCGATGTCTATACTATTATGAACATTGAATAAATTATCATCTGCCAAGAAATCTGAAATCATTTATTCGTTCGGCAATTCTCTGTTGCTTTGTTCGAATGTGCAAAAGATGGGACCAAAAATGCTAGGATACATCTACTGACATAACAGCACACATAATTATATCCAAAATTAACAGTGTGTAGAATAGCAACATACCTATGTTTACATAATTACATAAACTCCTCAGTCAGTATAGTAACTGGTGCTATACAATGTTGTCCATGTTGGTATAGTGAGCTACTCTAGAAGTCGGCATGTCAGGTATGAACACACATACTACTGGGCCGATTACAAGTGCTCACACTTATCACCACTTTACAACTGACAGATCCCAGCGTAAACATTCTTAATGATGTATATCGAATGATACAGCGGTAGTGCAAATCGATACTACCGTATCAGATTAAAACATGGGTATACTATTCCATATAATTACGTTGCCTAAATTATTATCAGAACATGTAGCAAAGTCAGTATTCTACATTCTTAAAAAACTAGCTCTAAAACAATGAGCAGCATTCATGAAATGTAATTTATACGTAAACCTTTTTGTATTATTTTAGGAAATTTCTAAAAACATTTTATATGCATTCTCAATCATTACGACAACTTATAACCGCTTAAAAACTCAGTTAAGTGAAGCTAGTGGTATCACATGTAAGTTGATTTTAGTACATCCAGGAATAGCTCGATTTCTTCAGACACAGATACGATATTTCATCAAGAATACATTCAAAGTATGTGTACCAGCAATGGAGCTATTTCATGTTTGTGCGTTTGTTGTTGTCAGTTGCGATGTTTACGTGAGCTCATCCAAGACAACACATTACTCGAGGTTTAAGTGGAATCTCGACACCTGATGCTTATGTACAATCTGATCACCTGATATCTAGGAGAAAACTCTTCGTTGGTTTAATATAACCAATGTACAATTATTACAACATGTGGGATTGAAATAGCTCGTAAAATGAGCCCATGATCTAGTGTTACTGCTCACTTTTACGTATGCCAGTGCTAGAACAAAAAGGATATTTGTATCCTAGCATTTTCAGTCTCATCTTTTACAGATTCTAAGATGGCAGCAGAGAATTGGCGAAACCGGTCACCATATGAATAAATGATTTTAGCGATCTTTGCAGTTGAGACTTTGTTCAAAAATGGTTCAAATAGCTCTGAGCACTATGGGACTTAACATCTGAGCTCATCAGTCCCCTAGACCTAGAAATACTTAAACCTAACTGACCTATGGACATTACACACATCCATGACCGAGGCATGATTGGAACCTGCGACCGTAGAAGCAGCGCGGTTCCGTATTGAAGCGCCTAGAATCGCTCGGCCACCTCCGCCGGCGAGAATTTATTCAGTGTGAATCGCTTTAAAAAGTATGTTGTGAGTAAAAGTAATAAAAATTAAAGATACGGTTAGGTATGTAGTGTTCCGTGCCTCAGTCTGTAAAAACAGAACCCTAATAGGGTCGCTTTCTTTTCGTCTGTCGATTTGTCTTTCCGTTAAGAATCTTTTTTCTCAGGAATGTTTAGACCTATACAGTTCAAGTCATACATTAAGGTCCACAGTCACTTGGAAGAGTAAAAATTGTAAGCATTTAAGTGACTGGAATCAAAAGATATGATCATACATCTTAAATATTCTGATACTTGCAAACTCGCTCATCGAAACCTATTGGATGCTTCCCGTTGACTTAGAATCATGAAGTACGGCAAGGATCAAGGTTTCACAGTAACAGGAAATCCTAAAATTGCTAATTTGTAATTATATCAATGAAAAAATGTTTTTGCCATCCTTTTTATCCATCTGTCTTTCTGTTTGTCTCATAATATAATTTTTCTATACAATAACGTGGCGTATCAAGATCAAATTTATGTCACATACTGAGGTCTTCGGTCTCTCGGCGACTTGTACGTCAATGCAATCAACTCAAAACCTATAGCATACTTTCCACTGACCTAGAATCATGAAATTTAACAAGAAACAAGGTTTCACAGTTCTAGTATACTAAAAGAATCTGAAACTTGTTAAATTGTAATTATGGCACATAAAAATATCTTTTACCATTTGAACATACATAGCATTCATCATCCTTCAAAAGCATAATAGACGAGCATTACTGTACGCAAACATATCATGCAAGTTGAAGTCATGTGTTACTAAGTTAACAAAAAGTATTTCATTTTATCTTCTCTCTTTACCCATAGAAGCTGAACTAACCTGATCGCTTCTTTTTCAATGTCCGGGATAGTCTGAGGAACTGCTGTAAAAATTTTGATACAGTCCCGGAATTCCCTGGACCAATACCTTTCCCTTATTGACAACGATAACAGGCAAAACTCGTAGAGATTCTCCATTCTCATAAAAATAAGGCCGTACAGACTATATATATGAAGTCCTACTTGAACTTGGCCATTTATTTTTCTTTTTTTGTCATGGTCATAGACTGACAATACACGCTATTGGAAATGTGTTGGTATTGCTACGGTTAACCCGTAGGAAACATCAGGGACAGCGAGTGAATCGTAACAATCAACAGCCCAACGATGTGGTAGCTCTGTGGGATATAACGATGAATGAATGGCCTTTTCTGGTTATAACACACCAGGAAAAACTTGAGCACTCGCTTTCGATCGGAATTGAGGTCTTTGAAGTTCTGTCTGCAGCAAATATATCCGCTCCTGTTAAGTGCGTGATGGTGGACCATATACTGTACTATAGAGACGCCTTGTACATTTACTGTAACACCAGCTATCGTTCTAAGCACCGTGTGATGAGTGTAAAGCGACTCATCAGTTCTTAGAAGGAGAAGAAGAAGAAACCGACCTAAATACAGGTTAATGCAGGCGTCACGTCTAAAAGAGGACGAGCCGGTGGCCTTGCAGCTCCGTATATGATCGCCGTGACACTGCGTAACCACTCTCAGTCACGTCACGCTTCAAGGCCGCACGTCTTCTTCTTCTTCCACTCGTAGCGGTGTTTAGCACTGTCCGCCCGGCCGTCGAGCGTGCTGAATGAATCTTCCACTGCATGTATCCAGGCAACAGTCTCCTTGAATGCCATGCAGCTCAGATCGGATATACTGATCGTGACTGTTTCGAGTATTGTGTCTGCGGTAACACGTGACGAGTATATTGTTTTGCGCCTGACTGATCTATCAGGCGCGCCATTCGCGGTGTTTCTCATACGGCCTCCTGCTTTAGTTAGTATGGCAAGTTTCTTACATAGGAAACTATGTTCCAGTTTCGGCTATAATTCTGTAATTTTTTTACACCTCTTTGTTATCTGTTTCTCAAAGCACGTCTAAGGATCCTAACTACGGCTACAGTGCAGTCGGCCTGACATGATCGCCGGGAGATGCCACCGCTGTTTCCAGCTTCCAAAAAAATGATTCAAATGGCTCTGAGCACTATGGGACTTAACTGGTGATGTCATCAGTCCCCTATAACTTAGAACTACTTAAACCTAACTAACCTAAAGACATCACACACATCCATGCCGGAGGCAGGATTCGAACCTGCGACAGTAGCGGTCGCGCGGTGCCAGACTGTAGCACCTGGAACCGCTCGGCCACCTCGGCCGGCTTCCAGCTTTCAGCAGCGAAAAGGAAACGGCTGCTGCCGACGACAGTATTAGTCTACAGAGCTGCGACAGAACTGAGGCGTTACCACGGAGACGAGTACAGAACTGCGTCACGCAACTGGTCGAAGTAGACGCGCGAAGCAGTCCATTGTAACTGTTACGGGTCTTCTCTCACCGATTGTGCAATACACTGAGGTAACAACAGTCATGGGACATCTTCTAAAATCGTGTCGGACTTCCTTCTTCCGGCGTAGTGCGGGAAGTACAAGGTGTATAACTTTGCTTGCGTCGTTTTTTCCCCAACATTTGAGGCTTTAATGAAACAAATTTGTTACACATGTATCATTCAAAGTATTTTCCATCGCTGGCCGCTACTTTCTCCCATCTTTCGGGCAGTGTACGAATCCCTCGACGAAACGAATCGATCCAGTTTGTGGCGTCTTCATGAGATCGGAAGTGTTGGTCAGCGAGACCACGCGCCATTAATCTAAACAGGTGATAGTCAGACGGAGCAATGTCTGCAGAATACGGTGGGTGGGGTAGGACTTCCTATTTTAACGTTTCCAAGTACGTTTAAGACCTTTTTTGCAACGTGGGGTCGAGCGTTGTCGTGCTGCAAAATCACTTTATCGTGCCTCTCGCTGTATTGCGGCCGTTTGTCTTTTAATGCTCTGCTCAAACGCATTAATTGCGTTCGATAAGGAGCACCTGTGATTGTTTAACTTGGTTTTAACACCTCATAGTACACGACGCCGAGATGGTCCCACCAAATGCAGAGCATGATCTTGGAGCCGTGAATATTTCATTTGGCCGTCGACGTGGAAGCATGGCGGGGATATCTCCATGATTTTTTGCGCTTAGGATTATCGTAATGAACCCATTTTTCGTCCCCGGTCACAATGCGATGCAGAAATCCCTTCCGTTTTTGCCTCTGAAACAACTGTTCACAAACACACAAACGCTGTTCAACGTCTCTTGGTTCCAGCTCACGCAGGACCCAAGTTCCTTCTTTCTGAATCATGCCCGTAGCCTTGAGGCGTTTTGAAATGGCTTGCTGTGTCACTCCCACTAATCGTGCCAATTATTTTTGAGCTTGACACGCATCTTCACTCAGCAATGTCTCCAATTCTGCATCTTCGAAAACATTATCTCTTCCACCACTATGCCAGTCTACGACGTTAAAATCGCCGTTCTTGAAGCGTTGAAACCACTCACGACACGTTCTTTCAGTTATAGCGTCCTTATCATACGTACTTGAGAGCATTCGATGTGACTCAGCCGCTGTTTTCTTCATATTCAAACAAAACAGTAACACCTCCCGCAAATGACGAGAATTAGGCTCGTAAACTGACATTTTCAATCAAGAACAACCTTATGATGCAGACACAAATCGACGAATGTTTGAATGAGGTTATGTTGACCGAGGTCCGAGCTAACTGCCTGACATCTGCGATCTGTTTCTTTCGACCGCTACTTACCGCTGTCGCCACCTATCGGCAGATGGCGGAAGCAAAGTTGTACACCTTTTAGATGTGGCATGGACTTGACAAGTCGTTGGGGCTCATGAAGAAACATTGGGCCGTGCTGCCTTTGTTGTCGTCCATAACTCCGAAAGTGTTGCCGGTATAGGATTTTTTCCACTAACTGACGCCTCGATTATGTCCCATATATGTTCGTTGGAATTCATGTCCAACGATGTGGGATGGCGAATCACTCGCTCGAATTCTCCCAAAATCAATCGCCGACGATTGTGCCCCGGTGACAAGGCGCAATTTCATCCATAAAAATTCCATCATTGTTTGGGAAAATTAAGTCCATGACTGGCTGCGAATGGTCTCAGCTGTTTCAGCTGGCCAGTCCAGTCCATGTATACAGAGCGGTCACCATTATGGAACCACCAACAGCTTGCACAGTGCCTTGTTGACAACTTGTGTCCATGGCATTTTGGGATCTACGCCACACTCGAACCCTTCCATCAGATCTTATCAACTGAAATCGGGACTCATCTGACCAGGTCGTGGTTTTTGCAGTCGTCTAGGGTCCAACTGATATTATGACAAGCCCAGAAGAGGCGCTGCCGGCTATGGCATGCTGCTAGCAAAGGCACTCGCATCGGTCGTCTGCTAGCATAGTCCATTAACACCAAATTTCAACGCACTGTCCTAAGGGATACGTCCGTCGTATGCCCCGCATGGTTTTGTATACCTTTAAGGCACCAACGATGCCGTCATCAGCATCTCACTGTGCTTCACCGAGGTGGTATACGAGAGGGGTTTGAGAGGCTCGTGCAAAAATAAAAACAACTTACGTGTTTGGGGTAAACCTTTTTTATTTTTCGACATAGTCTCCTTTTACACTCCTACACTTCGTCCAACGCTGTTATAATTTGTTGATCCCTTCCGAATAATAGGAATTGTCCAAGTCTGCAAAATAGCTATCAGCTGCTGCAATCACCTCTTCGTTTGAATAAAATTTTTGTCCCGCCAGCAATTTCTTCAAATTGGGTAACAAATAGTAGTCCGAGGGGGCCAAGTCGGGAGAATAGGGGGAAGTGAAACGAGTTGGAATCCTATTTCCATTAATTTTGCGACCACAACTGCTGAGGTGTGTGCTGGTGCATTGTCGTGATGGAAAAGGACTTTTTGCGGTACAATCGCCGGTGATATTCTTGCATCTCGGTTTTCAAACGGTCCAGTAACGATGAATAATATGCACCTGTAATAGCTGTACCCTTTTCCAGGTCCCCTGTGAATCCCAAAAGGCAGTCTCCATAACCCTTCCGGCCGAAGGAATGTCTTCGCCTTTTTTAGTGCAGATTCTCCGTTGGTAACCCATTGTTTATATTGTTCTTTGGTGTCAGGAGTATAGTAATGTATCCATGTTTCATCCACAGTGACAAAACGACGCTTAAAGTCTTGCGGATTCTTCATGAACAGCTGCAAACCATCCATGCAACACTTCACACGATTCCGTTTTTGGTCAAGCATGAGCAATCGTGAAACTCATCTTGCGGATAACTTTTTCATGTCCAAATGTTTATGGAAAATATTATGTACCCGTTCATTCGAGATACCCACAGCGCTAGCAATCTCACGAACCGTAACTCTTCTGTCATCCATCACCAAATCATGGTTTTTATCAATGATTTCTGGAGTCGTAACCTCCACAAGGTCTCCAGAAGGTTCAGCATCACTTGTGCCCATATGGCCACTCCTAAAATTTTGAAACCACTTATAAACTGTTCTAGTCGAAGGCGCAGAGTCACCGTAATGTTTATGAAGCTCCTCTTTAGTCTCCTGAGGGGTTTGCCTTTCATAAAGTTATGATTAATCACCACACGAAAGTCTTTTTCGTCCATTTTTTGACAATCACTCGGCTTCCTTGATTTACACGAATGCCAAACGCAAAGAAACAGACCAATACGGCTGACACTTGGTGTTCTTTCCAAAGATGCTTCTAACTAAACATGACCTCGATACGTGCAGGTGGTGCCATCTCTCGGACTTTGCACGGACTTTTCAAACTCCCCTCGTAATAGTCCTACGAGAAGCTGGATGTTCCTTTCGCGATATTGCAGAAATACTTAGTAGAAATGGAGCCACTGTACATGATTGCTGGCAACCGGTCGGAAGAAGACCGGGCTCCGTATGGCCACGTGGCACTACCGAGAGGGAAAATCATCGTGTTCTGGGTATGGCTCTGGCTTACCGTACTCCATCTGCACCAGCAATTTGAGCAGCGGTTGGTAGCACAGCGACACAACTAACTGTTACAAATCAGTTACTTGATTCCACTGACCCTAAGTCACCGCCATTTGCGATTCCAATGGTGTCAAGCGAGAGCTCATTGGAGGGCAGGCTGGAAATCTCATGGAAGCTAGTTCTGCCTCGATGCCGATTGTGGCTGTGGTGGTTAGGGGGAAGCCAGTTGAGGGCCTGCAACCAATCTGTCTGCGTGTGAATCACACTGGACCTATACATGGAGCTATGGTCTGGGTTGCGAAGTCATATGATAGCAGGAGCATTCTCTGGGTTATCTCACGCAAATTGACTGAAAATCTGTGTGTCAGTCTGGTGATACGACCTGTTGTGCTGCCATTCACGAACAGCATAACAGGGCACGTTTTCCAACAGGTAATACCTCGTCCACAAACGTTATTGTAACCCAAATATGTTCTGCAGGGAGTCCACACGTTGTTTTGGCGGGCTCGATCGCCAGTTCTGTCCGAAATCGACCACATATGGAGCGTTATCGGACGGCAACTCCAGTGTCATCCACAAACGGCATTAACAGTCCCCGTATCGACCAACCAAGTGCAATAGATATGGAACAACATCCCACTAACTGACATCCGGCTGCTGTACAACACAATGCATGCACATCTGCACGCTTGTACTCAACGTTCTGGCAGTTATACTGGATATTAATGCACCAGCATTTCACACTTTTATCGCACTTACTGTTGCAATGTTGATCACTTAAATACGGTATCTAGACAATGTATTCCAAGAATTTCACTACTCTACATTAATTACCTTTTGGTGCTGCGATTTTTTCCATCTGTGTTGTAAGATGGCAAGAACTATGCCCCTTACATGAAATCATTAAAGATCACCTAACTCACATTGAGTGAACAGTATGGCTGAACAAAAATGCACCTTGTAGAGGGTATAGTATGGACATATTGGAATAATTAATGTCGGGTGATGTAAAGTAATTCACATGACATGAAAACTTTGTGGAAACGCATCAATTTACTGGAAGCTAGTTTATCCCAGGGAAGTATTCAGAGTTGAACGTGGCCGGCTGGGGAGCAGCAAAGGGAAGCGACAATAGGCAGCTTAGGTCAGCTCAAGCTCTGAGAAAGCAGTAATGGGGCGTGGCCTCCAGCTGCCTTAAGATGAGTGACAGTGAGTGGGTGGTTGACCCCATGCTGGTGTACCGGGAAGCAGATGGAGAACTTGTATGCCTGGTGATAAATGTCCGTCATCCCATTTTCAGTGAAACATGTGAGAAAGCCGTGCAAAGCTATGGTGGAGCGGTCAACAGAGGCCAAAATATGTGTGTTCATGACTATGGCAACTTCCCACTGAATTCACGGTCTGCAGAGTCTGAGGTAAATCAGGTGAAAAGCGACAGAATGAAATACACTGGCCTCCGATGGGAACGTAGGACCAAGGAATTTGAAGTACTCTCCTGGGAGTCAGAATTACAGAAAAAATTTGTGCAGACGCTAACCTAGATGGGTGACCTGGGAGGAGCTAAATAGCAGAAGTTGAGAGGAAGGGAAATTTTGTGGGAATTTGTTCACTTCCCAGAGCAGACATTGGTCAGCACTGGAAAGCGATGCATAATCAACGTGACTTGCACTGCAATTGGTGTAAGTGATTTTGCTGGAGGGGAAACCGAGGCAAGGAGCAGACTGGGAGAATCTCCATAGAGGTCTTCTGTTCCCAGCTTGCCTAGAGCGCGGATGTGGCGTTCTTTACTCAGCTTGCCTGAGAAAGAGTGAGCATCTCTGCAGTTTAGGACTTAGCAAACGGAACGATTGAGCTTGGAGATAGAAAGTTTTGGTTCAGCTACGTACTGAGCAAGATAGTTAGGAGTGAATACACGAGCACAGCCTTGCAGCACCACGAGGCCGGCCGACGTCCTCACAATGACGATGCACCGCCATGCGAAATTTGGACGAACTATTTCGTGAGATATTTGGCCCGGTAATGATCAATGGACCACCCTGTATAAGACAACAAGGGTCTGACAAAGTTGTTACATCGGTCAAGCGAAAACAACTACAAAGAACGAAACTTGTCTAGCTTGAAGGGGGAAACCAGATGGCGCTATGGTTGGCCCGCTAGATAGCGCAGCGTTTTTAAAAATAGGAACCTCCATATTTATTACATATTCGTGTAGTACGTAAAGAAATAGGAATGTTTTAGTTGGACCACTTTTTTTGCTTTGTGATAGATGGAGCTGTAATAGTCACAAACATATGGTTCACAATTTTAGACGAACAGTTGGCAACAGGTACGTTTTTTAAATTAAAATACAGAACGTAGGTACGTTTGAACATTTTATTTCCGTTGTTCCAATGTGATACATGTACGTTTGAGAACTTATTATTTCTGAGAACGCATGCTGTTACAGCATGATTACCTGTAAATACCACATTAATGGAATAAATGCTCAAAATGATGTCCGTCAACTTCAATGCATTTGGTAATACGTGTAACGACACTCCTCTCAACAGCGAGTAGTTCACATTCCGTAATATTCGCACATGCACTGACAATGCGCTGACGCATGATGTCAGGCGTTGTCGGTGGATAACGATAGCAAATATCCTTCAACTTTCCCCACAGAAAGAAATTCGGTGACGTCAATCCACCTGTCATGAAATATGCTATTCAATACCGCTTCAACCGCACGCGAGCTATGTGCCGGACATCCACAATGTTGGAAGTACATCGCCATTCTATCATGCAGTGAAACATCTCGTAGTAACATCGGTACAACATTACGGAGGAAATCAGCACACATTGCACCATTTAGATTGCCATCGATAAAATGGAGGCCAAATATCCTTCATCCCATAATGCCGCACCATACATTAACCCGCCAAGGTCGCTGATGTTTCACTTGTCGCAGCCATCGTGGATTTTCTGTTGCCCAGTAGTGCATATTATGCCGGTTTACTTTCCGCTGTAGGTGAATGAACCCTTCGTCGCTAAATAGAACGCGTGAAAAAATCTGTCACCGTCCCGTAATTGCTCTTGTGCCCAGTGGCAGAACTGTGCACGACGTTCGAAGTCCTCGCCATGCAATTCCTGACGCATAGAAATATGGTACGGGTGCAATCGATGTTGATGTAGCAATCTCAACACAGACGTTTTTGAGATTCGCTGATGTGCGGATTAGCCGCGATAGCAGCTAAAACACCTACTTGGGCATCATCATTTGTTGCAGTTCGTGGTTGACGTTTCACATGTAGCTGAACACTTCCTGTTTCCTTAAATAACGTAACTATCCGGCGAACGCTCCGGACACTTGGAAGTATCATCCAGGAAAGCGGGCAGCAGACATAGCACACACCCGTTGGGCATTTTGATCACAGTAGCCATACATCAACACGATATCGACCTTTTCCGCAATTGGTGAACGGTTCATTTTAACACGAGTAATGTATCACGAAACAAATACCGTCCGCACTGGCAGAATGTTACGTGATACCACGTACTTATAGGTTAGTGACTAATACAGTGCCATCTATCACAAAGCGAGAAAAGTGGTCCAACTAAAACATTCATATTTCTTTACGTACTACACGAATATGTAATAAGAAATGGGGGTTCCTATTTTAAAAAAACGCAGTTAATATCCGTTTGATCTATGGCAGCGCCACCTAGCGGGTCAACCATAGCGCCATCTGGTTCCCCCCTTCAAGCTAGACGGGTTTCGTTCTTTGTAGTTTTTTCGTTTGATGATTATTTCGTGAGATATTTGGCCCGATCACTATCAATGGACCACCCTCTACAGGCGTTTCCGACTGCAGCGCCGTATTCTACCTGTTTACATATCCCTGTATTTGAATGCACATGCCTATACGAGTTTCTTTGACACTTCAGTGTATGTAGAAAGGCGAATATCCGGACGCATAGAAGGAGTAATAACAATAAAACCAGTTCAGTGGCATATGATAAGAAAGACATTAGCTGTCATTCCCTAAATTTCAATGAAATGCTGAAACGGAAGTAAAATGGTCTGATGGTCTGAAAAGAGCCCAGTTACGCCCCAAAGGCCAGGCATAAGGAATGGATAAAAACTCTTACATAAAGTTCAGTCTTCAACGACGGTAACACTTTGCAGACGATCAAAAATAAATAAATAAATAAAATTTTAATAAACAAAAAAAATTCTGAAAGGTCTGTAGTGTTCGATAGTTCTAAGCTGTTCCGATCAAGCCTCGCCCTCGTCCTCGTGAAATGTGTCAGCAGCAAATGAGTCACGTACTTGGTTGTCGTAGATAACACTGTGAAGCATTGGGAGCGTAAATTTTGGTGGTTATCCTGGTTTCAACGACTCTGCCGCAGAACATTGTTTATTTATTTATTTCTTGAAGTTGACTGGAGCAACCAGACAAGAGTGGTGTTTTTCTAAAAGTCTGTGCTCTTCATTGCTTTCTTACACGTTTTATGGTCTCCTTCAATTTCTTAGTGCCAGCCGCTGTGGCCGAGCTGTTCTAGATGCTTCAGTCCGGAACTGCGCTGCTGCTACGGTCGCAGGTTCAAATCCTGCCTCTGGCATGGATGAGTATGATGTCCTTAGGAAAGTTAGGTTTACGTAGTTCTAAGTCTAGGGGACTGATGGCCTCAGATGTTAAGTCCCAAAGTGCTTAGAGCCATTCGAATTTTTTAAGTATCTCAGTCACTGGACCGTTTTCGCATGTGAGGCACTTATTGTTATACATAACTGTAATAGAAGATCCGATACACTTAGCATTTTTGTTGGACGTATGCATAACTCCAAATAATTCATCGTCTCCTGTGCTTCAGCCACACATTTGTAGAACAAAGCACCATCTAACCTGTGTCTGGCTTAAAATCGTGCACCGTCCAAGAGAATCAGGGGTTCTCCCCGTTCAGCACTCCCTCACCCTTCCTCATCCCTAGCTATTTCTTTTTCCTTCAATGTCGATTTCGTTTTCTTTCATTTCCTGTTTTCAGAAATTTTCATTATTTTCTGTCTTTCCAGAGCTACTTCCTCAAGTATGCTTTATTTTTACAGTAATGTTCTGTTATGAGAAACGTTCTTATTGCAATTTAAATAATACTTATGATGTGTTATATTGGGTAATACGCCACTTTTTCTTACAAATGTAATAATTAGTAATAGCAGTAGTAGTTACAGCACACATAGCGTAGCGGAAGAGGTGGAGCGGTGAGGAGTCGGGATGATGGGGGGGGGGGGGGGGGTATGGGCGTAAGTCAAAAAAAATAGTCTGAGGCACCTTCCCTCTCCGGTAATCTGGGTATCGAGCTCTTATCCATTTGTTGCAACAGTTATCAGCTTCTCAACTGAACTGCAGGTTTAACATTGCTAAGCCCGACGAGAAATTCACTGTCCATAATCAAAAATCGAGTTTAAAAACGCTGTACGAAGGGAACCACTGCTCAGAATAACATTAAATTTGAACATCGTATTACTGAAGCAGGGGGGAAAATTTATGAAAACTTCACCAAAAGATAACGCTGTAAGCGACACAATACCTACACCAACAGACCCGCGGCATACCGCTGTTTCTCAGTTTGCGTCCGAGACACTCAACATGATTGTCTCCATGAAAGGTCGCACGCTGCTGGCATAGCTCTTTTACAAGAACCGTGACTATACGCCCGTATCCCTGCAGAAGTTCCGGGCACTCAAGGGAATTAAGGGGACATGGAATCGTATTTTCGATGAAAATAGCGAATTTTTTTATTGTCTTAAAATATTCTACGGGACTTCCTCTTTAAAATGATGTGTTGCACGTTTTTGTACTCCAGTAAATAAAATGTCGTGTGACTAGGGCCTCCCGTCGGGTAGACCATTCGCCGGGTGCAAGTCTTTCGATTTGACGGCACTTCGGTGACTTGAATGTCGATGGGGATGAAATGATGATGATTAGGACAACAAAACACCCAGTCCCTGAGCGGATAAAATCTCCGATCCAGCCGGTAATCGAACCCTGGCCCTTAGGATTGACATTCTGTCACGCTGGCCACTCTTTTTTTTTTCATTTTGGTCGATATAGTTCGCTGCGTTTGGTCTGGGCGGACATCCCAGGACATCCGTTCAAGTTTATAGTTGGAGCTCTGACTCAGTTTTTTTTATTAGAGAGAGCACACAGTCCTCTGACCGAACACGCTGAGCTACCGTGCCGGCTACTCAGCTACCGGGGGCGGACTGTACTCCAGTCAAAACCATATTAATTTACCAGTTTTCCGAAGTGGTGAGCTCAGTTTTTCTCCCTGTCATGGCCAACTGGAGATGTGTCAGTCTTTCATCGTGATTTGAAGACTGCTAGCTTCCAATGATTACTTTGTCTTACGTGACATATTTGCGGTTTCACTGTTTACCAACTTGGAAAAGATGCTCCCTTGTTTTCTGCTTGTGTCTTTGACTTCAGTGTTTATTTGCGTGTGATGAATACATGAAGAAAGTTCTAGCGTATTGTTTGTATCTTTGCATGAAGGCGGCAAGGATTAGTGGAAAAGTGTTCAAAAAACGTGTGAATTGGCAGAAGAAAGTGAAGAATAGGTTACACTCAATAGGAAACATTATTTGAATGTCTTCAGCAGTGGAAGAACCAAAATGTGCCTACGAAACTGATCCACAGAACAACAGAGAATGTTGTGCATCTTTCTCTGCAGCTAGTGAGCCCAGTATGAAGCTCAAAGATGCTCAGAATATGTATAAAATGCTTGAAAAGAGCAAAGAAGTTTTTTTGAGACTATCGACATCAGTGAATTGTCTGAAGCTCTTGAAGAATCTGAGTTGCAAAAAATATTATGAGGGAAACATTTCTCTATTTGTTGAACGCCTTGTAGATCGGGCTGCTAAGCTTATACTAGTCTCCAGTGAATCTAATGACAGTTTCCCGGTTCTGATTCAATGAAAATCAATGACGTTGATGTTTATAAATGTGGATACTAAATTAGAATATGGGTTCTGAACTATCGGTAAAGGAGAGCAGCAGGAGCTTTGCTAAGTGGTGTAATGAATCTTCCTCCGCCACCTTCAACATTTAACATGTACAACTATGCATTAAGCTCTGCAGCTGAGGATGTAGCCAACAGAACTATGCGTGAAACTGTAGAGGAAGCAGTCAAAGAAAATGAATATTTCCGTGACCTCACAGCAGCTTTCAGTGGTACATGGCAGAAACGAGGTCATACCTCTATCAATGGCGTTGTTACAGCAACACGTTTGACACTGGAAAGGCGACTGACGTGATGTATCAAAATACTGTCTTTGTGCTAATAAACTGAATAACGAATATAGTGATAAATGTATAATAAATTACTCAGGCAACAGAGGGGGTATGGAGGTTGCTGGAGTGAAGATAATATTTGATCACTCTTCTCAGTGCTATAATGCACGTTATTTATATTAGTTGGTGGATGGTGATTCAGAAGCCTTCAGACATGCTATGGAAAGCAAACCATACGGAAACAATGTTGAAATACAGAATCTCGAGTGTGTGGGACACGTTCGGAAAAGAATGAACTATACTTAGACGTGACGACAGTGAAAGGAAAAATGGTAAGTGACGAAAAAAAAACTTGATAGTAAAGGTAGGCTAACTGAAGCTGCAATGGACTATATTCAGAATTGTTATGGTCTAGCAATCAGACAAAATGCAAATGTTGTGCAAGCTATGAGGAAAGCTGTATGGACACTGTTTTTCCACTTGCCTCTACAAATGAGCACCCTAGTCACTGGTTATGTCCTGATGATCAGAACAGCTGGTGTAAATATAGTAGGGGAAAAACAACAGGAGAAAATTACAGTTATCACTACAGTTTATCAGCAGCTGTAATGGAGAAATTAAACCAGTCTTCAGGGCTTTGTCTGATGTAAACCTTCCGAAGAAATGTTTTCACGGGACAACCGAATGAATGTGTGAACAGTGTAATATGGCATCGTCTCCCAAAGAAAGTGTTTGTAGGTATTACCACGCTTCATTTTGGTGACATCATTTAACCAAGGAATTGCTGTTGGCTCCTAGATGGTGAGCACCATGTTGGCCTTAGATCAGACTAGGATACGAGATGCAGATAACTCTCAAAAGCTTACAAAAGAAAGCACGGAAGATGAAAACAGGAGCTGTGAAAAGACTTCGGGATGCGTTAAAAGATGAATTAGCTATCCACCGGGGCTGTTTCAACTTCGAAGCCAATTTCTCGAAAGTTTCAGTTTTCCATTTTTAATGTTCCTTTTCTCAGCTTTTACTGAAAACAGAACTATCGTATCTTTTGTGAGTGATTAGACAGCTAATGTGTATGCACTGAAGCAGTATTATGACCATTACTTACAAAACAAAACAAAAAAAATTACTGGCAATATTATAACGTATTTCTTTGAAATATATAGCTCATAGAGAAAAAATTAATATTCGAGTCTCCGAAAAAGATTTCACAATATCATTGTTTCAACACTGACTGCATACACATGAGCATAAACTGTAAAAAAATTAACACTCTAGTTTATATAGATTCTGAGGAAAAGTACCTTATATCGCATACAATTTTACATTGCGCAACTGTCGATTCCATAACCCCTGAAAAAAGAAATTGGGTCAACGTCTGCGAAGGGTCTGGAGGAAACGATTATCAAATTCGAAAATACGGTTTGTTTTGAAGTGCAATGTGACAGTGGGAGGAAAGCAGGTGATTTGACGCCCGTGGAAGGGGCAGGAGGGATCGAGTAAACATGCAGTGCATGCGGAATTGCCCGAATAAAATCCTATGAAACATCCTGAATTGCTATCCATACAAAATCACCCATGTTAAGAGATACTTCCTGCTGACTTGCCAACAAGACAAACGTTCGTTTTGGAGTTTCTTGCTCGGATGGAAGTGGACAATGTATGGCCATGGAACATTCTGGGGACAGATGAAGCTCATTTCCATATCCAAGGACACGTCAATACGCATAATTGCAGATCATGGGCAAAGGAACATCTACACGCACATCAACCGATACCATTTCTTTCTGCAAAAGCGATTGTGTGGTGCGGCTTGACGGCATCGTTCATCGCAAGACCGTATTTTTTCGGTTCCTGTTATCTGTATCGTCACTGGTAAACGTCATGAGAATCTTTTCCGCACCAACATCATTCCAACCCTTCAACACCGTCGGTGTGTGGGAAGCACCACTTTTATGCAAGGTAGAGCCTCTCCGCATACTGCACACACAATGAAGCGGCTGTTGCAGTCGCATTTCGGACAAGCCATAATTTCCCTACGTCCTGGCTGCTCACATCACGCGATATTAATCCGTGTGATTTCTGAGTTTGGGGTGATCTGAAAGATGTTGAGCCCAGGGCGCCAGTCATGAATGTACGTGAACTGAAGCCACGTGTTACGCAATGCATTCTCAACGTGATCCCCGAGACACTGCGGTCTGTTGTGGAACATTCAACTTTTAGCAGAAAAAAAAGGACAGCATATTGAGCACGTGTTGTACTAGCCCCAAAACAGCTATAAACCGACGTCATTTTGATTTTAGAGCGATTTTTGGCTCCAAGTCAATGAAAAACCGATACCTTTTGGCTTTTTATGCGACTTTCCGCCACAGGACAACTAAAAATGGGTTTCTCTCCATCCTATGTGGTGCGACCTAAAAGTACCATAGCTGGTAACGCCGAAATTGCCCTGTCATGCACACTGAAAGTACAGATGGTGTAATGCTCAACTCGGACCATAGCCGTCGTATTGCTATTCATGTAATTTGTGGCTGACCCCATTTACGACATGACACTTACAGTGTCCCCTATTGGTAAAATTTCTGTAGTTTTTTTTGTTCAGTGAGGCTCACCTGTGTCAATATCATGCTGTTCAAATTTGACACCATTCTGAGCAGTGGTTCTCTTTCTACAGAGTTTTGAAACTAGAACATTAATTATGGAAACCCTGGAGTCTTACTTGGCATGCCCGCATCTCGTGGTCGTGCGGTAGCGTTCTCGCTTCCCACGCCCGGGTTCCCGGGTTCGATTCCCGGCGGGGTCAGGGATTTTCTCTGCCTCGTGATGGCTGGGTGTTGTGTGCTGTCGTTAGGTTAGTTAGGTTTAAGTAGTTCTAAGTTCTAGGGGACTTATGACCACAGCAGTTGAGTCCCATAATGCTCAGAGCCATCTTACTTGGCAAAACACGACATCTATTGGATTTTTTGAGTTGTCATAATCTTCACGGGAAATTAATTCGATTATTGGATGCAGTTGTCATTTCTGCACTCAAGATAAACATGAGGATTGAAAGTGGCTTGTTTGTATGTTGGCAGCGCTATAGACTGTGTTAATATCGCTGACAGCGCTCTGCGCCCTCGGCAAGAGACTTTGTGGTTCGACGGACTAGTAGTTAGCGAGTGGATAGGGAAGTGTATGGACATGATTTCCTTAGTGGAGACTCTGTGTTGGCAGGCCATGCATTGTAAAGTGAGATGAAATGATGAGTTTACAAGAAAACACGCAAGAAAAACTCGGATGGAGAGGGAGAGCTATACTGGCGACCTTGAAAGTAGTTGATTTCTGTGCTGTACACATTGTAATAATTTTATTTTTCTGTTACATGTGAGCACTGAACTCTGTAAAAAGCATGAAAATCTAGAAGGAAAAGACAAAGAGTTACTAATTTATTATCATTATGATTGTTGGCGCATATAACACCTGATCAAGACAAGAAAACCATTTAATGGCTTTTAATTCAGTAGATCCGCTTCAGTAGAAATAAATTTCCTGTCACTTGAGACATGATTTTTTTGCATTTAGTTACATTTTTAGAATTTTTTATAACTAAAATTACGGTCTCTAGAAGTTCCACAATATGGTGGATAATTGTAGCTAAGCGCGTACTACTGATTAGTATGATTGGCATTTGTTAACAAAGATACATTTTGCAGGTGCATTAACAACCTCCGTAATATTTTTAGTTGTATTACATAAAAGAGATAAAATGTTACCATCTGTTGTAATGGTGTAAACTCGCCAGTAATTGATGAAAATGCCACAGACTAATATTGTAAATGACAATATTCAAAAGGTTAACGACGAGTCCTTTGACGTAAACGCAACCGTTGGCTCATCTGCGGCGAGTAGTGTTATGTCGCCAAATAAAACTGGCATGTGTACAGAAGCTAATATTATGACTTCTATTTCTATTGTTGAACTTAATACTATGAATTTTAACCCAATAACTAGCCGCATTATCGGAGTAGATATTGTAACATGAGACCTCATGACTCAATCTGTTACTATAACGCAAGATTCTCATGCATTTATTTTACAAAAGTTAGAAAGCGTGTCTATTGAATTTCCAACGCTAAAACAACAACAGGAAACCATGGATAGTAATCTTTCCTCTATGCACCATAAGAAAGACACTACGTCGAATATCTTTTCTACTTTGAAACAGCAAGTGGAGCATATCAGTGAAGAAGTTATGAATCAAAGCGAAGAGTTGAAAGCAGAAGTACCTAATCGCGTAAATCAGGCGTTAAAATCCGATTTGGATCAGATAAATATCAAAATATCAGGTGTGCAGGAAACCATTAAGGCATTTCTTATAAAGGTAAAAGATATGTCCGAAAGTTTTGACACTTCGCAACTAGAGGAAAATAGTCTGAAAAGTGAAGCCAGTAGGATCAAGCATAGGAAATCTGTCTACTGGGCCTGAAAGTAAATTGGTGGAATTTATAAAAGAAAAGCACAATTAAACTACTGAGAAATTAGAAATAGAGCTGAGGAAAGCGATAGATAACATTGTCATTAAAGTACGTGCTGAACAGGACACCACAGTGCAAGCCATCAAGGGCGAACTTAGTTTCGGGAGGAAATTCTTGACTTAAGGCCTACCCAAATGGCAACAAGAGATTCAAGATTAATTAACCTGTCAAGTTGATGGTGAGGAACGGGAATTAAATACTGTAAAAGGTCAAACCGGTGAAGGCACATCACATATAACTCAAGCAGATAGAGCCAGTGACCACTACCATAGTCCGATATCGGGAGATAATGCACGCATTGACTACGATGCTCAGGTAGACAGTTTACACAAAATTATACCGTTAGGAGTTTAGTGAAAGGACCCAACCTTAAATCTGTCTTGTTGGAGAAAAGTCTCCTCAAACATAGGCAATTTCAATTGATCATTACAGAAAAGAGAACTGTGTATTCAGTCATTTTCATTAGGTCTTTTAAAAATGTATTCCCTAAAACGTGGTCTGACCTACAAAACATTCAGTTCATCAGAGGCTTTGTCTAGGACGAGGCAAAGTATTGGTCAAAAAGCGCCGAAGAAAACTGGAGAAAAGAACTCTTTAATCCAGAATTATGCAATCGTAGACAAGGAAGCCTTAGAAAGTATTTTCAGAAATATTTGAACAAGACTCGCTTCTGCAATGAACCTATATCAGATGAAGATGTGTTACATATTCTAAAGGGCAAGTTGCCTATTCACATTGGAGAAAAGCAAGTATAAGTAACTGAATCCAATACGGAATATCTTTTATATGTACTCAGACTCAATGATTTAATAAATGAGGATGCAAGGGCTACTAATAACGGTAATAATCATAGGAATGGGAATGATATGAATCAGGCAACGCCGCCGCCCTATCAGTACGGCAACAATCGCGATTGATCAGCTGCCACTCGCCAAAATAATGGAGTATGCCCCTTAAATAGTCACAATAACCGTAATCATTGGTATCCTAATGGTCAAAACACACTACAGTTCAGTACAACACAAAGTAATTCAAACAACCAGTGGCACTTCGATTAGTAGAATCAGACACTCTTTAATGGAAACATTAACAATTGCCAGCAACAGAATCCTGAAGTTAATCGTGATGTTGACACTCGTTGGCGTAAGAAAAATCCCACAGTGAATATTGTTGACGTCACAAATGAGACTCGTCTTGTAGTGGCTAGTTCAATAAACTAGTGTCGGTTGCATTTTGGCATGTTAGAATGTTAAAAAAAAGCGTCTTATTCTTTGATATTTAGTAGTGCTCATCAAAACAAGAAAAATAACTCCAATAAACATTGTGCGGAAATGTATACTTTCTGAGATAAGTCCTATAAACAATGGTCTGGAAATGCACACTTTGTGCAATAAACGCGTGTTTACAGGAGGCGTTCGACGTGGCGTCCATTCATGGAAATGCACCCTACGCCCTCTAGCGTAAGGAATGACGCACCCTCTGAGGTACACCCGGTTATTGTTGTACACGCTGGCACACATTGAAGATGCGACCCTGTAATGTCTGCACAGCGATGACTGGCGTGGCGTAGACCAATTCCTCGCCCCCCCCCCCCCCCCCCCTGCAACCACAACCCCGACCAATCCAGCGGTCCTGAAAAGTCGTATGATCGCCGGGCACATTGTGAATAAATTGTGCTGGTGCGCAATCATTCATCTGTATTCGTTGCTGTAATGGTACAACCTCCAGCAGGGTAGGCAATACACTAATGAGAAAGTCCAGATAATGCAACCTTCGTAGCAACACATATAGCCCTATTAATCTTACGCCAAGAGCACCTGCCCATACATTGGCTGAGAATCGGTATTGCTGCCCTATTTCTTGAACAGCTTGGGGTTTTACACCTGCCCATACATGCTGGTTATGAAAGATCACACCACCATCTCTTGTCGACCCTGCCTCATGAGTAAAAAAAATCTTTGATGTGAACAGTGGATCTGCAGCACAATTTTGACACGGCCATTTACTGAACCGCCGTCTGCTACGATGATCCGGTGGCCTTAGGGGCTGAACGCGCTGTAGATGATACGGGTGCAGCAACGGTTCACTAAGTCCCTATCAGATTAAAGAGTAATATATGCCGTCTTCTGCTACTAATCGTCACACTCTGTTCCCAGGGGTTTCTTCCACGGAACGTAGCCCACACTCCTCGATGTCAGGGATGCGGACTGTGTAGAGCCGTTTATTATCGGTCTTCCGAGGTGTAACGGTACCTAAATCGCTGAGACACTGGAAAAGTCTGCCGAACATGTCAGAGGGCACTCTGCGTTAGGGATATTTTTTAGCGTAGAGGGCACGGGCTCGCAGACTATATCCATTCCCTAAACCCGAACAGAATATCATCTTTGACATTTCACTTGTCGAGTGGTAGACTTCCATTGCTAACGAGTGGTGGAAGAGAGAAAATGTGGATGTACTACACCATTTGTACGTACAATCAGCGTAAAAACAGTAAACACGTAACTGAATCCGCATTTGGAAGAAGGTAAAACACCATGACACGAACCCAAGGTTGACAATACTGTACAATAAGGCACACAAACACAATGAAAACTAACGTAGCCTACAACACGACTCGAACCACACAACTGACTGCAGACCACCTAATGGTAGGTGGAGTGTTGTGATTAAGACATCAAAATACCCTGCCGACACATCTGGTCGAGCTCCAATGCAACGACTGTGCTAATACCCACAACCAAGCGTCGTGCAGACTTTCATATGAACACGTGTTTATCACGGAAAGTATGCGCTTCCGAACCCATGTTTACCGGACCTATTTTTCTTGTTTCCTTGAGTACTACCACCTCTCAAAGTATTCGACAGTTTCTTTTGAACACCCTGTGTAACCAGTTGGCCTACCCAACTACGAGTAAAGTTAGAGATCTGTACCTTCACCATGACTTGAAGAAGTATTTCCAATAACTGAATGCGTGTATTATCAGAAAATAAGATGAGCAAAGGCTTCAGTAATACGATTGCACTAACTACAGTAAGTATATTTTTTTTTGCTCAGTTCATAAATCTTAAGAAATATGAACGTAAATTATGACGACTCATTAAGTTCTCGTTTTTGCTGAGGAAATGCCTTGTCTGCAAGTACGTCGTATTCTATATTTAATACTAATGCATGCATTATTGGTACAGTAAGACGAGTTGTGACATAGACTTCTAGCTCCCCTTTTAAGTGACAACAACGCACTTTATTTATCGGAGATGAATGTTGACGTAGTATGACCACTGCGACCATAAGAGTCAATGGACACCACCGTTTAGAACGTAAGTAAAAGCTGTGTGGTCATATGTCTATCAGTTAAGAGGAAATTAAAAATTAATTTCTCTCTACAAGGTATGAAAGTGTTTTGTGTAATATGTGAGCGAGTGTATGTAAGAACATCACACGCAACAACCAGATGCTATATTCTTACAATATCATCTGCTAAAGGACTAAATGTTAGTAATCAGAAAGTTGAGGCAAAATATTACGTTACAATCCTATATGCCATCTGCAGCTATGATCTGATGTAAATGTGTTGGCCTATAATTTAAGGATTTAATGTACCTGAGTCTGGGTCAACGAGTGCTCTGTCTCCATTGTAGAATAAGTTTCCTGCCATGTGATTCTAAGTCTGATGGACAAAATTGCTCTAATCGTTGTATGATGTAGGGATGTACATATGTAAAGTGACCAATAAATACGAACAAATAAGCCTAGATAGTGAAGATTTCTAATGACGGAGTGACTGTTATCGTAGTAAATGTCGAAGGAATGTTTTTGTAATGGACGATGATGAGATAATTTCACTTACTTGGTTACATGAAATTCATGTAGCAAAGACTTTTACAGCCACAAGATGATCAAATGATGAGTGGATAGTGTACTAAATAAATGATTTAACTAACTGTTCTCTGTGTCGGAAATTTAGTAAGATTTATTAACCACCTAGTGAGTGAGTCCATGAATAAACTCTACTGTTCCACCAGTAAATGTAGAACGCAGAATATCACTGAAACATTGGAATAACAACGTAACGACGTTAATGAATTTTCTTTCATTTATCTTATGAATTGCCATGTTTTTATGTATGTATATATGTATATGTAGAAGCAGTAAGTTTTGTCACGCACAGCATCAATCAGCTATCTCATGTAACGAAAGCAAAGAAAGAAACACAAGTAATGTCTTACAACAAACACTCTAGCAATATTTATATGCGTGCATTACAAGTCTCAAAGTGTTGGAACTTTATTTTTACTTTACCAATGGCGTTAAGCGAATAGTTATTTTACTACATGTCTTCGATGATGAGACTTAGTTCTTATACTAGTTTGGTGATATTAACAGCATGACGAAAGTGGTTGTGACGGATTGGTCAGTGATGCCAAACGTTATTCAATGATTCTTTTCTGTTAGGAGCAATTGACGGTACACCATCTGTAAAAAACAAGAAAGAGATATGCAGGCGATACGTAAGAGTGCAGATTGTTGTGATGAAACGTTAAGGTGTTAGAACGCTAGTAACTGTATTCTAATCGGATTTCTCATGTGAGAGGCGTGGGAACATATATGTACAACAATATGCAAACAAGGCAAGGCGGAGAAGTATTACAATAGTAATAATTTTCAAGAATTCAGCACTAAAATGGAATTGAAGAGCTATCAGTCAGTGTAACTGCTACAGGCGTAGACAGCGGTAAATAAGAGTAATGTACACTTGCTTACATGAAATACGATCTGGCGATCTTGAGATGAGTCTTCGTTGTCCTGCCGGAATGCTATTCCATCCAACAGACAACTGATGTTATAGTAAAAGATGCAACTAAAAAGTGAATACACAAAACTCCACGATTGTTTCACGCAATCCGGGCGCTAGTACTGACTAGCAACCCGCAGGCGTTTAATTCTAATTGTGGGCCGTCTCTTAAACATGGAGTCTATGTTCTCGAAGTTGAAATGAATTAATAAAGATAACTTTGTAACCTACTAATCGATGTATAAAAGCGATGTCACCTATAGAATCTTTCTGCTGTTTTCTATTTAGCTGCGGTCAAGTGAATGAACTAGTTCAAGAGCTACGTACTCCACTTTGCAAACAATATATATGTACAGTGCGAGACCACGACAATCTCGTAGCTGTAACACGGCCTCTGCTACTCTCACTAAAATGACGTGCAAATCAATCCATATATGAAAAATAAAGCTTTATACCAACCGTGATTAAAGAACAAAACAATACTCACAAGGGGTGTGTGTTTTGTTGCACGCGCAAGTAACTCGCTTGTGTAGTCACTATATTACCAGTTCTACCTCTTTTCTATGTAAACCACCAATTCTGAACGTCGATGCGACTGCCTGGATTCCTACACAAAGCAGCCTGGAAGTAAATAACCTGATTGTCCTGACAAACTTACCTGGAGGTTCCTGGTGCAGACGACGGGTCCTTGGTTGTTTCGTCATTGTACCAGCGACTCATTGTTCCTGATTTCAAATCTACCACAAGCATCAGTACAAACCAGTATAAATGAACTACATTGTACCTCAAATAAATGATAAAGTGACTGTTTCTCAGATTTTTTTTCTCTTTCCAGAAAAATATTCGCAGTCATTTTTTTGTAACTTTCTATAAGAGGTTAAATGAACAGATTAAAATCGAGTGAAATACGTGAAGCTTATGTTTAATGAGCATAAAAGCGACTTTAAGTATTAAATACATGTTCTCCATATACCCTCCTACCAGTGGAAAGGACATCCGACTTCACTGAATAATTTTATACAAAAAATTCATCACCTCAATCAGAGGGGGCAATGTAACCATACATCGACTTCTTTTCCTATGTACACCAGTGAGTGCTATAAAAATCAACAAAATGTTACCTCCGAACTTTTGTAAATTGTTCATAACATTTTCCGTACATAATATTCTGGTTTCTTCTACTTCAGCTAGCCTGTTCTCGGTTGCTTTGGATATTGTCCATGTAAGAATTTGTGTTTATTAATTAGTAATAACTGCATTAACTGGCAATGGTGTACATATGTTTATTTCAAGGGTAATAATCACCGGATCTTCCAGTCTCTTTAAGCGCTTGTAATGCTTTCCGGAATAACGGCTTGCCGACGAACGACTATCAATCATTTTCTACATATCTTTCATATCGCTACTAACGGTTGCAAAGTTTTTCAGAGACTGAGACTGAATCTGTTATTTCACTACGAAGTTCCATATCCAAACGCAAATAAAAGTGGTGCACCTGTAATAATTAATATTCATACAGTTTGGAATTATAAATTGCGAGCCTGGTACCCTGGCAGCTAAGTATGAGCCTACATGTCTTAGTTCTCAAATAATTTACGTTACCTATTTAGCTCTTCTTCGTGGTCGGAGAGCTACAGACTCTGGACTTATATTCGGCAGGATGGGACTTCAAATCCGCGTCCTGATATCCAGATTTAGATTTCTATCGTATTCTTAAATAGCTTCATACAAATTCGGTGTATGTTCATTTGAAAAAAAAAATGAATTTCTTCTGCACTCATATACAATTCAAGCTTACACTCCTTGTTTAACGACCGTACATTCGACGGCGCTATCCCCTGACCTTTATTTCTTCCTTCCTCTCCTCCATCTAGAGAGCATGTAAGTCGTATCTTATTAACTGATACCGCAACAGGATCTGTGTACGACAACTGGCTGAATTAATTTACTGTCATCGATTGTTGCCATTATTTGGAGGGACATTCAATAACTGAAGAGGCAAATTGATGTGTTAGAGAAATGAAACGTTTCCAGTGGAAGTTTTTTGCTTTCATGACTTTAGCTTGGCCTCACTGGGATAGGTTGAGGACAGCTGATGGATAAAAACTGTTTTGTTTATAACTTCAATACTGTATTTAACGATGGCGTGTCCGCTTGAAGTTTCCGTATTAGTCGAACAACGTTCAGCGATTCGTTTATTGCGTTCTGAATGTGAAAAACCGGTTAAAACCTTTTTTCGAATTGTTTTACATTATGGTGAACGTTGCATAAAGTGCGGAAATTTTTATGAGTGGTACAGTAATTCAAAAACGGTCGAATATCAGTGACCGATGAACAATGTGCAGCCAGTCAGCTGAAGTGTCAGCTGCTTTTCTTGAAACATGTATTGACGACATTATTCGTGAAGACAGGCGTGTCCCAATTGCTCACATAGAAGAAACAGCTGCTGTAGGTGTTCGCACAGTTCATAACAAGCTCAAACACAGAAAAAAATGTTGCATGATGGGTACTGAAAGAGATAACGCAACAACACAAGGAAACAAGACTCAGAGTGTTGACTGACTTGAAAGAGATCTATGAAAGGGAAGGTGATCCGTTTACAAACAAGATTTTTAACTTATGATGAAATTTGGGTTCACCATTTTGAACCATGGACCTAAAGACAAAGCATGGGATGTAAGCACGGCAGCTCACCTGTCCGAAAGAAATTCAGAAGTATGAGCTGGGAAAGTCATGTTGACGGTATCTGGAGTGCTCAAGACATCTTCTTTTTCGATTGGAATATAAGCGTACAATAGACAGTGCCTGCTACTCCGAATTGCAAGTGAGCGAAGAAAAGCCAGCACTGGGAGAAAAACATGGCAGATGTCAAAGAAACGGCAAGATATTGCTACACGAGAAGGCTCGCCCTCACACCGTCCAGCTGACCCAAGAAACCACCCTCCCTGCGGGACAGATTTAGCTCGCTCGGATTTTCATTTCGTCACATCACCGAAGTTAAATGCTACCGGGCTGGGCTAGCACTTGGATGCGTGACCATCCGGTCCGTTGGCAAGCGGGCTGCACTCAGCCCTTGTGAGGCAAACTGAGGAGCTCCTTGATTGAGAAGTAGCGGCTCCGGTCTCGGAAACTGATATACGGCCGGGAGAGCGGTGTGCTGACAACGTGCCCCTCCATATCCGCATCCAGTGACGCCTGTGGGCTGAGGATGACACGGCGGCCAGTCGGTACCTTTGGCCTTCACGGCCTGTGAGGGAGGCATTACTTGGAAAAAGGCCAGCAACAACGAGCAGACCAAACAATTTGTGTGAAAGTGGCTCGAACAATAAGACAAAGACTCCTTTGTATCATGCGTTCAAAAAGCTACTTCATCGTTGCGTCAAGTGTGTTAATATTGGTGGGAATTAATTTGGAAATAGTAAAAGTCTCATTTTATAAAAATATACACAGTTCTTTTCTACATCAATTTGTCTCTTTAAGTAATCGAATACTCTATTCTGACGAACCGGAGAACCGCAGAGAGAGGGCAGGATAAATGAGGCTCCAGCGTACGTCTGTCCTGCCTGCAACCGTCCTGGTAGATCCTGTCTGGCCCTGTACCGAATTTCAACGCGTCAAGAGATTTTACAACAGAGTGTTTTCCACCACTGAGTGTAGGGTTCATTGAGAGAATTTCCCTGATATGAAATCTGTAGTTTGCTTCAGCAGAGATGGGCTGTATCGGCTTTAAACTAGCTGGAATGATTAAAACCCCTGTCAGATGAATCAGAGGCGAGACATCCAGCCTTCTGTATCAGAAGCCACGTCTAACAGCAGAGCTGCGGGGGGCGTCGGCTACTGACATTTAGCGAACACCACCACGGAAGGTACGCCAAGGACGCTGCTTGCTGATTGACTTACTGGTCGCAGCTGTTTGACGCCTGTTAGCGGCCCATTGTTAGGGGACGTCCGAAGCGCGTTACATCTTCAGAATGGCCTCGCTGTTAGGCGCCCGGACCACGAACCTTGGCCTTTAGCGCACGTCTTCCGCATTGTTGTGGACAGCAATGAACTCTCCGTCTACTCGCACGTACGAAAAGGATCGTTACATTTGTAGTGATTCCAAGAAACAACATTGTTATTTCGGAAGTCATTTATGAGACTGATGAGGCCCATATGGTGGTGTAGGATGCGCACTGCCACCCATTTGACTCTCGAAAAGTCTTGTATTTCCATCCATCAGCTAGCGTAATTAAAACAAACAAGGTTTCTTGCTTTGAGTCCTAGTTTTATCTTGCGAGATGTATTCATCAGAATGTGTACCTAGATAAGCACATCACAACGATTTAAGTCGCTCCCAGAGGACATCACGCGAATACCATGTTACATAAGCTCTAGCCCTGATAATGGTCTCATTTCGAAGAGAAAGACAATCCACAAGTTCTTCAGGTATGCCTTATCTATATGACATAATTTTTTATTTACCTGTCCCGACCGCAAAGTTTTTTGAACAGAATTGCAGTTTTCGGCTATACAACAGCTGTCTCCACTATCTAATCAGAATATTTGAGGATGTATAACATGTTCTCTTTTCCCTTTTCTTCCTTTATAATACCAATTCGTATTTCGTTTTAGAATGACATCTCTGACCATTTTTATTTCTGAATGCTTTGTTCAATTTTTATCAGCCTTGAATTGTCGGAAGACAAAAATATTATTCAGAATTTCATATATATATATATATATATATATATATATATATATATATATATATATATATATATATGTATATGGCTTACTTATATATAACGGTGAATACTGTACCCTTATATAAACTTTCTTTTAATTACTTTGCATAATTACCTGTGCTTTGCATCCTTTATACAGGGTGATCAGAAACAGCCTAAAAAGTTTATGAGGGTGATGAAGGGTAGCTTGTTCTGAGAAATAATTGTTAAGAAAAGAATTCTAGACATTGTCCCGTTTCCGATTTAATTAGCGCTGCAGTTAGCCAATCAGGCCGTTGCACGCAAATCCAAGAGGCACGCCAGATACAATTAGCGTCATTTGTTCTCTTAGGGTAGACGATACTGCACTCACTCTTTGGCTATGGTGCGATCCTTACTACAGTACCATGCTCAATTTTTCTACCGCTCTCTTCTTGGGTTTTAGAAAACCAAATGAAGAACACATTTCGTGACACCGTCTTTGGCGGGCCGCTTGAAATTAGGGGAACCTAGCGTTTAACTGGGGGATTCCAGAACTGCGTAACTCGACATTTTTCACATTGACAAACATTGCCAGACGATAAAACAAGTGACCGGATATCCAAGAGGAGTCTTTGGTATCCATAGCTTGCCACTTTATCATTGAGCCACCAAAACACGGAGACTCTTCTTAAATAACATTTAAGATTGCTTTTGATTTTAAAAATGAGAAATAACTAAAGTAATCCTTCACAATATAGCCGGCCGCGGTGGCCGTGCGGTTCTAGGCACTTCAGTCCGGAACCGCGTGACTGCTACGGTCGCAGGTTCGAATCCTGCCTCGGGCATGGATGTGTGTGATGTCCTTAGGTTAGTTAGGTTTAAGTAGTTCTAAGTTCTAGGGGACTGATGACCTCAAATGTTGAGTCCCATAGTGCTCAGAGCCATTTGAACCTTCACAATATAGTTTTACTGACAGTCACAGACTCTTGCTTGAAACTTCTCAGAAACTTCAGTCACTAGAACACATACGGCTAGTCAGTTCGTAGCACTTGACTCTAGTCCATGTATAATAACAATTTCGTTTCTTTATACTCTAGAGTTACAAAATTTCAGTTATGTTTCTCTTAGTTAACGCCTCCACGGCTTGTCGAAAATCACTTTGTACTACTGTCCGTTTGTATGAAAATATCCATTGTTCGCTACCAGTTTCAACTAAAACTAATCATCACCATATCCAAGAAGTTTGTCAACTTCAGTGTCTGTGCAGATACGCACATGACGTTACATCTCACTTTACATAACTAGAAAATACAAACTAGATAACACAAATTAATACACAGAGTTTAAATACTGTTGAGACGATCCGAACATCTCCAACTTCTGTAATATGTTTAAATTCCGCGTACTGAGCTGCGTGTCCCATTTCGATCTAGACTCATGCTCATAAATTAAGGATAATGCTGATACATGGTGAAACAACGCTCTGTTGGGCGGTTTCTGGGTTTAAATCAACTCGGGGTATGACCATGCGGTGCATTTGACCTGCGGTCGTCGCACGGTGGCGCTGGCAGCAGTCCATATACGCAGAAGTGTGTTGGTGCATGTCAGAGTACGGCGCAGCGAGTAAGTGTGCAAATGTTTTCAGACGTGCTAATGGTGACTGTGTATTGAAAATGGCTCAAAGAACACATATTGATGACGTTATGAGGGGTAGAATACTAAGGCGACTGGAGGCTGGTCAAACACAGCAGGTCGTAACTCGGACCCTCGGTGTGCCACAGAGTGTGATTTCAAGATTAAGGCGCCCATTCCAGCAGTGAGGAAACGTGTCCAGACGCTACAGTACTGGACGTCCACAGTGTGCAACACCAAAAGAAGATCGATATCTCACCATCAATGCCCGCAGACGGCCACGGAATACTGCAGGTAGCCTTCCTCGGGACCTTATCGCAGCCATTGGAACAGTTGTCTGCAGACGCACAATCTACAGACGACTGAACAGACATGGTTTATTCACCTAGAGACCTGCAAGGTGCATTCCACTGACCCCTGGTCACACGAGAGCCCATAAAGCCTGACGTCAAGAACACAGTACATGGTCATTGGTACAGTGGTCCCAGGTTATGTTCACGGACGAGTCCAGGTATAGTCTGAACAGTGATTCTCGCCGGGTTTTCATCTGGCGTGAACCAGGAACCAGATACCAACCCCTTAATGTCCTTGAAAGAGACCTGTATGGAGATCGTGGTTTGATGGTGTGGGGTGGGATTATGATTGGTGCACGTACACCCCTGCTTGTCTTTGAGAGATTAACTGTAACAGGTCAGGTGTATCGGGACGTCATTTTGCACGAGTATGTCCACCTTTTCAGGAGTGCAGTAGGTCCCACCTTCCTTCTGATGGATGATAACGCACGGCCCCATCGAGCTGCCGTCGTGGAGGAGTACCTAGAAACAGAAAATATCAGGCGAATGGAGTGGCCTGCCCGTTCTCCAGACCTAAACCTTATGGAGCACGTCTGGGATGCTCTCGGTCGACGTATCGCTGCATGTCTTCAAACCCCTACGGCACTTCAGGAGCTCCAACAGGCACTGGTGCAAGAATGGCAGGCTATACCCCAGCAGCTGCTCGACCACCTGATCCAGAATACGCCAACCCGTTGTGCGGCCTGTGTACGTGTGCATGGTGATCATATCCCATGTTGATGTCGGGGTACATGCGCAGGAAACAGTGGCGTTTTGTAGCACATGTGTTTCGAGACGGTTTTCTCATGTTATCACCAATACCGTGGACTTACAGATCTGTGTCGTGTGTGTTCCCTATGTACCTATGTTATTAGCACCAGTTTTGTGTAGTGCCACGTTGTGTGCCACCAAATTTCCATAATTTTCCTTAATTTATGAGCATGAGTGTAGTTTTGTTATGAAGAACCGGGTGAAACGAAGTGTTCAAAGTTGTTTGTGACAGCGTCAGCTTCCAAAATTATTTTTTGTTTCGCATATTCTGAATCACTAGCATATTGCAAAGATATTCTGTACTACGTTGGCGATTACTATCGGTATCACCGTTTTCGACTATAGTTGGAGTCACGAACGATGACGGTCGAGCTTAGGCTTGTTCTGCGCACCTATGTCACGCATTCTCCGACAGCCAATGAGCGTTCAGAAGTTCTGAGCAAGCTGCTCTGAATGCCGTAGCTAATGTGAGCATTAAACGTGATCGTAGCGAATTGTTTAGTGAATATTTATTCCGCTTGTTGCAAGTTATCATCGTTGATGGTCGTGGAAAGTGATACATTCCGCATAAGCAAGGGAGAGACGTGATTTGCAGGATATACGCATTCTTCATGCGGAAAGCACCCACATGCGCGTACCGCAACTATCGCTTAGCATCGCCAATAATGCAATCCTCGTCCGTGCCTCGATAAGCGCGATCTGCCACCGTTCGTGGATCGGACTATAGTTCAGAAAACTTGTCTCACTAGAGCTACTTTGGGAGTAGTAGAAGTGTGGGGCAACAGTGAGCCAGTGCAGCTGCGTGGTCTAGGCGTCTGTCGGGTCTGAACGACGGAAAGCAGATTACCGTTTTCTTGCCAATGTTTGCAGCAGGAATGCAGTGAGCTGGTCCTCCTGTTGGAAGCTACTGTCTGATGCTCACTGCCATGTAGCAAGTTACAAATGTACGTCGCGATAGCGACTTGCGTTTTAGCAGCTTTTCGTAATGTTTTCTTCCTGCATTTTCAGGTGTTTATTGTGCCTCTCTTGAGTTCAAACTTAACGTTCGTTACTCAGTGAGGTACCGGTATTTAGTTTTTTGTGCACGTAGTACAGAGTCGGGTTTTCATTAATACAACCAGGCGTATTGAGCACGTCTCACTCTCGTTTACGGCGCCCGTTGTGACCGAGCGGTTCTAGGAGCTTCAGTCCGGAACCGCGCTACTGCTACGGTCGCAGGTTCGAATCCTGCCTCGTGCATTGCGTGTGTGATGTCCTTAGGTTAGTTAGGTTTAAGTAGTTCTAAGTCTAGGGGACTGATGACCTCAGATGTTAAGTCCCACAGTGCTTAGAGCTATTTGAATTCTCGTTTATTTAAGTTATTACAGGTTTTACTAATGTAATTAGAGTTCTTATTTGTTCATTTCTTTCTTTTGTAGTGGCCCCGTCTGCCATGTGGACCACTTATCGACAACCGTACTCTTTTTTGTATTTATTATTAGATGGAAATAATTATTATATGGAAATAATTACAAATTGAACGAAAACTTCTATGATGCGTCCACATTCCCGTGTCGGTGACGAATTCATGTTTAAAAAGACTACTATTTATGCTTTTTGCACTCTGCTCTTAACGTCAAATGTGAACTCGCATTCGTTATTCCACCTTCAACGGGAATATTAGTCAATGCGAAGCACAGTTTGAATATGAGTTAATGCGAGGCACAGCTGTAATGAGAATAAATTTGTCTCAGAAGTGCAATCAGGTGAAACCATTTACTATTCTTTGATGCATGCATTATAGGTTATAAGGTAAGTGATGGGGTGGAGATTTCGAGACCGCTTGCTGTTTGTCATGTTATATTCGATGTGAATGCTTTGGATCTGTATTTTAGGTTTTGTATAGATAGATGTTACGATATAGAACGGAGTGTGCACTATTGATCCAGAATGTGGATCATATACACGGAGACTGGACAGAAGCATGGAAACACCACAAACGCAACGCAGTAGGAAAGCCGCTGGCGCCGGCTGGTGTGGCCGAGCGGTTCTAGGCGCTTCAGTCCAGAACCGCGCTGTTGCTCTGGTCGCAGGTTCGAATCCTGCCTCTTGCATGGATATGTGTGATGTCCTTAGGTTAATTAGGTTTAAGTAGTTCCAAGTCTAGGGGACTGATGACGTCAGATATTAAGTCCCTTAGTGCTTAGATCCATTTGAACCATTTGAACGCTGTCGGCATTCAAAACAGCTTCTGGTCGTCCTGAAATGCGGATATACGTATTCTGTGTAGTTTTCAAGGGAATCTTATACAATTAAAACTAAGCTCACAATTATGTCCGAAAAGGCCCCGGAAGACCCAGTGGTATCGATCGACCGCCGTATCACTCACAGCCCACTGCCGTCACTGGATGCGGGTGTGGAGGGTCATGTAGGAAGCACTTCGCTCTCCCAGCCTTTCTACGTTTTCGTGAGAGGAGCTGCTACTTCGCAATCAAGTAGGTCCCCAGTTCGCATCAGAAGGACAGATTGCACGTCTAGTCCGCTTGCAAACAGCGCTCGGCAGTCTCTGGCAAATCGGGTAACGCTGATGGTTGTGGATAACCATCGCGTACCCTTCTCTCCAAAGTAAACCACAAACACTTAATAATACTGAGATCTGCTAACTGGTGGCCACGGGATATTCATCCTAATGGTGACAAAAGCACAAAACCAGTCCTGGACGACGTGAACTGGCTGAACAGGGACATTGTCGTCTCGGAACACAGCGCCACCATTGGGGGACAAATATACTATGGAATTGAGCTGAATAGCCAACATGGTCACATAATCCTTGACGGCAATGCGACCTTGTAGAGTAATCATGGGGCCCATGGAATACCACGATGTAACCGCCCAAATCACACCGAACTTCCATCATGTTTCACTCTAGGAAAGTAAACTAGGTCAAAAGTTGGAAACAGCGTGAAACAGGAACCAACCAACCAAATGACATTCTTCCATCGTTCGAGCTTCATGGCCGCGGTACCACGTTTTTATGTTGCGGGCGTTTGCAGCACTGATGAACGGTTTTCGAATTCCAGCTCGCCTTACAGTTTCCAGACTTTGGAGTTTCCTTCGTGCTGTTTTCTGAGCCGACAGGTTTCGCGAGTGGGACATTCAATTCTGCAGCGACTTTTGGAGCTGTCGTCCTCGTATATTCCGTCACAATCTCTTCAGTTACCGTCTGTCACGCTCACTCATCGCACACTTCCGTCCGCGTTGTGACTTAGCGAAAGATGTTTTCCGGCTTTCCCTGTATGCGGTGGCCATTACTACAGCAAACGCTTTGGCTACCTTGATTATGGGAGCACCCACCACACAAAAAATTAATGCATTCACGGTTACACAGAATAGTGTTCTATTCACGACTGACACTTGAAACGTATTGAGGGAATGCACAGTTGCCGTTCGTGATCAAATACAACTGCGCCACCTGCCGACTCCGCTAGCATTTGCATTTATACTCAAGCATGCATTTATTGCAGTGTTCCCGTATTTTCTTCCACTCCCTGTACTTTCTCCATACCAGGTTATGAAACTGCTAGATATATCTGTGGCCATAAAACTACTCAAATATTCGTCTATGGCTCCACACTTCTCTTCGTGGCGCAAAGTAAGAACTAACTATTCTTTGATATGTTCTTGAGATGTGGTAATACTGTGTTATAAATCATTTCTTGGGTCAAACCATGGTATCTCTCTCTTCTCTACCTCCTGTACACGTCAGATATGCCCCAACCCCCCACCCCTCCAGTGCACCTCCTGCAGTATGCCGATGACACCACCTTCTTTACCTTTTTTCCGCATAGTGTAACCAGCGGCTCCTGAAAATCAATCCTTACAAGACCCAGGCAATCATCATATGTCGTACCACTCGCTCCTTCCGGCTCCTTGATTTCTCCCTTACCATCTGTGCCCATCCTGTCCACCTCTCCCCCACCCTCACCTACCTTGACCTCACCATTGACTGTCACCTCAACTTGATTTCTCATCTTCTCTCTATCCAATCCAAAGCCCGCAACTGCCTCCAACTCATCAAACTCCTCTCTGGCCGTACATGGGGGTTGAACCCCTCTATGATCCTTCACACCAAAAAATCCTTAATCCGTCCCATCCTCTGTTATTCCAGTCCCACCTGGATATGCAACCCCAACCCCCCCCCCCCCCAAAATTCTTTAAGTCCCTCCAGATCCTCCACCTCATCTTCTGTATATGCCACCCATCCCTCACGTGGATCCTCCACGGCCTGATTCCTTTCCCCCTTCTGCTCCTTTTCCTCAAACATATCCATGTCCTCTACATCTCTCACCACCTTGATTCCCCTCATCCTCTAGTTGCTCCTCTCCTCTCCAACCCCTGCCATTTGCCACGCCTTCACGATTGTGTCCCCCCCTACCCTCCACCTCTACACCCTTAACCTCCTTTCCCAAGGTGGCTTCTGTCGACTCTCCCTCCTGGATTATGCCCTCTCTCCCTCCATTTATCCCTCCTGTCAAATATGATCCTCACCTCCCCTCCCTTCCTCTGTCCTTTTCCCGGGTTCCCTCTCCCCCACCTTCCATACTTTTTTTTCCCCGCATACACTCTCTCTGCCTCCCTTCTCTCCCCTGAGTCCTTTTGCATTCCCCTTCTCTGCCTTTCCCCACCCCCTCTCGCATCTGCTCTGCCCCCCCCCCCCCTTACGAGTCCACTCCCTCTGTCGGCTCCTCCTCTGCACTTCGTTTTTCATCTCCTTCCCCCTTTTTCCCCTTTATCTATCCAGGTCCCCCCCCCCCCCCATCTGCTCTAGGCTGTGGTGTATCATCTTCGTGCCAACTTCTTAGTGCAAAGTTTTAAGTGAGTGTTAAGTGTTGTGAGTCTTTGACTAAGTGTTGTGAACAGAAATCATACTGTCGCTGGGTGTGATTTTTCTATCTCTTTCGAACAGAAACCAGACTGCCGCCATGTTTATTAATTGTCTGTCTACTATTTTACATATCTGCTTCCTGTGTATTTTATTACCACTGCCAACCCTTTGTTTTATGTTTTAACTTCCATAATTTTCCACCATTTTACAATTTAAGTCGCCGTTTTTACCGCCTGTTTTTATTATTTATTATCTTCTTTCTGTTTCAACAATTCTGTAGCCTGGAGAGCGGTGTACTAAGCTGATGCCAGCCCGCCCCCTTTGGGGGGAATTGAAACTTAATAAAGGATAAAAAACTTTCATACACAAGGGGCACCTAGGACATTTTTCCGAAGACATACGTCTGTGTACTTAGAACAATACACAAAAGCTTAGCTGGATCACACACAAATACTGCGACTGAAAAACATCTGATGTCTGATGATGACTAGTATCAACTGAAACTTATAGCAAGGCATAAAGATTTTCGCACCGGCAGACGGGAGTAGCGATTCAGAAAAATCTCTGTGTGAAATTTTCTCAGTTGATTTCCTCTTTTTTAAGATCACTTCCCACTGAAACAAGAATCTAAAAACGTTGGTCGAGAGGTGGAAAGTACGGAATGTCTAAAATTGATTGTTAGATGAATATCAACAGAAGTAAAGCAATGGTAATGGAATGTAGACGAATTAAATCAAAAGATCCTGAGGGAAATAGATTAGAAAATGAGGTACTATAAGTAACAGATTCGTAGATATGATTTTCAATTTGGGTAGCAAATTAGCTGATAACGGCCGAAGTATGCAGGATACCAAATGCAGACAGGAAAAATGAAGAAAAATCTTATGTTAACATCTATAGGAATCGGAGGACTGAACATAGTCAGTCTGATAACGAAAGAAGTGTGTGTGGGGGTGAGGCCGGTTAGGGGCGGGCGGCGATAAGAATTGTAGAGGGATATCAAGGCTTGAATGGAGTAAGAGGTTTCACAGGGATGTAGGTTACAGTAGTTATTCAGAGATGAAAAGACTTCCATAGCATGGACTAGCGTGGAGAGATGCATCAAAACAGTCTTTTGACTCATGATCACAACAACAACAACAATAGCAACAACAAAAACCATTTAGGCATTGAATGTTATGAAATTACGCACTTTAGCGTTGTACATGGACTGTGCTCCTAATACCGTGCCCAGCACATCGTGACATCGACAAGAGTTGTCAGGCTCCAAGTATAGCTTGTAGGCCTCCGTTTGTATTCGCCAGATATTCTCAATGATTAGAAGTATACTGAATCATAATATATAGCAAAACAGTAACAGAAATTTATAAAAAACATAAAGCTGAGATTCTAATGAGGGTGGAAATATCGCTGCTGACCTTCATGATATAAGAACAAGATTTACCGACAATCTTATATGAATTGCAAAACCGACTGCCTGTCACAATTACCTGTGAAAATTACAGAACCCGTTACACGGGCTATGTTGTCAGTATTGTAGCCACAACACATAGATTCCAAGACCAGCATTTGCCACCTTTTATAACTCGCTGTCCAAAGACCTCTTGGCCTCTGCAGCATCAATTCAGGGTCTGCATTGTAATCAGAGGTACGACCTTAAAAGTTGCAACTGGTATATGAATATGCATTTACGATAGTCTTCGTAATTCTTTTCCAGCAATTCAGCATTTTTTGCGAAGAGCTTGCTGAGTGAGGTTCCTTGTTTACGGAGCCCCACGACGTCAGCAGATGCACTTGAGAAACTGTGTGTGAGGGTCCTTCGTCAGTCTGCCTGATCCATACAGTCTATCTTCTACATCTAAATCCACGTACATACTCCACGAGCCACGTACTATGTATGGCGGAGGGTACCTTGTACTACTACTTGTCATGCCTTTTCCTGTTCCGTTCATAAACGAAGGATGGGAAAAATAACTGTCTATATGCTTCCGTATGAGCTCCGATTTTCCTCTTCTTATATTCGTTCTCCTCGCCTGAGATGTATGTTGGTAGCAGCAGGATCGTTCTGCAGTCTGTCGCAAATTCCGTTTCTCTAAACTTTAACAGTAATGAGAAGAACGTCTTCTTACTTCCGGGGATTGACATTTGAGTTTCCGTAGCATTTCCGTTACTTACGTATGATCGAACATTTCACTAACAAACCTAGCTGCACGCCTTAAAACATTTGTATTCAAATACGAGGGTTACATCTATAGTTTAATGAAATAACTCTGTTTTACAGGTAAAGTGGGTTTGCTTCACTGGTGGGCTTACGAATACATGAAAGGATACTTACGAATACACCAAAGGATACTAAACGTTATTATGAGAATTTGCGAGTAATTACTCGCATATCATAGGCGGAAAGTTTGCTGTAGTGACTTTTTTGAATTTGGGGAAAATCAATCTTTCATTGCGTCGAGAACATGTATGTTCAACACGAAGTCTTTGTGCTAGTAGCAATATTTATGGTAACGATATGAGCACCTAGTGTCAGCAGAAAGGAAAGAAGAGGAAGATTCAGCATTCTGTCAACATCGGGGTTATAAGGCATGTGCAATAGTATGGGCAGGCCTAGAACTCAAAGTTATCGAGTGTCAGTGTTTCAGGTGGAAGACTTACAATGTGATGAACTGAGGGTCAATTTTCAGTCCGCTCATACTCATTTACGTTTTATCAGTGAAACCCCGATTCCCGACTCTTTAAACAGTCGAAGTCACATGTATAAAACGTGTGACTGCTTTAAAATCAGTTGATGTGTTAAATATTTGACGTTAATCCTGTAAACGAGGAAAAGTTAAGATAATAGATGAAATTATGTAAAGAACGTTGAAAGTCGTGAAGTGCTCTAATTCTCAAATGCTGGATGAATATAGTATGGGTAATTCTGCGCCTTGAGTTCGCTGCCTCCAGGCACATACAGTTTCTAACTGTAATACTTGCCTTAGTGTGTTAAACATTTAACATACGGTTATATTTCTTAATAAAATGATTACCAAAGCACCTTATTTTTTTAAAATTCGGTCAATAATTACATTAAATGCTGAAAATCAAGTTTTTGTTCTCTCCAGGTTATCCGCTCAATAAATGGTGTTGTTCCTCAAGTGGTGGTCGTTCCGAAATTAACGTGCAATTTTTAGCCCAATGCATTTTTATACACATACTGACATAATCCGCGGTCATATGTGGTGTATTTCTTGACTGCCTCGCATGAACTGCCTTTCAATTAGTTTAGTACAGTTGTAGCTGTGTAACCTTTACTTCAATATAAACCTTATGGGGAATTTTATGATGGTTTTCTTACCACTTACACGAAAGTTATGATTTTTAAGGGCTATTGATTAGCGTCGACTTGATGATAGCGGTGAGTTTTGAGAATATTAGGTGCTATTGTTGTTGGTCAAAAGTTTTACTTTGTGGCTCGAGATCCTGACATATGTAGCCTCGTGCTGCTGTATTAGTTGTTTTATTGTTTTCGTTTTCCTCATTATTTAGAAGGCTTTGATTCAGTTTTGTTCCAGTCCATGGTTGGTTTATGGTATGAAGTCATTTGACAACTCCCTTTTTTCCTCTCAAATATTACTCCTTTTTTGCGCCAGCTTGTTTCTTAACTAGTGTGTCTTTACTTTGTAGTTTTGTTGGTTTTCACACACTCACCCCTCTTTTAACCTGTTCTGTCCCCAAACTGCGTTTTTCAATACAGCTTGCTATTCTTAGTTCCATTTGGATGGCTTTGGTCATTCTATAACTAGGTCGATAGCATGAAACCTTGTATTTCTAAGGCAATTGTTATTACATAGTCAACTGACATTTTCGGAGGACTCTCCTTGGTTAGTATGGCATTTGTGGTTCCTTGTTGGTTCCTCCATAGGATTTGCCCGCCGATTAATTGATCTTTAAGGGACCTCATATCATGTCTTTTTATTTTTTGATTTGGTATATAACATTATGCCCTCTAGATATTTTATGAGTATTCCACGCAAGTTCTTTGTTTACCGTTGTTTACTTAGTGTTTTTTCGGCCGTTTGGTTTTAACTAATTATGATATATCACTAGTGGTGATAACACTTAAGCAATAGATTTACATTCTATTGTGTACTCTATAGCTCATGCCGTGACGTTTTAATTTGAAAGAAGGTAATTCTTCCCAAGAACTAGTGTGATCTTCCATTTATAAAAGGTATGGATATGTTTTAAATATTACAAAAATTCTAGACACGGTTTAATTGTTTGTGCCACTGATTTTGTGTAATGTCTATTTTTTGTTTTTTTTTTTAAACGTTTATCAAGTTCTATTATAGTTGTGTAGTGTCAAAATATTTAGTTTCGATGCTAACCAGTATGTGTACACATTCTGCTTTGTTGTGCTTCGTGCCCACAGCTATTCTTGTTAACGCTGCATTTTGCATTCTGTAGATTTTACTGCGTATTATTATTATGCTTCCTTGTCTGTAATGTCAACTGTGATATACCTTGACATACACTGCATGTGTACCTGTTGTTCCTAACATGCAAGCCGACCGCTGTGGCCTAGCGGTTCTAGGCGCTTCAGTCCGGAACCGCACGACTGCTACGGTCACAGGTTCGCATCCTGCCATGGGCATGGATGTGTGTAGTGTCCTTAGGTTAGTTAGGTTTAAAGAGTTCTAAGTTCTAGGGGACTGATGACCTCAGATGTTAAGTCCCTTAGTGCTCAGAGCCATTTGAACAATTTCTAACATGCAGGGGCTTGAAGACGCATTAATGGGATGCCGAAACTGGCCGTGTGAATAAAATAACAACTTCAGAAGTCATCTGGCTGTTTGGTGATTTTTCTTTGGCAATCCATCAGGGTTTTCTAAAATTTTCAGTACCATGTAGTAACTACATTCAATATTCCTAGTAATAATTTTGCTCTTTGTTAGCCATTCACCTATTCTTGAGCATAAGGTAACTATGTAATGGCGTGGTGGCCCCCATCAGTCAGGAGAAAACTTCCACATAGGACAATCATGGGTGATAAGCTGAAGATATCCACACTATATGATTTTGGCTAGGACACCGAATATTTACTTACCGTTGATGTTCAACTACATAGCTCTACAAATTTATTTATCAGCGTACATATTTACGTAAGTGTGTATGTTGCTGTGCCAATTTATTTAATTGCTTGTGGTCAGGCAAAACATCTTTATTGCTCAGGGCTTTATCTGTGTATCTACACTCCTGGAAATGGAAAAAAGAACACATTGACACCGGTGTGTCAGACCCACCATACTTGCTCCGGACACTGCGAGAGGGCTGTACAAGCAATGATCACACGCACGGCACAGCGGACACACCAGGAACCGCGGTGTTGGCCGTCGAATGGCGCTAGCTGCGCAGCATTTGTGCACCGCCGCCGTCAGTGTCAGCCAGTTTGCCGTGGCATACGGAGCTCCATCGCAGTCTTTAACACTGGTAGCATGCCGCGACAGCGTGGACGTGAACCGTATGTGCAGTTGACGGACTTTGAGCGAGGGCGTATAGTGGGCATGCGGGAGGCCGGGTGGACGTACCGCCGAATTGCTCAACACGTGGGGCGTGAGGTCTCCACAGTACATCGATGTTGTCGCCAGTGGTCGGCGGAAGGTGCACGTGCCCGTCGACCTGGGACCGGACCGCAGCGACGCACGGATGCACGCCAAGACCGTAGGATCCTACGCAGTGCCGTAGGGGACCGCACCGCCACTTCCCAGCAAATTAGGGACACTGTTGCTCCTGGGGTATCGGCGAGGACCATTCGCAACCGTCTCCATGAAGCTGGGCTACGGTCCCGCACACCGTTAGGCCGTCTTCCGCTCACGCCCCAACATCGTGCAGCCCGCCTCCAGTGGTGTCGCGACAGGCGTGAATGGAGGGACGAATGGAGACGTGTCGTCTTCAGCGATGAGAGTCGCTTCTGCCTTGGTGCCAATGATGGTCGTATGCGTGTTTGGCGCCGTGCAGGTGAGCGCCACAATCAGGACTGCATACAACCGAGGCAAACAGGGCCAACACCCGGCATCATGGTGTGGGGAGCGATCTCCTACACTGGCCGTACACCACTGGTGATCGTCGAGGGGACACTGAATAGTGCACGGTACATCCAAACCGTCATCGAACCCATCGTTCTACCATTCCTAGACCGGCAAGGGAACTTGCTGTTCCAACAGGACAATGCACGTCCGCATGTATCCCGTGCCACCCAACGTGCTCTAGAAGGTGTACGTCAACTACCCTGGCCAGCAAGATCTCCGGATCTGTCCCCCATTGAGCATGTTTGGGACTGGATGAAGCGTCGTTTCACGCGGTCTGCACGTCCAGCACGAACGCTGGTCCAACTGAGGCGCCAGGTGGAAATGGCATGGCAAGCCGTTCCACAGGACTACATCCAGCATCTCTACGATCGTCTCCATGGGAGAATAGCAGCCTGCATTGCTGCGAAAGGTGGATATACACTGTACTAGTGCCGACATTGTGCATGCTCTGTTGCCTGTGTCTATGTGCCTGTGGTTCTGTCAGTGTGATCATGTGATGTATCTGACCCCAGGAATGTGTCAATAAAGTTTCCCCTTCCTGGGACAATGAATTCACGGTGTTCTTATTTCAATTTCCAGGAGAGTATTTATGACTGTAGGACAATTTTGCATCACAACAGGCACTTTAAGAGTTATCAACTACAAAGAAACAGGGGACGCAAATTATGTATCATTCAGCAGACGACTATGAAAATGCAGAATTATTTATTAAAAGTGTAAGACGATTTTCCCATACTGACATTGTGTCTATGCATGCTGTGAAGAAGAGAAGACGTAGCGAGAAAGAGCAATACTTAAGTCACTCACTTCCTTCGTCACTATGACATGACTTTCGGTGGTGTACTTCCCTTTTCTTCATTACTATAGCCAAGCGAATTTAAAACACAAATGTCAACAAAAGTCTCTGAAGTTGTGTGCAATGAAATCTAAAAAACTGCTAGGTGTGAGTAGGACCCGCGCTCCGAGGGTTCCGTACAAACTTAATTTTGTGTATAGACATTTGATCCAATCCTGAAATCGAGATTCTCTACGATTTTTCCTGTTATCAACATTAGTATCGCCAAGATATCGTCTCCGGGAATTCCAAGACTTAAGAGAGTGTTTTAATTTGAAGTCGAACAACAAATGCCAAAATATACTTTGTGTGATATAATTACAGATTAACAATTTTCTGACGTTTTTACTTTATTTGTTGCCAAATTTAATGATTCTATGTCAACGGAAAGTACGCTATACGTTTTGATAAGTGCGTTTGCGGGCATCAAAATGGCCGTCTTTTGACTATCCTGACTTTGGAGCTTCAATTTTTTACACAATCAAGCGACTATAGACCTTAGAATGTGGTGTAAATATGAGCTTCAAAGATGTACCCGGGGCAGACGGACAGGCAGTGGACAACAAAATCATCATACTGAAGTACGGAACGCTAAAAATTTAGATTAAGGTCAGTATGAAAAATATGATACCAGGTTTGAATCATTATCTGACGATGAGCTGAACCTCGAAACTCGTAGCGACATGTTTTAAGCATACATAAAATACACATAGTATAAAAGGATCCACACTTTGTTACTAACATCGGCACTGTAAAAACTTAACTGTCGTTCTCTAACCAAATAATGTTTACTGTCTATTATTAACACGGGTAATTTCCAAGAATGATTCCTATCGAAGTTGGAGGGCTCCAAACGATACATATCGAACGTGCGATAGTAAATCGATTATGGAAGTCTCGTGGCCCGCGTTACGAGTATATTTCAAGTTGTCACTACAGCAACGACAAAAGAAAGCGTTAGAGAAGCACTTCTAAATTCAAAGGAGATGACTTACCTTAGTCGTCGTCGGTGTTACCGTCTTGTGACAGTCCGCGTGATGTGTAAGTTACAGGGGCAATTCCTTTTTTCCTGTACCCAGGGTAAACTCGGCGAATATCGCGCAGGAATATCGGAAGACTGTCACATGCGTCGACTTCCCCCTGCAAATGCAAGTTGTGAAAGTATAGGTACTGGAACAAGTACAGTTCGTCCTTCTGTCCTGGGCACCCTTCTCTTTTTATGGTAGACTTGACAGACTTTCACAACCGTTCTATATTCTGAGTATGGACACTGGCGTCATCTGAAGAGACGAACTGCACAGAGTGGTTCACGAATTCGTTGTCGAACCCTTCAGCTTTGAGAGTCCAGTACGACTGAAACTCGTCTGTGATGACTTTTGTTCCAGGCAGTTTGAAATGTTTTATGAGACCCACTAAAGTCACCTTGTCTTGGGACAATACCCTCACAACGAAACACTTGCGGAATTCGCTTTCTATCCCACCGAAAACCTAAATATGATCTACTTCACTTTTATAAGCTCGTCCTCTTTGATTCTTTCGACTAGCAATATGAGATTCGTCTACTTCTACTGTTTTATTCAGTCCACCAATTGGCACACTGTCATTTGTCACTATCACTTAGCACACTTACTGGCAAAACCTGAAGTAGTCACACACGGTATTTGCCGATAACTCGGTTTCTGATGCTGTGGATTGCAACGTGTAATCTCGAATCTAGTACGACACAAGAATTACGCTCGTCTGAATCGATAATTTGGAGGACTGGAACCATGTGTTTCACCTGATGCTGGTTTGCTTTCCGCAAAGTCCGCAATGAAATTGCAACGTAATTTCAGTGTCCACACACCTCTTACGAAGTTTCACAGACTTCGCAGCACCACAGTCAACACAGTCCCTCCTTTCCTCGTCCGGCAGAAGTCCATATTTCCAGCAAAAATTCAAACATTTTTCGATGCTGGATAGGCATGGAATTAGAGTTTTCCATGTGAGGCATTCCGCAGAAGAATCGCTAGAAGCAGCAGATATTACACTCGCTATCAAGAGAAACCGTGTCGTTTTCCCAATGGAATCACAAACAATTACGGAGGGAATGTAATGTACACGAACTGAAGAAACAACGCAAAACTGATAAAAATGACGATCACAAACAAATGGTCATAACGCTCGCCACGAGACTTCCATAATCGTTTACTATCGCACATTCGATATGTATCGTTTGGAGCCCTCTAACTTGGATAGGCAATCATTCTTGGATATTACCTTAACACGTCAAGAGACATACTAATGGTGTTGTTTGTTGCAGGCAATTCTCTCGGGTGTGGCAAGTTTATGTGGGTGTGGAGGCTCTACCTCTTATACAAGTACACCCGGAGGAACTTAACCGCTAAGCCTTCTTCGTAAGGGTACATCATTAATTCTGAATACGCTGCAGCCAGCAGGAACCGCCGTTACCTGCGGTGTGCTGTCTGACGTCATGCGGTCCTCCAGAGCAGACGGCGCGCGACCTCGCCTCTGCTGCCTCCAAAGCCGCCCCCACCCACGCTGCCACCACCGCAGCCGCCACCGCCCCCGCATCTCTGACTCGTCCGCGACGTCCTTGGTGCCACGGAGCACCGTCCTCCACCTCCCTCCGGCCCGTTGAGTCACCTCTGCGGAACAGACCGGACCGTTGCTAAGCGACCACAACCCGGCGTTGCCTCGCAACGGTTTCTCTTGCAGCATCTGCAACGCTTGCCCATCACTTGCAGATTGCAGAAGTGACGCACGAAAGGTCTTCGTAATATTGCGGAACGAGGACGACTGAAAGTATTTCATTGGAATGGAATTTCACAGTTTAAGAAACGGCTTGATTAGTTTCATAATCCACCTTTTGTATCTTTTGCAACGCTATTTGACGGGAAGCACTACATCCGCATGACGTGGAAGCTACTGAAGAATAAAATGTATAACTTACCAGCTGCTGCTTAACGCACAAATTAGTGAACTGTTAGTTTTCATCGCATGTACAGGGTGTTAACTAATATGTGAGAAACCTCTAGGGAATGGATAAATGCCTCAAGAGGGAGCAAATATTTCATCACATAAATGGTTAGCTTTTTTTTTTAAATTCTATTAGTTACTTTGTTGTTGTTACGTGTTTACTTGTTTTTCCTACTTGGTTCTACAGGTACTGTTTCTTGTTAACTGTCTCATGATGGCTAAGTGACATGCTCAGAATGTTTACCATTACCCCCAACACGAGCTTCTAAACGGCAGGTCATGGACTTTCTTTTTCGCTCCCGTATTTCAGGTTGCTGCTACATCTGCTGAAATCTTTTCTGTACACAATGGCGGAAAATGTCAATATTCGCTGTAGGTTTTGAGTACACTAGGTCCCTTAAATGGTTCCACAAATAAATATCCAGTGCTTTGAGATCACGAGATCGACCAGGCCAACATGTTGTCTCCCCACGACCCTGCATTTATTCGGCAGACGCTGGTTTAAAATTGTTCTTGCTTGCAGAACTATATGAAGTAGCACCCTATCGTGCATGAAACACATGTTTTCGTGGAAGTGCAGTGGAACGTCTTCCACCAAACATTTAAATATTCCATTAAAATTCACTTTATGATGCTCCAGTCAGTGTTCCATGGGAAATGAAAAGTTCATTTAATCTGTATCCAGTTATTTCAGCCCGTACAGTAATGCTCAACTGCTGGTGATGTCTTGTTTCCAACACGGCAAAACAACAAAAGTGACTGTAACTACGAAAATAAAAGAAACTGGCCGTACGTATATCTGGAATTTTTTTCTTATTCATAAGTCCTCTGTCCATCCCCAGATGATCCTCACATATTAGTTTACGTCCTATACATGGTGATTCCCTGATGTTACAAACTTTCAGGAATGATGGAGAAGGATAAGCTTATCACATTGGGGTAAGGAACTCTGATCCGTTTCATAATTTCCATAAGTATTTAAGTAAAGTTACAAGATAATGACTAGTTTTCAATTGATCTATTTGTATGTGTTGACTCATTCCAAGTGTGTTTCATGATTGTAGTCTTCGGATAATATGCGCAATTACGAGATGCACACTTTTTCTGTTCTGAATATTTGAAGTAAGTTATCAATCTTTACACCACTCTGCTATCTTATCAAGATCTGACTGAACATTTCTTCAATTTTTTTCCAGTTGGGTAACTGCATCATCTGAAAAAAAGGCTGAGACTTTTATTATTATCTACCAGTTCATTAGTCCAGAGCTTGAGCAGTGAAAATACCGGCGCAGTTCCGTTGGGCACCCATGAAATAACTTCAGCATTGTCGACGATTCTCCATTTAAGACACCACTCTCTTACTTCCTCTCGGGAAATCTTCAGTACAGTCACAAATTTCATTGATACCCCCATGTGATAGTACTTTCATTTTATTGGTATTTGAGTAATGCGTTCATCAGATATTTTTCGCTCGTACAGGGCATACTTCTAAAGGAACGATATGTTTGTGGTTCTATTGGATAGAAAACGGCCGTATGTAGCTATGGCCAGGTATTGGAGCAGGTACTGTGTGCGCATCACAGGATGGCTAACTTCTCCGCGTGGCACTAACGGATAATAAAACTTGGTCAACAGTGTTGCATAGACGCTGGAACACTACAAGTTGCTGTGGTGTTGGTTAATAGCACACACACATGTTCCTCGGCTCCATCGTATAGGCACGAAGTTCGCATAGGAGTGTAAACCGTAAGTGGAGACAAAATAGTCATTTCAGCTATCAAATTGCGCTTCAGTGATGGACGCAAACATTTTAGATGCAGCTATATTGACATCAATCTTGCGGCTAGCATTCTTGAGCTGCATGGCGTAGAAACATGGTGTCATAGTACAAGACTCTACTGGATGAGACATGCTTATACACTCTCCTGTACTTTAGTTGCATTCTAAACAACAACCTCGGTGGCTATAGAAATAAGGAAATAATATTAGGACGTCACATACAACTGAAGAGACGGAGCACAAGGTGGGGAAGGCAGACTCGTCCCTTTTTCAAAGAAACCACCCTGCAAATTTTGGGAAACCATGGGACACCTAACTACGGGTGGTCAGAAGGGTGTCTTAACCTGGATCCTCCCAAACAGGGGTACACTGTCTTACCACAGCTTCACCACGACACAGGACATACAGCTCAAGAAACTATCCGTCCTTCACGCAATTCTAATCTCGCCGGACCATGTATTAGTCGTCTCCTTGAAACCGCACATAGGCTGCCTTGCACTATTTCAGTGGCTTTGAACTGGTACCAGGCGGTCATACGACCCTCTATCACTGACGTACATCATGGCGCTGAAGTGGTATGTAGGAGTCGGGTGTATAGAGTCAGTGCAGTAAGACGGATCGAAGAGGAGACGTGACGGAATATCAGAAAGAAGATATGGTCTTTGGGCGTGCCTGTGAGCACAATGTTTACCGATTTGTTGACGCAGGAACGCGTATACAACACATAGTACTACTCACAGTCGTCTAAAACGGCTAAGACTGCTCGTAAAAAGTTTCTCAACTGAAAGGGACCAACCACGAGTGTAACATCTTGTCGACGACAATGGGTTTGTAAGCCGACAGGAACGCTGCTTCGTCTTAACGAGTTTAGGGATGAACATTGCGAAGAGAGCTGGATCTTCACGATCTTGTGGATGCTTCGTCTTCCAACTTGATAACAGTGCTGATCATAGTTCATGTATCCACGAACACTGTTGCCGAAGGTTCTCATGCAACAACATGACCACTGCGGAAACGGAGTCGGTGAAGGACAGTGCTGAACACGCCAACGTGTCGACTAAATTTCGGACGTCGTTCATGTATATTTTCGGAGCATTTTGGCAAAATTGCTTCGCGGTCTCCGATGCCTGTTGCAAAATAATAATTTCATTGTGATTTACGTCGTTTATTACTCGAATTACCATTAATAATATAAATTTTTCTGCTGCCAGACCCAATCAATTGCTTCACGTTTATGTTAATGCATTGCAATGCGTTTCAAGCTTGTTTTGTGCATCATTACGCTTTAATCCACACACCGGTTGCTTAAAGAAAAACTGTCTTAGTCTAAATTAAAGTACATCTGTAATGCTGCTGCACTGACTATTGTGATATTTGAGGAAGGGGGTGGGGCAGAGAGTAGTGGGTGGCCTACAATCGTTGTCCATTGTTATCGTCTTCTAGTGTCGAGCTGTGCCTCGCTGCTGTAATTGATACCAGAGACTGTGCGAGGTACAGATAGTTTTGCTTCAACTGTTATGGTCTGATAATAGTGTGATATACTTTTTTATATTGTCGCAGAAGTGGTTGAGTAGGACAGTTACCGCGGCGCAGTGGTTATGGTACTAGACTGTTACACGGAGGGTCGTGAATTCAAAACTCACCTGCTTTCTAAAATTTTAATGTCTATATTCGGTTCGAATACATTCTAGAAGTATGCACAAATGTCAAGAGTCATTGTACTGGAGTGTACTGTAACTGTATATATACCGTATGTGTTCTGGCCAGAGGCAGTTTGTTCCGCGCTCTTGTGTGTGCAAGTGCTGAGTAAACCTTCGTCCAGTGAAGTTAGTGTTCGTTATTGATCTGATTACACCCTCTTCTACGTGACATTATACTGGCTGAAACGCTGGGCATTGGAACTTGTGACAGCGCACATTATCGACGACACGATGGCTCCCATCAGGCCACGAGAGAGCCGCCGTTTACGTGGCGAGAAACCCGAGCTCGAGCCATATTCAACAGATCGCAATCTACCGGAGACAGAAGAAGAAGAGGATGTTACGATGACAGCAACTGTGTGCCACCACTTGAGACATCCTTCCGGGTTCTCTGGTGACGATGGCCAAGATCGAAACAAGTAGCTGAAGGTGTATGAGCGTACAGCCAGATTTAACAAATGGAATGACACTGTGTGTTTGGATAGCGTATTTTTCTACTTGGATGGCACTGTCAATCAATGGTATGAGAACAAAGAGGAGAAGCTCACAAGCTGGGAAGTATTCCATTCGGAAATGCGCAGGTATTTCGGCGACACACAACGACAGAAGTGCAATGCTGAAGATAAACTAAAGTGCAGGGCACAGCGTCCCGGAGGAACTACAGCATCCAACATTCAAGACGTCTTGGAGCTGTGTAAAATAGTGGATCCTAGAACGAAGGAAGAAGATAAGGTTGCACATCTCATGAAGGTTGTTGCTGAGGACATGTATCAAGCCCTACTCCTGAAGGAGGTTTCGACAGCAGACGATTTCATAAAATGGTGCCAGTATATCGAGACAATGCATCAAAAAAGAATTACACGCAAGAAGTTTGAACGGCTTCCAAACGTCGTATCGATGTCTGTGATGGAGGAAGGAACTGATTTCACATGTTTTCTTCGTCAGATAGTGAAAGAGGAAGTTCATAACGCACTTGGATTGCACGGCGAGCAAAAAACCGTGACACTTAAAGAGGCCATAAGGGAGGAAGTGGAACAGACATTGTACCCAATCTCTCATCCTTCATTTCCGTTTAAGACGGTGGAAAAGTCAAGATCCAGGCGAAGTTACGTTCCTACAATGCAGCATGAGGAACCTGTTTGGGCACCAAGGAAGATTGACATCTGGAGGACCCAGGATAACCAACCAGTATGTTTCCACTGCGGACGGCCGGACTTGTGGTGCGCTGTTGTCGAGAAAGGCGGCGGATATTTGATGACGCCTCCGTCAGAAGACAGCAGACTGTTCTTAGCCGACGCCAACTCCGGGACGACGAAGATGAACAAGAGGATGTGGGTACAAGACGACATAGGTCACCATCGCCGCAAGCTAGCCGCTGCAGAGGGCGCTCCCCAACACGCCGGGCAAGGTCTTCATCGCCGTTTAGAAGCTCCAGCCGATCACCTAGCCGCCGCAACCTGGAAAACTAAAGGATGCTACCTTCCTTGGAGGTAAGGCGGCCAATGAGAAAAATCCTCCGCCGTCGATCACTACAAAAATGATAGGAAACTACGTCGATATTCTCATGGATGGCCAACCAGCCCAAGCTCTTGTGGACTCTGGAGCATCACATTCAGTCATTTCGGAGAAGTACCATCGCCAGTTGCAGAAAACCGTATTCATCGACAGCAAAACATCTCTACTGAAGGTGGATAATGGAAAATATGTAAAACCTATGAAGGTGTGTCATTCCTGTGGGTATAAGTGGCCATACACAGTCCCCGAATTCATCGTTTTACAAGAGTGTAGTCATGACGTCATTCTCGGATGGGACTTTTAAAAAGCTTCTCAGGAAATTACAGATTGTGGTCACTCGAAAATTATGCTAGACGAGATGAGATACTGTGAACAGGAAGATGCGCATCCGAGTGTGTGGAGACTACGTGTGCTGAATGAAGTGATCATTCCTGCAGTCAGCACTAGAAAGGTAACTGTCATGTGTCATGCCATGCATCAACCCATGGATCTTGTAGTGGAATGTAAGAGGAGAATGCCACTGAAGAATAACTTGGTCATCCCAGCCTCTGTCATCTCGTTTAAGAACTGATTCGGTGAATTGTGGATAGTCAACTGGCGCAGAGAACCGCAGAACCTTCCAAGACGTATGTGGGTAGCAAACGCTGAGCCGTTAATTGCCGAACAGTTGAGCATCGTAGAAACCTCCCATGCCGAGTCTGTGTGCGAAATTGGCACTACCACTACGAGACAAAATCTTCTAGTTCGACTATCACCAGATCTCATTAAGGAACACAGAAGAAGATACGTGCCATTCTTCAAGAGTTCTCTGAATGCTTCATTCCACAGGTGAAGAGCAAATTAGACAAACCGACAGTGAAGCACTGGGTTAGTACAAGAGACCATCAACCAATAAGCCAGAGAGAATACCATGTGTCAGTAACGGAACGTCGAATAATTCGCGAAGAGGTAGAGAAAATGATGAAGAATGACATCACTCAGCTTTCGCAGAGCCCATGGTCGTCACCAGTGCTTCTCGTCAGGAAGAAGGATGGCAACTGGAGCTTTTGTGTTGATTACAGGAAGCTTAATAAGATAACTAAAAAGGACGTTTTCTCCCTTCCACGAATTGACGATACCCAAGATTGTCTGAAGGAGTCTAAGTTTTCCCCAACCATGGACATGTACTCAGGATACTGGCAAATCGAAGTAGATGAGGCTGATCTTGAGAAAACTGCATTCATCATCCCTGCGGGACTGCATGAGTTTGGTGAATGCCGTTTGGTTTGTGTAATGCACCAGCAACTTTTGAACGGATGGTGGGTAATCTCCTAAGTCACCTGAGGTGGACGATTCGTGATCTATAAAGGAATTTTCTATTCCTAAAAGTATTAGAGATGTGAGAAGCTTACTCGGATTATGTTCCTTTTACCGTCGTTTTATCAAAGACTTTTGTATCAAAGCCACGCCACTCCAGGAGCTGTTAAAAGCCGATGGTAAATTTATCAGGGGTGGTGCTCAACAAGATTCTTTCGATGTGCCGCGAGAAGCTCTGGCGACTGATCCTGTACTTTGTCTGTGTGCTGAGAGAGCACCTACAGAACTACACACAGATGCCTGAGGGTATGGGATCGGTGCTGTTCTGGTGCGAATTTCGGATGGGAAAGAGATGGTTATAGCCTATGCTTCTAGGACACTTACAAAAGCCGAGAGAAACTGCTCAACTACAGAAAGAGAGTGTCTTGCTGTGATCTGGGCCATATGCGAATTTCGACAGTATCTCTAGGGATGGCCATTTACAGTTGTTACAGACCACCATTCACTTTGTTGGTCGACAAGTCTTGAGGATCCAACAGGACGGCTCGCCGGGTGGGCACTACGTTTTAAAGTGTACAAAAGTAGAAGAAAACACCAAGATGCCGACTGTCTCTCAAGAAACCCTGCGCAAGACCAGCAAGACTTTGCTGAAGATAGTGACTGTCGCGCTGCACACCGAGACCTCTCTTCTGAGCAGAAGAAGGACTCCAACATATCTCAAATTATGCTTCCCTTAAATCGCTCAGAGGATGTGAAACGACAATTTAAGGTAGTTAATGGATTACTTTGCAAGAAAAACTTTGATCTGTTTGGAAAGACCAGTGATTCCTAAACACATGCGCTTAGATGTTCTACAGAAATTCCATGACTCACCTGAGGCCGGACATTTAGGATTTATTAAGACATACGATAGGATCTGCAAGAGATTGTCCTGGCCAGGTTTATTTAGGAGTATCCGTCACTATGTGTCGTACTGTCGAGAGTGCCAGAGGAGAAAGGCAGTTCCTCAGAAACCACCTGGCCGACTCATACCAAATCCACCAGCCGAAACGCCTTTCCAGCGTGTTGTGATTGACCTCCTCGGACGATTTCCAAAGTCTGCTAGTGGTAACAGATGGATTTTGTTTTCACTGATTATCTGACACGCTATGCCATTACAAAAACCGTGAAAACAGCCGAAGCATTCATCGTGGAAGACATTGCATTAAAACACGGTGCACCAAGGTCGTTAATTACGGATCGAGGGAAAGTTTTCAATCGAATCTTGTAACAGAGATAAACCGTCGGTTCAACATCACTCATCACATGACGACTGCCTACCATCCGCAAACTAACGGGCTTACTGAACGCCTTATAAGACCTTGGCCGACATGCTATCAATGTTCATCAATGTTGAGCAGAGCAACTTCGTGACGTTTGCCTACGACACCGCCAAACAAGACACTACAGGATTTACACCATTTTTCCTGGTGCATGGGCGTGAGGCGACTACGACGATGGACACTGTGTTTCCGTTACATCCTGATCACGTGGACGCCTTATTATATCGACCAGGTGTTAAACAAAGCTGAGGAAGCTCAGCAGTTAGCTCGACTCCGCACGTTGCAGGCTCAAGAAAACAATCGCCGAAGGTATGACGCGAGCCACCGCCCTGTTGTATACCAGGCTGGTGACCTCGTCTGGATCTTCACACCTGTTCGGAAGGTTGGTCTCTCCGAGAAGCTCCTCAGGCGCTACCTTGGGCCTTATGAGGTTGTAAAACAGTTGTTTGTTGTTACTTATGAAGTTGAAGATTTCGACCTCGACACGAGGTGACGAAAGATCAGAGATACGGTCCACGTCCTTTGAATGAAGCCCTATATGGATCCTGAAACCAAGGGCAAATTAGAAGCTCCAACGACAGGCAACGAAGAGCGTAGCGGAAAAGGAAGTCCTAAGATCACCGCCAGGGCGATCATCAGTCATCGGAAGTCGGAGTATACAGGACCGATGACTCGTTCCCGGACTGTTCTTGTAAGGAGGGAGCAATGTCACAGAAGAAACTGAGTAGCGCAGTCCCTGTGGTATGCCGGTATGGTAGCTCAGCGTTTTCGGTTAGAGAGCTGCTTGGCCTCTGTAATAAAAAACTGAGTGGAAGGATCAACAACCGAACTTTAACGAATGTCATATGATGACCGCAACGACCAAACACAACGATCAACGAAAAAAAAAGTGGTGTAGTGGTTATGATACTAGACTGTTGTATGGAGGGCCGTGAGTTCAGAACTAACCTGAACTGTAAAATTTTAATTTCTATATTCGGTTCGAGTACATTCTGGAAGTAGCCACAAATGTCAAGAAACATTATACTGGAATGTTCTGTAACTGTATATACAGGGCGAAAAGTATTTAAACCGACAATCTCTGGGAGGTTGTAGGGGACATAAAAACAAATATTTTTCTCTAATGTCATTTTTTCCTATGAGGATTATTTAAACCGGTCAGGCCGTATTACGCTCTTCAGTTGTAGGCAACTGCTGTCCACCAGTGTAGTAGTGCATTGTCTCTGTTTACTAATGGAGCGATACACCTGGAGTGAGTACACTGATATGGTTGGTGCGTACTACGTAGCGCACCACAACGGACGAGCTGCACAGCGGGTTTATCAACAACAATATCCTAATCGCCGTATCCCGCATCATACGACCTTTGCTGCTGTGTACCAACGTCTGCGTGAGACCGGGTCACTTAGCAGATTACCTGGGCAGGGACGCCGTCGCACGGTACGAACGCTGCAATTTGAGGAAGCTGTCTTGCAGCATGTGGAGCGGGATCCTTCAATTAGCACTCGTGCAATTGCACGTAACATGGGGATGAATCAGACGAATGTAAGAACAGTCCTTCGAGAGCAATTGTTACGTCCATTTCACTTACAGCGTGTCCACAACCTGGAACCACTGGATTATCCACCCAGAGCAAAGTTTTAGCAGTCGTACCTGGAACAGTGTGAAATGCATCCTACATTTTCATCCTCTGTGTTGTTTACCAATGAGGCAACGTTCGGGCGTGATGGAGTCTACAACATGCACAGTTCTCATGTTTTGAGTGAGGATAACCCACATGCCACAGTTACTAGCGCTCATGAAGTGCGGTTCTTCGTTAATGTGTGGGTCGGTGTTGTTGGGGACTGTTTAATTGGGCCGTATCTGCTACCTAGGCCATTAAATGGCAGGCACTATTACAATTTTCTCTCCAGAGCATTGCCAGAATTGCTGGAAGACGTACCGCTCCCTACAAGACAACGCATGTGTTTCCAACATGACGGGGCGCCGGCACATTTCAGTCGTCGTGGGCGTCGATTCCTGGGCCGACGGTTCCCAGAAACGTGGATTAGTAGAAGTGGTCCTGTACCATGGCCTGCTCGATCCCCTCTGGACTTTTTTGTGTGGGGAGAGATGCGCAACCTTGTTTACGCAACTCCTGTTGCATCAGAAGAGGATCCTGGTTGCCCGGATAGTAGCAGCAGCAGGAACAATTCAGGGTACTCCTGGGGTTTTTGCCCGTGTCAGACGGTACGTGATCCGACGGTGTAACTTCTGTTGACGTTTCAGTGGAGGAATTTTTGATAATCTTCTGTAACTGTAATTGGGTTGTGTTAATTTGTTGTCTCTTGGTGATAAAAAAAGGGAAAAGTGTTTGTTGGTTTAATTAATTTGCCGCCAGAGAAATCTTCCTCTACCGGTTTAAATACTCTTCATAGGACAAAATGACATTAGGGAAAAATATTTGTTTTGATGTCCCCTACTACCTCCCAAAGTTTGTCGGTTTAAATACTTTTCACCCTGTATACGGTATGTGTTCAGGCAGGAGGCAGTTCGCTCCGCGCTCTTGTATGTGCGAATGCTGAATAAACCTTCGTTAAGTGAAGTTAGTGTTCATTATTCATCTCATTACACCTTCTTCTACGTGACAATATGTCTGCTGCACAATTACGATTATGACGTCTCAAAGCTTCATCTGAGTCGTTGGTATATTGGCGAAGCTATTGTTCAACATTACACCATTGCACTGTTTAATAATAACACTGTTTTCAACGTACTTTCACTGAACAATGGTTTGACTGTAGATGTAAACAATGTATCTTAAAAACAACATGGCGGCCTTACAGCCTATGGATGAGTATAGACTATGGTTTCTTCCTAGCGATATTTACGATACTGACAGTCTGGTAGTCGGTTGTTTCACATTGGCACATCTTAAAGCTCTAAAGACGAGTGAAATCCCAATGTTTGCGTGGTAGAGTAATTATGGTGTACGTGTACGTGGAGACAGTATTTGTGGAGCAATCGCCGACATAAGTGTAAATGAGGCGGAATAAGGGGAACCAGCGTGCATTCGCCGAGGCAGATGTAAAACCGCCTTAAGAACCATCCACAGACTCGCCGGCACACCGGACCTCGACACGCCTTTCCGCTCGGGAAGCAATGCCTTAAAATGTGTGCGTGAGAATGTGCGAAAGGGGCATTTTAACCGAATCTTGTTTTATGCTTTTCTTTAGTCATGCCTTATAGCTTCATTCACCTCTGTTTGTACACGCGATGGCATTAATTTGCTGTTGAGTGGTCTAACCCACATTTGAAGAACAGAAATGGGAACCGCTGAAAGTTTCAAAATTGCATAGATTTGGTTCCTCTGCCTGTAAAACGTTGCATGTGCCATTACTAACAACTGGAGATATGAAGTAACTGGAGATAAAAAAATAACTTTGTACTCAAAAATGCCTGCACTAAGTGGAATGTGCCGAGCGTGAGTGACCGCGGCGTTGAATGTGTTTCTCCTTTTCTTTCCTACATGCAAAAGGCAATAGTGTATTTCACTTCATTTCGGTTGTTTCCGAAGTAAACCATTTCTGCTCAGTGCTTTACGTTGGGAAAGAAAAGTAAGTTTTGAAGCGAAAAGTAGAATAGGAACTGAGAATTCAAGGAAAGTCATGCGTAAACAACAAAAGGGACTGCTGTTGCTCAGAAAGAACCATCACATCGTGATGTGAGTTGGAATCATTAGAATTTAACTGCATAATGTGGTGCATAAATGAAGTAAAACAAAATGTTGTGTAATGATGTTCCCGACCTAGAAAATATTGGTCGATTTTCTCGAAGCGAAATATAGGAAAATTTGCTCCTCGTTTTAACAGTGAGGTCAATACTACATTCTTTGTCATTCGTCAGAAATAAGTGAGGTGATACTGTGCAAATTTAGAGGTTCCTTAGAGGTGAAGCACGGCACTTACATCTTTTCCTAAACTCTCATTTTTTCATTCTTTTTTAATGAACTTATTGTGCTTTTGCAATATTTTTTCTGTTAGACTTTAAAAATCACTAGAAACTATCATAATTTCAGTATTAAAGGGTTCCGTATCTCATTCGGTAAGAACGTAACTTTATTGTCCGTGTGTCTGTGCAACGGTTTAAAACCCCACCTCTCAGCAACAAGTAAACGTATCAAGTTAAAATTTGTAGCACATATTAACGTCTACGATTCGTTGGCGGTGTAAAAAAGTGAGGCTTCTATGTTAACTTAATAAAAAGACACGGCCATTTACGTCGCATACTATGACACTCGCAAACTCACTTACCAAACCTGCAAGATACTTCCCGTTGACCTAGAATAATGAAATTCACCAAGAAGCGAGATTTCACAATACAACCAAAGAAAAACTTCGAAAATCGTTAATTTGTCACTATATCACACGAAAAAAATGGTTGTGTCATTTGTTATCAGAATGTCTGTCCGTCTTTCATTTTCTCAGAACCGGTTAAACCTATCACTTTGAAATTTAAGTGACGTACTAAGGCATATGGTTTCTTGCCGGTAGAAGAAGATTTTGCTTGTAATTCGATGCAGTCAGAAGATGCCGCCATTTATGACAGATGTTTTGATACTCGCAAACTCTCATTAAAACGTATAGGTAACTTCTCTTTGACTTAAAATCATGAAATTTGACAAGAAGAAAGGTTTCACAGTACAAGTGGCGCAATAAATTACAAAATAGTTAATTTGTAATTATTTCCCACGAAAAAACTTTTTTTCGTTTATTGTGCGACTTCGAACTAAAACACTCTCGAAAGCTTTGGAATTTCACGAATCACTGTCTTGCCAGTATCCTTGTCGATAACGGGTGAAAATGGTCGACATCCTAGATTCCCGTAATGGATTAACTGCCTACATACATAATTAAGTTTGTACGGAACCCTCTGATTGCGAGTCTGACGCTCACATGGGCTATTTTTTTCCAGTTTTATTATCGTTTTCCATTTCACACTTCCTGTATTTCCAGTTTCCAGTCTTCAGTCAGGAATACCAGCAGAAATCGATTGCGCCACAGATACTCCGAATGAGTCAGGCCGCATCCTGGTGCGCCGGTGAGCTGGCCAGCGGCAGCCGTTCCCGTGTACACAAGTGCCTGGGAAATGGCGGCCAGTATCAACACCAGGCCCCCGCAATCGCACGAGTGGTCGACTGTGAAGAGCGGACAAATTGAATAGCTGGGCGGCGGCCATTAGAGTGGTAAACTGACGCGCGGAGTTCGAATGTTTATACACCGCTTTTGGTTATAAAATGCCTCCCCTTGAGTTAGGCCACAAACATAATGCCTCATTTAAATACAACAATATACTTTTTAATTTATGAACAAACAGCAACTAGTCACTGTTTATGAATTTATCTTACGTGCTACATGGAATCTGCCGTAGCTAAAAGTTATGTACTGCCCCCCTTGCATTTTTCGTAGTTCATTTACGAATACTCGAAGATTTGCCCACTATATTAACAGATATTTTCTGACTCTACCTTGCTTTAAATTTTATGACGAGAAATGCGTCATATATGGCATAGTGCTTTGGCAACTCACGACCAAATTATCAAGTTTCAACCTAACCTAGACCATGAAAACACTACCGATCAAAATGATCAGAAGATATAAAATGGTATTCTGTCGGTCGGAAATCTTGCCTCCTGACAGCATGTAACCATTTTTGTAACAGCTGTGGTTTTGAGAAAGGAAACCTGCAAATAGATGCACAGACATTATGCTAATACCGTGTCACAAAAACATTTATTAAGCAAGTGCACTGATATAAATGAAACAACTTAAAATATTCACATACCTGTGAAATGTAATATTCGTTCCTTTGTCGAATTTATTTGTACAATTAATCGCTGCACAACTCTTCACCATTGTACTTCTTTTGACAGTAGAATTACGAGTAACAAATACTGTATGTACGCCCCAACAAATATACAACGTTGAATCAGGGTCTTCATAAACGACAATACTACACAACACATCAGACTACAACCACTATAATGGCGTCCAGCCGAAGGTTCAAATTATCCGGCGACTGCAGCGCCATCAGTGAGTCTAGTTATTTTTTACAAGGTCTTTGATCAACACTGAGCCTGCGGTCGCCTGGCTGCCTCGAGTGGTTTCCAAGCCGCCCGCCCGTGGCGCGCTGGCGGCGGTAATCTGCAGTCCGCAGGCGGCACTCAGCCGGCGTTGCGGTGTGTGCGATGCGGTGCCGGATCTGCGGCCGCGGCCTTGCCGCAAGGACGACCGCCGGCACGAAGTCCGCATTAAACCACGTTTCCACAGGCAACGAAACCTTAGGTATGCACCCCCTCCTCCTTCCCTCAGCACCACTCCCACCACATCTGCCAGCTAACTTACTCGTGGAGACACTATACATGGTCACTTAAGTTAGTGACGTGTTCCATGCTCCTTGATCATCTTCAGCGTGAACCTTATGATGTGGAACTTAGCAATTAAAACACAGAGTGCATCACACACACACACACACACACACACAGGCACGCGCGGGCTCCCGCATGCACGCACTCAGACGCCTGCGTCCGTTGCAAGACGGGTGCTTCGAGAAGCCGTTCACCAGGTTGACATTATATATATGCGAACACGCTAAAGTGCATGCTCACACACAAAAACCACTTTGACAATTCTCTAAATAGCGTGTTGATCCATCTTTGAAACCTAATAAAGCAGAAATTCTGCTCGCCAAAGATTCACCAACTACTTGGTAGGCTTCCTGAAACATGTAGCAAAAAAAAAAAAAAAAAAAAAAAAAAAAAAAAAAAAAAAAAAAAAAAAAAAAAAAAAAAAAAATGTGAAATCTTAATGGGATTTAACTGCTAAGGTCATCAGTCCCTAAGCTTACACACTAATTAACTTAAATTATCCTAAGGAAGGACAAACACCCACACCCACGCCCGAGGGAGGACTCCAACCTCCGCCTGGATCAGCCGCACAGTCCATGACGGCAGCGCCTCAGACCGCTCGGCTAATCCCGCGCGGCATGTAGCAACAGAGGTCACACAATTCCTGTGAATTACGGACTTTCTGAGTTTGGAGCTACTACTTGACAGCATCACAGAGGTTTTTCACCGGTTTCAAATAAGGCGATTTTAGAGCGAAAGACATCAACGTGTGTTTACTATCACGTTCCTCAAGTCACTGTTGCACGATGTAGGTGGTCCACTTTAACGTTCAAGCTGTCTGCAGCTGTCATGTGTCCTTCTGTTACTATCATAGATACCACGGAAGTCGAGGTGAATTCCGCCTGTCGCATAATGCTGGTCCCACTGACCTGCGTCCATTGCTAAGAGAAGCCATTCACCTGGAGGGCGGCGTACACAAACATGACCGTACAATGATGAGCCAAAACATTATGCTCATCTGCTTAATAGTTTATTTGTCCATCTTTGGAACGAAATAAACCACTGATTCTGTGTGTCATGGATGCGACACTTTCCGCAATGAGATTTTCACTCTGCAGAGGTGTGTGCGCTGATATGAACCTTCCTGGCAGATTAAAACTGTGTGCTGAACCGAGACTCGAACTCGGGACCTTTGCCTTTCGCGGGCAGGTGCTCTACCATCTGAGCTACCGAAGCACGACTCACGCCCAGTCCTCACAGCTTTACTTCTGCCAATACCTGGTCTCCTACCTTCCAAACTTTACAGAAGCTCTACTGCGAACCAATTCTTTATCCTTTCTTTCAGCAGTGCTAGTTGTGCATGGTTCGCAGGAGAGCTTCTGTAAGGTTTGGAAGGTAGGAGACGAGATACTGGCAGAAGTACGGCTGTGAGGATGGGGCGTGAGTCGTGTTTGTGTAGCTCAGTTGGTAGAGCACTAGCCCGCGAAAGGCAAAGGTCCCGAGTTCGAGTGTACGTCCGGCATACAGTTTTAACCTGCCAGGAAGTTTCATATCAGCGCACACTCCGCTGCAGAGTGAAAATCTCATTCTGGAAACATCCCTCAGACTGTGGGTAAGCCATGTCTCCGCAATATCCTTTCTTTCAGGAGTGATAGTTCTGCGTGGTTCGCAGGAGAGCTTCTGTAAATTTTGGAAGGTAGGAGACGAGGTACTGGCAGAAGTAAAGCTGTGAGGACGGGGCGTGAGTCGCACTTGGGTAGCTCAGTTGGTAGAGCACTTGCCCGTGGAAGGCAAAGGTCCCGAGTTCGAGTCTCAGTCCGGCACACAGTTTTAATCTACCAGGAAGTTTCATGCGACCGTTTGTTGGGAGATTTATGTAGTTATCTAGCCTTAGATGTCTACGCACACGTCATGCAAACGGGCCATTGATTTGCGTACTCGGTGATGGCGCCCAATAGTGACCCATATGGGTTCCATAGGATTTGCATCAGCCGTATTTGATCGCCGTGGCATCAATGTAATAGCACTGTTCTGCTGTGTGACGCAGACAATTATACTGCTGAAACATGACATCGCCGACGGGGAAGACATCAAGAATGAAGAGATGAAGGTGGTTCGCAGCTGTTAGCGTGTCTTCGATTACTACCATTGGTCCGATGCAAGCAAAGGAAAATGTCTCCCATAGCATAATACTGCTCCCACCGTCCCGCGTCCGTGACGCACTGCACGTTTCGAGCCACCGTTCAACTGCATGACGGCTTTTGTGGAGACGACCATCGACTTTCTTGTTAGTGTAGGAAAAATTTGATTCACGCGAAGAGCCGACACGTTTCCACTGATTGACGGTTGAATCCCGATGGTCCCGTGTCCACTGCAATCGCAAATGACGATGTCGTTGGGCCATCATGTGAGCACGTAGGGATGGTCGGCTGCGGAGCTACATGTTCAACAAAGTACGATGAGCGGTGTGCTCCGAAACACTTGTGCGTGCACCAGCATCGTGTTCTTTCGTCACAGACACCACAGATCATGATGCATCGTAATTTACAGCCTATTTGCAGCCCATACCCTCACTACGGTGATCCCCTGTCCGTGTCTGCTTCGCTTACATACTTTTGTTACCGCGTCACCTGTCCGAAACGTCACGAGGCTGTGTCCAGTGTCGCGGTAGGCACTGCTCAAACTGTTTTTGCTTATCAGTGTAGACCTTGTGGAACAACAAATGTGATTACTACGACCAGGCGAGACACTTGTATTGATTGTCGGTCTAATCTCGATGAGCCTGTACAAATTTTAATCGTAATGGACGGTGTCATATGGACAACATGCGAATATGCTGCAGGTCCTTGCGCTCAACAATGTTGGCTGAACAATGTGCTGTGGAACACTTGTGTCTGCACCAGAAATATACTCTGTCGTCATATCGACCACATACGACCCACCGATTCCGCTTTGCAGAGCTGGCAAACGTCCAACCTCCACGTTCTGTGTTGAGACGTGGACGTTCAACAACTTGTCGCCAATTCGTAATTTCACCATCTTTCAATATTTTTCTACGGATGTTCACTACGGTAGTACTCGAAAAACTGAACAGATTTGCCGCTCCTGGGCGCCGGGCCATAACAATCTGCTCATTGTCAATGTTGGCTATGTCAGTGGATTTCCCTATTTACCGACCGTATCGTCGCCAGAATTTTTCCCCAGCTCTGCTCCTATTTTATACGTGTCGTACCCGCAACGCTACCAGACACTTTTCGATATCGCGGCCGGTAGATGTTAAAATGTTTTCGCTCAGTAACGCGTGTGATTATAAACATACACAGTGCGTCAAAAAGTATCCCTTATCTAGAGAAGTACAATTGTGCTCATAAATTAAGGATAACTGCAGAATGTGGTGCCACACAACGTGGCACTGCACAAAACTGGCGCTAATAGCAGAGGCACATAGGGAACACACACGACACAGATCTGTAAGTTCAGGGTATTGCTGATAAGTTGAAAAAACCGTCCCGAAACACATGTGCTACAAAACGGTCAATGGTATGCGCCTTGCAGGTCTCCGGGCGAATAAACCATGTCTGTTCAGTCGTCTGTAGATTGTGTGTCTGGAGACAACTGTTCCAGTAGCTGCAGTAAGGTCCCGAGCAAGGCTACCTGCAGTACTCCGTGGCCGTCTGTGGGAACTGATGGTGAGATATCGGTCATCTTGTGGTGTTGTACACTGTGGACGTCCCGTACTGTAGCGCCTGGACACGTTTCCTGTCTGCTAGAATCGTTGCCATAATCTTGAGATCACACTGTGACACACGGAGGGCCCGTGCTACGACCTGCTGTGTTTGACCAGCCTCCAGTCGCCCTAGTATTCTACCCCTCAAACGTCATCTATATGTGTTCTTTGACCCATTTTCAACACACAGTCACCATTAGCATGTTTGAAAACGTCTGCACTTTTACTCGCTGCACCGTACTCTGACATGCACCAACACACTTCTGCGTATGTGAACTGCTGCAAGCTCCACCGTGCGACGACCGCAGTTCAAATGCACCACATGGTCATATCCCGAGGTGATTTAAACCCGCAAACCGCCCACCAGAGCGTTGTTACACCGTGTTTCAGCATTATCCTTAATTTATGAGCATGAGTGTAGTATGCACCAAAACAAAATAAAAATAAGCTCAAAAATGTGTACCTTAAGAGCTACGGGCACTTTTCATCTTAGAAACAGTAAAACAGATCTCAACTAATACCTGCTCTTTGCTGTTACGAACTACCTACACAATGCAATAAACAACCGAGAATACATTCCTCTCTTATTGTCCATGCATACAGCATGCAGAAAACCTGTTTGTTATTAATGTGAAGCGTATCTACAGTTCTGAGTAAGTACAGTGCGTACGTTAGTTTCATAGAAACGAGTTTCTAGTCTGATAATCTTGTCAAATGCTTTTAATGGACGAGATGGTCTGTTTGCGTGAAACCATGTAATAATTTTAGGAAAAACAGATTTTTTCTTTGAATGTTTGATTGAGTGGCTTGAGAATAATGCTTGTGTCAAGTGTAAAGTATACAATTTTTCCTCTTGGTTCAAATAAAAGTCTGCATTAAAATCCTTATTGTTCTCTCCCCCCCCCCCCCCCCGTCGAATTTAAGCAGTTGCCACTAATAAGTCGATCTGCTTTCATTCGCTCGACAGTACAGGTTTTGAGTCGTTAGACTGCATGAAGAGCTAGCATCGCGGCTAAAACAGAAAAACGCGGGACTTTGTTTTCAACTAAGTGAATAAATATTTTATGAAGTGACAAATCGTTGTTTTTAGAACATTTTCCCGGAAGCTTCACCGAAAACTTTCAACGTCATCATTAACAACCTTTACACCAATAAACTCGGTTATTCAGGAGCTTTCAAATTCCGTTGAAAAGTACACTGTGCCAATTAAAGACACCATAGTTGGTTTAGTATCTCGGATGATAAAAGAGTGAAGAGGACTAAACACGCAATAGAATTGTGTGTACCTATGCTTACTCTTAGATGCGGAAAATCGTGTCGCGACGTCTTCAATAGTTCACGAAATATGGAGTGAGCCAGTTTTTCTTGATTCATTCATTATAACTGACTCGTTTAAATTCAAAACATGTCCTGCCGCAAGAACCAGACTTTGCATGACATACTGGAAATTCATTGCAAGTAAAATGGGTTTTTTGGTACACTGACGAGCCAAAACATTATGAAAACTGCCCGCCGCGGTGCTGGACGCCGCCTGGTGTAGTTGGGTGCGTGACGCGGTGGCAAAAGTATGTAAGCGGAGCAGACACGGACGGGGAATCACCCTGGCGAAGATATGGACTGCAAATGGGGAATTCCATTGAGACAAGCGACTTTGACAAAGGGCAGAATATCTCAAAAACGGCGAAGCTGGTCGAATATTCATGTGCTTCTGTCGTGAGCATTTACAGAAAGAGGCAGAATGACAGTGAGGCAACCACAGGGCGCTAAATGGTTGGATGTCCACGACTCTTTACATAACGTTGAGTTCGGAGGCTTATCTACTCTGAAAAGTAGGGTAGATGGTGATCTGTGGCATCTCTGCCGAAAGTGCACGATGCTGGTGCACTCACAAGTGTTTCGGAGCATACCGCTCATCGTAGAGTGTTGACCATGGAGCTCCGCAGCAGACCACCCCTACCTACTCACGTGTTGACCAAACGATGTCTTGAATTACGGCTGCAGTGGCGTGACTACTGTGATTCGGCTGTCGATCAATGGAAACTTGTCGGCTCTTCGGGTGAATCACATTTTTGCTCCTTAGATCGACGGTCGTCTGGACACGGACGCAGGCTGGTGGAAGCAGTATTACGCCATGGGAGACATTTTCCTGCGCCTGCATGGGACCTGTGGTAGTAGTAGAAGACACGCTGACAGCTGCGAACCACCAGTATCCTTCCATGCATGATCCCTCCCCCGACAGAGATGTCGTCTTCAGCAGTATAGCTGTCCGTGTCTCGGAGCCAGAACCGTGCCACAGTAGTTTGAGGAGCATTATTGTGAACTCACGTTGATATCTCGGCGACTAAATTCACCTGATGTAAATCCTGTTGTTACATCAGGCGCCATCACCGCATACACAAATCAGCGGCCCGTTATTTACATAAATTGCATGACCTGTGCGTAAACATCTAATGCCACTAGCTCTGCAAATCTATCAACAAACTGTCGGATTCCTCATAACCGGAATCAGTGATGTATTCCGTTCCAAATACGGACAAACAAGCTACAGGCCGTCATAATGTTGTATCTCATCAGTGTATCTTCCATGACTTCAAGATTATAAATGAGATTGTTATCTAATTAAATGCAGTAGATGTAATACATACAGTTAGAAAATATTCACAAAATATATTTTAATTCATTTATCAATAATGTTAGGTTGATGTTGAAAATTGAAAATATGAAATCGAAAAAGTCGGGAGATTACCACAATCGTGATGGATGTCAATAAAAACCAATAAAACAACGAGCAAACAGTAGAGGAGTGTGTTAACCATAGAATACAACGTACGTAGGGATAAATGATGATTTCTAGACTTCAGAGTCACGTGAAGGAATCTGAACTATAGAGTGCCATAGACAGTTTCCATCATATCTGCTGCTTTTACTGTCGTAAAACATGTGTTGAGTTTTGTGCAGCATTTGTAAATATTTTGACTTCAAGAAGTTTATGTGCTGCATAACATATTAAAGCTATTTGGGAGTCGTTATTTCTTCAATTACAGTACTTTATGATGAATATAATTCTAAATATTTTTAAAAATAGTTATATAACGAGGGGACATTGAAGCAGTTCTGTACCTGTTGTGCACCAAGTTGCAGCTTGAAATGGAAGGTCTTCTATCATGGAACATGTGATATTAGCAACAGGCTGAGTCTATTTAACGTCTTAACAGTTTCATCTATCTTGAAAATGGAAATTTGTCTTAGTTTTCAATAGTTTCTCTTTCGCAATGTCTTTAACTTCTAACTGGTTTCTGATAATGCATCTCCTAATTTGATTTCCCTACCTATTTTGGGATGTAGTAGAGTAATAATGTAACAGACATTTAAGTACAGTAATGAAAAGCTTTTTCTCTGTTGCAACACATTTAAATTTCTCTAGGATGTTTGTAGATACATGACGATATGGTACCTTGGAATATTTTTCACAATACGAAAAACTTTTCTTTTCTGGAGCAACTTTTGTAATTTCAGAAAAAAGGCCGTAGCACACAAAAAATAAATGCTGTCATTTAAAACCGGAACAAGAAAATATACTGAAGTTCTATTACAGAGATGACTGGAGGTGAAAGTCTGTAAAACATTCTCGCCTGCTATTGATTGATACGCCACAAAATGGAGCAGCACGAAATAAATAAAAAAGGGTTTTGCTGTTTGCTTAAAAAATTCACATTCGATAGTGTTAATGAATTTATTACATTCTTCTCCTGTCTCCACTCTTTTTTTCTTATTTTTTAATTTAGTCTCCTTTGATTCAAGTTCAACCAAAACTATTTTGTACTGTTTGTATAAAGTACCTCACAGATTCGTCAATCAATTAGATGAATGTGGTGAACTATTATAATGCAGAAACACCCATTCCCGCCAAAGCAAAGTCCTTTTCGTCCCTCTCCATCGTTCAGCTACTTTCTCGAAGTCCTTCCCACTCGCAGGAACCCGACTATGGAATAACCTCTCCCTTTATGTTAGAGAACTTTTACGCGACTGTGAGAACATCTCTAGTTTCAGAAGAGAGTTAACCGACAGATCTACTGAAGCAACAATAACGATTACCATTGTCGCCCTCTGTATGCACTCGATAATCTTGTACACCTGAAATGCCTGGGCTAGCAGGGCAGAGCGGATTAGGTTGTGGAAAGGGGCCAAAATAAGTTCCTGTCAGTTGCCCTCAACATACAAACTTTATTTATCAACACAGAATATTACAACAAGGATGCAAAACACTCAAAATTTTAGTCCCCCTCCTTTGATTAACTTTAGATCGGCTGAAGGCCACACTCAAAATCCAAGACGCAAGGCCTATGCAAAAATTTGAAATACAAGGTTCTTCTGGAGATTTCAGCCAAAAATATCTTCTAAATCCTCAATCTAAACAGGCTGATGGCTTTAGTAATTTAATTTTAATGGAACTTGGCTGGAGGCCACATATTAAACAATAAGAAGAGTTTCAATAAAAAGGCAGAAGGCCTTATCTTGAAACATTCCATCCAAAATTCGGCTGAAGCCCCATACAAAAGCATAACAATCTTATGCCTTAAGGGCAAGACAACAACATTAATTTAAGAGATATTAAAACCCGGCTGAAGGCCCCATATCAGCAAATAATTTAACGGCTTAAGCCATAGAAAGAATAGTTTCAGTTTTAAAAGGCAGAAGGCCTTCTCTTAAAATATGTCATATAAAATTCGGCTGAAGGCCCCTATAAAGAATAACAATCTCATGCCTTGGCAAGACAAGAATATTAATTTAAGAGGTATTAAGGCTGAAGGCCACATATCAACAAAATATGTTTAACGGCTTAAGGCCTAGAAAAGAGTTTCAATTTAAAAGGCAGAAGGCCTTATCGTAAAACATCTCATGTAAAATTCGGCTGAAGACCCCATATAAAGGAATAAGAATCTCATGCCTTAAGGGCAAGACAAGAAAACTAGTTTAAGAGATATTGATACTCAGCTGAAGGCCACACATCAACCAAATAACTAAAACTCAGACAGAGAACTCACTATGTAACAGACACGGAACGGCGCTCAGAAGTTCCAAGTGTCGGCCTGAAAGTGTAACACTAACGCCCGTTTAGGCGAGACAGGCAGTCTCACCAACCATCTCTTAATTGGAAGGCAACCCAACTGACAGACAGCCGGCCGACCTATCAACCAAATCAGTTCCACTTGACACAACCAGCTAAACGACCACAAGATTTCAATACAACGACACACAGAATATTGGCGCCCACAACGACCAACAACACCTCAGCTGTCGACCTACATGCCGTGCTGGACAGCAACAACACAACAAGGAAAGTACACTGCCGAAAATTACGTCAAAGACCAGAACGTCAACGGACACAAGGCAGAAGATACCGCTGGCCAACTTCAATAGCAAGGAATAAATTAACTCCACAGGAAGACGGCTGGAATCTTAACCGACGTGAATACACACACGTGGTTGCTCACGGGAATGTCCCAAAAGCGACAACCAGGATCAAACGAAGAAATGTAAACAGTTGAGGCTCGATAGTAGATTAAGTGAGGACTCAACTTTCATGTCCAAGATCGGTGGGCGACGAACTTCGTAGCACTCGCAAGCAGCACCTCACACTCCAGCCATGCATGCAGACCGCCAGCGTCCCCGGCCAGAGTACGTGCGACGGAGATTTCCTTGCTGCTCCACGCCAACCGACCGAGTGCCCAGGCCCGGAAAGGACCAAATATACGTCGGCCGATGACACAACCAACCAAACGACCAACCAACAGTCGTCCCACTCCAATCTCCCTCCGTCGGACAGTTCATGTGTGTCGCCAGCGGTCGGCGAGCACTGGCTGTCAGCACCTCGCCGGCACTCCGTCCACGACTTCACTGCTGCTGCGTCCTGACTGCACTGCTGGTCCATCTCCAACTGACTGCCAGACACACGACGACCAGGAAATACTATCGGTCGCTCCAGAGATGGAACGACAGTGCACTTATCGATACCCGCTGCTACTGTCGCTCACGGAAAAGTAAGGCAGGAAGTTAGTGACGCCATTAAATGGAATAAGGAAACGAGGCGGCAGTACCGTAATAGAAGATGAGAAACAATAAATGGCATGAACATGAGCCGTGCACGGCTGAACATCGTTTTTATTTATTTATTTATTTTTGAGCAGATCTTCTTCATTTACTAGTATTTGTAGCTGGTGCTGTCTCCATAAATGTCCTTTCTCTAGAACTCACTTCATCAGGAAACATATATTTTTAACGGCCATAAATTCTTATTGTACCTGCTACTACCATTATTGTTATTATTTTTCAAAATTTCCTTTTGGGCCTGTGTCCCACTCCATATCGGGGTCAGCTGTGTTACTATGGATTTGGCAATGTTAGTGTCAGGGGGTGGCCAGATGACCTCCCTGTCGCCACCCCGCACATCCTGAGATAGAATCAGTGTACTCCAGCTGTCTGCATCTAATGTAAGCCACGAAATAGTGCGAACATTTTCAGATGGCTGCGAGTAGTGGAACTGAGGCTGGATGGGGGTACCAGCCCGGTATTTACTTAGTTGGATGTGGAAAACTGCCTAAAAACCACATCCAGGCTTGCCGGCACACCAGCCCTCGTCGTTAATCAGTCGGCTGGATACAATCCAGGGCTGTCACACGCACCCGAGTCCACAAAGCAGCGCATTAGAGCTCTCGGCTAATCTGGCGGGCCATTATTGTTACTATTATTATTATTTATTATTGTTATCACTATAACTGGCAGCAACAACAGTAGTAGAACAAGTACTGCCAGTATTACCTTTATCAGTCTACAGTCAGTATTATTTACTTGCATTGTCACTATAGACACTTAAATCATTTTCATACTATATTTCACATTAAAAGTGTTGTTTCTTAGTTAACTTTGTTGTAAAACTGTTACTTTATGTGTGAAACCCTGGTCTATTGTAAGACAGGGCGTGATAGCCCTATTCAGAGCAGGTTAAATAAATCAGTAAAAAATTTAAAAAAATATATAGCCTACATGAAACAGTCTATGAAGGAAGTCATTAAGTTGCAGTTATCACTCAGAAAAAGTTAGATATTATTTGCAAGTAAATTTCTGCTACAGTCCTGGTATACATCGAGACCCCGCACCACAGTACCTCAGCAGGTCGCTAGATGGATCAATCAAAACACAACTGTGCAATCCGCTGATAAAGTGGAACACCGTGCGCTAATACGTCTTACGCTTTTCAAGGGTAACATTGCTGCAACAATCCATGCTAAGATGATAAAAAAGTACTACGACAATGCGCTAGCATATGACTCAGTGATTAGCTAGCGGAGACGCTTCCAGTGCGAGAAAACAATTTGGATGATGAAGAACGAAGTGGAAGGGCACTTCTTTGTAAGTAACAAGGAATCTCAAGTGAAGTGGGGGCCCTGCAGTTATAAGACCGATTTAGCCCAAAAGAAACGATAGTGAGAAGGTGAATATGAGATATGGATCAATTTCCATCATCTTGCACGACATTTTACATACGAAAATGGTCACCGCTCGCTGGATTCCATAATAGTTCACAACCATTCAAAAAGCCCTCAGAACAGTGACGACTGCGGAAATGATTCTGCTGACTCAGGCCAATTCAGATGACTTCTTTATCCGCACGATCATCGTGAACGAGTACTGTGTACTTGACTGTGACCTCCAGACAACTGAACAAAGCAGACATTTGAAACATGTGGATTCACCATCGTCGATGGCCGAACCATAACATGGAAAGTTGAAGATGTGTGTATTCTTAGACTGACAAGTTGTGACACCAGGATATAATGCTCATAAAAGGCAAATCATTACAGGGCCATACTACTGAAATCTCCTGACGAAGTTACTGTAGGCTGTTAAGACGAAGCGTGGAACGGTGGTGTCGAAAGGGGTGTTTTTGTGGCACGACAACGACCCAGCTCATGCTGAGCCCACCATTGATGCTTCCTTCGGCTATCAAATGTTGCCCACAACCTCATATTTTTCATACTTGGAACCGAGTGCCGTTTCGATTTTTTTTCTTTTGCTTGGATGAAGAAACTATAGCTTGGTATGCATTTACAAACGAAAGATACAATGATTCTCAAGATGGACCGTTTCCTGGAGAGTCAAAATGAATACTTCTACAATTAAGGTCTCAGCCGACTTACTCATCGTTCACAACAATATGTCGCATTCTAGGGTGAATATGTAGAGGAGCACCCACACCAATACCTAGTTTCATGCCCTCAGACTGGTTTTCCGGCGTGATAATTAAAACTTTGCCTCCTAGCACTGAATCGAGACTGCCCTGTTCTCTCCCTTTCCGCCGGCCGGGATGGTCGAGCGGTTCTAGGCACTACTGGCTGGAACCACGCGACCGCTACGGTCGCAGCTTCGAATCCTGCCTCGGGCATGGATGTGTGTGATGTCCTTAGGTTAGTTAGGTTTAAGTAGTTCTAAGTCTAGGGGACTGATGCCCTCAGAAGTTAAGTCCCATTGTGCTCAGAGCAATTTGAACCATCTCTCTTTCCATAGTCTATTATGTATTTAATTTAAATTCGAATACAGAATTCGTAGCTCTCCGACTCCATATAGCGATGTGGTGAACTTCGTAGGGGTCGATCTTGGGCTTTCACTTTTTTCATTTTTAGTAGATTAGTAGTTGGTCGACCTAGAAAAAGACTTCGATAGCGTAAAATGGTGCAAGATGTTCGAAGTCCAAAAAAAATAGGAACAAGCTATATGAAAAGACGGGTGATGCACTGTATGTACAAGAACCAAGAGAGAGCACTATAAGTGGAAGATCAAGAACTAAGTGCTCGGATTAAAACGGGTGTGAGATTCAAATGAGAGTCTTAGCCCCTACCATTCAGTCAATACATCGAAGGAGGAACGACGGAAATAAAAGAATGTTTCAAAAGTGGGATTAAAATTCAGAGTGAAATGATATCAATGATAAGATTCGCTGATGACACCACTATCTTCAGTGAAAGTGCACAATAATTAGAGTATTTGATGAATGGAATGAACAGTCTTAATGAGTACACAATGTGGATTGAGAGTAAACTGGAAGAAGACAAAAGTAACGAGAAGTAGCGAGAAACTTAGTATCAGAATTGGTGATCACGAAGTAAGCGAAGGAATTCTGCTACCATGGGAGCAAAGCAGCCCATGACGGAGGGGGCAAGGAGGACTTAAGAAGCAGACTAGTACTGGCAAAAAAGGCATTTCTGGCCAAGAGAAGTCCACTGGTATCAAACATTGGCCTTAATTTGAGGAAGAAAATTCTGAGGATGTACATTTGGAGCACAGCACTGTATGGCAGTGAAATGTGGACTATGGGAAAATCGAAACTGAAGATTGTCGAAGCGTTGCTTGAGAAGTGTGTTGATAATCAGATGGCCTGGTGAGATAGGGTATGAGGAGGTTCTTCGCAGAATCGGTGAAGAAAGAAATATACGCAAAACATTGACAAAAAGAGGGCAGGATGATAGGACCCGTATTAAGACATCAGGGAATAACCTCCGTGGTACTACAATGAGCTATAGATGGTAAAAACTGTTAGGGTAAGACAGACATAGAATAAATTCGACAAATAACTGAGGACGTAGGATGGAAGTGCTATTCTGAGACGGAGAGTTTCGTGCAGGAAAGGAACTTGAGGCGGTCGCATCAAACCAGTCAGAAGACAGAAGATCAAACTTTTTTCGTTCGAACTTTTACATTTGGCTTCATAAACAAAGCGTAGACGACTACAGCTGCACTGTAGTTTTACTGCTGTCTCCAGGTCCTACTACAATCTCACAGTCGTGTAAACGTGAATATAGCCTTCCGAAGCTTGATCGTCCACGAACAAAAGGTAATATGTTATTGCGATTAATGTTTGCAATAAGAGGAAGGGTACTTCTTTTCTCTAGCTCGATAAAGACTACGAGGAGGCAACAGAGAAGTATTTGAGGAAATCATTTTCGGTCTGTCCTGTAAAGCGTCGCATCGACTGCAGGACAGCTCCACGCCAAGGAGAATTCATTCGTGTACAGCGTGATAAATAGCCAAACCCAATTATGTGGCCGCTTCTGAGACAGTAGTTTCCGTCGCGTTCGGCTATTCTCTAACCACGATTATTTACAATCTCAGTACTTCCTATAAATGCATTCAAATTATTGAATACAAACTCTACGCATCAAATTTCAAGAGGTACAAACTAACTAGCCATCCGCAAGCTTCTCCCCCACACTTTCCAGCACTGCAGAAACAAGGAGTCACGGGTATCATTGTGAACGTCTTTCGTATACATATCCTTCTAATATTCATAACTACAGACGAGATGCCGGAAAATTGAATAAAGATATCTCTGTAATGCTTCAAAATTCCAACCTGTAGTGGAGAGAAGTTGGGTAGGCGTTAGATATCTCTTACGACCTAATCATGAAAGTAAAGCATTGAAATCTTAATAAAAATGGATGAAATCTTTAATGATGATGACGCAATAATATATAAATAATGAATTAAACTTTAACACACATATTAATTTATTTGGATAATATTGCTGCTTAGAAAAATGACATCTACATTGCCAAAACTGAAATGAGTGTTGATGATGAAATCCATTCTCCGTGTAGACAGGTTTTCCAGCACATTTGGTTCGTCGCGTATGTCTTCACCTTCGAGTCTTCCAACTGCAGCTGCGTCCACTCCCAGCTTATTTTTGGCTGTGAGGTGTGTTCTTCAGCACCTGTACTTGCGCAATTCAAGGCCATTCCGCCAAACATAAGTCCAGACGGGCTTCGGCTGAAGCCTGTTAAACGGCACGTAATGAAAATCGTGCTCAGAGAAGTACATTCAGGAACGGACGCCGTGCGTGAAAAGTCACAGCAGCCACTAACGTGGCTTTCTCTTTCTACGAGCCCTGGCTTGTACTCGTGTCGTCATTTGTTTTTATTGCTGCTAATTTGAATTCTTTACTAAGGTTCGCTGAATGAAAGGCTGAAAATTGCGGCGACAAGGTCTGGTCGAATATTATTTTGGCGTTAATAAACAGCTGCAGCGTGCTTCAACCTCTGCTGATGTTGCTGCCGGAAATTACTGTACAGAGTCATCTGGTAACGTTACGTATGGCGTTCTGTCGTGACGAAATAGGCTGTAATCAACACTGTCTATCGTATTATAATTGTAATCTGCTTACGAGCAAAACTAACAGAAAGAATAGCTTGGGTTTTCGAGGCAATGGGGTAAAGAGTGCTCTGTTGCATTTTTGATATCAAAATTGGTGTGCAAAGCAATTAAATGGATCACTTAAACCAACCCTGCCCTCCTCTCCCCTTAACCTGTTGTTATGGTAAGTAGTTAGTTTATGACCCCCTAGGGGCCATGTTCCCCTGGGGATAATCCATCCTTCTGGGAACCCTCCTCCCCACCTCTCCATCCCCCTTCTCCTCCCCCACCCCTCTGGGGAAAGGTATTGTCGCCCCTCTCCATTTCAGTTCTGGGCCACTTTTTTTCCTCCTGGGAAATCCCCCAGCCACCCTCGCCCTTCCCACACTCCCTCCTATCCACCCTCCCCACTCCAATTGGCTATGCTGAGCTGCTGAAGAGGAATGACCTCATGACGAGAAATTCAAATCAATGTCAATTGATACAATAACATATTGTTCAATAATGTTCAGTTTGTATATACTTCATTTAATCAGTTTGTGGGAGACAGGGTGACTCCCCTCCCCCTTTCTCCATGATATAATAACTGTAAGCACCAAGGAATGGAACGAATTGTGACATATTACTGCCATTTTGGGTTGCCAACATGTGTGTCTGCTGGCCAGATCGCAGAGTGCTGAGTGTGTGCATTTGCACACTGTGCAAGTTGGGCACATCTGCCAGCTGGGCGCCACTGGCATCAGGCGAAGTACCGAGCACTGCCAGCTCCACTCAATGTGAAAGCCTGGTGGCTAATGGAATGCCCAAGATAATACATGCTAGCACATGCCACGAGTGTTGCCATGCAGCAGCCAGTGGAACTATTATGTTACCCCACATGCATGCAGCTTCTGTCCTTTGCACCATGAAGGGAAATCTCTATCAGGGCTGCAAGGGGCTACTGGTCTGAGCTGATACACTTGCTTACCCACCTGAGGGACCTCCCATTATTTTCACGGTCGTGAACAAAGTATCAGATGGTGGCATTCCTTTGGCCAGGAAATTCCAGACTTGCTTCCTCTCTCTCTCTCTCTCTCTCTCTCCCTCTCTCTCTATCTATCTGTCTATCTATCTCTCTCCCCCTGTCCAAACATCCAAACTGAGGTTTTCACTTCTCATCAGAGTATTACATTCCTAATGGTTAATACTGAATAAGTCAAGATGTGTAAAGCATATCCCTCACCACAATCATCTTCATTCTGATATCATCCATGATAATGTCAGTGTGCCAGTGTCCTTGTCAGTGCATCGAGTTTTCGCTAGCACACTCACCCATGTCCACCATGAAGCGTTCAGCTGCAGTAAACAGCAACAGCGCCAAAGGCAACCACCCTGATCAATTTGAGGAATGGGAATTACTGGGTAAGTATATATTCAAATCGACAACTGTAACTTTTCTTTTTTACTATTGGAATACTCGGTGATGTCGGACACTTTTGAAGAGCGAATCTCATTCACTAGTATGGAGAACCCAGGAGGAAGGTTCCATGACCCTGTATGGTTTATGGAAGCGTGCCCTTCTATTCTGGAAATGAAGTTCCTCAAGGTAGTTAACGATCCACAGTATCCCACCACTGCCGGCCGTTGTGGCCGAGCTGTTCTAGGCGCTACAGTCTGGAACGCGCGACAGCTACGGTCGCTGGTTCGAATCCTGCCTCGGGCATGGATGTGTGTGATGTCCTTAGGTTAGTTAGGTTTAAGTAGTTCTAAGTTCTAGGGGACTGATGACGTCAGATGATAAGTCCCATAGTGCTCAGAGCCATTTTAACCATTTATCCCACCATTCATTGCAGCTCTGTGCTGTGCATTGAATTGTCATCCCCCTCCCCCCACTCCAAACATGCCTCTGATTTTGAAAGACAAGCCTCCACTATCTTTGGCGGGGAAGTGGTGTGATATCACAGAGCACATCAATCACCAAGTGGTTTCATGAGTCCACCTTGAGTGCTAAACTGTGCCGGTTTTCTGAGATGGAAGTTAGAGGTGTGGCTAAAGCATTCAGCTAAATAGTACACCTTGACATCCATACGCATGTCTATGATCCAGAAACTAGAGGTTCCAGATATATCAAGCTTCCTAAGGATATAGCTGACAAGAAGGCATGTAGTAACACCAAAAATGAAAGCGATAATGCTTGTCTTAGCGGTATACACGTTCCTAAGTGTTATAACTCTGATGGTATCGAGTTCGCTGTCAAGATCCAGGAGATACCTAAATTTCAGGCACAGAATACCGGAATATCTGTTCATGTTTATGGCCTGAAGTAATTGAAGTCAGGTGAGCAGAATAAGCTGGATAAACATACAATCATCATTCAAATAACTTCCGGGAATTCAGCCAGGTAACACTTTCAGCGACCGCCGATATTTCGGCGGGAGAACACCCCGCCATTTTCAAGGCAAACTGCAACGGACAGGCGACGTACATGCAAATTTAATACCTCGGTTCTCGGACCCAAGCAGGAAAGATAACACACACACACTGAACACTAGTGCCACCAAAGATGGCCAAAGTCAGAGCTATCGATAGTGAGACTATGAATTCGCAGGTGAGGTAGCATTGAGTCTGTCCCTCTGTTTCTTGACAAGGGAGAGAGCCGGATTCCAAACAGAGTTTAAACAGAAACCTCCATCCCTGTTAACAAGGTTGCTCGCTAATTTAATCTCAACTGCCTCCCGAATCACACTGTCTCAATAGCTGGACGTGCACGCCAATATCTCGGTGTTATTATATAACATGGAGTGACCAGTATCCAAGCAATGTTCGGCAATAGCAGATCTATTTGGCTGCTGTAATCGTGTGTGCCGTTTATGCTCAATACATCTGTCCTCCACGGTCCTGATAGTTTGACCAATATATGCCATGCCGCAGCTACAAGGGGTACGATGTACACCCGCCTTACGCAGTCCAAGATCATCCTTAACGGAACTCAAAAGTGCTCTAATTTTAGATGGTGGTCGGAAAACACATTTCACATCGTATTTCCGTAAAATACGACCGATCTTATTGGACGTGTTTCCTACGTAAGGCAAGAAGGCAGTAGACTTAGGTGTTGACTCAGAACTATCATCAATCACCTGATGTACAGTTGGTCGATAGCGCAACGCACGTTCAATCTGTCTATCACTGTAACCATTTTGACGAAATGTAACTTCGAGATGGGACAGCTCAGCTGGCAAAGTCTCAGCGTCAGAAACGATATGTGCCCTGTGTACCAAGGTACGAAGTACCCCTTCACGCTGAGCCGAATGGTGACAACTATTAGCTTGTAAGTACAAGTCGGTGTGAGTACGTTTCCTGTAGACTGCATGTCCCAATGATCCATCATCCTTCCTCCTAACCAACACGTCGAGAAAGGGAAGGCAACCATCCTTTTCCACCTCCATCGTAAAACGAATGTTCGGGTGGATCGAGTTCAGATGTTCTAGAAAGACATTCAAATTCTCCCTACCGTGAGGCCAAACAACGAAGGTATCGTCAACGTATCTATAGAAACAGGCGGGTTTTAAAGGCGCCGACTCCAATGCAGGTTCCTCGAAGTCTTCCATAAACAAATTTGCGACCACAGGAGACAACGGACTACCCATCGCAACTCCATCTGTCTGCTCGTAATACTGGTCATTAAATAAAATGTAAGTGGATGTCAACACATGCCTAAAGAGATTAGTTAAATCAGCACCAAACCTGGCTTCAATTAACCGCAACGAATCAGACAGAGGAACACGAGTGAAGAGAGAGACCACATCGAAACTCACTAAAATATCAGAGTCATTCAGCCTCAGTCCCTCCAAACGACGTAAAAAATCAGCTGAGTTCCTGATATGATGTTCACACCGTCCTACTTGTGGACTCAACAGAGATGCAAGATGCTTGGATACACGATATGTCGGGGCGCCGATGTTACTCACTATAGGCCGGAAAGGAACCCCTTCCTTATGAACCTTTGGAAGGCCATATAACCTAGGGGGAACCGCACTATAGGTGTTAAGCCTCTTAATTGTGTCCTGCGACAAACCACTTTTCTTCAGGAGGCTGTTGGTCTTTCTCTCAACACTTTTCGTGGGGTCAGCATCGATTCTGCGAAATATCGGCGGTCGCTGAAAGTGTTACCTTGCTGAATTCCCGGAAGTTATTTGAAAGTTGTATACGCCAGGAGAAACTCAGGTCTCATACAATCATCAGAACAATCCATTTCTCAAAATTTCTGGTGAGTGTAATATGCTGCTGTTCCCAGATGAGGGAAATGAACAAAGACAATTATCATTGCTGCTGGATCAGGGATATGTTCGACTCATTACATCCCAAATGAGTGTACACAATGGTAAATAGAATATTTGCTTAAGGTGCCTGAATGTCTTTTCCTTAGAGAAGTTATTGGAAAAGCATGCAGTAGACTGCGCTTTCAAATACCCAGTACTTGTTATTATGCCTGCTGAAGAAAATAAATTCATTAATTTTAAGAACACTCACCATCAGCAGCGATGCCCATTTCTGGTGTATGCCGACTTCGAGTGCCTCCTTGCTCCAGTGACCCGCTATGGAAACGACCCTACAATCTCTCTTACTACCTTTACAGAAAAACACATACCATATGTGGCGGTGTAGCAGGTTGCACCATCCTATGATTGAAGTATTATCTGATAAAAATCTTATATTGGGGATAATCCTACGATTTGGGCCTGCCGGAGTGGCCGAGCTGTTCTTGGCGCTACAGTCTGGAACCGTGTGACCACTACGGTCGCAGGTTCGAATCCTGCCTCGGGCATGGATGTGTGTGCTGTCCTTAGGTTGGTTAGGTTTAAGTAGTTCTAAGTTCTCGGGGACTGATGACCTCAGCCATTTGAACCTAGGGTTTGGCTCCTCACTGAGCTCTAGGAACTTTCATGGGAGCTTGATAAGCTTTACAGCGAAAACGTCCCCATGACCAGATTAAAGGAGAATGAAGATTTGTACAACAACGCAGCTGATTGCCATTAGATAGAAAAATGGAAACTCCTCGCAGCGACTACTGTCATCTTAGGGGAAGCTCCATAGCGCCGCCCATAATGCGTGCAACTTGAGGTATCAATTATCGCTATATATACTCATCTCTTTTCGTAATTTGAGCAGGTATGACGCTCACTTTCCAGTTTGCAAATGATAGAGCACAGCAATCAGTCATCCTTTTTTTGCAGATTTTATTTCGCAAATATAGATTTCAGCTAGTGCCTAGCCATTATCAATGCACTATGTCATAGTATCAATGCATATCAGTTCTTCGGGCGTCTGTCACAGTTCTTTCAAGACTACTTTCTCATTAGCTAATTTCGGTTTTTAGAAGAATCTGGTCAGTGTTCAGCCTGAGAGTACTGAAAAATGTATTTCATTCTCCAAACACATGACGCCAAGAATTATGCTCCACTACCTTGACTCGCTGCGTTTTATTAAGGCAACACTCCAGAAACTTGTTGAAACTCTGCCTCAAAAGGATTTGCACATCACTCTAGCTGCATTCCCCAACAGGAAAAAGTTTCAACTTGTGACGCGGGAGATGTTCTTTCCATATAAGTATTTGTATAGTATGGCAGAACTCAACAAAGCCAAGCTACTCGACATAACTGCATTCTCCAGCAACCTTACAGGCGATGTCATATCGGACGCAGAGTATGAGCAGGTTGTAATGTGAGGTGGTAATTCAACATTTCGGCTTTAGAGGACTATGTGCAGCATTATATAGACATGTAGGTGAGCTTGCTTGCGGATGCTTTCGAGAAATTCCGAAGTCTATACATGACCACATAGCTTCTGGATCCCAGCTATTATTACACAGCATCTGGGTTGTCATGGGGTGCTAACCTCAAGAAAACGAAGCACTAAATTGAACTATTGACTGATACTGACAAGCTCCTTTGGCTTCTTTGAGCGAGGGATCCCTGGTGTACTTTGTCAATGTGTCCATAGGCAGTCAAAGGCAAATAAACCACGTAGGGTTAAGATGTTCAACGCATCCCTCAGTTTCAGTTATGTAATGTACTTGGATATTAGTAACCCACATGGGCACGTGTGCTACCGTCACTGCCAAGTGCCGTGTTACGATATTGCCTGAAGAAGTATGCAAGAATTTATACAGAAAAATGGAGGATATGGCTGCTGAGTCTAATGGGTATGTGTTGAAGCCAGACCTCACACATCCTATTAATTAGCATGATATGCGCACTCATATGCCACTGTGTCCAGAGCAACTAGTTCTGCAAGGAGAATCCATCTAAAATATGTTGACAACGGTGGGTAGTAAGTGGAGGTATATTATTCACTACTGCAATCTCTAGCAGTGGCTGAGATTGGGGATAAGGCTGGATAGAATCACCTGGGCTACCTCTTTCAAGCAACCACCTATTTGAAGAAGTATATTGATCTCAATACAATATGAGGGTTTCCAGGATGTGTAACTTAGAGAAATATTTTTTTATTGCTCAATAAATCAATTTTCAGCAAAACAGTGGATAATTTATGTGAAAATCCTGAAATTTTGATTAGAACCGAATGGGGTGTTGGGGCGCAAGAAAATCAAATTTTGAATGGGTCACAAAGTTCACCGAGAGCTTTGTTGGTGTTGAGATGGCGAAGTTGTGGTAGAGTTCACGAAACCTACCTATTTGGGGATGTGCATACCATATGTGTCAAATTTCCACATGTACTGCTTTCACTGTGAGTTTGCGAAGTCCCATTTCGCTGATCCTAAGTTACGTTCTGTCGATACAGGTAGTTTCAATTATTGGGTGTGCGTCATACAGCTTGGAGAGCCCGCCCTATGCAAGACAATTTGTAGTGCCTGAATAGTGGTGTTCACAGTGATCCACCACAGCTGCAACATATAGTACAGCGAAGTACTATTCGACTGAGAGACATGAGGTGGACATTGTGCTGAAATCTTAAATCAGTTTGTCACCTCATTTGTGATACTGAGATTGGAACTCTCTCATACTCACACTATTCATTTGTTAAGAGATAGAGGGTGGTGGGCTGATTGAGTGAGTGGAGAGAATGGGATTGGGTCTAAATGTTACAGAATCATATGACCCGTTTGTCATATTGTACGTAATTTTTTGTGTATGTGTAATCGAAATATTTATTTATTTATTTCAGCACAGCGTGTGCATGAGGAATGTGTACTATGTACATTTGTAAATAAAAATATTTGTGCAAAATGTTTGTCGACAGGAACTTTAGTTTAAAATATCTGCACACTGTACCCATAAAAATATGTACCTTGCACATCATGTAAGCAGAATAGTGTTTTTTTTTAAGTTTCACCTGCCGCTAGTCATCCAATACCGATTAGCTTTTAAGTGTAGATGTATATATACATAGTTTGCAGTCCATCAGACTAGCTGTTCTATAACTACCATGTATCTCCTCCTACTGGGACTGAGGGATGTAACTGTAGTGTAAGACTAAAAGTATCACTGAATTAGTTTTGAGCATGGATTTATATATCTGAAAATTGTAACTATTTCATCCAGCGAATTTTTTGTTATTGTGTAAAACAAAGTATCTCTGCATTGAATATTACAAATAAATTGTACCTCAAGAACTAAATTGTCTCTCAAGAATAAGACTATATCTTTGAGAATTGAATAAACGAAGAAATTCGTTAACATACGTTTTTGCTGTTGTTATTTAGAAATATATATATATATATATAATATCATATAAATCATATATTATATTATATATATCATATTGTATATATATATATATATATATATATATATATATATATATATATATCCCAAGGCGTGAATATCATTGCTTATGTAGACAATTCATATATAAAGATACTGTATTCATAGCATACACAAAAGGTACCAGCATAATAGAGATATTATCAGCAAACATTGTTGCATCGCTGAGGTCTTTCAAGTAGGTGAAGTGTGCCAAAAACCAGAGCAGTGAGGAGTGGCTACTACATTTGAACCATGGAATTCACAGGGGTGAAAATAAATCACACACACAGATTGTGAGGCACACATTTATTTCTTTTTCATCCAACTTCAAAGTAATTTTATACTCTCATGAGTAGACGCAACACTATTTGCAGCTGTGTACATGTATATATACACGTGTGTGTGTGTATGCATAATAAAAATATTTTTGGAAATGAATATGAAATTTAACATGGAAGATAAAAAAAATGACAGCTGCATGGGATTACGACTATCATGCAGCACAAATTGCTTATGGGAGCAGGAGGCATGTGATAATGCCTGCTTCCAAAGACATACAGCAAACACGTACAAAATTATGTCACCAGTACTTGAAGTAAACCACAGACATATTATCTGGGAAAAGCTGTATACTATCAAGGTGGGAGCAGGGTGAAGAAAAATCACACACAGATTGTGAGGTACACATTTATTTCTTTTTCATCCTACTTCAAAGCAATTTTACATTCTCATGAGTAGACGCAACACTATTTTCACACATCATCTCCTTGAATCGATGGAGAGCAGGACATTCATAGAATTCCAGGCCTTGAATAGCAGCAAACATGAATATTTGAGACATACATGTTATGTTCTCCTCGCCTTTGATATGGATGATTGTATTCTTGTTGTCAAATAATCGAAACGGCGTCATCATATCTTTAAAGGGCGTACCAGTATCATCCCTGTGATTTCCATGGTTCAAATGTAGTAGCCACTCCTCACTCCTCTGGTTTTTGGCACTCTTCACCAACTTGAAAGACCTCAGCGATGCAATGTTTGCTGATAATATCTCTATTATACTGGCATCTTCTGTGTACGCTATGAATGCTGTATCTTTGTATATGAATTGTCTACGTCTGCAATGATATTCACGCCTTAGGATATCATTGTGAAATGCTCTAAGTATCGCTGAGCACCTGTTCATTTATACAGGTCATTGCACAACACTGGTTAGAAGGCAATAGTTAATGATACGGTCATGTAGAACTAGAGCAAAAGCTGCAGTGTGTTGTGGGAACTTTGCTGAAGATTCAAATTCAGTTCATACATCCATAAATCCAGATTTAATTGTCTCGATCTCTTTTGAGCGTCTATTGTAATGATTGGCGCCAGCTACTTGAATTTCCATGGGTTGAGAAGACATCCTTCCTCTTCATAGTATGAAGCATGGAACCTCTCATAGGATGATAATCATTGAACTATATGAAACAAAAGTAAATAAGTGACAAACTACAGTAAGCACACACTTTATTCGATGTGTAAACGTCACTACAGATATTCGGATTTACGTTATGACATGTTCGATGTGCCTGTTATCATTGACGATGATTGGCGCCAGCTCCTTGAATTTCCATGGGCTGAGTAGACATTCTTCCCCTTCATAGTATGAAGCATGGAACCTCTCATAGGATGACAATCATTGAACTATATGAAAAAATAAACGTAAATTAGTGACAAACTATGGTAGGCACACACTTTATTCAATATGTAAACGTCACTACAGATATTCGGATTTACGTTATGGCATGTTCGATGTGCCTGTTATCATTGACGATGATGTGGGGCAGATGAATAGCGAAATTCTGCATAACCCGCTGAAGTGTCGGTACATCGATGCTGTCAATGACCTCCTGAATGGCTGTTTTTAGCTCAGCAGTGGTTTTGGGGTTATTGCTGTACACCTTGCCTTTAATATAGCCCCACAAAAAGGAAGGGCATGTGTTCATATCCGCAGAAACTGGCGGCCCATGCCAGTTCCTTCTAAATACCGCAGAGCTAGAACGTGGTTCCCAAAACGCTCCTCCAGGTCATCAAAAAATCTCCGGCTTCGATGGGGTCAAATTCTGTCTTGCATGAATCACATCTTGTCCAAATCAGGGTCAGTTTGGATAATGGGGATGAAATCATTTCCCAAAACCTTCAGATACCGTTCAGTAGTCTCCGTGCCATGAAGGAATACTGCATCGATTATTCCGTGACTGGACATTACTCACCACATAGTCACCCATTGAGAGTGAAGAGACTTCTCGATTGCGAAATGCGGTTTCTCAGGCTCCCAAATGCGCCGATTTTGGTTATTGACGAACCCATTCTAATGCACGTGGCTTCGTCGCTAAACCAAACTATGCAGTGCATACTAATTCCCATCATGCACCCCGGCCATCCGTGCTGTTTAAACGTTTAACGCAAACCGTTACGAAGTTGTGATGATTTTATTTGATAAACTTCTATAATTGCCACCCTGTTCATTTCATATGCTACACTGTAAGCATTTTCATTTTGCTTAGGTATTATTTGTCATATGGGTAGAATTTGGAGTTCATGTGCGACTCTGGCTTCAGTAAACCTGCAGTTGTCAGATTTGATGGAATCATTTGCCATACCCCCTCTTCTATTGGTCTTAAAGGACAGTATGACGAACCTTGGCAACTCCAGTTGAGCAGAATTTTTAATAGCCCATGTTTATATGTTTGCAGTCAGCAGCGCTAGGTGCTCGGAAACCTTCCCTGAACGGAAAGATAATGGTAGAAATACACCAGGATTCAGAACTTTTAAAAGTTTCAAACGCTGCTCATCTGGTACTGTGACGTGTGGCATTTTCCATATTACTTAATTGATTTTGGTACAATTTTCCTCTTGAGCTCCTTGAATGTATGAGTTTTTATCCATTTTACTCTGCACCAGAATAAGTTCCTGTTCAGCATTCAGAACAAGTAACCACATGAGTTCAAAATATCCCATAAGCAGCTTTAGAGGTATACATGCAGTAAATCTCTCATATTCTTCCATTGTTCTACCCGCTGGCTCGGCTATGAAAAAATCAGCATTTTCTAAATCGCTCAGATCCGAGGGAGAAGCAGGGACATACGTTTTAAGATGTGATACTTCTTCTACATTGCGTGTGTGGCGAATCTCGATCCACGTTAAGTTCTTATCGCCTCATGAAACAGGAATGCTAAGGCATTAAGTGCAAGGTTCGAAGCCTCTAGGCCAGTACCATCCTTTTTCGTAAATGAACCATCAACTCTTGCATGGCAGGGTTAAAGCACCTTGGTGCTGGATGACAATCCTAATTTTATCGTTCTTTTTAATGTTGTTGATGCATATGGTTTATGCGAATAGTATTCCTGTTGTATAATATGCTAAATTATAGATTGCAGCCATCAGTCGTCCTTTTTAAATTTTATTGGGCAGATCTAGATTTCGGCTACAAGCTAGCCGTTCTCTATGCTAAAAATACAAGAAGTACACAGTTAGATGATGTCATAAAAGGTCACAAGTAATGGCTTAACTCATATGGTTTGTATATTACGTACCACTATTATTTTCGCTCAATGTATGTAATCCACTGTTGGTCGGGCTTCATCCACAGATCACTGAATACCACTGTTTGCGGAAAACAGGAGAACATGAGAACACATCGGTTAGTTACATGGTGCGATCTATGTGAACTACGTATATAGACTTCAAGGAAAGTAAATCACTTCAAATTTGCATGAGCATTACATAAAATGAAACATAAGTAAAATTCTTGCATAGTCTTCCGACTTATTTCATATTCGCCAGAAAGTAATAAAATTTCCATATTCACTCCTTGAGAAAAAAAATTTAAAAAAGTTTTACCCACCTGACATAATTTATATGTTTTAATAATAATAACGGGTTCACATGCAGTGAACATGGACATTTTATTACTTGCTGGCAAATATAAGTCGGACGACTACGTAAGAATTTTAATTATGTTTCATTTTATATAAGTCTCATGCAAATTTGAAGTGGTTTATTTCCCTTGAAGTTTATATACATAGTTCACGTAGATGGCACCATGTAACCAACCAATGTGTTCTCCATACAGCCTACCTTCCGCAAACAGTGGTATTCAGTGATCTGTGGATGAAGCCTGACGAACAGGGAATTAAATGCATTGAGCGAAAATAAAAGTGGGATGTAATATACAAACCATATGAATTAAGCCATTACTTGTAATTTTTTATGACATCATCTAACTATGTACTTCTTGTATTCTTAGCATTGAGAATGGCTAGCTTCTAGCCGAAATCTAGATCTCCACAATAAAATTTAAAAAGGACGACCGATGGCTGCAATCTGTAATTTACTTGTCAATATAACAGTAGATGAGTGCCACAGCTTTCTGAATGGAAGGTAACCTGATATGCTCGTCATATGCCACTATGCTACTTATATCGAACGACATCATTGGGAGGTTTCAGACCTACTGATTTAAGGAACTTGTTGTTTGCACATGTAATCAACCTTGCTATTCTGTTATCAAGTGCTGCACTGTACGTTGTGCACGTCGGTTTTATACTTTACACCCATCTTGTCTTCAGTGATAATGTGAGGACGCTGGGAAACTGCTGTGAGTACTGACTGGTTGAAGGCCACCGCAGCTTGTGGGTCTGTGCATGTTCAGGGTCACTATTGGTTCCACTTTAGTTGTAGTTATACAATGATTTCCTCTCAAAAACGTCAACTAAGTGGTCATACTAGTCCACAATACGCAGACCCACGTAGTCCAATGTCTGAACTGTTACTGGGAGGTAAATAACGTTGGTAGGCTCCTCAACGATCTTATACACTGCTCCAGCTGATGGGAAGAATCTGTAAATTGCATGAAACAATCTATCCTTAAGAGAATAGTTTGTTCAATGTTACACTCGATAAGAATTGTATTGATAGGAAGTGTACCCACTGACTGGTCAGATAAGTAAAATTTGTTAGGGTCGTTCTTCAAAACCCGTCCTTTTATGAAATAAAGTAGCCACCCTACTGAATCTTTCTGCTTAAAGACAATCACTGCATTTGGTGTCACTATTTTACATTAAGTGTACTGATGGTTTGCACGTAGCACAATCCTTTTTCCAGATCGTTTTAATACGTCGTTTATATCGTCATATCCTATGCACCCGGCTCTATTTCCACAATTTCTTTTCTATCATTAATTTCCAGATGGAATTTATTGTTATCTTCCGTGATATTCGGAATTCTGTTGTACGTCTCTAGTCTAATAAGCTGAATACTTCACTCCCTGTTGCTTAGATCAATTGGTGAGAAGTAATTCGCGCATAATCCTGACGATCGTTCTTTTGAAGTCAAAGTTCACAATATTGCATCAGAGCCTCAACTGATGAGCGGACATTTAATGTGCCTTCTTATACATCTTTCTTTGATAACATGATGCACAGATGCCAAGGTAAGTATTTATTAAAGTCTTCGTAGCTATGAAAATTGTAGAACATACATCTTCTGTTGGTTGTAACTCTTCTGGTGACTGCAGGTCTCCAAATGAGTTGAAATAGAAGACGTTATTTGAATTTTTCTTGACATACGCAGCTGTTCTAGTCCCCCAGCAACATCTCAGTTCACAATTCCATTCCATATAGTCTTCGTTAATGTAACCTGCAAAAACACACCACGGAATCTTGGGATGCTGATTTTTTCCTAACGAACTTTAACAGATCTGTATATGTATGCGGTCTATCTGGTAGGATAGATAATTGACTTTTTTCTTTTTATTTATGAAGAGGCCTAGTCCTTTCTTATATAGTTTCAGGTATACTCTCTACCAATGACTGCTGGTTCCATCATGAAATTGTCTCATTGTTTCCTCAAGCTGTTCCTCTGAGTTCTGTCTGTTGTTGACTGTTCTGCCAATAGGTGCAGCACTACCAGCCAGTGAAGTCCTCACTGAGAGACCTGCGAGGCCAGGAATGTGGAAGGGAGTAATTCTGCCTGATGTCTTGGGTACTGGCAGAAGCTGGGGTGCTTCAGCCAGAGCGCATTTAGCTGCATACATCGCTGTCAGATACAGTTGTTTACTCACCCCTCTCCGGACTTCTTCTTCTTCAATTGATGATGTGCAGCGTTCGTAACTTGCTTTACATTTACACTCGAGCCCAACTGAATTTAACCATGCATGTTTTTATCAACCACAAATGCTGCAGTGCACTACTCCATACCAGTCTCCTTTCTCGCAAGTATTGCTTTAGCTTTATCAGCTAAAATTCGACCTCCAGCATGACGTCTTAGAAGATCTTCATGTTTTTCATATGCAGTTTTATGTACCAAACATGGCTCATCAGTAGGTTAATCCTCTTGTAAGTAGGCTGTTTAGGTTTTCTTATTGGTAACGCCACGTAGCGCTCTGTATGAAAATCACTGGCTGTGCTGTTTGCAGTCTGTGGCTAGTTTGCGTTGTTGTCTGCCATTGTAGTGTTGGGCAGCTGGATGTTAACAGCGCGTAGCATTGCGCAGTTGGAGGTGAGCCGCCAGCAGTGGTGGATGTGGGGAGAGAGATGGCAGAATTTTGAGAGCGGACGATCTGGACGTGTGTCCATCAGAAAGAGTAAATTTGTATTATTGGATGTCATGAACTGCTATATATATTATGACTTTTGAACACTATTAAGGTAAATACATTGTTTGTTCTTTATCAAAATCTTTTATTTGCTAACTATGCCTATCAGTAGTTAGTGCCTTCAGTAGTTTGAATCTTTTATTTAGGTGGCAGTAGTGGCGCTCGCTGTATTGCCGTAGTTCGCGTAACGAAGATTTTTGTGAGGTAAGTGATTTGTGAAACGTATAGGTTAATTTCGTCAGGGCCATTCTCTTGTAGGGATTATTGAAAGTCAGATTGTGTTGCGCTAAAAAAATATTGTGTGTCAGTTTAAGCACAGTCATGTATAATTTCTCTAAGGGGACGTTTCATATGTCGACCCTTAGCCGAGGATACCTCACTGGAATCTTCTGATTTTTTCTTGTAGTTTGTGTAATTAGTGTAGCTTTTGTTTATTGCTAGCGCGTAATTGTAGAGAGAATCTCCTTTGTAGTTGCAGTCTTTCATTGTTGTACAGTAAAACAGTTGTGGCATGCATGTAGATTTGCACCAAGTATTTCGCAGCTGCGCTTGCAATTAACTAGATATTATTTTCAGTGCTATGTTAATGTGTTCTCTTATTTTTGCTCTTCAAATCGTGCTTTTCTGTGTTATCGTGTGAAATATTGTGTCAATAATGGCGTGTGAAAAACGTAACACTAGGCTCCAAAGTAAACTGAGAAATAATAGTGACGACGAGCGTAGCTTCTCAGCATCACTGTGTAATGAATTAACAGACAAACAAAGTAGTAATTTGTTAATTGTGCATAGGGAAATGGAGCGGGCTGCAAATAATGGTGTAGGCAGTGAAACAAGTAGTGAACAGGGAAGCATTATCGATCGATCGGTCGGCAACAGCTCGCCTCAGGAATCCGAAATGACAGAACACAGTATTGCAAATACTGTAGACTCAGGTTTTGGGTCCTCATTTTCTGCTTGTCAAAATGTGAATGTTGCCGGTGAAAATGCACCGCCAAAAAGCATAGAGAAACATATTCCAGATACTAATACATTATTACTGCAATTAATGCAACAAATGGAACAAAATCAGAGACAAACACAGCAGAAGCTTCAAAAGTTAGACACAATGGAACAAAATCAGAGACAAACACAGCATAAGCTTCAAAAGTTAGACACAATTTGAACAAAGTCAAAGACAAACACAGCAAAAGCTTCAAAAGTTAGACACAATGGAACAAAATCTTCGGAAGTTAGACACCACACTTGAACAAACACGTGAAGATTTAAGTACTGAGTTACATAACATTGAATCGAAATGTCAAAAAGTCTGTAATGACGTAAAAACACAAATTTGTGAGCATTTCCAACATATTTTTTCGCGCCATGAAAATGCATTACAGAATCACGAAGCAGCCATAAAAGAACTGAAAACTATTGTTCATGAAAATCATGAGACCTTGCAAGCTAAAACTGACTCAGTTGCATCTACCGATTCGGTTACACAACTTGCAAAAACTCAGGAAAACTTAAAGGACACAGTAGATACTCAGATAATTGGTTCAGAAGGACACATGGTGGAAATTAGTTCATTATCAGAGAAAGTAGTTGAACTTTCGGATCAGCTAAATAATTTATCTACGAATGTAGATGATATTCTGAATGACACAAAACTGGTAGTCTTTAATGACACAGAAGAGTGTGAACAAATTATGAAATTCAAACGAAATCAGAATCAAATTAATCCGCAACACCAAAGAGAAATCCGGGAAGTACAAGATCAGCTGACACAGGTAATACAAGTATTAATTATTTCAGAGGACACTCGCGCTCCAATATGGGAAGAGGGACATAGAAATACGGAACAGCCACAAAATAATAACACGGGGTACTTTGGAAATTATGAAAGAAATTGGCAAGGTGCACCGAATTTTGAGATGGAACCGCCGACACGACGTAACAATGACTGATATGCGACTCGCCGACACGATGATTTTGACTATAAGCTGTTTATTAGTACACGTAAATTCAAAACATTTAAGAATTCCGGCAACTTCATCCGCAAGCATGGCTTCATCAATTCTCTCATTGTTTTCCTCCCAACTGGTCATTAGAGCTCAGATTAGAATTTATGTGTGGCTATTTAGAGAATTAACCAGCTGTAAGAATGCGATCGGTAATTCATGATTGCCACAGTGAAGGAGAATTTTATCATGCCTTCCTCTCAGCATATTGGTCTCAAGCTACACAAGACCGAGTAAAACATAGCATCATAATGATGAAACATTTCGAACAATCTGAATTTTCCAGTCTTGTGAAATATTTTGAAGACATGTTGCACAAGAATCAGTACCTGTCAAACCCATACAGCCCCTCAGAACTCATCCGCATTTGCTTAATCAAATTAGCTGAACATTTACGACATATTATTTTGGGAGGACGTTGCAAAGACGACATTGAAGCTTTTCAGGGACTCTTACAAGAATTAGAAATTGACACTGACAATCGCTGAACGCAAAAACAGGAACACAATTACAGGTCACATCCGTCGCAATTCCGCGATGAAAGAAATAATAACTAGACACGACAAGGCTATTCTCACAACACAAATCGTGATCAAAACAGACACCACCCGTATGACAACCGTTGGCAGAGTAGTAATAATTACAGAGAAAGATCGCATTTCCATAGTAATGAATGTGACAGAGACAACCATAGAAACAGACAATATGGCAACCAGAACTATTATTATCACGGGAGACTGAATAACTTAAGACGCAACGGTCCACCATGCAGTGATAATTCAGGAAGAAATTCTCCACCATTTAACCGACAGGAAAGAAACTACAGGAACTACCAACATGACGACAGACGATATAATCATAACGACAGACCCGAATTTCATCAGAACTGGCGAGATTCAAACAGGGCAGGGCCCTCTCGACAAGATGAAGCTAGATCTCCTAATCCCAATAACGACGCACGCCAACAAAGAGACAGCAGACAATGACTCGCACCACAAGTAGCCACCTGTGCCGGCTGGCTGAGAGAAAAATAACATAGACGCTATCCTTGAGGAAAATTTGAGCATTCTTTACCGATGTACCATATACCACATGATAATTCCGTTGAAGCTGGAGCTCTGCATACTATGAAGATTAAAGGATTGCACCACATTTCACATGTATAACCGTTTATTGAGTGATAATATGTTTTTTAACTTAGTCTTTGCTATAAAATTTTTCACTTCACGTTACTAGTACAATTTGTCACACTGAGAAACTGTTAACATGCAAAAATGTTTTGAAGTTAACTATCCAGTCTAGAACCTAGGGAACATATTTAGGCAGTATTTACGAGTGCATTGTTATAGTGAACAGACGACACAGTGTTATTGTGTGTGTACATTCTTGCTCGTTAGTTGCACGATTACGTAACGACTGTAAGGCTCAAATACTTAGAACATGTACTGGTACTGCTAATGAGATTTTAATGCAACATTTTGATTTACTTGAAAATGCATTCTGGATTTAAAGTACTTTCTGTGAGATACCAGATGACACAGTGGTTAGTTTATGTGACAGCTACACGATTTTATCACGACGCTACTAATGAGTGACAATTGACAGTGTTGCTTTTGCGGTGTTTCTGTTTTATATCTGCTCAGTTTTTCTGTATAAATCTGGAAAGTAAATCATGTTTTAGTAGTAACTTTTGTCTTATAGCTACAATGAGACAGCCTTTTCCATAGCACAACAATGCGTTACAGCACAGTACTTTCTTCATCACAGTAAGGTACGTAATAACTACGATATCTATATGCAAAGCATTTCACTTTTGTTTATGATGAGGTAAGTACATTGACTTCAGCAGAACTTTGCTTACAGAGGACGATAACTACGACACTTCCACAGAATTATCTTACAGCAAGACGCACATTTTTCGCTACAGGACACGCATTTGAGTGATTAATTTTGTACTTAAAACATTTATTTTTAAAGCTTTTTGAATTACAATGATACAAAGGTTTTCCGTGATACATTTTTTTCCATTGCTGTAATCTGTAACACCTGAGGGTATAATTACATTAATCCTCAGGGGGCACACGCCTACTTTGTGTACCATGTGTTTGGCAAGCACAAGGAGCCCTAGCTAATATGGTATTTGCTTATACAACTTTACACATCGGTACCATATTTCTCTAACACTGAGTTACACAGCTATCTGATTATTTAACAGAGAAACAAACATTTTTTTACTATGTCAGTGACAAATGTTTACCCAATTACACAGTTGGATAACCTCACACTTATGAAATTGTATTTTGTCTGCACTGTGTGAACTGTTCATATTTTTTCGGAACCATTGTGATACTATGAGAGCTTTGAATGATGTCTTTGGTATGGGATCATGGTTTTTAAAGTACATTTGAGGTAGATGACACTATTGAAATGAACAGAGAATTTTCTTTAGGTTTTGATATTACTGGAGGAAGCTACAACGATTTTGAGATTTGACTGAGGTTTTATGATGTTATTATTACGACGACCATGTGTATTTTGCTGTTGAGGTATGTTTATGATCAATAAGCTGATGCTATATGAGGAATTTGATTATGCTATGTATTTATTATGATGAAATATTGAAGAAGTGTCGACGAATATGTATATGTGTAATAAGGTAAGGAATAATGAGTAGTAGTTAGGGACTCTGACTTGTGAAAAAGGTTGTTGGAAACCAAGAATCGTACTTTAAGAGTTATGAAAAGTGTGTAAACGCGTGACTATATCATAATGCTGGCGAAAATTTTTTGGACACTCTTATATTTATAGGATTTTGTTTCTACAGATTTGTAATGCAAATATTTCGACCTGTGAAATTTTATTTGTATCAAACTGTCACTGTAGCAGAAACTGATGTCGTAAATATTTCGGTAAGGAAGGTAGGTCACTGTAAGCACCCAGCTGCACGACAGTCGCCTGGAAAAAAGCCATTAGTGTGTGCCTTTCAGAGGCACAGGTTGAAAAGAAACAAGAGGCCATTATCCTCGCTATTGACATTCCTTTGTAGAAAGCATCGCAAATACGACACGCTCATTACTTGGAAACATATTGTACTTCATGCTACTTACTGAAATACTTATGAATTGATGGGAAATATTCTTACATCTGCAAACCTGATAATGTCAAGTGTCTTTCTACGAGAGTTGAGAGCTACTGACTTATGAAATGCCACATAGCTGTTGAATGATGTTTTTATGCTTTGGTTTGCATAATTGCTTATTTCATTTGATATCTGTTTTCCAGCTGTGTTGCAGCATTGGTTTTATAAAATAAACTTAAATGCATTTGCTAATGTGAACACATTCTGTCAACAGATCTATTAAATAATTATTTTATGATCGACATTCTTCGAAAAAGGAGCTCTTGGAATGGAAAGAACAATAAGAAGGGACTAATAACAGTAACTGCATATATAATTTTCTTTTCAAGTACTTGGTAATTTTTTGTAGAATTAGATTTTGTGGTGCACTACTTTAATTACATAGACAATGAGATGTGATTATACATTTCCATTATCTGCATTGTTGTCTTTAGTGTACTATTTTTTCTGCTTGTGGGTTTGTCATGTTTAGATATAAGTTATTACATTTTCTGGTGCTTGTTTAGCTAATTTCCATTTTGTTGTCATTGCTGTTTGCGATAATTTGCTATGTGTTGCTGCATTGACTTGTCCCTTAGTTTATGCATCTGAGCTCAGTAGATTTAAGTTAGCTTAAGATGGGGGTAGGCTATATAAGAGAACGAGTGGTGATGAATCGGAAGAAATGCATCGAGAAGCTATAAGAAAATGGTTTGGCCAACAAAGTATTTTGAAAGAGGATATGAACAAAAAAGTAGGGTTTAGGGACAACAGGTTTAGGTAGGATTTTCTTGGAAATAAATGATGAGGTAAGATAATGGAAAATAAATAATGAGGTAAGAAATATGTGAACATATAAATACAGAAAGCATGCTTGGATTGGATTTTTTTGTGGAAAGAAATGTTGAAATAAGATGAAAGATCTATGGAATGAAGTTTTGGGTTGGACTGCAGTACCAAATGTTACACTGAAAACAAACCCTGTCCTTTCCTCCTGTGTTATTCAGCTATGTGTTTATGTACCCTTGTGTATTTGTCTTTTCCTGTCTTTATGTGTTTAACTAATAAGAATTATGTTGTAGAATTTTTAAATACTATGTTATTTACTTTGTAAAGATGTTTAGACATTATTTATTCTGTTTTGTTTTAATGCTCATGTGTGAAGTTGATGTTTCAAAAGTTATTCTGATCTTTTATGTATGTTCTTATATCATAATTCCTGTAACACTGATGTATATGTCTATTTCTATTCTTTTGTAAAGCCCAGATTACTACAAATGTTATCTGTACAATTATGCTCTTTAATTATGATTTTGTACCTTTGTAATTGTATTCTTGTGTTGTAAATTTATAATTGTACAGACACCACTTCTTCAAATTAAGGTACATTTTACTGCACATGTTTCTGTTGGTCATAGTAATGCACAATATGTGAGAAGTTGGGACTGTTAGTGTTTGCACATGTCTTAATAATTCAGCAAGGTACTGGATAACAGCATTGCTGGTTCTAAGGACTTTTCAAAACATTTTTTTTTTGTGAGTACACAAGTGGTGGTTCATGGACTTGCTATATTGTCCACAAGATTCTTCGATGGTGATTGAGCACCTGCACAGTCGCAACGGATGGCTGCTAGCCATCTATACAAGGACTACAGTGGGTCTACACCTTTGATGACTCACCAATACCATTATTTCTACAAGGACTACAGTGGGGCTGCACCTCTGGTGGCCCACCAATACCGTAATCTCTACCAGGACTACAGTGGGTCTGCTCTTTGATGACCTACCTACCAACATTCTCCAAAACGTCGACTGACTCTGCAGTGGATTTACTCTGTTGTGGTTCATTACCTGTCTGCATGTCAAGAGTCAGCACTGTCTTTCCGTTGGAAGGACAACACTACCTCTTCAAGACTGCATGGAAATCCACTACTTCCGTGTGCATTTTTTTTTACTGCTCAGACTTTGAGAAAAACACTGCTATTTTACTGTGATGAATGTTCAGAACTGTCTTTATGGCTTGTGAGAAAATTTTAGCTTTTGACCAACATTGTATCAATAAGTGTGTGCATTTGATTTTTGTTATTGTAGTTGTGAGAAAATTTTAACAAATATGTATTGGCCGGTGCCCAAAACAATTTGTAAAATTTTTTGTGGGGAGCATGGGGGCTATGTAAGTAGGCTGTTTAGGTTTTCTTATTGGTAACGCCACGTAGCGCTCTGTATGAAAATTACTGGCTGTGCTGTGTGCAGTCTGTGGCTAGTTTGCGTTGTTGTCTGCCATTGTAGTGTTGGGCAGCTGGATGTTAACAGCGTGTAGCGTTGCGCAGTTGGAGGTGAGCCGCCAGCAGTGGTGGATGTGGGGAGAGAGATGGCAGAATTTTGAGAGCGGACGATCTGGACGTGTGTCCATCAGAAAGAGTAAATTTGTATTATTGGATGTCATGAACTGCTATATATATTATGACTTTTGAACACTATTAAGGTAAACACATTGTTTGTTCTCTATCAAAATCTTTCATTTGCTAACTATGCCTAACAGTAGTTAGTGCCTTCAGTAGTTTGAATCTTTTATTTAGGTGGCAGTAGTGGCGCTCGCTGTATTGCCGTAGTTCGAGTAACGTAGATTTTTGTGAGGTAAGTGATTTGTGAAACGTATAGGTTAATTTCGTCAGGGCCATTCTCTTGTAGAGAATATTGAAAGTCAGATTGCGTTGCGCTAAAAAAATATTGTGTGTCAGTTTAAGCACAGTCATGTATAGTTTTTCTAAGGGGAAGTTTCAATCTTTACACCAACATCCAAAGATTTCTGAAGCTTTGTATCAGATCCACAATAGTTATACTCTAGAATGTGGAACTCGACTGAAAGTTTGTCGAGAATAATACCACCTCCTATAATGTATCTCCTACCGTGCATGTTATGCTACTGTGCTGGTAGTTCTCTGTCCACTCTGTTATATAGCAAATCGCCAGCGACAGTCCACCTATTTTGTGTTGTGTTGCAGGAAACCAAGCCAGTTAAATATGCTCTATTCCCTCAACGTCTTATGACACACTCTTTGAGAAACACTTGTGACTCTGAGCTCTTCTGCATTTGATCTGTGAAAAGTATCCCGAAATTTCAGTGCCACTGCTATCCTCCAAGATGTAAGTTCTGGGATTTGTTCTCTGCAATTTTGAAACTGTGAATATCTCACTCAACTAGCTTTGGAGCTCTGACTTCTCAAATGCCGTCTTGTGTTTTGATATACGTACCAAATCAGCCACATTAAATTTATATTTACACGGATCCAGCGTTTTAATACGGTATTCTACCATATCCATGAGCTCCTTATTACAAACATCGATTGGCCTCACTTTTATTGTGCTACGTTTGATTCTATTATGCTGTGCAATTATTTATTAGGGGGATATATATCAATTTGTATGAGCTGTGAAGATTAAAATGCATCCACATTTGACCTTTCATTGTTCTGTTCAGACATTCCATGACACTTGCCTTCACCATGGGTGAATGTTGGGAACTGATGTATTCCAATCTGCTGCATCCCGGTTTTGAATACCTATTTTGAAACTCTCCACTATAATCGGTTTGGAGGTTGTTCGGGCATTAATTTGTCACTGTCTGCACCAAACGCTCAAACATGTTTGCTACATCATTAAACGTTTATGTTTTAGCAGGTAATGCCCAGCAGATTTGGAGTACACACGAATATCTATTAAAATATATTTGAATCTATTATTCACATGTTAATATTTCTGCATATGTACAAGATCAGCCTCCTATAAGTCATACAAACTTTTAATCATAACATGCCTATGAGGGTATGTTTTGTGTTCTCGTGTGTGCAATTCCCGGACTACTGTCTCTATACTTATTCGATTACACCTCTCTCTCTAAGCTCGGATGTTATTGAAATAACCTCATTAGGATGAACAATATTGTCACCAGCAGCTGATGCCATGATCAGTCGCAGTTGATCTGTTAGTTCACTGTTATTGTCATAGTGTACACGATCCAGGTGTTGACAGCAGACTCTTTTGTGCTGGAAGTCAGTACCATCACAAATGCTGTATACCATCTAATATATGTTTTATAATGATTGTGTATTTCACACTGCATTGCTTTCCCACTGTCCTAAGTACACCAGTCAATTGCTGTATTTCACCATATCAGAATTTTGGGTGAATAATTTATAGTTTTTGTGTGATTTAGGAATATGAGGTTAATTCGATCCATTGTTCTTTGAAATTTCCTGCCACCTACCTGTATTATTTATTCTTTAAACACATAGGCTGTGTGCCCCACTTGAATGGCTTTTCACCATTGACACTGCATGTGCATCACTGTGATGGTTTATGAAATCAGCTACAGCCATCGTCTTTGTGTAATTTTGCTGAGAGTGCATCGAGAGATTCAGTATATGGTTTAAAAATTTCTTTTGGTGTCTGCTCTCCACCCAAATGTCCTGACTTTGGCAATTGTAGCTTCTATCATACAGATTTCCATTACACTATGACCACATGCTTGGTCGATCTCCTGTTATATACTATACAGACTCCATGAGAACACGCACCTTATATACATTCCATCCAATTTTGTCAACCCTCACAGTTAAGTCATATACATTTGTTACAATACCATCAACATTTACATCTAAGTCATTTAATTTCTTTCTCAGAGTGACCTGGGTGTACATCTCTAGTTCCTGGACCATAGCACCTAAGTCACTGATCATTCTCAGAAGCTTCTGGGCATATGTATCTAGGTCCTTAACTTTATGATCGAGGAAGTGAAATTTTACATCTATGTATAGATGCATCCTTTGTCTATGCACACCTATCATTCAGGCTTAGTACTTCAGATATGCAAACATGTATTTATCTTTTTTTCATATTTCTATGTAAAGAAACTCCAGGAAGTTCTCTCTATACCTAGTGTCATTCAGTTTTCTTGATCAGCAATGAGAAATCTGTACTGTGTGTGATTCCAACATTTTGCGCATATTTTTACAAAGCCATTAAGTGACATGTCAGTTCCTACTTGTGCCTGCTAAATGTGTTTTAAATGCAAATTGTCTTGTCTCAAAGCTATAATGAGATATGCATTATCCCTCTTCAACTTTTTCAGGATTTTGGAATATGTATGAGTCAAATAAAATATATGAACACCCATACAATGACCAAAACAGAAATCTGATCCTGGTTTCCCATAGCAACATCGTCAAATGTGAACATGGAGTTTGGCTTTACTTTATCTGGCATAGAGATTTGACTCTCTGTATGGTACACAATTGACACCTTGAAGTATGTCTAGCAGCAAGTGATACTTGGGGGTATTAGCAGTGACATGAGAACATTTGCGTTGGCACAGTCACATGGACTTACAATTATTGCTCATATATTATCGGGTACGAGTAGCCCGTTCTCCTTGTTCTTCAGGTCTTTTTCCACCCCATCACAGGACAAGTCACTTACAACAAAGTTATGATGTTTCACCTATCCCTCCATGATCCTGGCTAAATCTAGTTTTGGTATGCAGGTTTTTTTTATAGAAATATGATGTCATCAACTGAGCAACAGAGTATGTATCTACGTATATATGAAAGTGTGATCTGTCATTTAGTTTAACAGTGACTTAAAACGTTAATTGTGGTAATGAGAAGACTCCAGCGGCGAATACCTATGCCACCTGCACGCCCCCCCCCCCCCCACCCACCCCGCTCCCAATTCCTCCCTCCCACCAGTCAGCCCACACGCTTTCGTTTGTTCATGTCGTTGGCCGACTCGACTGAATTGAGTTTTGGAGTAGTTGTACTTTCCTATGTAGCGTTATAATTTGAAATGCAACATACTTTTGCCCTCACAACTACTTAAACATGAGGGTAATGATCTACTACATAAACTGAATCAGTGTTTAGTTGAACTACCTTTCTTTGAAGAAGAATCACTCTCTGTGATTAAAAAGAGACTAATGGGAGAGATTCTTCAATACAAGTAAACGAGCATAAACACCCTTAATGATCGTGATTCTGTTATGTAAAAGTTGTCTGTTTGTTCTAAATATGACCATCATACTTTGCACATGCTGGACTAAATATTTGCTTCTCTACCTGCATCTGTTGCTACAGTGAAAAAAAGTTTTTCAACATTTTGGCGTACAAAGACATGGCTCAAGTCGACAATAAAGGAGGATCGTCTTAATGGCTTGAACACTCACCGTGACATTGATTGTCCTATTGACAATGTAATTAACCAATTTGCCAGGAAGAATAGGAACATAGAATTAATCATTTAAGGAAGAGAACTTTTTTATATCATAAGATGGCATTGTCTTTTATCCATGAATAATCAGTTTAAATAAAACTTTATTGAACTTTGGATGTGACTTGATTATTTTTTATTACAGTAAAAGTAAAGGTAGTTCAAAATATCTGCGGAACCCCCTTCTTGAGGTTTTCCTGTATCCGCCAATGTGTGATTCAGGCAGTCAGGTGGTACTGCAGTGTTCCAGGCATTGCAGTGAAAATACTGGTAGCAGTAACATTATTATGAGAGATAGAAACAAAAAAAACCACTTTGTTGTAATATACATCCTACAGAATTTAAAAAATAAAGCATTCTCGTATGCACAGAATTCACCATACATCTTTTTGAAATTGATGAGTGTTCTTTCAGCTTCTTCTTTTGACATCTGCAGATACACCCTACGATGAAAAAAATTACAACTGTGCAAACATGTAAAGCGTCACAGTCACCAGTGGCATTATTAGTAGCAGTGGAAAAGGAAGTAACAGTAGCAGTAACAGCAGAAGTTTCACCAGCAACAGTAACTATAGTGCCTCTAAGAGGAGAAATGAGAATTGCAGCAGGAGAAGCAGCATCAAGTGTTACGGGTAGACAGGAAACAGCACCTCCTGTCCGTCTAAATGATTTTTTAGTGGAAGGCAGCAAGATGAAGAAGCCCACGAGATAAGTAGTGTAACAAATTTCATAACACCTCGCCAAAACGTTCAATCTAAAATAAACAACAATTATGATCTTAAAATTTGCTATCTGAATGTTCAAGGACTAATAGATAAAGAATTTATTGTAAACAGTTTTGGACTAGATAACAAATTTGATATTTTCTGTTTGAGTGAACATTGGGTTACTGAGACTGTACTTCCAGTTGTCAAACTTGATACTATAATGTAGCAAATAGTTACTGTAGAAAACTGCATATAAGAGGTGGTGTGGCAATATATATTAATCAGTCATTCAGCTGCTCCATTGTTAAGTTGGACCTAGATTATTTATGTGAGGAACAGAACTTTGAAGCCACTGGTATAGTTATGGACAGTCTTAAGTTAGTAATAGTATCCCTTTACAGGTCACCTAAGGGTATCATCAATGTATTTCTAGAAAAATTGGACACGCTGTTAGATGTACTAAGAGGGACCAGATGGTTGCATTATGACATAGTAATTGGTGGAGGTCTGAATGCAGATTTTGATATAACAACACATAAACGTACTGTGACTGAGTTGAAAAACCTTCTAAGACAGTGCAATTTGCACTCAATCAATAACAGGCCCACAAGAGATAAAGCATGTCTCGACAATATTTTTGTCAACTTTAAAACTACAGAAGAATCATGTGCTGTTACAGCGTTTCCATTTTCAGATCATGACTCTGTATCTTTAAACTATACAAGTAGGTTCTGTACTGATAATAGTAATATTCCTAAGCCTGTCCCAAAAGTTATAATCACCAGACCTGTCACAGATGAGAAAATTGTTCAGCTCTGTAAGTCCCTTGCTGAGAGAGACTGGTTCAACCATTGTCATGGTGACACAAGTTATAGTCTTAGTGCTGATTTGTCAGGGAAACTATTACTTGAGAGATTTTTTAAAACATTTCTGACACAATTTAATGACAACATCCCCATAAAGAAATGCAAATTAACTGACAAAGGCTTTACAAACAGGGCTACAAACAGACAAAATTCATGATTCACTAAACAATTATCAAATATTAAAAACCAAGTTATAGTGTTGCACAATATATGTAGCAATCAGAAAACAGAACATGCCAGATTAGCCTATATAAAATGCAGGAATGATTATAAAAAAGCCATTGTGGAAGCCAAAAAAGCACATAATTTCAATACCATTGATAATTCCACAAATAAGTGCAAAGCTGCATGGAAATTAATAAATGGTGTTGCCAAAGATGTAAGAAGCAAACAAATTAATATAAGTCCCCAAAAATTCAATGATTTCTTTATTAAATCTGTTGAATATGTAGGAAATACTATAATCAAACCTGATATCAGTTCATCAGAGTTACTTTCTAAAAATGTTTGCAGAACACCAACAGACACAGGTACGTTTATGGTCTCCGAGGTCTCACCTAGTCATGTCCTAAGCATTGTAAAATGGATGAAATCTTCAGACAGTGTAGATATATATGACATATCCTGTAATTTACTAAAGAAAGCAATAGACTATATTGTGTACCCCTTAACATTCTGTATAAATAAATGCATATCTGAAGAACATTTTCCCGAAGAACTCAAAGTGGCTAGTTGGACTCACCTTCCAGTTACAGACCAATATCCATAGTCCCAGCTTTTTTTAAAATACTGGAATGTGTAATTTACCAAAAGCTATCTGTCTATTTTGAAAAATTAGGAATAATTAGTGAATCTCAGTATGGTTTTATGAAAAAGTTGTCTACTGTGGATGCTATAGACTTTGTAGTCAAATACTTACATCAAGTGTTTGAGGATAAGGGCTATGCTCAGCTCACATTTTGTGATCTAAGGAAAGCTTTTGACTGTGTAAAGTAGAAGCCACTCCTAGAAAAACTGGAATTCTATGGCATTAGACATAACAGCCTTAAATTAATAAAATCATATCTTCAGAATCGTAAGCAAGTTGTTTGTGTATGGAGAGAAATGTCGAGTATAGAGCAAGTCAAGGTAGATGTTCCACAGGGATCTGTGCTGGGCCCCTTTTTGTTTCTGATAATGATAAATGATCTGCTATCGTTTATCAAGTCCACCACTGTGTTGTATGCAGATGATACAACATTTCCTCATGATAGTGAGGATTTCAATAGCCTTAAAACTTGTGCAGCAAAGACAATTGACCAAGCATCCTACTGGTTCAAGGCAAATGGATTCCTGCTGAATGAAAACAAAACGCAGCAGATGGTGTGTAGTCTTAGAGACAAGCTTCTGTCAGATGATCCAAGTTATGTCAAATTTTTGGGGGTATACATTGATGACAATTTATCTTGGGGTCAGCATGTACAATATATTAGTGGTAAATTGTCAAGAGTTATTTACCTGTTGACTTATGGATTGTGTTCCTGAAAAATATGTTAGAACATCCTAATTTTCATTCTTTCAAAGTATAATAACATATGGAATTATTTTGTGGGGGAACTCTAGCTGTGTATGTGACATATTAATACTGCAAAAAAAGCTATTAGGATAATTACTGGTTCTGCATATAAGTCACACTGTAAACCATTGTTCTGTGAACAGAAAATCATGACTGTTATAAACTTGTAGGTATACTATGTTCTAATTTATATGAAGATGAAATTACCAGAAACAAAAACCAGAGAAAATGTACACAGCCATAATACAAGAAGGAATAGGTGCCTCTATATTCCTTACCACAGATTGTCAAAGTCACTCAACAGCTACGAAATCATGGGGTACAAATTATTTAATAATCTTCCTCAATCTGTTCAAGAATTACCTGAACAATTATTCAAACAAACAATTCATGACTGGCTAGTCCTCCACCCATTCTATGACATAAGAGAATTTATCAACAGTAATATAATACTATAATGTTAACAACAAACCTGTTGTTTCTTTCAAACTATTAATTGTATTTTAGTATGTATATGACATTGTCTATTGCTGTAATGGCCGAATGACAATAAAATTATTATGATTATTATTATTATTTCTGTATTGATATAGTGTTCTAAATCGTCTGCATGTACACTGCACATATGGAGATAGTTCACAATGTTTTTATACACAGTTAGAACACAAGGCAGCCCACACATTAGTCTTTCCAATACAAGGAATAGCACCACACATAGGCCAACCAAGTTTGTAACAGTTTAGTGTTCAGATAAATGGATCCACCTCCAAATATCACCATGAGTACCATGCTGTCATACAATGATGTGATAGATAGTGTCAGGCCAGCACCATAAAGGTCTGGGGTGGATGAGATGGAAATACTCAAAGGTCATCTGTTGACTGATGTAAGGTGCTGCATGACACAGTTCATTCTATTTGAACTCCACAAGCCACACTTTTATACTTCTCGATGCAGTTTTAGTCCCTAACACAACACATCAATCATTGTCCTCTGATGCTTCTATACGAATACTCCATGAGTTGTGAAATGCATTGTGCTGCATCACCATAATTTGCCAAAAGTAGTCCCCCCCCCCCTAGCTCATCCATTATCACCTCCCCCCATTCCTCCTGTAGGACGCTATGGACGCAGAAGTCAGTTGTATGCTTACATTTGATACACATTTTAAACACCTCTCCACTCAACTCCAACGTCTCCTCAGTTGAACACATTATGACAGTACCTTCACAGGAGGAAACTACATACTGAGACACTGCACTATCATAGTTCCACACTGAACTAAAATATCCAGTAAAATTCATACTATACCATAACATCTTTCTCTTTTCTTTCATTAACACACAAGTCCTCCATGGTAAGATGCTTCCAATCTGACCACTCAACACAGTTGGAGCGATCCAGGGGTGGGAGCTAATTGGAATACTGCTGCCACCTGGTGGTGGTGCATAGAACTATAGCCTCAGTAGCTGCCCAACCTCCATGTTACTCTGTGACAGATATGCAGGTGACCCAAAAGGGTGGCTAATATGTTACACTTCATTCCATTCCTTGGTTCTTTCAGTTATTATGGCATGGAAATTGGGGGAGAGGAGGGGCCCTACCTCGTATAAACTGATTAAATAAAGAGTATGCAAACTGAATTGAACAATAAATTATTATGTCACCTGACACTGATTTGAATTTCGTGTCTTGTGATCCTTCCTCTCCAACAGCTCATCATAGTCTGAGTCATTTTTTACCAATTTCTAGATGGGCAGGGAAGGGTTAAGTCGTGGAGTGAAGAGCTGGGGGACTACCCAGGAGGGATAAAATGGCTCATAAGTGATCTGGGGAGGGGTGACATAGCTTTTCCCAGTGGAGTAGGGAAGAAGGTAGAGGTGTGGTAGTGTTCTCAGATGTACAGATTACCCCAAGGGGTCATAAACCACTTAGCATAACAATAGGTTAAGGGGAGTAGTGGTTTAATTGATAAATTTAATAAATTAGTGTATTACTTTGATATCAAAAGTGCACCAGAACACACTTTACCCCATTACCTCTTGACTGATTAAAGAGTGTAAACAGTAACGGCTCAAAAGGTACCTCAACGGTTTAGGGGAAGTGGTTACCCTTGATGTGCTCCTTGTAACATGTTTTAAAACTCCACATCATCCCAATATATACTACATGGACAGTGCACCTCCGAGGTACTGATGAAGTGGGGATTTTCCCGTACGACTACTTCACGAGTGTACCGCAAATATCAGGAATCCAGTAAAACATCAAATCTCTGACATCGCTGCGGCCGAAAAAAGATCCCGCAAGAACAGGCCAACGACGACTGAAGAGAATCGTTCAACGTGACAGAAGTGCCACCCTTTGCAAATTGTCTCAGATTTCAATGCTGGGTCATCAAGTGTCAGTGTGCGAACCATTCGACGAAACATAATCGATATGGGCTTTTGGAGCCGAAGGCCCACTAGTATAGCGTTGATGACTGCACGACACAAAGCTTTACGCCTCGCTTGGGCCCGTCAACACAGACATTGGTTATTGATGATGGCAACATGTTGCCTGGTCGGAAGAGTCTCGTTTCAAATTGTATCGACGTTTATGGGTATGAAGACAACCTCATGAATCCATAGACCCTGCATGTTCAAAAGCTGGTGGAGGCTCTGTAATGGTGTGGGAGTGTGCAGTCGGAGTGATACGGGAGCTCTCATACGTCTAGATACGACTCTGATAGGGGACACGTACGTAAGCATCCTATCTGGTCACCTGAATCCATTCATGTCCATTGTGAATTTCGACGGATTTTGGCAATTCCAGCAGGACAATGCGACATCCCACATGTCCAGAATTGTTACAGAGTGGCTCCAGGAACAGTCTTCTGAGTTTAAACACTTCTGCTGGCCACCAGACTCCCCAGATATGAACACTATTGAGCATATCCGGGAACGCCTTGCAACGTGCTGTTCAGAAGACATCTCCTCCCCCCGTCGTACTCTTACGGATTTATGGACAGCTCTGCAGGATACATGACGTGAGTGTCCTCCAGCACAACTTCAGGCATTAGTCGAGACCACGCCAAGTCGTGCTGCGGCACTTCTCCGTAATCGCGGGGCCCTACACGATATTAGGCAGGTGTACCAGTTTCTTTGAGTCTTCAGTGTATAATATGTTGCAGAACGCAGCTTCATTTGACATAATTTAGTAGCAGCTTGTACTCATAGCAGACCAATATTGAAGATCATCGACTGTCTTCAGAAATCAGGCTGTACACTAGACGAACTATATAACATACAAGGACAACGTATGATTTTGTGTGCATTTGTACCTTACCGACGCATTGATTTGAGAATACATACGATATTTTGGTATGTTATTCTATTTTTGGAGATCAACAGGTACGATCAAAATCGATCTACAGCGAATACATGAGAGTTAGTGTCAGGAAAAAACTGGTAAAAATTGCGTCAGTGATGGACTTTTCCTTTTACAACATGTCAGTGTTCTTCTAAGGTAGACACGCATATAGTGTTCTACCTCACCCTGGATTTAGAGAACAGGTAGCGGATACCAACGTATTCGCAAGAGTCACCGTGTGCAGCTAATGTTTCGGAACCACTCACACCGACCACTGCTTAAAAAATGGAACAGGAAATGTTATAAATTTAACTGCAGTGTGCACACCGAAATTACTACCAGTACAGATCTAAGTACTGTAACATCGACGTCGGTAATGGGGATCAGTAAGAGAGATGTAGATGAGCTGCTGAGAGAAGCGCACGAAGTCACGAGTGACCTTTGCCACACGGGGCTGTAGACTTGTCGGTGATATGCGTCCGCACAGAAGATGAACAGCAACCACCAAATGAATAGTTACTCTAGCAGGTCTGCAGTGAGTAATTTCACCCGGCTCCAGGGCACGATGGTACAGGACCTGCAGGTCATCGGGAGCAGAAGTTGGTCGTGATCTTGGGGCTACGCAGGCTGCTTCCGCACTTTCTCGCACAAGAAGTCGATTCAGTTATTTAGCGCCTTTTCTCGGGCAGGCGGAAGTTGATACATCTCGATCGACTTGATAATTCAAAACCATAACGATCAGCTGTCAGACGTTTAACGAAGTATGAGCTTATGGCTGAAATGAACACTTCCCAGCCAATGCAATTCACCGGCAATGAAACAGATTATGCTGACGTCTATATGAATATCGAGACCCCAGAGGATTGTACCGAAATGCAGCAAGACCTGCCAAGGGCCGATGAAATTATTACCATTTCAGAAAAATTGGATGACTTATTCAAGAAAAAGGGCCTCACGAACTGAACAAGTCAATAACGCATTGGTAAACCTCTGCCCTTTATGCCAGCAGTTACTCGGCTTGGTATTGATTGATAGCATTATTGGATGCCCTCCTGAAGGATATCTTGGCAACTTATGTCCAATTGGTGCTTTAGATCGCAAAAATCCCGAGATGGTCGGAGGGCCCTATCCATAATCTTCCAAGCGTTCTCAGTTGGACGGGGCGGGGGGCGCGGGGGGGGGGGGGGGGGGGGGGGGAGTTCCGGCAACCTTGCTGGCTAAGGCAGTGACTGGCAAGCACGAAAAAAAAACTAGTACAAACTCTCGCCGTGTGCCGGCGGGCATTATGGGGATCTGGAACGAGGAAAATGACAAAATTAACGTTTTTTGTTTTTTTTTTTCATTATAAAATTATTTGGAGTTTTGTGAATAAAAGCCGGCCGGTGTGGCCGTGCGGTTAAAGGCGCTTCAGTCTGGAACCGCGTGACCGCTACAGTCGCAGGTTCGAATCCTGCCTCGGGCATGGATGTGTGTGATGTCCTTAGGTTAGTTAGGTTTAATTAGTTCTACGTTCTAGGCGACTGATGACCTCAGAAGTTGAGTGGCATAGTGCTCAGAGCCATTTGAACCATTTGTGAATAAAACAAATCTATTTTCACCCTTCTAAGTGAATTCTAAGTGTGTTTTTTTCGCTGCAAAGTTGACGCGCCGCGTAATCGGTTGTAGCAACTTGATCTGTCACCTCTGACGGCGCCGCTTGCTGGCTGCAAGCAGGTTATCTTTGCGGAATTAGACAGAGTTTTGTTTTACAACGTTGTATGGCTTTATCTCTGTGACAAGTAACTGTTCATATCGATAAACATAAACGCCATACTGTGTGTGTGTTGACTTGTCAAGTTTGCTTTGTGTTGTTTAGCTGTTCAATTTTGCGTATTTGACGAAATTTGTTCGTACCTGTTTTACGTATTTGGTTTGTGGATATCAATAAGACCAGTTTCAGCAATAGAGTGTTTAAGAAAAGGCATAGTGAGTGGAAGAAGAAATCTTTTGTTGTTTCGAAGGGGGGTGCTGCTCAGACTGCTTCACCGTCTAGCCAAAATGAATACGATAGAACTTCTTCCAGCAAGAAACTCTGTGACAGCAAAGAAAAATTCGAAAACTATGAAAGTGACAGTAGTGATGTGAATGAAATAATTAACATTTCCTTGTGCTCTAATATTTTGAAACATAACGTATTATGCCAGGTTTGCAAAGAAAGAGGACTGGAATTGAAAATAACTTCACACATTGGTTTGGCATGTGAATTGTTGTAGAAGTGTAACAAATGTGCTGCAGAAGTTTCGTTTTATAATGCTAACAGTATTTCTCGTAGTGGTAGTAGTGGAAAGAAGGTGCATGATATAAATGTCAGGCTGGTGTATGGCTTGCGTTGCATTGGCAAGGTCAGTGCTACAGGGATAAAGTTGTGTGAAATTATGAACTTGCCAAACCCACCAACCAAGATTGGATTTTATAATGAATTGGTGGGATCTTCTGTTGAAGATATTGCTTAAGCAACAATGAAGAAAGCAGTTGATGAAGCTGCGACAGATAATGTGAATTGTAGAGATTTAACTGTTGCTGTAGATGGGTCATGACAACGTAGAAGTCATAAATGTCTAAATGGAGTTGTGACAGCTACCAGTGGAGACAGTTGCAAATTAATTGATGTTGCTGTTGTCTCAAAACATTGTAGATGTAAGGGCAATACCAAGAACGAACATAGTGAAAGCTGTGAAGCAAATTTTCACGGCACAAATGGAGCGATGGAAGTAGAGGGAGTGAAAGCAATTTCTTCTAGATCACAGGATGTAATGTACGATACACTATCAAGGAGATGGCGATTCTAAGGGATATAAAGCTGTAGAGGAACTCAAACCTTATGGCAATGAAATTCACATTAAAAAACAGGAGTACATTGGACATGTGCAAAAGTGCATGGGGGCTCGCTCGCGCAAACTAAAGCAGACATTAGGATCCCAGAATCTTAGTGATGGTAAGACCCTTGGAGGAAGAGGGACAGACGAAGGAATTGATAGATTGCAGAGGTATATGGGTATGCAATTAGGCAAAATACAAGAAGCATTAAGCATACGAGGAAAGCAGTATAGGCATTATTTTTTGATACTGCATCAGCAAATGAGCACCCACAACATGCGCTGTGCCCCACAGGTGATGACTCATGGTGTAAGTAAGAATCAGGAACGGAATATGCCAATAAAAACAGTTTGCCAAATGCTGTAATTGATGTAACTAAGCCCATATTCAGAGATTTATCACAGCCAAGTTTATTGGGAAGGTGATTACATGGGAAAACACAAAATTCTAATGGAAGTGTATATAATTTAATTTGGATTAGGATTCCCAGAAGAGTTTTTGTACAGATAAAAACACTGCATTTTGGAGTTTATGATGCAGTGGCAACATACAGTGAAGGAAATATTATCAAATGTGATGTGCTGAAACGCTTAGCTTTCCAACCAGGACACAAAACCATTTCCACAATGTGCCTAATTGATGGAGAAAGACTAAGAGGTGCAGCAAGAAGAGACAAAAGCCTACAACACGCAGCAAAACGGAAGAAAAGACCAGTGAAAAGGAAACTAAGACTGGAAAAAGAAGAGGATGTTGATAATCCATCATATGAGGCAGGAATGTATTAAAAAACTTTGGAAGCCATTTTCCGTAACTTTAAAATTTTCATCTTTGAGGAACATTTTCTCAAAAACTGCTGACAGTATATCAATGAAATTTATACACAATTTTGTTTACTTCTTTTTCTTAATTTTTATAACAAATTGTAAAAAAGTATTGTATAATTCAAGAGTTATAGAAGAAAAAGTGCAAAATTTTAGAGATAAAAATAAGCATCTGTTTAAAAAAATTGTAAAACAAAAACCAATAAATGTTTCTTAACTTGGCATTATAACTTTGTAGAGAAATATTCACTGAACATCTAGTCCAAATTGCAGAGCAATATGTTCAATGGTTTATAAAAAAATGTTCCTTCTATTTGCTAAAATTAACATGGAGGAGATGGATCGTTTCGGCTCCCCTTATCTTGCTGATCTGTAAGCCCAGGATAGCTTACCATGAAAGGCAACAATCGTAGAATATCGTCGACGTAGCGCTGTGCTGTAAGGGTGTCGCGGATGAGAATCACATGGGTCCTGCTATGAAATGAAATGGCATCCCAGACCATTACTCCAGGCTATCAGAGTGTATGGCGGGCGACAGTCAGGTTGGTATTGGCGGTACGTTGCCAACATTCTACGCCCCGATTTATTGCCCTTCTGGCAAGCCTTCCCACGTTTACATTCCAGCAAGACAACGCCCGCATACGGCAAGAGTTTCTTCTGCTTGACTGTGTACTTGCCAAAGCTTACTTTTGCCAGTTTACCTTGGCCAGCTAGGTCTCCGGATTTCTCCTAGTTGAGAACGTTCGGAGCATTATGGGCAGCGCCTTTCAACCAGCTCGGGATTTTGACGATCTAACGCTCCAGTTGGACAGAATTTGGCACGATGTCTCCCAGGAGGACATCTCACAACTCTGTCACTCAATACCAAGTCGAATAACTGCTTGAATAAGGGCTAGAGTTGGACTAACTCGTTATTGAATGGTTCAAATGACTCTAAGCACAATGGGACTTAACATCTGAGGTCAGAGGTCATCAGTCCCCTAGAACTTAGAAATACTCAAACTTAACTAACCGAAGGACAACACACACATCCATGCCCGAGGTAAGATTCGAACCTGCGACCGTAGCAGTCGCGCGATTCCCGACTGAAGCGCCTAGAACCGCTTGCCCACCACGGCCGGCTAACTCGTTATTGACATGCTCACTTTGTGAAGCTCTTTCTCTTGAATAAATCATCCAGTTTTTCTGAACTGGTATTCAATTTTTTGTGTGTACATGTACATGACATCTGCCTCGTCTTCAAATTTCCGTCCCATCCGGATAATTCCTTCGTTACGCGACATTTTTTTTTCTTAGAGTTTGAATGTAACGTCTGGCGCTTAACTTAGCAAAGAGATCCTTTACTGTTCGATTACGTTGTTGGCGATTACTCACTAGAAACGGAAACTGTAAACTATTCAGAAGTATCCGTACGGAGCTGTCAAATGTGGAATGATTACGTAAAGGCGATTATAGGAAAAACAGGTGCCGGCATCTGGTTAATTGGAAGACTCTTAAGGAAATGTCATTTGTCCACGAACGATGTTCGATATTGTGAAATCCACTCAAACTGAATTAAGAGAGGATAGAGAAGATGCGTCGAAAATTGGCGGAGTTTCTCACGGGATCAATAAGCACCAGGGCGTTATGGAGATTCTCATGCAATTTCTGTGGTAAATATTATAAGACAGATACTGTGCGTTTCGGAAAGGTTGAAATTTGGCTCTTACATTGAAACTTTCATATTTTATTTTGCTATTTTTCACATTTTAATTATTTCGCGTGCTTGTAGTCGCAGGGTTACTGTAATGATGCTATTCTGCACTTGGTATCGATTGCGAACAGCTTGGTTACCTGTGGGGTAGTCTGTGTTTTCCAATGGTTACATGAAGTACACGCCTACTGTTGCTGGTCGGTGAAGTGCTGAGATGTTGTTAGGCTGCGTGTAGAAATTGCGCCCTTGCTGTACGATCTTACTAATAAATCACGACGAAAATGTGGTTCATACTGAATTCGTTCCTTGATTCGCGTTCCGAAACTGCTTTAACTTTCATGCGATAGACGTGTTGTTATCACTCTTTGTATCTGGCTAAGCGATTTCATTTCGAGGCTTGGTAAGGAATTTCCTTGTTATTAATTCAACGGAATGCAAAGCGAAAACATTATGACAACTACCCACTGCAACGCTGGATGCTGCCTAGCGGCGCGTTGCGAGCACGTGACGCGGTGACAACAGTATATAAGCGGAGCAGACGCCGAAAGGGAATCGCCCTAGCGAAAATATGGGATGCAAATGGGGAAATGCACAGAGATAAGGGCAGTTCATTACTATGCAGAGCCTGTGAGCGGGTATCTCTAAAACGCCGAAGCTAGTAGAATGGTCATGTGCCAATGTTGTGAGCATCTGTGGAAAGAGGTAGAACGACAGTGAAACTACCACTAGGCGCTAAATTGTTGGACGTTCACGACTCTTTCACAGAACGTGGGATTTGGGGGCTTGTCTGCTCTGTCAATTAGGATGCGTGGTGATTTTTGGCGTCTCTGCCGAAAGAGCACAATTCTGGTGCACGCACAATTGTTTTGGAGCACACCGTTCATCTTACGGTGTTGAACACGGAGCTCAACAGCAGACCCCAACGTGTTCACACGTGAACCCAACGACATCGTCAGTTACAACTGCAATGGGCACGAGACCATTGGGATTCGACCGTCGATCAGAGGGAAATTGTCGGCTCTTCGGGTAAATCAGATTTTTGATACACCAAGCCGATGGTCGTCTCCACAAACGCCATGGTCGAAGCGAACGGCGGCTCAAAACGTGCAGCGCGCCCCGGGCACAGGCTGGCGGGGGCGGTATTATGCTATGGAAGACATTTTTCTGCGCTTGCATGGAACCTATGGTAGCAGTCGAAGACACGCTGACAATTGCAAACCATCTGTATCCCTTCATGCTTGACGTCTTTCCCGATGGTGATGTCATCGATATGTTAGGAATGTCATTGTCCGTGTCTCGGAGTCAGAAAGATGCTACAGTGTTTCGAGGAGCATTATAGTGAACTCACTTTCACGTCTCGGCGACCAAATTTGCCTGATGTAAATCTTATGGAACCCACCTGGGTTGCTGTCGGGTGCCATCACTACATACGCAAATCAGCGGCTCGTTATTTATGTGCGTCACACGACCTGTGTGTATACATCTACTGTCGCATACCTTTACAAACCTACCAACGAACTGTCTGATCCCAGACACAGGACCAGTGATGTATTTCATTTCAAAAGCCGGCAAACACGCTATTAAGCAGTTGATGATAATGTTTTGGCTCAGCAGTGTACTTTGATCATTTCTCTTCCGCTTCGGTTAACTGTGTCTCATGTGTTCAAGCACATGTAATACTTCTGTTGTCATGAATTATTCACTTTCTTGCGATCAATTTTATGAATTTACTTTCAGACACTCCTTGCACTCATTCTCACGGTCACAGTTCCTCCTTTTTAAACGAATGAGGCTGATTTGTATTCAATAGTTGGTACACTTACCATCTGATCTGAAAACGCAGTAAAACTTCCTGACTTTCTAATAGCATTCTAAGTTAACAATGTCAGTAATAATTACGAATATTGTATTTTGCCATTCTGTGTTTACCTTCCAGCAAACAAGGTAGGGTTCGGAGATGGTGCTGGAAAGAGAAAGTGTTATTATTTGATGTCTCATGTTTCGTATGTCATTATAACAAACAGGGAGGAAAAGCCCCGAAGGAAGGGTACCCCCTAGACAGAAGAAAGGAAGGAGCTACATCGGCAGAGGATGAAACAGTACTGGGCAAATATCAAAGCCCAACAGTTGAACAAGCGTTGTCCAAGGTAGGCCCGCTCGAAACAAGAAGAAGAAACAGGGAATATATTCCTCCTGCAATGCAAATAGCTACAAGTTACCTGCTTATGCTTGTAAGTTTCTGCTTGTAAGTCGGCATCAGTGCTCTTGTTCATTTGAATTCACTTTTCTTTTGCTGAAGCTATAATAAATCATTGCACGCATGAAGTATGTCCTAATTCCCAGATAAATATCAATCAATCCTCCAGTAAGACTGTGTTACTAAACTTAATTCTTTAATTTTTGTATGAGGGAGCTCAGTTTTCATCTCAGGACTTAAGCGGGTTTACTAGAAATTTTATCCATTTCTCAAAGCTAGCAGCAGCCTTTGCAGGTTTACTGTCGAAATCCCAAGAACGAACTTTCCCTGAAGAGTTATGTTAGTCTCCTTTACTTTACCTATCACGAAATGACCGCGATGACAATCAGAGCTTGTGAGGAACGTTACTGACAATTGCTCTTACAGCAAAATATTCGCGAATGAAACATCGATGAAATGGGTTATACATGAAGTACCCTTTTAGTGAGTAGGTTGCCACACAGTGCATAGATGTAGGTTTTGATGTTGATCCATGTTGTTTGTTAAATGTTATGACACAAGTGAATCTCGGCTTCCAATGAACTGGTTGAGTTATAGTTCACACATACTAGAAACCTCTCTAATATTCCGGTTCACTGTTGAATTCTATTGTGCCTATTTCGATGGCAGTTTCCTTCCGCGTTTTACCTCGACACGCCTGGATCGGCATATGCGGCACTGTACGGTGCTTTCCCAGTTGCATCAGTAATTACGATGCTCACTTGCAGCTGACGTCACACGCTATCAGATGACTGCGTCACCTGACGGAATCACGACCCACTCCGTGAGATAGAAAGTAGTGATGAGCGACATACGTGCTACTTTCCCACTGTACACTTGCGAGCATGTGCATCGTATACATGCCGACATATTCCAGTTATCAGTATGAGATCCCCCACTACGCACAAGTAAAGCTAAGGAATAAACGCACTGCGATGAAGGAGTGGCTCAAAATAATTTAATGATAGAAAAGAGAACCGAAAATAAATCATTCTCTTCTGGGTGGGCACCAACGCTCCATAAATTTGACGAAACATCACTCTACCAAAAAAATGTTTCAAATGGCCCTGAGCACTATGGGACTCAACATCTGAGGTCATCAGTCCCCTAGAACTTAGAACTACTTAAACCTAACTAACCTAAGGACATCACACACATCCATGCCCGAGGCAGGATTCGAACCTGCTACCGTAGCGGTCGCGCGTTTCCAGACTGTAGCGCCTAGAACCACTCGGCCAACCCGGCCGGCTATCACTCTACCGGGTGGAACATTAAATTGTACTCTATTCAGCGCTATTAGTTTCGGGTATGGCTCGATTTCAAGTACATACACAAACATAACAGAATACCTTAATGATAAGAAAGTAACAATCACGGAAGCCAGATAACAATACTGGATGTTTGCGAAACCATGATCTCCAGCCTAAGTACACAGTATTTATGTAGTACGTTTCTCTTAATTACGGATTACTGTTATGTTTCAAGCAGCACTTGAAAATGATCCATGCCCGAAATCAGTACCGTAGTGTTTTAAAAAGCAAACCGATGGAATTATGTCTTTCTTCACATGAAAAAATTAAATTAATGGAATACAGCAGCTTGACAATTGTATAAAAAATAAATGTTTGAAGCGAGCAAGAAATAAAGCAATGTTCAGGTTTGAGAGGAAGGAAAAATGCAAAACCAGAAGTTAAGGAAGTGGCACTGAACTGAAGACAACGAAAAAACCACAATAAATATTTCGCGGAGAATGCATGAAATAAATACTAGCATTAAATAGGGATAAACTCATTTTTTAGTGCTTGGTTACTAATAAATTTTGTGAGGAACAAGGAAACATTAAGCTGTCTAACGGCCATAATTTTCGATTAAAGATGCTCCCACTTAATTATACAGGATATAAGAACAAGCTACGGCCAAACTTTTGAAACACATAGGAAAAGAAAATGCTATAAGGACATGTGTTCCATGCTGGGATTCATTTTCTTTAACTCTTCGCAGTACAGTCGTCATGAGAAACACACATGGAAAAAACATGCTCGCACGACATAAGATGAAAACTTTTCTTGCATGAAGCGTTCAAACTGTACTCAGTTATCTTTGATAGATGTATCAGGCTGCTGTCGTACTGCATATGCTAATGCCTTCCTAGAATATTGTCAGGAAGTGATGAGCCTTCTAAAACACGAGAACAAACAGTCTCTAAATGTCGTACCTGAGTTCCAGTAAAAAGAACTTCCAAGTTCCCCAACAAATAAAAGATCAGTGAGTGTAGGTGCTTCACAGATATCATATTTCATCTATTTATATGTCTCATTTTTTCGACTAGCTTCCAGGTCGCAGCTTCTTTCTGAAGTTCTTGATCTCGCCATTAGCCGAGCTGTCGACGTGGCATCATATTTCGTCACAGTAACTTTAAAATTTCATATAATACAAATAAAAACTCATTGCTGTACATCTGCATTGAAAACAGATTGATACCTACAGACATGCGAATAGAATTCTCCTCTGAATATAATGGAGATCATCAAGAAAACGTTATTTAGAAAATCCGATGAGCATTAGCGTTCTACAGCTTCTAATATACAGGGTGGAGAAACATTGCGTCACGAAATTTTAACCCTGGTAGCAGATGCCAGTAGGAACCAAAATTACTAATCTCGTGTAGGTCGACAACTCACGATTTTTATACTACGGAAAATTGGCGCCACGTGCTCCGATTGGCCGTGGGATTGCCCTCTTGCCTTTCGTCGGTTGACGGGCAGTACTATGGTTGTCGGTTCACACAAACAAACATCCCTCGCCCCGTTACTGCCCCAAAGTTACACGCACACGTGTCGAATAAGACTTGCTATTTGTCTCCACCTCACGTCAGAGGCATTCACACGTAAGCTTCGCTTTGGAGCACAAGCACGTCACCTGTGATTTAGTCATACAGTAAGCACAGCGGCACAGTATTCGTTTGAAGAAAAACGAGATATGGTTTTTGTTTATGGACTAGCCGACCGTAATTCGCATCAAGCTCGACGGTTGTAAGAGGATCGGTACCCAGCAAGACGCCTCTCACACCTGCTAATGTTTACAGCAATTCACCGGTGACTTGGCGAAACAGGCTGTTAGCGGCATATCATGGTGATGCTGGAAGACCTCGAACTCGACCGGATGCTGCATTTGAAGAGGCTATTCTCGAGCGCTTCGAGGAAGCACCTACGACAAGTATTCGAGCGGTTTGACACGACATGGGGGTCACTCACCGGTTAGTCTGGGAGGTTTTGAGAGATGACGGCCAGCATACATTTAGTTTCCACCCTGTCCAAGACCTAAATCCTGTGGCGGACTATGAACACGGCAAGGGTTTTGCCGGTGATTACTGCGACATTTTGACAAGATACCGACTTCCCCGTCACTGTGTTTTTTACGGACGCGTACACCATCCATCGGGATGGCCTTTACAGCACTCGAAACGTTCGTTACTGCGCAAGGGGAAATCCTCACGTCATGTACGTCCACGAACACTAGGAACGATTTTCACTCACTATTTGGGCAGGCATTGTGGATGACCATCTGATTGGGCTGTTCCGTCTGCCTCCTTGACTTGGCAGGGCAAATTACCTTCACTTTTTGCTAGAAACTCCACCCGACTTCCTGGAAGATGTTCCCTTGGACATACGACTACGAATGTGGTTGCAGCATGGTGAGGCGCCCGCACGTAGCAGTCGTGCTGTGAGCGGATATGTAAATGAAATCTTCGACGGCCGATTAATTGGCAGAGGTGCTCGTAGGACATGGCCCACGCGATCACCAGATTGCACGCCACCGGACTTTTTCCCCTGGGGATTCTTGAAGGTTCTAGTTCACCTACCTCGATGCGAGCCACCTAGAAACTCAGAGGAATTAATGAATCGCAGCCACGTGGGATTAGCCGAGCGGTCTAGGGCGCTGCATTCATGGACTGTGCGGCTGGTCCCGGCGGAGGTTCGAGTCCTCCCTCAGGCATGGGTGTGTGTGTTTGTCCTTAGGATAATTTAGGTTAAGTAGTGTGTAAGCTTAAGGACTGATGACCTTAGCAGTTAAGTCCCATAAGATTTCACACACATTTGAACATTTTTTTGAATGAATCGCATTCAACATGGCGCCAATCACATCAGGGCAATGCCACGAACCTTTGAAAGAGTTCGGAAAAACACCGAGCGACGTTACCAAGCTTGTGTCGCGTCAGAGGGTCTCCTGTTCGAGCACCTGCTTTTAATAAGCAATGTCCTAGTTACAAAAAAAGTCCCGTTTCAGGGCCGACACAATTCGTAGAAGACTATACGCGAACTAACAGCTGTTGACCAGTTTGATCCCAGTACGTCCTATCATGAAACTCCAATGGATGTGACGGGACCCTGGTGGATTCGCCCCTAGGTCCCTAGAGCGGAAGGCTGGCGCTCTACCACCGAACATGCGGGCCGCCTTGGATACATCGCGATCTCCGACAAACAAAGCATTCGCAGTCATGCGTTGCCCAGACCATTCGGCAACATGGCAATCCACCGAGCGATCGAAGTTCGTGGCGACAAGTTTCCGTAGTCGACCTGTTGGCATCAGCTATCCAGGATTAAAATATCGTGACAATTTTTCTGCATATATATATATATATATATATATATATATATATATATATATATATATATATAGTGTCCCAACTATCTTGTCCACCCAAAATATCTCTGGAACAATAACAGCCATTGGAAAATGACTTTCACTGGTATCAATGTAGGGCTGGGGCCCAAGAATGTACATTTTTGGAAACATTCTAAAACAAGAGCATATGTGTTTTTTAACACAAACTTATGTTTTTTTAAATGGACGTCCTATATTTTTTCTTCAGCAATCCATAGCATGACGAAGCACATACACAATGGCGTTGATTGCATCGCAATGTTCCCATTACATCTCGAGATATTAAGACGCGAAGTTGACGCTTGAAACACCCGACATGCGCTGCTAGCGCACGTCCTGAGGCTCAGGCGTGAACCCCATGCTGCCCGTAATCGCGATGTGATTGACATGCGTAATCACACTTCCATACTTGTCAAGAGGTCCGAAACGAATAATACGGTCTGCTGCCATCCTGCATTAACGTCGTACACTCCAGCAGGTATTTATCCCATAGGCTAGGAGTGATGCGGTTCTGTAACATATCTGTGTACCGCAACGTTAGTCACAAAGTTAACTTCGCTTATCGTTAATCCGTTACTAAAAAGGTAATGCCGTTCAACGTTAAATCTTTGCTTTACTGTAGATCTAGCGCAAGTGACAGTTAATCATTCACTCGTAATAGTAAAATTTATGTTGATGGTTTTAGTGAAACGAGCAAGTGGACTAAAAGTTTTACCGTTATTTAGGTAAGAATGTTTTGATTTAGGAAGTTCAGGTAGGATATAGAAGATGAACGTAAACATGTTTAACCAATTAGTATTATCACATAATTATCAATGTTATGTTTATCTAATGCGTTAAATGACAAATTGTTGCAAACAAATGTTTCTTAACATCACTGGGTAAAATGGCCCTTTGTAGAAACTTCCACTGTGATTCCAGCACTACATACTAAACATAGCGTTCACATCTCATGCTCAAAGTGATACCCATTGGCTTGCATACATAGGGTCACTCTGCGGATGAAGGATGCCCTACTGTTTCCTCTTTGATGGCTGTACAAGCATCAATAATGCGTTGCTTCATGTCCTCTGGTGTTGTTGGTTCATGTTGGTAAACAGCATCCTTCACTGCTCCCCAAAGAAAATAATCCAGTGGTGTAAAGTCCGGAGATCGGGCAGGCCACCTAACTGGGTCACCTCGTCCAATCCACCTACCAGGGAACTTACGGTTCAGAAGTCGTAAGGCGTTATGTGCAGGGCATCCGTCATGCTGATACCACATGACCATTGTCCGGTTCAGAGGTACGTTGTCCAAGAGAACAGGAAGATTGTGTCGTATAAATCTGGAGTATTGTCTGCCATTTTGGATGCCATTTATAAAGAAAGGTCCGATAATGGTATCTCCAATAATCCCACACCAAACATTAACTTTCCACAGACGTTGATGCTCTACCTGACGGAGCCATTTTGGATTGTCTGCGGGCCAATAATGCATAATCCTCATATTGACAATTCCTTTGTTGGAGAATGATGCCTCGTCGGTAAAGAGAACATCTGCAAAAAAATTTGGATTAGTCAGAAGGTTTTGCTGAGCCCACCAACAAAATGTCACACTATTGCGGAAGTCATTTCCATGAAGATCATGGTGTAAATGAACATGGTAAGGATGAAATTTATGACGTTTAAGAATACTCTGTGCACTTGACTTCGACACACCAACTTCATGTTCAATTTGACTTGTGCTGATTTGAGGATTCACAGCTATGGTAGCGAGCACAGCAACTTCAGCACGTTCATCTGTGCGTGTTCTAGGACGATGTCGAGGTCTTGGATTTAAGCTTCCCGTTTCACGTAGACGAGATGTGAGACGACCAAATATCCGGCACGAAGGCGATGGCTTGTCAGGGAATCGTCTTCTGTACAGTCGTTCTGCCTGAACAGCATTTCGTCCACCTACAACTGGGTACAGTACAGGTATGTAGAGTAGGGTAGAAAACAGACATATTAACTTAATAATCATAATGTTCGCTAACAGTACTATCAACAAACAAGCAATCTCATAACGTATTTCCCATCAATGTACATTCTCCATAGATCAGCAGCATTTCTACCATATCTTCATGTGTGTACATTATACTGTAAAGTAAAAGTTCCACAACAGAACGTTTATTCACAATGTGTATTACCTCCGTGCCGTCACTAGATTACTCTGATGCACGACTACACTGGCAAGCGGTGTACTGCACGCCAAAGCAACAACAAATGGGATGGTCGGAGGGTGGTGGAGTACAGGAGTTTGCATGGGTCGCAAATCACAAACAAGGCGAAGTGATAACTGTGGCAGTAGTGGGAACTACGTTGGACTCTTGACTAGGTAGAGCCAGACCCTGCGCGACAGGCACAATGGGTCGTATAACGCATTAGATAAACCTTATTTTGGGTGTGCAGGATAAATAAGACAACCTGACGGGTGTACACCGATCGGTACTGGTTCATATTGTGTACGTAGATACGAAAACGTGCAAGAGGGAAACCATTATGTGCTTATGAGAGTTGATGGCAGCAGACCGTATTACTCGTTTCGGACCTCTTGATAGGTATGGAGGTGTGATTACACATGTCAATCACATCGCGATTACGGGCAGCATGGTGTTCACGCCTGAGCCTCAGGACGTGCGCTAGCAGCGCATGTCGGGTGATTCAAGCGTCAACTTCGCGTCTCAATATCTTGGGATGTAATTGGAATATTGCGATGCAATCAACGCCATTGTGTATGTGCTTCGTCATGCTATGGATTGCTGAAGAAAAAATATACGAGGTCCATTTAAAAAAACATAAGTTTGTGTTAAAAGACACATATGCTTTCGTTTTAGAATGTTCCCAAATATGTACATTCATGGGCCCCAGCCCTATATTGATACCGGTGAAAGTCGTTTTCCAATTGCTGTTATTGTTCCAGAGATATTTTGGGTGGACAAGATAGCTGGGACACCCTGTATATATATTGTTCAACATCGTCCTGGATAAAGTAATGAGCGAATGGGGACCTGAAGTCAGGAGACAAAACACCTGGAGACCAGTCACATTAGGAAGGAAAAGACTGGAAATCCCTTACCTAGCATTCGCAGACGACCTAGCGATACTGACCTATGACCCAACATCAACAAAAACACAGATCGAAATTCTGAAAGAATGCGCCGAGAAAGTCGGCCTACAAATCTCTTTTGAAAAAACGCAAGTCCTAACAAGAGAAGGCGACGACATCACAACCAAGTACGGCAAAATTAAAGGGGTCACACACTTCAGATACCTAGGCGAAATCATCGAACCGACCGGAACAGAGAAACTGGCTTACGAAGACAGACAACAGAAGACACGGAAATCACTAGGCATGGTACGAAACGTTTACAACAAACAATGCATTTCCAGAAACACCAAGATCAGACACTATAACACAGTGATCAAACCCACCGTACTGTATGCCAGCGAAACACTAGCACTCAACAGGAAAATCAAAATTGAAGAAATCAAAAAAGAAGAACGCAAAATCATGAGGAAAATTTTAGGAAGAAGACCCACACCAGATGGCTACAGACTACAGAAGAACTCAACAGTAGAAGCATATTCGAACATAGAGAACGATATGAGAAAAAGGCGCCTTAAATTCTACGGACATTTAGATAGACTCCCTGAAACAAGACTCACCAAGAAAATTCTAGAACACATCAAGACCCTTAAAGTCTCGACATCCTGGATGGAAGGAGTCCGAAAAGACCTACAAGCAATTGGCACCACAAACACCACAGACAGAAGCACCTTCCGAAAACACATAGACAATTTGGAAGTAAAGTCAGAACCGCTAAAACAGCGGACCAAACAAGAATGGTCTGAGGAGAGAAAAGAGGCCCTCTCCAAGAGAATGAAGGAGTACTGGAAGCACAAGAAGAACAAGCCTTCGAAGTCATAAGCTTAACGATTTCCTTTTAGGGAAAATTCGCCAACAATAATATATATATATATATATATATATATATATATATATATATATATTATTGGTGTTTTGCCCTTAAAGAGCGCATTTGGACTAAACTACATGGCCAGTTCCTTTTGCTGCCTTCCTTGCTGCCCAAACTTCCCTCATTCGCTCGCTGTGTTTCTGTTTCCGGTCCTCTGTCCATGCTTCTTGTCGGCTTCGTGTCTTCGGCTTCATCTTGATTGCCTTTTTGGTTGCCCATATTTCTTTCATCTTCTGGCTGTGATCTTGCTTGCGTTCTTCGGTCCATTTTATGCCTGTTCGTTTGTCGCATTGTATCTCATGTAGTTTACTTTTCTTAATGATGTTTCTGAACTTTATTCTGTCGTTTATTGTGTCTGCTGTTATGTTGAGCTGGTTCAGGTCGTTTTCTACCTCTGCCACCCATTTGTTGTTTCTAGTGGTTACCCAGTCAAAGATCTGTTTGGTCAGCCTGTGTGATGGCATTCTGTATAGGTGTCCATAGAATTGTAGTCTGCGTTTTCTAATCTTTTCTGTGATTGTCTCTGTATGTTTGTACAGTTCCTATGTAGGTTTCTTGATCCATATTCCATTGTTGTTAGTTGCGCCAAATATTTTCCTAAGTATTTTCCGTTCTACTTTTTCTAATTGTCTGATACGTGTGTGCCCTCGGATTAGTGTGGTCTCTGCTGCATATAGTGCCTCGGGGAGCACCACCGTGTCGTAATGGCGTAATTTGGCTTTTTGTGAGATAGACTTCTTGTTGTTATGATTCCACACTACTTTGTATGCCTTGTCCAGTTTAGTCTTTCTTTCTTCATTTGAGTCTCTGTTATGTCCACTCATTTGTAGTGTTTCACCGAGGTATTTGAAGTTTGCTGTTTTGTAAATCGTGCCATACTTTGTGTTCAGAGATGAGAGTTTCTCTGTGCTCATAAACTCTGTCTTTTCGTAAGAGATCTGTAGTCCAGTTTTGGAAGCGATTTCGTGCAGTTTTTCAATAGCGTCTTTTGTTTCCTTTATACCTTTCGTGACAATCGCCAAATCGTCTGCAAAAGCCAGGCATTTAATCTGTAGGTTTCCTAAGGTTATCCCCTGTTGTGATGTTTCCCATTCTTTTATGACTTTATCTAACACCAGATTGAAAAGGAGAGGTGAGAGGCCATCGCCTTGTCGGACACCTGTGCGAATTTCAAAGGGCTCTGATAGTTCCCCACAGAACTTTACTTTGGAGGTCGTGTTGGTTAAAGTTTGCTCTATGATAGCCCGTGTTTTGTTGTCTACTTTGTATTCTGCTAGAATTTTGAAGAGAGTTTTCCGGTCGATAGAGTCGTACGCCTTTTTGAAGTCAACAAAGGTAATGATCAGGTTCTGTTTGTGTTGTAAAATCATTTTCAGGTTCCAAATTTGTTCCGCACAAGACCGCCCTTTACGGAAGCCTGCTTGGTATTCCCCAATCAAGTGGTCGGTTTGGCATTCTAGTCTGTTCAGTAAAGCTTTAGAGAGGATCTTGTATGTGACCGGTAGTAGGGATATTCCTCTGTAATTGTTCGGGTTAGTCTTGTCACCTTTTTTGTGTAGTGGGTGTATCAGGGCAGTTTTCCAGTCGTCAGGAATTTTCATGGTCTTCCAGATGTCTTCCAAGATCCTGTGGATGTCTTTGGTGAGTTCTGGGTCTTGTAACTTCCAGATTTCCGCGATGATGCCATCTTCTCCTGGTGCTCTACGATTCTTGAGTGACTTTATTATTTCTTTAACTTCTTCTAGAGTTGGAGGTTCACTATCTGGATTGTATGTGCTCGTTTCTGTCATCATTTCTTCCATGGGGGGGTCCGTGTTGAGCAGTTTTTCAAAGTACTTTGCCAGAATGTCACAATTGTTTTTGGTATTGGTTTCTAGGGTTCCATCCGGTCTTCTGAAGCACAAGTTGGGTGGTTGATATCCAGTCATATTTTCTCTGAACGTTCTGTAGAAGTTTCTTGTATTGTTCTTCATGAAGTCTGATTCGATCTCTGTCAGTCGCCGTTTGTCATACTGTCGTTTTTCACTGCGAATTATTTTGCTTGATTGCTTCTGTGTTTTCAAGAAGTTCATCCAATTCTCTTGGGATTTATGGCAACTAAATTTTTTCCATGCACTGATTCGTTGGTCAATAGCTTGGTCACATGTGTGGTTCCACCAACGGTGTTTCCGTGTTCGTGGTGCTTGTGCTAGTTTCATGGCCTCTCGGATTCTTCGTGAAAGTTGTGTCCAGTCTGTCGTTTTCTCCATTTTAATTTTGTGTAATATTTGTGTCTGGTTTAAAGTAACGTATTCTGGATCTGGTCTAAAAATTTTGTTCTTCTGGAGCTTTTTCTTGGGCAAAGGACGAATCCTGATCTGTAGTAGGTGGTGGTCTGAGTCGAAGTAGCCCTTACGGGTGTCTATGTTCAAAATTTCTTTTTGTGAGTCTTTCTGGACTATTACGTGGTCGATTTGTAGTTCTTGCTTTCCGCTGGGGAATTTCCATGTGGTAAGTTTTCGTGTTGGTTTCTTGAATTTTGTTGACATAATGGCGAGGTCGTGGCTTTTGCAAAAGTCTATCAGATGTTTTCCGTTTTTGTTGGTGTCCTTGTGTGGAGTATGTTTTCCTGTGATATGTCTGTATATCTTTTCTTTTCCGAGTTTGGCGTTGAAGTCTCCCAGTATTATTTTGACTCTATGTGCAGGAATTTTTCTGATAGTTTCTTCCATTGTCGTCCAGAAGTCATCAATTTCGTCCGGGTTTTTCCTGTTGTAGTCATTAGTTGGTGCATGTGCGTTGATTATTGTGTAGGATTTATTGGCTGATTTCACTGTGATGGTGCTGATTCTTTCGTTTGGTGACGAAAAGTCGATTATGCTGTCCGTGATGGACCTGTGTACTGCAAATCCTGTGCCAAAAAGCCTTAGGTTCTTCAGTTGTCTCGATGGTTTTTCTTTGTATATTCTGAAATTCTCCGTGTTGAAATGATCTTCGTCTGTGAATCGTGTTTCTTGCAGTGCACATATTTTGATTTGAAATTTTTCGAGAGTGTCTGTCAGTTGTTTCATCTTTCCTGTCTTCATCAGTGTGTTCACGTTGAGTGTGCCGATGTAGTGTTTGCGTTTGGTCTTGAGGGAGTTTGAGAAGCTCCGATTCTTCTCATGATGTCCGTGAGCCCCCGGAATCCGATGCTCACGACAATCCCAGTCTATTGACTGGGGCCCGGGGTAATGAGATTTTTCTCGTTGTACCATCATGATGTTTAGTAGTTGGATGTATGGCATGCTGCCGAGTACAACCTGACTTTCCAGATCAGGAGGTTGGTTGAGGCCGCCACTGACATGTGGAGTAGACGCCTTTTGTAGCCGCCCACTGTGGGAACAGACGCTACTAGTAGTTTTGGTCCGCCCCGAGTATTTCATTTCCTCGGTACCACCTATATCTAGGAGGCATTCCCCTATCCGCCACCTGGGGAGGCGCTCGGTTGCGGGTCTACTAACCGCCCCGATATATATATATATATATATATATATATATATATATATATATATATATATATATATATATATATATATGCATGTACGGCTTTGTACATAACGGTAAGGAGAAATGGACTATTGAGTGGTGTGGCAACTGTCTTCATAGTAAAACTGGACAGGAGCAAACAAGTTAACACAGTAAACAGAATATTTACTGTGCTTAGCTTCTATTTCTCCAAGCATACTAAGACTCGTTATACTTAATGCAGCAAGATTTAGATTCCAGGTATCACAATGACGACCAAGATTAGACTCCCTGAACTAAGTACGATCAACGATCAGAACTAAGTGACATCTGCGTTGCTTCCCACAGCGAAACAGTTCCGAGTGCGAGTGGGGTGTTAGGCTGCTGCCGGCCATCCTATATGACGATCACAGGTCGCTCATGGTCCAGAGTTGCTCGAGGTGTGGCTCAGCGGGTATGCACCATTGGATCTGCCAGATCCGGCGTAACTGCTATCAGCATCAGGCGGAAACATGCAATACTATTGCTAACGTAAAGACTCCCATGGGTTGTCATTGATACTTGATACCACAATATATACACTGTAAGAGTAATATTCACCTACTTTCCACGCAAAGGGTGGGTCTGTGAATAATAAGTCGTGAGATGCGTCATATTGGATAACGACCAATATTAGTATCGAATCTATAGTTTTTTGAGTCGTTAGGTTTATTGGTGACAATCTTAATGAGCTTTCGGCTCATAGTTGTGACAATGTGTGTGGAGGGGGCGGGGTAGTGTTGAGGGGTGGGGAGTGGGGAGATGGAGGGTTGCTATGACAGTGATGTGTCAGCCCATCTCTGTAGCGTCAGGAACAATTTTTACCATCAAACATACCACTTGCAGCCTGGAAAAAAATCACTGTGACAATAGGGATCCTCTGCACTCCTACTGCTGGGGCGTGAATGAAAAGGGGTGATATAAAATTGTAACTTAGGGACTCTTGGAGCAATTTCAACCAAATTTCGTATATACGTGACTCATTTTGTGTATAAAAGCAGCGTTTACTGTGGGAGTAAGATATACCTGCTACCACTAGAGATAGGGATAAGAATGAGAACATATGTAAAAATGTTTCAAAACAACCTGCTGATATTTCTTTCCTGCATTTAGTAGACTTGTAACACTTTAAAAGTATGAATGCAATTAGTCTCTTATTTTGAATGTTGAGTGTATCACGAGGACGAAGACTGCAGTGAGGTCAACGTATATCGGGACGTAAATGCATGCCAAAGGGCTGAAAAATACAGATAAATTGAATACCCTCTCCGGATTCGTATGGTGTGAAATAGCAGAGAATTATACATATATGTATATAACACATGCGGTACACACATGCCCGGCGAAGCCTGAGGTGTACAGTTAGTATTCTCCAAGTACGTCAACTAACAAAACTACAACAGCTGTCAGATATTCATTTATTAGTCATTAAATCACAGCTAGTTTCCTGGCCAAGAAGTGACATTTTGAGGTTAAAGAATAAAGACAGATGGAACTTTATAATATACAACGTTTACCATCATAGGTAACCTTAGCTTCAATGTACCAAAGTGCCGGGGACAGGCACGCCATCACTCTCGGGAAGCAGCTCGGGTGGGCTAATTAAACAAAAGCCTTATAATAATAATAATAATGATAATAATAGCTGAGAAGAGTAACCAAAATATACAGGTGATATATGAAGATTATAATCCATTGTGAAAGGGTATCAACGACAAGATTCGATGATGACATTGCTGCCATCCGTGAAAAACAATTACAGGATGGGATGAACTGAGTGAACAGTCTAATGAGAGCAGATTATGGATTGAAAATAAATCGAGAAAAGACTGAAGTAATGAGAAGTAGCAGAAATGATAACAGCGAGAAACTTAACGCCAGGATTGGTGATCACGAAGTAAAAGTTGTTAAGACAAAATAACCCAAAACGGATGAAGCAAGGAGGACATAATAAGCAGACTTACACTGGCAAAAAGGGCACTCCTGGCCAAGGTAAGTCTGCTAGTGGCAAACACAGCCTTTCATTTGAGGAAGAAATTTGGAGAATGTCCGTTTTCAGTACACCATTTATGGTAGTAAAATCTGGATTGCGGGAAAGTGCGAACAGAAGAGAATCGGAGCACATTGAGATGTGGTGCTATAGAAGTGCGTTGAAAAGTAGGTGGACTGATATGGTACGCAATGAGGAGGTTCTCCACAGAACCAGCGAGGGAAGGAATATAAGGAAAACACAAGATGAAGGGACGGAATAACGTCCATGGTACCAGAGAGAGCTGTAAAAACAGTAGAGGGAGACAGAGATTGTAAAACATCAAATAAATAACTGAGGACGTAGATTGCAAGTGCTATTCTGAGATAAGAGGTCGGCACAGGAGGGGAATTCGTGGGGGGCCGCATCAAACCAGTCAGGAGACTGCCTAAAAACAAGTGAAAGCCTGTAAGTATCGCTTATCGACAGTACAGACATATAGCCAGAAAATGTGAAAAGCCCATCTAGCCATGACAATAGTTTAAGAGAAAGCTGACGGCAGCTTTGGCTGCCATATACTCTTACAGCTTTTTACTCGGTAATTTATGGAAACCACAGCCAACGTAAAGGAAAGCAAAGCAAATCTCTCTTTTCTGACCCTGATGGATCAATAGAGACCGACCGACCGACCGCCATGTCGTCCTTTGCGAATGTGTTCACTAGATGCAGTTCGGAGGGGCGAAGGGTCGCCACACCGCTCTTTCGGGCGTTGTCGGTTTCTTTGACCTTGGAACCGCTACTTCACACTCAGCTACCTCCTCAATCGGCATCATGAGGCGGAGTACACCCCATTTAAGTACTTCCAGCAAGGGAAAATACGTGGTAGTGCCAGAAATCGAACCTGGGTCCACCAAAATGCTGACAGAGACGCTGTTCACGTAAATGTGTGTCAATTTGTTCTTACACCCCTCAACATTCATGTGCTCCCCTCGGCGAAAAGAAACAACACACTCACAAATTAAAAAATTGTTTCAGTGTTTCCTCTAGGAGCAAAGCCACAGCCAAAGATATTGTTTACTGAGAATGAGAACTGTTCTAGATTTTGTGCACAGGATATTAGCCTATAAATTGCAAGGTTTAGGTGTGCCAACACCATGCAGCTAAGAGAGCCCACTGCGTTGTGGAGGTCGGGTTAACCAGTAAAAAAGGACGAATACGTCAAGATGTTTTGATTTGCATGTCTTTGAAGCTGCCAGGTACGTCCCTAACTCGGCCCAGGACATATTCACCTTTTTTGTGCTACAGTGGAAGCATTTTCCATATAGTTCCCAGCTGTTACTGAACCATAATTTTGATATTAGACCTCCACAACACAGCAACCGATGTAGAGTTTTGTTGACTTTAGCGACGACTGATCCGGTATAGGTTTTCTTATTGTCTTTCGAAGCATGTTGCTTATATCGTGGCACAGGATAATGCTTGTACGAAATAACAGGACGATCATACACGTTTCTGTCTGCCTTCTTACAAGATCTGATCAAATTCGCACGAGTTTGAAACATGTAAGTGACGCGAGTAAAAAACTCACAAAAATGTGTTTTTGCATGAAAAATCCGAATAAAGCTAGATTTTTGAGAGTGAGTTTTCAACTTCATCTTAAGAATGCATTTTTGAATTGTTTCCGCGTATTCTGTTCACGTAAGAACGAATTTTACGTCCTACGTTTAGTTCCACTATAAAAGCATCCTATCTCGACGACGGGCAAACATTTTTTTCATAAAAAGGCCTTTTGGAGTTATCGATCTACATACCTTCATGCAAGCTTTGAACCGGTTTGCAAAAGTGTAAAGTGGAAAACACCTCTCAGAAAAACGTGTTTGCCGGCCGGTGTGGCCGAGCAGTTCTAGGCACTACAGTCTGGACCCACGCGACCGCTACGGTCGCAGGTTCGAATCCTGCCTCGGGCATCGATGTGTGTGATGTCCTTAGGTTAGTTAGGTCTACTAAGTTCTAGGGGACTGATGACCTCAGAAGTTGTCCTGAGGTTAGTTAGGTCTACTAAGTTCTAGGGGACTGATGACCTCAGAAGTTAAGTCCCATAGTGCTCAGACCCATTTGAACCACTTTAGATTTGAAAAATGTGTTTCTTCAGGTGTTTTTGCAGATCAAATCTGAACAGTGCACATACAAATGTTGCCATTAGCTGAGCGTTGATTTCGGCCCAATTAAAAGCTTTGCAGAAGAAATAAATCGATTCGCACAATCTGTGTAATTGCCAGCTTCGGTTCGTCGTGCAAAGCTTGCTTTAAATACTGTACCATAGCTACAGATATTCGATAGGCTATACAAATATCCGCTGGTCTGTGCTAAACCAAAATATTTCTACCGCGTGTTCCTATCTCAAGTAGGAAACGTATGCAAAGAACCCTCGAAACAGCAGTTCTGCGCACGACGTTTCAACGATTACTGCTTCCTCTCACCATCAGTATACCCTTATGCGCAGACAAATATTTTAATATTAAAAGCTGTAAAATGTTAACTTTGATCACACTCCTAAAATGAAACGAGCTCTACTTTCGTTTGTGTAGTTACTAACAGAAAGAAAGCTAATGGATAGCTAAATACAGTGTCTCATTCAGGAAGTATATGCTGACCTGTTTCTAGAGTCTAAGACTTAAAACTCTAAAGAAGTGCCAATGGTCGGTTCGAGGCACTGCCCCACGAGGATTACCATTGCCCGTCCCTACAATATTGTACATAGAAGAGCATCTGCAAACCACAGAGTAGTAAACGCGGAAAATTAGAAGTTTTCGACAGATGTATGTCAAGATTTCTCACAGAGGAATGTTAATTCTAGGAGCGCAGTGAAATAAATCTTACAGCACACTGTCAGCTGCGAAATCCGTGTCGAACGATGTTGGGCCAATTACAGTCTTGAAGCAAGGTTGCAGCAGCAAGGTGCGATTAAACGTTAACGTCTCCAGAAGAGACCCCTATAATAAAAATTTTATATGGATTATACCCTCTCTCTCTCTCTCTCTCTCTCTCTCTCTAACTCTTCATCACCCCTCTGCAGCCCACATGACGCATAACCGTGCGCGCAATTGCACGTAAGTGTGTGTGTGTGCGTGTGTGTGTGTGTGTGTGTGTGTGTGTGCGTGTGTGTGTGTGTGTGTGTGTGTGTGTGTGTGTGTGTGCGTGTGTGATGGAACGAGTTCAGTTAACTGTCCTCTTTCAAGATAATTCATAGCGCAAAATAAGTTTTATTGGGCCTTTATAACTTTTATGGCATTACTCAACCTTCTTTTCACCTCATGCGTATACATGTTACGGCCTGCAATCCACACCTCGCATTACCGCTCTTACTATAATAAGACTAGTAAATATAGTTTAATAATGATAATGAACTTTATTTCTACTATCGGTGACATTATTCCTCAGCTAACAGAGTCATTAAGAGCTTTGGTTATTGCCATAATTATTGTCATTATATTTGTAGTAGTTGTTGTTGTTTTTCTTTGATTATAGAGGATCGAGGAATTTAAAGTGGAAATAGGCCCATAAAGTAGACGACATTCACTTATATTTATTGATGTGTTTGGGAGATTCAGCCATGTCAGAACTATTACAACTGGCAATATTTAGGAGACGAAAGAAAAATGTCATAATGCCAGTTACAAAGAAGACATGAAGTTAGGTGTGAATATTACCAAACTGTCTAATTAATGAGTCATGACTTTAAAACACCGATATGAACTATTTGGAGCAGAACGGAAGAACTGGTAGAGGTCGGCCTGAGGGAAGATCACTGGGTTATAGAGAGATACAGGATCACGCCATGCCACACTGAGGCCACGATATATCTTAGAAGATAGGTTAAAGAACGACAAAACAACGTTCATGATATTTGTACGTTTACAGAAAGTATTTAACATTGCTGACTCGAACAGACTCTTTGAAATTGTTAAGGTAGCCGGGATAAATGTACGAAGCGAAAGGTTATTTTTAGCTTGTACAGAAGTAGACTGCACTTATACAAGTCAAAGTACTCAAAAGTCAAGCATTAGTTAAGAAACAGGGTTGTAGCCTAGCACAGATGTTGAATCTGCACATTGAGCAAGGAAAATGGCAACCAAGGAGAAATTTGGAAAAGTTAAAGCAGAAGAGCTGAAAAAAATCGGTTTGCCGATGTCACTGTAATTCTGTCAGAGACGGCTAAGCACTTGGAAGAGGTTTTGGACGAAATGGATAGTGTCTTGAAAGGAGATTACAAATGTAAAAGACAGGATAATGGAATTCAGTCGAATTGAATCAGGTGATGCTGAAGGCGTGAGGTTAGGAACTGAGATTCTGAAACTTCTAGAGGAACTTTAGTGTTTGTGCAACAAAATAACTGTTGGTTGAAGGAGAGATGATATAAAATACAGTCTGTCAGAGCACGAAAAGAATTTCTGTAGGTGGGTGGATGGGGAGGGGGGATTTGTTAACATTTAACTTAAGGCTAGGAAGTCTTTTTTGAAGGTACTGTCTTGTACAGAAGTGAAACATGATTGAAATCATAAGAACAGAATAGAAGTTTTTCAAGTATAGTGTTACCAACGAATGTTGAAAATTAGTTGGGTGGATTGCGTAACTAATAAGTAGGTCCTTAATCGGGTTTGTAAGACAAGAGATGTATGATCCAACCTGTTTAGAAACGATTCGGTTCATAGAGCACATACTAAGGCATCAAGGATTGGCAGCTTGGTAATGGAGGGGTAGTATGGAAGGTAAAAATTGTAGGAGAATGTCATAAGGCTTCAATACAAGAAACACGCTAAAATGGATTCACACTGTAGCAATTATTAGAAAAAGGATTTAATTAGGGGGAAAGAAATGGAAAGCTTTTATGACAGATATTGGCAGAGGAGTTACTGGCAAAATAAAGACATTTGTCATACTTGTAACAAAAACATGTCTTTTAATAAAACACCACAGAAAGTGATATTAATATAATGTTGTGTAACAGTGCTATAGGAGCCACCGACGATCAGGCAGGTGCTCCGTATCATGGACTTTAAGCTGAAAGGTTTGTGATTGTTCTGAAGATGACCAACACAGGGGACATGTAGTGAATTAAAAATTAATCTCAAATCCCCATCTGAAACACTGAAGATCAAACCAAAAGTTTAAATCAGGCAGATAATATGTCCAATAAGGCAATAAAAGTTGTGGCCTTATAATAAACAATGTTCTTAGTGGCTTATTTAATGTATCATTTGCTCAGAGTGTTTTCTCGGAAAGACTGAAATACATATGACATCATTGGGCCTCTCTAGTAAAAAAAAGGTGCTTCCACATATGTCAAAAACTACAACCCAGTGCCACTCATTACATCATTTTCCAAAATTTTTGGCTAGGTTATGTACTAGATTTGTCACTCACCTCTGTATTAATGGGGTACTTAGCTAATCTCAGTTTGAATTTCAATAGGGCCATCCTATTAAGTCTCTTATTTATACATTTAATGAGTGATAAAACACTACCAGTTGGAATGTTCTGTGACTTATAAAAGGCATTTAATTGTTTCTATTATAATATTCTATTCAAGGAATTAAGTTTTCATGGAATACATAGTACAGACGGTACCAGTATGGTTCTCATTCAGGAAACACAATGTAGAATGTCACCCTAGGTCGTTCGAGTAATACAAGGAGAGACGCCACACCATCTGTATGGGGAGAATTTACAAAGGAAGTCCAACACAATTCGATCATTTGAACATTACTGTTCTTGCTTCATGTTAATGGTCTGTCGTTTGATTTGAATCAACATGTAGAACTAGCCCTTTATGGAGATGTGAGGAGCACTGTTATGATACTGAGGAAAGAAACATCAACAGCAAAAATAGAAAAAGATTTCTTGTGAAAGTTTCAGAATAGTTCCACACAAATGGACTAGCTTCTAACTTCAAAGAAAAGAAAAAAAGCAATACACTCAGTTTTGTACTGTCAAAAATATCCCACCCCTATTAACGAAGTATGCCAACAAGAAATAATAAACAAGGTACAAAATTGGAAGTTATTATGTGTGGATATTGATGAATACTTAAATAGGGACACGTTTGGTTCAGCTAGCTTTGCAAAAAGAATAATTGCAAAATTTGGGGTTATAGAAGTCAGTAAGTTCAAACCTCTTGCATATTTTTATTCATTGACGATTTATTGGATAATACTCTAGGCAACTGCACACTTAGGTAAAAAGTAACCATTACACAAACGGACATAATTAGTATTATGGGCAGAGTTCACACTCATACACCTTTAGGTTTCTCTTTAAGCAGCTGATTAACTTCATTTTCACAGTACATTTACTAATTAATTTTGTGCCAACAGTTCATTTAGGTTTCAGAGCAACAGATAAATTTAGAAGTACAACACAAGAAGGAAAATCTGAATCTGTCTTTGACACAGAAAGGAGTGAAACATGCAGCTATGAAATTTTCAGATATCAGTTAAAGAGCTTTCTTCTTAACAACTCCTACTGTACGATACAGGATTTCTTGAGTAGAGATCATCAGTCAAAATAAAGAACCACCTGAATATTTTCATCATGTGGTCACATAATTAAAGTTTTTTATTTAGTTGTATATGTTGTATATTAATGTACTGTGTTCGTTCTATTGACAGGATCCAGACCATAACGTTTATTCAGATATTGATCTATGGAACAGTAACTAACTAGTTGGAAACCAACCAAAGAGAATTTTTTGGAGCTGTACTATGAATGAGTGCTGCACTGGAAAAGTCAGTTAGAAGGTTTACGACATTAACTAACTTCCACAATTAACCAATTTCGAATGTCAGTCCTGAAAATCTTCTATTTTTTCTGAGTATGTACTTTGTATGTTAGTTAGTCATATGTTCCATCGATCATTTGAACGATTCTGTTATCAAAATTATGTGGAACAAGTCAATTGACACAATACATACAAACAATTAGTGTTAACATTCATGAACGCATTATTATTTTAGTTCTACTCATCCAACTACACTTAAAACAAGGTTATGTACTTATTTGTTTATTTTTTACTGGTTATCAGTTTTTAAGCAGATTTCATCAGTTGAATAGAAGTAGTAGTTAAGGAGAAATGATTTTAATTTCGATTTAAGACATAATTTTGTATCAGATATTTTATGTTATTGGACAAATCTTAAAATAATTTTTATTGCTGCATATTGAACTCCCTTCTGAGCCACAAAAACCTTTAACAATGGGTAACAAAGGTCAATTTTCCCTCTAGTGTTGCAGCTATAGACATCACTGTTGTCCTACAATTGTGATGGATTTTTCATGATGGATTTTATTAGCAAATATACGCATTGTGATGGCGCAGTTAAAATGCCTAACTCATTTAAAATGGTACCTATTTCACGTCCATGGGTGTACACCAGATGTTATTCTTACTGCTCAGCTTTGTGCAATCAGTACTTCCTTTTCAAGTGATTAGTTAACCCAGAAAATTATTCTGTAAGACACTGTTGAGTGTAAATATGCCAAATGTGTGAAGAAGTTGATTCTTTTTTTCAGATTAGTAGTTGGACAAAGAGCAGAAGTAAGTGAACTTAACTGTTTGAGAAGCTCTGTAATATGCTTCCTCGAGTTCAGATTTCCATCAAACCCAAAAATTTGGAGCATTCTACACTATTTACTTACTCCTGTTTGTATTACATTTTTGTTTAAAAGAGTTGAATACAGTGTGTTTTCTTTTTCCAAAATTTAGGGAGAGCCCCTTTTCTGAAAATCACTTTATAATTTATTAGAAAACATCATTTAGCATCTCTTCTGTTACTATTTCTGTAATGGGATTTATTATGACACTAGCACCAACTCCAAAAGGTACAAATTCTGCCTGTTGAACGTAAAGTGGAAGGTTATTCAAAAGTCTAAGGAATAGGAGTGGACTCAAAATAGAATCCTGTGGTACTGCATTTTTTAATTTTCCCCCAGTCACTAAATTTTTCTGTTTACACAACGCTAAGTTATTCAAGAGTAGCTTTTGGAATCTGTTAAGGATGATTCCAACCAGGTGTGCATAAAGCCATCAATTCTATAAAACTTGTATTTTTCCTAAGAGAGTACCATGATTTACACAACCAAACGCCGTGGGAGGATTGTAAAAACACCAACTGGCGATGTTTTATTATTCGATCAGTGGTTGTATAAATGGAATTCTCGGTGAAGTAACCCATCTTCGATCCAAACTGTGATATGCTGAGTATGTTGTTTCCACTTCAGTGTGACGCTACTCTTGAGTAGAGTACTTTTTCGAGTATTTTGGAGAAAGATGTCTGCATAGAAACTGAATGATGTTTGTTTAAGTCTGTCTTGTCAACTTCCTTATGGAGAGGTTGAGCAGTTGCATATTTCAACTCTTCTGGGAAAATTCCCTGTGCCAAAGGAGTACTGCTTATATCATTGTGGATATTACTTACTAAGGCATAACAACTGCTCAAAGTTCTGTTTCAAATTCAATCAACATCGCTTGAGCTTTTGTATTTTAAATTTTTTATAATTTTATTAATTACAGTCAAGGCTGTTTGGGCTATTTCTAATTCTATAAAGTTTTGTGAAAAGACATTTTTAATACATTCTCTTGTTTCTTTAGTGGAACCATTTATCCTATTTTCGCTCTTACATTTAAAAATTGCTTCTTAAACGTAGCACCACTTTGTGAATTACCAGTCACAGCATTTTCATTTATTTCAGTTTTATGGTACTTGTACAATGACTGACTTTTCTGTCTCCTATTTGACAATATCCTATACAATTTTAATCTTACTATTTGTGTTTGCATTTTTTATTTTCCTCATTACATCCATACCTTTGGACATATAAATGACTTTCCTTAGAATACTACAGTATTCACTGTATATGCAAGTAAAGTCAAATCTTGACTTACTCAGGCCTTTACATAAATTTGCCTCATCTTATTACAGGAGATCTCAAACCGATTAGTGTCGACTGTTTGCTTCTTTCTTTTTCTTTGTGGGTCTTCTGGATAATTAATTAGGAACATAACTTCTAAATAATGACACAAATTTATAATGGAATAAGCTGAATTTGACATTAGCATCTCTTTCTATGTACAGCTCACCCCATACCACCCCTTTCAACTTACTCTTAAAACATTGTACCTCTTTCTCTTTAACAGGCTTCACCGCTTTGCATGATTCTGCCTCAGGATTGTAAGTTGCATATTGTTTATTTCCATAATTGTGCATCCTGATTAGAGAGTTAATTGGTATGTGGGTACACATTCATTGTTTCACCCTGTGGACTGCCTATACAAATGTTATCTGTCAAAGTTCTACTACCTTCCTGCACGTGAGTACGAAAACTGAGTACTGAAATATGATAGAAACACCCAAATAATAGTTCTACTTCATTTTTGCTGTCCATGTGCTTTAAGAAATCTATATTTAAATCTCTGAAAACTACTGTGTCCTCTTGTCTGACAGACAGCTCACTACCGCATCTACATTTCTTATAAATAATTGAAACTCTCCCAGATTGAATCTGTAGACTGTTAAAATTATCAGAGAAATATTTTGCAGTAACGGTTCACAAGCACATGCTTCTAGGTTATCATCAACACAAAAACTATTTGTTTGAACATTTTTAACTTTTAAATATGTTGCAATTCTTCCATTTTCAAAGTTAATTCCAGAAGAAAATGATACAAGTCTCTGTTGTTGTTGTTGTTACTTTTGTTGTTGTTGAAGTGGTCTTTAGCCCAAAGACTGATTTGATACAGCTCTCCATGCTCTCCAGCAAGCCTCTTCATCTCCAAAAAACTCATGGAATCTATGTCATTCTGAATCAGCCTACTATATTCATCCCTTGATCTCCCTCTAAGGTTTTGCCCCTCATTCTTCATCCAAAAATTGGTGATCCCTTAATGTCTCAGAATGTGTTCTTTCAACCGGTCCCTTACTTTAGTCAAGCTGTGGCACAAAATTCTTGTCTCCTCAGTCGTATTAAGTATGTCCTCATTAGTCTTATGATCTAATCATCCGATCTACAGCATTCTTATGTATTTCAAAACTTCTGTTCCCTTTTGGTCTAAAGAGTTTATCGTCCATGTTTCACTTTGTTTCACATACATGACTCCATTCCAAACAAACATCTTCAGAAAATACCTCTGAACAAGATTATTATGGGTGTTCTCAAATTTCTCTTACTCAGAAACGCCTTTCTTGCTATTACCACTCTATGTTTTATATCGTCTCTACTTAGGTCATCATCTGTTATTTTGCTACTCAAATGGCAGAACCCATCTAGTACCTTAAGTGTCTCGTTCCCTAATCTCATTCCCTCAGCATCACCTGTCTGAATTTGATAACATTCCTTTATCTTTGTTTTGCTTATATTGTCGCTCGTCCTATATCCTTCTTGCAAGATACTGTCCATTGTGTTCAGCTCTTCTTGAAAGTCCAGTGCTGTCTCTGACTGATTACAAAGTCACTGGCAAACCTCATTGTTTTTATTTCTTCTCACTGATCTTTAATTCCTACTCGAAACTTTTTCTTTGGTTTCCTTTACTGCTTGCCAAATGTACAGATTGAATAACATCGAGGATAGGCTACAACAGTGTCTCAACCGCTTCTCAAATATTGCATCCCTTTCATGCCCCTTCACTCTTACAACTGTCATCTCAATTATGTACAAGTTTAAAAGTTTTAAATAGCTTTTCGCCTCCTGTATTTTACCCCTGCTATTTTCATAAATTCAAAGAGAGTATTCCAGTCATCACTGAAACCAGCTTTCTCTAACTCTTCAAATGCTACAAACGTATGTATGTCTTTCCTTAATTTATCTTCTAAGATAAGTTGCAGGGGCAGTATTGCCTCGTGTGTTCCTACAGGTATCCAAAAGCGAAACCGTTCTTCCCCAAAATCATCTTCTTTCAGTTTTTTCCACCCTTCTGTACGGAATCCGTGTTAGTATTTTGCAACCATGTCTTATTAAACTGCTACTTCTGGAAGTGCTTTCTTTGGAATTGATATTATTGCCTTCTTCTTAAAGTCTGAGGGTGTTTCATTTGTATCATGCGTATTGCATATCTGATGGAAAAATTCTGTCATGGCTGGCTCTCCAAGCCTATCAGAAGTTCTGACAAAATGTCGTCTACTCCTGGGGCCTTGGGAGGGGGGGGGGGGGGGGACTGATGACCACAGATGTTAAGTCCCATAGTGCTCAGAGCCATTTGAACCATTTTTGAACCTGGGGCCTTGTTTGGACTTAGGTCTTGGATCAGCACTCTGTCAAAAATTTTCCAAAATTTCTTGCAATATCATGTCTCCTACCTCATCTTCATCTTCGTCTTCTTACGTTTCTATTCAATGGTCTTCAAGTTCATCTCCCGTGTATAGACTCTCTGTACACTCTTTCCACCTTTCAGCTTTCCCTTCTTTACTTAGGGGTAGTTCTCCATCTGAGCTCTTGATTTCATACAGCTACACCTCCTTTCTACAATGGCGTTTCTCATTTTCCTGTAGGCGGTATCGCTCTTTCCCCTAGTGAAATAAGCTTCCAAGTCCTTTTATTTGTCCTCTAGCCATTCCTGCTTAGCCATTTTGTACTTCCTATAAACCTCATACATAAATGTTTGCATTCCCTTTCGCCTGCTTCACACGCTGCGTTTTTATATTTCCTTCTTGCGTCAGTTAAATTCATTATCTGTTGTGTTATCCAAGGATTTCTGCTAGGCCTTGTCTTTTTACCTATTTCATCCTCTGCTACCTTCACTATATCATCCCTTGAAGCGATCTATTCGTCTTTTACTGTTTTCCTTGCCCCTGTTCTAGTCAACCGTTGCCTAGTGCTCCTTCTGGAAGTTGCAGCAATCTCCGGTTCTTTCAACACATCCAAGTCCTATCTATTATCTTTTTGCAATTTCTTCAATTTTAACCAAAATAATGTGATCAGAGTCCACATCTGCCCCTGTAAATGTCTTCCAATTTAAAACCATGTTTAGAAATCTCTGCCTCATCCTCTATGTATACAACCGTCTTTCGTAAGTCTTAAACCAAATGGTTATGATTATTGTAATAGGTTATGTGAAAAATTCTACCCTCCTCTTACCATTTGTACCCCTAGTCTATCTTCATCTACAACTTTCATCCTCTTCCTTTCGCTACTATCGACTACCATCGCCCATGATACTTAAATTTTCGTCTCCTTTAACTATCTCAATGACTTTTTAATCTCAACATAAATTTTTTCAATCTCTTCATCATCTGTGGAGCTAACTGGCGTATAAACTTATAGACCTGTAGCAGATGTGGCCTTTCCCTTGGCAACGGTAATGCATTCACTATGCTGTTCATAGTTGCTCTGAGCGCGTGGGGTTGATCTGTTATTCTGCGCAACGGATTAATCTGAGATGTACCCTTTACCCTGTGGCTCCTGCAAGATGCAATTTCCACCCCCACACTACTACAGAAGTCAGACAGACGCTCCTAACGTTCTAAAGAGAAATGCCTGAAAAACTTTCAGTAATAAATATCTTCTGGAGTTGTCCGCTGTAAGGAAATTACACAAAAATTCACAAAATTTCTTACGTAACTGGTGGGATACTTGGGTAATGGAGTAGTGCTAGTTAGTGTAAGAAAAACATGAAACTAACGAAAGTTATTATTTATTTTGCAAAAATTCTGAGAAATCACAATGACACTTTTAGTTATGAACTGAACAAGTTATATCCTGGTTCTTTTCGGAATGTGAAGTTACCTTTCAAAGATAGGATTCGCTAATGAAATTTCTACACAAAGTTTGAGATCATAGTTAACTTGGCAGAGTGGCTGAGAGGCACGCCTACTCAACTTCAATTATTATCTTTTAGAATGTTGCTAGGTATGGTCGAGGCTGTCGCGTGTGAAATGCAGTGAAGTGTACTGTTGTGGAGGAAATATGGGGCTCGCAATAGCTGTAGTGCACAATACTGTAATCTGCGATGACTGCTACCCGCACCGCTCGCTGCTGACAAATAAGATAACTCTCGTTCTATCTGGATTGACTTTCGCCAATCAAACTCTCCCTATGCCTTGATGAAGTCAAGGATTCCTATTCGCCCCTAATCTAACTATTGGCGTGGTACACAGGTCAGATAACCAGTCCAACGCGATGTCACTCAAAATTCGCTTGCAGGCGTTTAACTATAACTCTGTTTGTTCACACCACACAATAAGTGTGTCGGCCAACACAGTGAACAACGCTTAATCGCAAGGACTCAATATAGAGTCGCCCTTTGATTCGCTCTCGACAGAGGTGCTATCCCAGTGAAGTACTGAGGAGAAACTTGTTCCTCGCTCTTTCAAGTACACGTACGAGGGCGCACGCTCTCGGTACGTGCTCTCGCTCCAAGAGCGATAACGGAACAGCACCTCTCCACACCAGACGTAAAGGAGTATATCTTTCGGTCTCTTCCATTATTCCTTCAGCTCAAGGCGTCAGAAATATCGTCTGCCAGTCAGCATTGCTCTTCTAAAACGTGAGAATGACGTTTCGTTTAAGGCGACCAATCCGGAAACTTGTAGCTTTGGCGTTTGGCGTTTGCTATCTCCCTGTGAAAATCTCTGAAACTGCGTGCTATGTGTAAAGAATGCGTAGGCTGGCCGCTCCCACAGAATGTAGCGGAATTTGCTTTTAAGCTGAACACGGGGTTGTTCTCCCCTTTCCACTCGGGCCCACACTGTCCGCTACAGTCGGTCACTGGCCGACATGGGCTGGGTCGTCCTCTGAAGGGCCTGGCGTCCCTTTGTGCGGCCTCTCTCTGAACTAAAAGCCTCTGTGACCGTCATGTCTGGAATGTCTGTGTGCATGCCAGCCTAGAGTGTTTCAACCACGATGCGCTCACTTGTCAATTGCATATCATTTACATTAATTTATACAACATCGACTTTATCTTATCGAGTTTGGGATCGAATGAAGCGTCTTGGTGTGCGGAACATGATTGTGAGGGCGGAATATGTAAGCAATGAAGGCCAGGAGACCATGACATCTTACATTGCTTACCCTTAATCCTATTGTCTTATTCATTACTGAACCCAATCATGAGTACCCTTACCCGTCTTTGCATTTATAACCTTGTATTCACCCTACCAGGTCCTGCTCCTCCTACTACCGAACTTCACTAAATCCCACTTTACCTATTTTCAATCGATTCATTTCCCCTTTTAAAATTTTCTCACCTGCCTACTCAACTACGCATGCTAACACTCCACACTCCAATCTGCAGAACACCAGTTTTGTCCCTCCTGATAACGACATCCTCCTCAGTAGTCCCAGTTTGGATATCCGAATGAGGGACTATTTTACATCCACATCATTTTAGCCAAGAAGACATGATCATAATTTAATCATACAATATAGCTGCATGCCTTGGAAAAAATTGTGGCTGCAGTTTCTCCATGCTTTCAGTCATGTGTAGTATGAACACAGTAATGGCGTTTTGCTTGATATTACAAGGCCAGATCAGTTCATCATTGAGACTGTTTCCCCCGCAACTACTGAAAAGGCTGCTGTCCATCTTTAGGACTCACCTTTTCGTCTTGCCTCTCAACAGATGCCCCTCCATTGTGATTGCACCTACCGTATGGCTATCTGCATCACCAAGACACGCAAGCCTTCCCACAGACGGCAAGGCCCGTGGTTCATGGAGGAGAGGCAAGTTTATAATACCTGATATTTAATTTCTTCATCCCTGTAGTTACGTGGTGTTCTGAGAGGCACAGAACATCTACCACTTCAGAATTTTCCACGTCTTCTAGTCATACAATAGGCTCATCTACTTTGTTTTTCATCTCTAATGATCCGATCCCCCACATGAACCAGGGATCTTGCCGTTGGTGGGGAGTCTTGCGTGCCTCAGCGATACAGATGGCCGTACTATAGGTGCAACCACAACGGACGGTTATCTGTTGAGAGGCCAGACAAACGTGTGGTTCCTGAAGAGGGGCAGCAGCCTTTTCAGTAGTTGCAGGGGCAACACTCTGGATAATTGACTGATCTGGCCTTGTAACACTAACCAAAACGGCCTTGCTGTGCTAGTACTGCGAACGGCTGAAAGCAAGGGGAAACTACAGCTGTAATTTTTACCGAGGGCATGCAGCTTCACTGTATGGTTAAATGATGATGGCGTCCTCTTGGGTAAAATACTCCGGAGGTAAAATAGTCCCCCATTCGGATCTCCAGGTGGGCACTACTCAAGAGGACGTCGTTATCAGGAGAAAGAATACTGGCATTCTGCGGATCGGAGCGCCGAATATCAGATCCCTTAATCGGGCAGGTAGGTTAGAAAACTTAAAAAGGGAAATGGATAGATTAAAGTTAGATATACTGCCAATTAGTGAAGTTCGGTGGCAGGAGTAACAAGACTTTCGGTCAGGTGAATACAGGGTTATAAATACAAAACCAAATAGGGGTAATGCAGGATTAGGTTTAATAATGAATAAAAAAATAGGAGTGCGGGTAAGCTACTACAAACAGCATAGTGAACGCATTATTATGGCCAAGATAGACACGAAGCACACACCTGCTACAGTAATACAAGTTTATACGCCAACTAGCTCTGCAGATGATCAAGAAATAGATGAAATGTATGATGAGATAAAGGAAACTATTCAGGTAGTGAAGGGAGACGAAAATTTAATAGTCATGGGTGACTGGAATTCGACAGTAGGAAAAGAGAGAGAAGGAAACATAGTAGGTGAATATGGATAGGGGGAAAGAAATGAAAGAGGAAGCCGTTAGAAATTTGCACTGAGCATAACTTAATCATAGCTAACACTTGGTTCAAGAATCATAAAAGAAGGTTGTACACATGGAAGAATCCTGGAAATACTAGGAGGTATCAGATAGATTATATAATGGTAAGACAGAGATTTAGGAAACAAGTAATAAATTGTAAGACATTTCCAGGGGCAGATCTGGACTCTGACCACAATGTATTGGTTATGAACTGTACATTAAAACTGAAGAAACTGCAAAGAGGTGAGAATTTAAGGAGATTGGACTTGGACAAACTGATTAAACCAGAGGTTGTAGAGAGTTTCAAAGAGAGCATAAAGGGAACAATTGTCACAAATAGGGGAACGAAATACAGTAGAAGAAGAATGGGTAGCTCTGAGGGATGAAGTAGTGCAGGCAGCAGAGGATCAAGTAGGTAAAAAGACGAGGGCTAGTAGAAATCCTTGGGTAACAGAAGTAATATTGAATTTAATTGATTAAAGGAGAAAATATAAAAATGTAGTAAATGAAGCAGGCAAAACGGAATACAAACGTCTCAAAAATGAGATCGACAAGAAGTGCAAAATGGCTAAGCAGGGATGACTAGAGGACAAATGTGAGGATGTAGAGGCTTATCTCACTAGGGGTAAGACAGATACTGCCTACAGGAAAATTAAAGAGACCTTTGGAGAAAAGAGAACCACTTGTATGAATATCAGTTCTAAGCAAAGGAGGGAAAGCAGAAAGGTGGAAGGAGTATATAGAGGGTCTATACAGGGGCGACGTATTTAAGGACAATATTCTGGAAACAAAAGAGAATTTAGATGAAGACGAAATGGGAGGTACAATACTGCATGAAGAGTTTGACAGAGCACTGAAAGACCTAAGTCGAAACAAGGCCCTGGGAGTAGACAACATTCCATTAGAACTACTGACGGCCGTGGGAGAGCCAGTCCTGACAAAACTCTAACATCTGGTGAGCAAGATGTATGAGACAGGCGAAATTCCCCCAGACTTCAAGAAGAATATAATAATTCCAATCTCAAAGAAAGCAGGTGTTGACATATGTGAAAATTACAGAACAATCAGTTTAATAAGTCACAGCTGCGAAATACTAATGCGAATTCTTTACAGACGAATGGAAAAACTAGTAGAAGCCGACCTTGGGGAAGATCAGTTTGGATTCCGTAGAAATATTGGAACACGTGAGGCAATACTCACCTTACGACTTATCTTAGAAGAAAGATTAAGGAAAGGAAAACCTACATTTCTAGCACTTGTAGACTTAGAGAAAGCTTTTGACACTGTTGACTGGAATACTTTCTTTCAAATTCTCAAGGTGGCAGGGGTAAAATACAGGGAGCGAAAGGCTATTTACAATTTGTACAGAAAGCAGATGGCAGTTATAAGAGTCGAAGGACATGAAAGAGAAGCAGCGGTTGGGAATGGAGTGAGACAGGGTTGTAGCCTATCCCCGATGTTATTCAATCTGTATATTGAGCAAGCAGTAAAGGAAACAAAGGAAAAATTCGGAGTAAGTATTAAAATCCACGGAGAAGAAATAAAAACTTTGAGGTTCGCCGATGACATTTATTCTGTCAGAGACAGCAAAGGACTTGGAAGAGCAGTTAAATGGAATGGACAATGTCTTGAAAGGAGGGTATAAGATGAACATCAACAAAAGCAAAAAGAGGGTAATGGAATGTAGTCGAATTAAGTCGGGTGATGCTGAAGGAATTGGATTAGGAAATGAGACACTTAAAGTAGTAAAGGAGTTTTGCTATTTGTGGAGCAAAATAACTGATGATGGTCGAAGTAGAGAGGATATAAAATGTAGACCGGCAATGGCAAGAAAAGCGTTTTTGAAGAAGAAAAATTTGTTAACCTCGAGTATAGATTTAAGTGTCAGGAAGTCGTTTCTGAAAGTATTTGTCTGGAGTGTAGCCATGTATGGAAGTGAAACATGGACGGTAAATAGTTTTGACAAGAAGAGAATAGAAGCTTTCGAAATGTGGTGCTACAGAAGAATGCTGAAGATTAGATGGGTAGATCACATAACTAATGAGGAGGTATTGAATAGAATTGGGGAGAAGAGGAGTTTGTGGCACAACTTGACAAGAAGAAGGGACCGGTTGGTAGGACACGTTCCGAGGCATCAAGGGATCACAAATTTAGCATTGGAGGGCAGGGCGGAGGGTAAAAATCGTAGAGGGAGACCAAGAGATGAATACACTAAACAGATTCAGAAGGATGTAGGTTGCAGTAAGTACTGGGAGATGAAGAAGCTTACACAGGATGGAGTAGCATGGAGAGCAGCATCAAACCAGTCTCAGGGCTGAAGACCACAGCCAACGAACCAATGATCCGATGAAACGAATTTATTTTATATCTCTGGAAACTTTTTTTTGGAATTATGGTCCTGTTCTGCTCTATTTTTTTTCAATATTGTCTGTCTGTAACATGTTCTAAGCTAAGAGAATGGTCCTCTTGAGTCCAGTAACCGCAGGAATTTTGTCCTGTGTTCTTGATGCCTACCTACACCTTGTGCATCATGCTCAGCTAGTATTTCCTTTCCCATAATATTCAGGTGCAGGCTGTGATTAGTGGATTCGCATCTTCCAATCGCAGCAAAAGACATGTTGCAGATAAGAGACTTTTTTAGTCAAAAGCAGTACAATATTTCTGTTGAACGGAACAGCTAGGTCAACAAAGAAGGCAATTTTGTTGTTGTTGACTACAGTCTATTGTTTGTAAAATCCATACGATTACCATATATCAATAAATTTTTACAGTGCTAATACATTATCTTTACTAGTCCTGCAGTGACTCAATTTTTTCTTGGATTTTAGTTTTAATACCGGTTTACGTAATGCTAGAATACTAACTGCTGTCTATTGAGCCAGTCTTCTTGGTGTGGCTGATTTTCAAACACCCCATATATATTGTTTCAGATATAGAGCCGCATCTTCTGCAATAATCATCTAAGAGAGAGAGCTTCTGGATGAACTGTTAATGGTTTGATGTAGAAAGTACGTTATAATGAACATCCAGTAAGACACTTTCTATGCATAGGTCTCCTTACAATAAACAAATATTAGAATATTCCAACTTATATGCAATTCCATCAAGGGATCACAAATTTAGCATTGGAGGGCAGCGTGGAGGGTAAAAATCGAAGAGGGAGAGCAAGAGATGAATACACTAAGCAGATTCAGAAGGATGTAGGTTGCAGTAGGTACTGGGAGATGAAGAAGCTTGCACAGGATAGAGTAGCATGGAGAGCTGCATCAAACCAGTCTCAGGACTGAAGACCACAACAAGAACAATGCAATTTTTATCGTTTTCATCCACTTTTTTCACTAGTGTCATTATTACTACGTCTCCCAATTCATGTTAGTACCTTGATTTGTTTGTGTTAATATCTCTTCTATTAAATTCTAAAATGCATCCCTCCAATGCTCGCTAAGCTATCCTCAGTGTTTCGAGGGTTTCGGCATTAAGAGTCCATATTCCACTGTCATAATTCAAAAGTGGCATTACACACTGACAGTAAACTGTCCTTGTCAGAGACATGAAAAGCTTAGTTTTGTAAACTCTACGTACACTACTGAACAATCCAGACACTTTGTGTAGAGTACGTTGATGTTTCCCACGATAACGTGATATAATGTTTATAACTTGTGTCAATAATATAGCGTCATATTTTACGTTACCAAAACTGCGAGGTGTGCCACTTCCAAAGTAGGACAAACCCTCATAGCCACTATTTTTCGAGGAAAATGAAAGCACAAGTAACTAAAAAGACCATTAACCATTGTAAACTATATAAAAATAGTTAATAGCACGTATGAGTTACCCAAATCATTAGCTCGAATGATGAAATCAATTTTGAAAATTATCCGTTCCCCCTTTCTTATTTACAGATGTAGAGCAATTCCCACATTATCCACACTGTCCTTCAACCTTCTGTGAATGATACTGCTCAGATGGTTATTCAGGAAGGAATGGCGTCCAGGAACGAGAGAAAATTATTTGTTATAAATTTTTGTAATAATTCGCAGAATACCATAGCTTTTATTACCCGCCCGGACAGCCACGCCTTTTGGCACCTAGCTTTCGAGATTCGTGGAGACGCGCCGATCCCGGATAGAACCCGCCTGGCGTTTTAACGATGAGGGCCAATGTGTCAGTCTGGATGTGGTTTTTAGGTAGTTCCCAACATCCGGCGTGACATCCCAAGTCCGTCCTGTTACACGATTCATAAACACTTAGAAAGCGTCCCCACCCTTCCACATAGGATAAAACTGGACAAGGACAGATGGGGTATAGAAATTCCATTCCAGTGGTAGGGTGTGGAGTTGGATGGGGGCGTGGAGGGGGGACTGGAGGTGGCATGAAAAGGAGTGCATCTGGTCAATATCTAACTCTAACATTGTCATATGCATAAATTACCATGCGGAGCTATGAAGATGTGGGATAAAGGCCAGGAAAAAGGAAAAAAGAAACGCATAATAAATCTGTTGAGCATGCACATATATTAGTTCAGCATAATTCCGAAAGAAGGAACACATAATAAATTAGCATAATTGAGTGTTATCCATTTTCGTTGCGACATGTATCTTTACATACTTCAGAGTCTCAGGCAGAGTGTTCTGTTTATTGTTGAATGCTGCTTCTTAAAGTTTAACAGCACCATTTACTTAGTGTGAAAGCCGTTTGGTCAAATTCAGACATTATCAGAGACCATGACCTTTGTGGAGGGAGGGGGGGGGGGGGTGACATCATTCACTACTATTCAAAAGTTCTGCTTCTCGAGTTTAATCCCAGCCTCTGGTTACATTCTGAGTTTAAAAAAGTCAGCAATGGTGGTTGAAGGCATCCAGTATATGAAGTGTCTCTTGTCCTGCGAATGGCCTAGGCGGAAAGGGCAGAGGATCAGACAAGGTTCAAGGCACTCTCTTGTCCTTAGGGTGGAAAACTACCTCTAAATGGTGGAAGAATCGTCAGTGATCTACGGCATGAGGGTGCAGAAGGCTATGGGAACTACTGTATTGTAGAAACTTAACCTATATGCACAGGACATGTCGCGTGTAACACTTCCATTCATATGTCTTGGCCGTGAGAAAAAGACTGAATAACTAATGAAAGAGTAGGAGATAGGTGCGTTAGACAGCTGAAAGTGACAGGGAAGCTAGATAACCTGAAAAGGGAAATGCAGAGACTCATTCTGGACGTAGAGGGTGGGATCAGTGAAGTGAGGGACTCTTGATCAGACGGGCAAATTGAGTAGCACAAACAGGATTCGTCATGAACAGGAATGCATGGATATAGGGAGATATTGTGAACAGTTCGGCGATGGAATTATTCTTATCAACATCGACTGCAAACCAGCGCCGACAACAATAGTTCAAGTGAGCATATGGACGCCACAAGCCGAAGACGAAAAGATATAGTGAGTATATGAGGGCATTGAGTGAGTTGCTAAGTATGTAAACGGAGATACTAATCTGACAAACATGTGGGACTGAAACACATTAGTAGGGGAAAGCTTAGAAGACAGAGTTAAGGGGGAGCATGGCCTAGGCGTTAGAAATGAGAGAGGAAAAATTGAGTTCAGCAATAAATTTCAGCCACGAACAGCGAACAACCTGTAAAAAAAAGGGGGGCAAGGAAGTGAAGTATACCTAGAAAAGGCCTGGAGACACTGGAAGATACCACCAGCTGGATACACAATGGCGAGACAAATATTCCAAAATCAACTAATGACTTGATATATGTGACTGTAGGGCGTGCACAGGAGTAGATTTAGAATCAGACTACAGTTTAGTAATGGTGAAAAGTAGACTGAGGTTCAAGAGAATAACCAGAAAGAACTAAAGAGGAAAAATAGGAGTGGATATATCCCATGAGGACAATCACGGAAATGTGACAGACAAATACTGGTACGACTATCGTTAGAAGGAAGATAACTTCGAAGAAACCTTGAGTAACAGAAGAAATATTTAAATTAATTGTAAGAAGGATGTGCAGAAATGCTCATGTAAAGATGGAAAGTCAGTCACGTAGGAATGAAGTAAATATGACTGCAAAGACGCGAAGGTGAAATGGCAGTAGCAAAACTGAAGAAATCGAAGAATTAATGATCTCAGAAGGACACATTTAGCACGTAGGTAGGTCAAAACATCATCGTTTGAATGGTTTGCACCTGATGTTAGGTCCACATACCCCAAAACACATAATGCTATTTAATAAAACACAAAATTGTTTTGTGAATGAAGACGTTCTTATACATACTTCACAAGCCTTCTAAACAGTTATGATTTCAACCGTAAAATATGGATAGAACTACATTTAACTTGTCTAGCCATGTTCTGATAGCTGTAAACTCATTCAAAAGCCATAAAATAAAATTGGTAAAAGTAATTGATGGTATTAAATTCAACAAAGAATACCTGTCATATGATTTTAGGCGTGGAATATAAGCCCTAGAATAGAAGGTACAGAATATAAAGTGATAAACGACTACTCCACAGCCCACATTGCTAAAAACAAATGTAAGAATCTGTAAATAGAGTCAGAAATAAAATCTCAGTATAATAAGAAAAGAGACATTATTGAGTGTTACTATTATATGTTCTTAAATTGGCTAAAGTACTACGCACATTACCACTAGAATATGCCAAAGAGTACGGGGAATGAATTTTAAATGAAGTGGAAGCTGAACTCACACACAGACACACGATTGTTTGAAGGTATGCAACTAAAAATTCAGAAGCAACAGGACACCCAAACATCGAATACTGCATAGTTTAATGAAAAGGTCGTTAATCGGACTGACGTCACCTTTGGTGAAAAAGAATTGCATTTACTCAGGAAATGGATTAATCTTCATGTAGAATCCAGACTAAGCAATAGGAATGTATTTAGCAAGTAATGTATACAGCAATAAAACTGCAGACATAGCCTACATAGCACCAAACAGACTGTTCTAACACACAGCATATGCAAAATCTTTCAGAATGGTGTAAATAACCATAGAGCAACGCCTAAAGAAGTTAATAATGAGAGAAAAGACGTAAACACCATAAAGAAGAAACTCAATAATAATAATGTTATAAATGGGAAAGCTGACAACGGAAAATCTGTAGTAACTGTGAACAAGGAAGCATATATCACTAATACACTGACTTTATTTTCCGAAAATAACTTGTATGTGTTTAAACAAGATCCAGCAGTAATATTCCAGAGCAAATCCTGTGACGTGATTAATAGATGCAACTTTCTCTTCACAGAGCATAAGGACGCGCATTCTAATGAGCCACGTGGTTTGAAGACTGACATCTTAGAAACACGAGATGGTTCCGACTTGATGCAGTTAACAATATAACATAATTATTTTCACTGGGAAAGTGGAATGCCTTGCTACATGCAGTAGTATAATTAGCTTCCCATCAGATTTATTTTTCAAACAGCTGCAAAATTTTTCCAACAAACAACATATTCCAAAGTCACATAGTGTTCTACTGGAGGGACACTGATAATACATCGCTACTCTATGATGGCACAAAAAATCAGACTGAAGATGAGGTTACATTATCCAATTATTCTTTCCACGACAATACCAAGTTCATAGTAGAGCTTGGGGATAAGTAAACCATATATATATACTTGACCAGTCTTCAACAAAAACATAAGCTGAGCACATACAAAAATACACACTAATATAACAATAGAGAACTCACATACCATACCATAACATACAGACATGCAGCATTTACGGTCATACTACACAGAGCACATTCAATTTAGAAGAAACCGGCATTGGCACACAATTAGACACAATACAAGGTACAGCCATAAGCGGCAGCTACACAGCCAAACCAATAGATAATTTATACGCCAAATTACAAAAAATAAAAAATAAATCCATACTAATAAAGAAGACCAAAAATTTTCTGGCATCCGGTATCTAAACCCGATTTCATTAATAGTTGGTAACGTATTTAAAAATCCTAATACAGCAATTGCGTTCTCCATTAAGAATAACTAAGGCATTTTTTAGTCCACAGCATAAAAAATTCCCATGTGGGGTATTTAAAACGTTATACCCCAGTGGTCTTGTCTGTTATGTCGAGAATCAACAGGCAGAAGTTTCAAAAATGTGTTCCCAAGAATGCATCAGTGCCCTCACGTTCCACCATTTCAGAAAATGAGTCCATGCTCAGCATACATTCGAAATGGAACACATTATCGAAAAGCTAAATGCTATTTGTTAGTATTCTGCTAAGAACGGAGTAGTAAGACGCTTTAACTGTTAGAGCAAATGGATATATGTCCAACAAAAACCAAAGCATGAATTCACGTTAAATGAACAGGCAGATTTAGCTCGCCATAGTTATTTTAGTAACTTCAAAGACTTACTTTAAATAATGAACCTTACTTGTGTCAAGTTATATTCTATTGCTTCTGTCTGGCATTACATAACAACCACAATCTTTGTTCATCCCGTATTATCAATGTCTGTGAAGTATTCTGAAATGTACAAACAACTTTGCGCCATGAGTAATGTGATATGAGGTTACGGAATGGAGCAATCAAATGGTTCAAATGGCTCTGAGCACTATGGGACTCAACTGCTGTGGTCATAAGTCCCCTAGAACTTAGAACTACTTAAACCTAACTAACCTAAGGACATCACACACACATCCATACCCGAGGCAGGATTCGAACCTGCGACCGTAGCGGTTGCGCGGTTCCATACTGTAGCGCCTAGAACCACTCGGCCACCCCGGCCGGCAGGAGAAATCAACTTTTGATGACTTTACACCATTAAAAATTTTCCACCTGGGCATTTTGTAAAGTTTTTCACTGGTTCATCTTCTTTTCCGTTCTTTAATTCATGAATTTCGAAATTTAATATCTGACCGTCCGACGACAGGAATGCAAATTTCGCATCACTTCACTCAAATAATGTATTCAACGATTTACGCTTGCTGATGACGCACGCGGGGTCCGAAATACAATGTATGATATAATATCATCTCCATTTATTTATTTATTATTTATTTATTATTGAAGGCGTTATCGTTCATACTTTCTGTGCATCATGAACTTTTTTTTTGTTATGATCAAGTTGAATTTCAGACGGTTCTTCCATTGAACGAGATGAAAGATGGAGAAGGAAGCTGATTTTAAAAAAAATTTGATTTGATTTAGTTGGTAAAAGTTGTCATACTTTCCCCTTCAAATAGTGGTACTTCTGTTTCATGTAGCGTTTTTTCTATTCCTTTTTTAGTTTATCAATTTAAACGCAGATATACAGCAACATAGCTTAAAAAATTATACATTCAAATTCAGGAAGGGTAAGCAAAAGAACTGGAGGAACAGTCAGATCACGCCATTAATCTCATATGTTACTTGGAGACAGTGGCTGGTTTAGTAACTTAGTGATGATGAGTGAAACATCAACTGATAACAGCCGGTCGAAGTGGCCGTGCGGTTAAAGGCGCTGCAGTCTGGAACCGCAAGACCGCTACGGTCGCAGGTTCGAATCCTGCCTCGGGCATGGATGTTTGTGATGTCTTTAGGTTAGTTAGGTTTAACTAGTTCTAAGTTCTAGGGGACTAATGACCTCAGCAGTTGAGTCCCATAGTGCTCAGAGCCATTTGAACCATTTTTTTGAACTGATAACAGTTATCGCAACGTCTTGTAAACGTTGGTGAACAAACAGATGATGAACATTGCTGTGAATGTTCAGCAATAGTTACATTTGAGTGATATGTCTGAACAAACATAGAGAAAGTCCCACTACAGGAAACGTTATTAAATCAGAGACTGCTTTCTCTTTTAAATAATTTTTTATCTATGTCATCGTACACAGACATGCGGTCACAGTTTCTTTCTGTGCTTCCGCTCGATTTCAAGTCGAAGAGAGGTCCCTGTGTGTCACCATCACAATGTGGCTTACTGGGAGCGCCTGATGCTGTGTAACAAACAGCATTTCTGCCGTAGTGCGACACGCTACATAATTTGATACCACGAGGACCCTGTGCATCGGAAAGTGTGGTGGCGTTTTCATTCGACTGGCTGTCGGCTGTGCTGGGCAACCTCAGGCTCGCCTTTGCTGTCATAGACGCTTACGGTATGTGTACACATCAACACAGAAATGTATGATTAATCTTGTAATTTATTTTGCTGCCAGTAAAAGAAATTGTGGCAGTTCTCGAAATGTGGTGACATGCTGTTCCAATAACAAGGTATTCCGTGTTGGCTCCACAACAGAGAACATGTTAAGGGCACAGAATAAGAAGAGGTATAAATCAGAAAATTTTTATTAAAACTCACACACATTGCCATGTTCTTGTTGTTGTGGTCTTCAGTCCTGAGACTGGTTTGATGCAGCTCTCCATGCTACTCTACCCTGTGCAAGCTTCTTCATCTCCCAGTACCTACTGCAGCCTACATCCTTCTGAATCTGCTTAGTGTATTCATCTCTTGGTCTCCCTCTACGACTTTTACCCTCCACACTGCCCTCCAATACTAAATTGGTGATCTCTCGATGTCTCAGAACATGTCCTACCAACCGATCCCTTCTTCTAGTCAAGTTGTGCCACTAGCTCCTCTTCTCTCCAATTCTATTCAATACGTCCTCATTAGTTATGTGAACTACCCATCTAAACTTCAGCATTCTTCTGCAGCACCACATTTAGAAAGCTTCTATTCTCTTCTTGTCTAAGCTGTTTATCGTCCACGTTTCACTTCCATACAAAGCTACACTCCATACAAATACTTTCAGAAACGACTTCCTGACATTTAAATCTATACTCGATGTTAACAAATTTTTCTTCTTCAGAAACGCTTTCCTTGCCATTGCCAGTCTACATTTTATATTCTCTCTACATCGACCATCATCAGTTATTTTGCTCCCCAAATAGCAAAACTCCTTTACTACTTTAACTGTCTCATTTCCTAATCTAATTCCCTCAGCATCACCCGACTTAATTCGACTACATTCCATTATCTTCATTTTGCTTTTGTTGATGTTCATCATATACCCTCCTTTCAAGACACTGTCCATTCCGTCCAACTGCTCTTCCAAGTACTTTGTTGTCTCTGGCAGAATTACAATGTCATCGGTGAACCTCAAAGATTTTATTTCTTCTCCATGTATTTTAATATCTACTCCGAACTTTTCTTTTGTTTCCTTTATTGCTTGCTCAATATACAGATTGAATAACATTGGGGATAGGCTACAAACCTGTCTCACTCCCTTCCCAACCACTGCTTCCCTTTCATACCCCTCGACTCTTACAAATGCCATCTGCTTTCTGTACAAATTGTAGATAGTCTTTCGCTCTCTGTATTTTACCCCTGCCACCTTCAGAATTTGAAAGAGAGTATTGCAGTCAACACTGTCAAAAGCTTTCTCTAAGTCTACAACTGCTAGAAACGTAGGTTTGCCTTTCCTTAATCTTTCTTCTAAGATGGCAAATTCAAATCATGTCAGAGACATAGACGAAAGCAGGAAGGGAGCCAGAATGTCGCAAGTGGGCCACGCCGACGACACTGGCTGTGAGTAAAGACAAGCACGCAGCAGAAAAGAGACCCAGACAGAAAACCAAGTGAAGCGAGAGAAGCAATTCATTATCTCGTGGAGGATGTTGCCATAGCGAGGCACTGACACAGTAGTTAACAGCCTGTTACGCGAATATAGCAGAGTAAGGATGATACGTTCGGTCATTTGGAACCGAGCCTTGCTTCATAGCCTTACACAAGCTCCCTATCAATACTCCAGATCTCCAGCTGTCATCACGAAATGATCATGGGGACCGATTGCATTCACAGCAACAGCACTCGATTATAGCCCAGTCTATGAACTAGCCGAATATGTAATCAAGATGATGGGCTTCACCAGATGAACTTCATACTGCTCGCCTCGTACCATCTTCTGATGTAGAAACTGGCGGTCTATCAACAACACATCACATTGCTGCCACTATTGGAGTTCAACACGAAAGCCAGTAACAGGGCCTATTGCTATCCATGTTCCCGTTCAACACTCAGGCGCCTTCGAGTGCTGACACTTACCAGGGGCAGAGAAGAGATCAACCGGCAACACCGCTACCGACACCAGGTACTTCGCGGATGGATCATCAACAGTCGTCTTAGAATTCTTAGAGGAACCGAGCACACTCCAGTAGCATCCCGAAACGCAACAGGGTCGCCAATATCTTCTCCTGGGCGCGCAACTACTGAGCGGACTCGACAGACATCGATAGAATCCACCACACAGCTGAATGAGCAAGAGCCGAGGCTGTTGCGAAGGAACAACGACTTGTAAACATTGTGAATGTATGACTGAGCTCTAACACTGTTCTAGTAGCGTCGATGACTCTTGACAGGTTCCCAACAGCTACACTCACTTCGCGCAGAGGTGTCTCCGCTCGGCCCTCTCTAAATGACAATGATTTTGTGAATCAATACTGCATGTATGTGAAAATGATAAGATGTGGTACAACATGTTCACAGTAGTATAAAAAAGGGCACAATATATCATTAAGCATGATATTTTGACAGTGACAATGCCAGATACAATCACTGATATTTGATGGCCGCCTACAAAGGATTGTCATTAACTGTATTTAGATCTGTGTTTGAAGTTGATATAAATGCAAAGTATCCATTGACATTTCTCTGTCGAAATATTGAGATCAGAAAATTTTGCCTGTCTTCCTTGTGGTTAGACTATCTCCCAACCTCGTTTCTCAACGCTAAATGAATCAACGGTTTTATGTATTTAGTTTTGAAGACAAAGATCTCATTTATAGTTTTGGTGAGGAAAACGCAGGTCCTCACTTTACCTCTACACCCGTTTTTCATATTACTGCCTGTCTGGAACATCTCGGAGAATTTCATTCACATTTCCGAGAAGGCTGTAATGTTTCTTTACAGTTTAGTTGATCTGTTATTAATGTTATGATTAAATTAAAATTCTCGGTACAATTTACTTAGTATAGGTCTGCGTCCGGCTGACAGCTCCTACTGCCTGCACGAACTTATAGGTCCCCTTAATTTGTGTTCTGACAGTGTGATTCACTGAAATGGGTAGATACTGTTTATGTATGAAGGGCTTATTTCAATAGTGGTACAAATCCCTTACCTCCACTTTTCTGTCTATAGCTCTTCTGACATTAATGGTCCAAACAAACAGAAAGAAAAGTTCATCTCAAGCAAGAAGCTATATGCTTGAATACTTCTGGTATCTCAACTGCAGATTTCTCAGCGCTCATTTAACGTTACGACTCTGTATCTCAGAATGAACAAAAGTGGACTTGTACCACAACTGAAATAAGCCCTTCATATGTGCAGTCTAATTTCAGTGCAGTGTGTTGTTGAACTGTTGTCCAATATAATTAATTGAAGAGTTGCAAAAATTGACCATATAAAGAGGAAGTGATTTGGGTTTTGCCGAGGCATTTCAAGTTAATTCCGAGATTTTTTCAACTAGTAGATTATGCCTGTCCCCTTTCCATATCCATTATTAACATTCCTAGAAAGGAGTAAATTCTTGTACTGTATTACTGCTTACCATCATACTGAAAATTTTTATAACAGCGTTTTATAATTCTCTATCTTCCAGATCAAAAATGTTATGTATATAGTATGAAGCGTTACATGAACTTAAGCCTCTATGCAGCAGACTACTTGAATAAAATATAAATGAAATAAATATTTCAGTTTTTTTCTGCCATCGAGTACCCCAAAATTAATAAAGAAAAAACGTTTCACTCCACTTTTAACGATCTCAGCGATGTGAATGCTTTTGAAATTTTCTTTATCTCTATATGAAATACGAAAGACATTAGAGGTAATCTGACAATTTCTCCAAGTACCGCTCCCGTTATTCGGACAGTAGTTGTGTCATGAACTTCCCTTCCCTCTTTTCCACGGGAAAGCTAGAGGCCAAGGTACTACCAAGTTCCTAGTGGCTGATATCGATTATACTGCATGGCTGCTCGTTTTTCAAACATAACGAACTGTGTTGCAAGTTACATCTAACTTAACGCACTGACTGCCATGATGAGGTTGGGTTGCCGACCCCTTTGGGCCATTTACTTCTTTTCACTATCCTACTTTAGTTTTCTTCAGGTAAACTTGTTAAGCGCAATTAGAGTGAAAATATGGCATTTTAGTACCTTTTTTTAAAACTTTTTTGTGTGAGTTGCATATGATTCACACGGCCCCAGAGTAAAGGTACCAGGTGTGTCATTTGCTGTGTCACTAATAATTTTAGGTTTGTACACCTCTCAGTTTTTCATTCCACAGCATTATTTGTGTGCATTTCCAATAATTGATTTCCTGCATTGTTGCTTCAGTCTTTATTCAGTGTTGTTTGCTCTGTAACAAAACGTTATTGTTGCAGAAGAAAGTGTCTCGTAGAAGTTATGAAGCTGAAGAAAGGTGTGTACAGCAGGTTTTAGATGAAGTTATGGACATAAGTGATGGAGATTCTGTGTCTTTATTTGGTGATAGCTGAGACGAATTTTTACCAGAGTAGACCAGAAGCGAAACTGGAAGTTTTGATGATGAAATGACATCGATGAAGGTAGGAAGAAGAGTTAAATGTCCACATTCAGTGAAAGAACCAGACTTCACAGCCGTAAAAACCAGGCAACAAAGCACCTCTAACCATGCTTGTGGCATAACTACTGCAGTTGATTCTGGTTCAATTGAAGTAAGTGTAATATCAGAAAGTTCTGAAGATGAAGATGACACTTGGAACAAATTCTTATGAGATTGTCTAGGGGCAGTTACGTATAAAAATATGAAAACTTTACATTTATTCATTCCAGTTCTGGTGTAAATGCTTCTGTTGCACTAACTCTCAAGACACCATACGATTTCTACAAATATTTTCTAACTGATGAAATTTTGGAATATGTGGCACAACAAACTAATTTGTACATGTAGTTTGTACATGGGAGCAGCCAGACGTAGGTTTACAGTGTGCTACGAAAAAATGAAGAATGAGCGTGCAGGCTGTCAACTCAACAAACTAATTTGTACATGTAGTTTGTACATGGGAGCAGCCAGACGTAGGTTTACAGTGTGCTGCGAAAAAATGAAGAATGAGCGTGCAGGCTGTCAAGAAATGCAAACAAACTGCATGGAAATGTAAGACTTGTGAATCATATTTTTGCGTAGAGAGTTTTTTCATAAAGCACAGTGCATACAGGTCTTAGAGAAATAAAGTGGAATGACCCAAATTTTTCAGTTTCATTGTTGTTGCAATTAGAGTTGAGGAATGTAAATAAAACTGTTTGAGTTTTGCAATCTGCTGTGTAAGTAAAATGTCAAACTAAATAATAAACAAATAATAAATAGAAGAAAAGTCCAATACGACTGAGTCATGTGAGTTACATACGACTCACGAATTCTAATGTCAGTAACTACTTTTGAGCTTATGAAAACCGTAGGCCACGAACGTGATTTGTTACTGTGGCTATAACCTACTATAACACCGAGTCACAGCACGCTCCTTTGAGTTACAAGTGCACCACGGAGCTTTAAATGGAAAAAACGTACGTGAGTTGTATTTACGTCACGGGGACCGAAGAGAACACTTCCTGTGAGTTATATTTAAGTTACGTGGCAGTCAATGTGTTAAACACTTTATTTCCTCATTCGTACGCAAGTTTACCTGTCTGCCCTTCGGCTCAGTTTGAAGTCGAAGAGAGGTTCCTGTGTGTCGCCATCACAGTGCGGTCTACTGGGAGCGCCTGCCACTGTAGGACTGACAGCATTCCTGCCTCATTGTGTCACGCCACATGATTTGATACGACTCAGCCACTTTGTACCGGAACGCATGGCATCAGTTTCACTCCACACGTAAAGCTCTTCTCGGCCTGTCGGCTGCGCAAGGCACACTCGGGCGCGCCTATCCGTGTTTCCTGAAGGCAGCTCGGCGTTGCTACACGAGTGGCTGCTGTGCTTCCACGTTCCAGGCGGGACGATTACAGAATGGAAGCACCGGCAATGGTGAAAGATGCTATCTCTGGGACGGGAGGCGGCGTCTATATGGGCACGTGGACCCTGCCGGCTCGGCTGCGCAACCAGGTGTGTCGTTCTTGTGACATCCGTGATGATGCCGAGCTTTCGGTGGACTAGACAGCTAGCTCATTTATGTTCCCGCTGCTGGTGGTCTGAAACCAGATGTAAAGGGTGCGACAAGAATAGTTCATCGGGTGCTACAGTACAACAAAGAAAAGAATGTACCTTATTCGCCTCCAAAGTAAACTTACACTGATCAGCCAGTACATTATGGTCACAGACCTGCTATCGATATAAATTCATCCAGGCGACAGGAGTGTCACCTGACGAGGAACAGGTGTCAGGCACACGCACGATGCATGCAGCATCAATGAGCGTGGTATCCGTGTGTAGAACTGGAAAGGCAAGGGATTTGTCTGACTTTGACCGAGGACAGATTGCGACGGCCCGGAAGGTCGGCACGAGCATTTCGGAAACTGCACGACTTGTCGGGTGTTCGAGGAGTGATGTGGTGAGTGTCTTCAGCACATGTTGATACCAAGGTGAAACCACGGCCAGATGTCGTGGAGTTGGGAGGCTGTAACCTCCCCCTCACTTATCGACCTTAATAACAGTGAAAAATGAAACCGCGTGTACCTAATGGAAATTTGGGAAAAGCAATCGTCACCGAAGATAAACTGTCGGTAAAGAGGGAAGAAGGGTTGCATCTAAATGAAAGGAAAAATGCAAATGAAATTGGTGGAAATTAATTTTGGAAAAGGGTAAGGCTAATAAAGAAAGTAAATGTGCCGTCGTTACGTCAATTAGATATTTGAGATTTGGGGAATATTACGGTCGCCAGTCCTATGGACAACTACTATAATAACTGAAAAAGAAAGGTTAATGCACAAATAATTAGCACTAAAAGCGTGGCAACTGAAGGTTGCCACGTGTTGTGTGAAAACTAAATGTTTGTCAGAAGAAATAAATTTCGCTACACTCTAACTTAATTTAGCAAAATAATTAATAAAACCGGAAAATTGAAAGTTAATTTAGTGACTGAAATTAATAGTGAACTTTGTTTCTGAAGCACTGCGGAGTAAAATAAAATAAGTTTAGTCTTGGACTACCTCAAAAATCATCTCAAAAGCAACTTGAATCTACGCAATTTAGAAATAAGAGATTTAACTTTGAACTTGAATTAAATCATTTTGAACAATTATCACTAGCAAAATTTATTACGTACCAAGTTGAGCTGCAGTCACAGGTAAGCTAAAATAAGGTAACAAAACTCGCACTCTTAATTTGTGCTTGTGTAATCTAAATATAGTTCTGTTTGTTTATTGTAGCCTGCCACGAATACTTTAACGGAACTTTGAAATTAAAGCTGTGAAATGGAATGATATTACTTTAATGCTGGCGTTTGAATTTCAACGACACTCGGGTTCATTTCGGAAAAGGAAGGGGCCCTGCTTGGTAATGTAATTGCGACTATGAGCAACAACGGTTCATGCTAAGTTGCTGTATTTTAGTGATGCAAATGGAACAGTTTGAAAAGTTGAGGCCTGCCATGCAGTTCTACAACTTTACGTGCTTTCAGTCTTCCTTGTTGATTGATTGAAGGTTTGAAGTCGTCAATCGAGGAGGTGGCGACAATCACTTATTGTCGGCCGTCGCTGTTGCAGAAGCTGGATGTTGGCGCGCCTTCTTCTCGACGCTGTCACCAGGTGAAACGGGCTCTTGATGTGTGCCAGCTAATGTTTCCCGTCCGCGACACCGTGCCAGAAACTACCATGGCAAGTCGAGCGCAGTTACATGCTGCCAAAGCCCGAAAGCGCGGCAACTCGCGGGAACGTCACTTAACACACCTGCTCCACTGCCCTACTCCAGCCAGACTCCGCTCTTCCCGCGCTCCACGCAGCAGAGTTTACACTACCCAAGGTCCTAAACACTTTGGTTCTCTACACGACCTATCGATGTAATCGTTCGATAACTTAGATTTCCCTAGGCAAGACCCAGCGTAAAAATACAAATAATATTTACAAAACAAACCAATTATACATCGACATAAATTGTAAAGCAATTACAACATATGAAGATACAGAAATGTCATATCTTCAGGTAACAAAATAGGGAAAAAATGTATAGTACAATAGATGGAAATAGGAGGATATGCATTTCCGGCGTTACAACGCCACTGCTCATTACAGATGTCGGACGTCGTAGGCTGGGCAGACTGGCAAAATAGGACAGGCAGCGAACTGTGGCTGAACTAACATCATTAATACTGGGCAGAGTAAAAGTGTGTCTGAACACTCAGTGCACTGAACTCTGCTAACGATAGCCTCCACAGCCGATGACCCACTCATTTGTCAATGTTAACACCACGACATCGGGAGCTACGACTGAAATGAGCACGTGACCATCATCACTGGACGTTGGCTCAGTGACACAACGTTGCACGGTCTGATGAATCCAGATACATTCTTAATTATGGCGATGGGAGGGCGCGAGTTCATCGTCTTCCAAGGGAACAGGTCCTTGACAGCCGTACCGCGGGACGGAGACACGCTGGCGGTGGCTCAGTTGTGCTCTGGGGGGAGTTCATGTGGGTATCCATGCGTCTAGTGCAGCTCGTATATGGCAGCTAAGGACTGTCGTACACTGGTTACAGACCACGTACACCCCTTCATGCTGACAATAATGTTTCCCGACGGCAGTAGCATTTTTTAACCAGGTAATGAGCGATGTCGCAAGGCCAGGAATGTGATGGGGATGTTCAAGGAACACAGTGGCGTGTTCCAATCGATGTACTGGCCCCCAACTCGTCAGATCTTAACCAGATCGAACACATCTGGGATGTGATTGAACATGGTATCAGGGCTCATCGTCCCCCTCCCCGGAATTTACGGGAATTAGGTAACTTGTGTGTGTACATGTTGTGCCAACTCCTTCCAGCGACTTACCAAGGCCTCATCGTTTCCGTGCCACGACGCGTCGCCGCTGTTATCCGTGCGAAAGGTGGACATAGCGGCAATTAGGTAGGTGGCCATATTGTTCTCTCTAATCAGTGTAACTGACTACAACACACTTGTGGTAATGTTTGTAAACATGCTGAAAACTGCCTTCCTTATATTCTGAGCATCACAGAAGGAAGAAGTTTGGGAGAGAACGAAGGAGAGGATATTATATTACAGGCAATGATGGATGGATGCTAGGGTGTGCAGAAAAGTAATGCCTCCGAATTGTTTATGTGAAAACTCTTAAAGCGTTTTAAATCAAACAAATGTTATTAACATTCTGCCTCGGTATTCTTCATGTCAACATATTTATTTCCCAACATTGTCACCCTAGTGACGAAGACGTTTCTCCCAACGCGAGACCAGTTTGTTCAGAGCTTCACAATACAGTGTTTTACTTGCTTGCACAGCTTCATCACTATAAAAGTGAAGTCCTCGAAGGTGTTCTTTAAGTTTTGGAAAAAGATGAAAATCGGATTGGGCCAAGTCGGGACTTTACGGTGGATGATCGATGACAATGAACCCAAAGCGTCAGATTGTTGCAGATGTCTCAGGGCTCGTGTGTAGTCTGGTATTGTCATGCTGAGTGGTAGGGTGCACTGTGTATAGAGGTACGTTTCCTGCCATTACAAACTCGAGTACAGCATGCTGTTTCTCACGCGCCGATATAGTTGCCTTACATACCGCCATGTTACACGCTACTATTCGGAGCCCTCTAGCGGCAGAGAATTGCAACAGGGAAAGTCGAGCGAGTAATATTCATTAAATGTAATACCTACACCAATACGGAGAACAGGATAAAAAATTCGGAAGTATTACTTTTCAGAACGCTCTCGTAGACATACAATATCATCAGCGTACTCCAGGAAGTAAACTGGGAGTGGACTTATGAAAAGTGTTGTATCAATTTTGCAGCTTAGCTGAAAACAGCTCATATATACTTTCTATTTCTGCTTTTTATCTGTAGGAATACGTGTAATAACCGATGTTCATACGTGTCTGAATGATGAGTAATTCAATATAACTGCTAATGTGACAATTTCTTTTCTCCTGCGCATACTTCTTTCTTTCTCCTTTTCATTTTGGTCACCTGACGACCACTTAAATTTGAGTCAGCTTCTCTGGTCTCTCTTCTTGTGCAATATGGTTTGCATTCTCATACTGTGCTTCCTTCTTGGCTCTTCTGTCCAAAATATCTTATTCCTGGGTCTACTTCCGTTCCGGGAACCTGTGACACTCAGATTTTTTTATTTGAAAGTGAGCGTGTAGCACACTTCTGTTTCCTGTACCGCCAATACTTTAAGACCTGTTTGTACGTCTTGAATCCAACATACTTTGGTTCCCTTGTTCTCATGTTTATTTACAAAAAATTCTTATAAAATAACGAATCGAATTTATTCTTAAGGTCTACGTTGTTTTTACAATTCATGAACATATTTTTCATCAAATGGACTGGAATATATATTATAGATAATGTTAAATTACAATGGAAACACATCAAACAGCAGCCACATGGTGACCATAGTTATATCACTATACATTAATCAATTTATGCTAATAACGTTCTTAGGAAGTTTAAATCTGGGTATCGTCCAGTAATTAAGTTAGATAAACGCACTAACCCAAGTATTCTACTATTTACAAATGCTGAAGTAGCAGTGACTACGGGTTTCTTCTAGAGGTACAATTTTCTTACATAATCCAATCCGCCCAGCGGATTAACGACGAGGGCCGGTGTGCCGGCCAGCCTGGATATGGTTTTTAGACGGTTTTCCACATCCCCCTAGGTGAATGTCGGGCTGGTCCCCACGTCCTGCCTCGGTTACACGGCTCGATGACATCTGAACACTTTCGCATATTCCATGGATTACATAAGTCGCAGACAGTTGGGGTACACTAATTCCTTCCCGGGGGGTATGGAGTGGCGGCAGGAAGGGCATCCGGCCACCCCTTACAACTAACATTGCCACATCCAATTAACCATGCCGACCCTGCGTATCCGCGGGAAAAACGGCTCAAGCAAAAGAGAAGAAAAGAAAGTACAATTTCCTTACATAATACAGAAGTTATGGCCACCAAGGTAAAAATCTGTGAGGTCGAAGTTAGTACTTATTAACAAAATAATTGTACAAGTCTTAACTTTTTAATATTTGTGATGTAACGGGGCCTAAGATTGTGATAATTATGTAAACTGGGAGCTGATACACTTCAAACTTCGTGTTCCACAACAAGCGGAACAATTAACAACACAACCCTGACAGACACAAAGCTCGAATAAGATAAGCCTATAGTGACACGTTTACAGTTTTTTGGTAACGAGAATCGGCTACAGGAAAGCGAATGTGGTAGCAGGGCAGCTGCGATGATATTCCTGAACAGCCTGAAGGGCTGCAAAGGCGAGATCTGATTAGAAATGAAAAAGTACGTGAAGTTTGGTGGCAGGAGGAACAAGACTTTTGGTCAGGCGAATACGGGGTTATAAATACGAAATCAAATAGGGGTAATGCAGGAGACGGTTTAATAATGAATAAAAAAATAGGAGTGCGGGTAAGCTACTACAAACAGCATAATTAGCGCATTATTGTGGCCAAGATAGACACGAAGCCCAAGGCCTACCACTGTAGTACAAGTTTATATGCCAACTAGCTCTGCAGATGATGAAGAAATTGAAGATATGTTTGGTGAAATAAAAGAAATTATTCAGATAGTGAAGGGGGACGAAAATTTAATAGTCATGGTTGACTGGAATTCGGTAGCAGGAAAAGGGAGAGAAGGAAACGTAGTAGGTGAATATAGATTGGGGGGGAAGAAATGAAAGAGGAAGCCGCCTGGTAGAATTTTGCACAGAGCACAACTTAATCATAGCTAACACTTGGTTCAAGAATCATAAAAGCAGGTTGTGTACATGGAAGAAGCCTGGTTACACTGACAGAGATTTAGGAACCAGGTTTTAAATTGTAAGACATTTCCAGGAGCAGATGAGGACTCTGACGACAATCTATTGGTTATGAACTGTACATTAAAACTGAAGAAACTGCAAAAAGGTGGAAATTTAAGGAGATGGGACCTGGATAAACTGAAAGAACCAGAGGTTGTACAGAGTTTCAAGGAGAGCATAAGGGAACAATTGACAAGAATGGGGGAAAGAAATACAGTAGAAGAAGAGCGGGCAGCTTTGAGGGATGAAGTAGAGAAGGCAGTAGAGGATAAAGTAGGTAAAAAGACGAGGGCTGATAGAAATCCTTGGGTAACAGAAGAAACATTGAACTTAATTGATGAAAGGAGAAAATATAAAAATACAGTAAATGAAGCAGGCAAAAAGGAAACAAACGTCTCAAAAATGAGATCGACAGGAAGTGCAAAATGGCTAAGCAGGGATGACAAGAGGACAAATGTAAGGGTGTAGAGGGTTGTCTCACCAGGGGTAAGATAGATACTGCCTACAGTACCTTTGGAGAAAAGAGAACCACTTGTATGAATATCAAGAGCTCAGATGGAAACCCAGTTCTAAGCAAAGAAGGGAAAGCAGAAAGGTGGAAGGAGTACAGGGCTATTACAAATGATTGAAGTGATTTCATAAATTCACTGTAGTTCCATTCATTGACATTTGGTCACGACATCAAGTTTTGTTCGGCTGAAGCCGCACTTCAGGTTTCTGCTGCCAGAGCGCTCGAGAGTGCAGTGAGACAAAATGGCGACAGGAGCCGAGAAAGCGTATGTCGTGGTTGAAATGCACTCACATCAGTCTGTCATAACAGTGCAACGACACTTCAGGACGAAGTTCAACAAAGATCCACTAACAATTAACTCCATTCGGCGATGGTATGCGCAGTTTAAAGCTTCTGGATGCCTCTGTAAGGGGAAATCAACGGGTCGGCCTGCAGTGAGCGAAGAAACGGTTGAACGCGTGCGGGCAAGTTTCACGCGTAGTCCGCGGAAGTCGACGAATAAAGCAAGCAGGGAGCTAAACGTACCACAGCCGACGGTTTGGAAAATCTTACGGAAAAGGCTAAAGCAGAAGCCTTACCGTTAACAATTGCTACAAGCCCTGACACCCGATGACAAAGTCAAACGCTTTGAATTTTCGGCGCGGTTGCAACAGCTCATGGAAGAGGATGCGTTTAGTGCGAAACTTGTTTTCAGTGATGAAGCAACATTTTTTCTTAATGGTGAAGTGTTTAAACCTCCTCTACCAAGAAACGTGCCAGAACTGCGAGCTCGCATCAACGATGCTTTCGAACTCATTGATGGGGACATGCTGCGCCGAGTGTGGGAGGAACTTGATTATCGGCTTGATGTGTGCCGAATCACTAAAGGGGCACATATCGAACATTTGTGAATGCCTAAAAAAACTTTTTGAGTTTTTGGATGTGTGTGCAAAGCATTGTGAAAATATCTCAAATAATAAAGTTATTGTAGAGCTGTGAAATCGCTTCAATCATTTGTAATAACCCTGTATATAGAGGCTCTATACAGGGGCGATGTACTTGAGGACAATATTATGGAAATGGAAGAGGATGTAGATGAAGATGAAATGGGAGATGATACTGCGTGAAGAGTCTGATAGAGCACTGAGAGACATGAGTCGAAACAAGGCCCTCGGAGTAGACAACATTCCATTAGAACTACTGACAGCCTTGGGAGAGCCAGTCCTGACAAAACTCTACCATCTGATGAGCAAGATATATGAGACAGGCGAAATATCCTCAGACTTCAAGAAGAATATAATAATTATAATCCCAAAGAAAGCAGGTGTTGACAGATGTGAAAATTAACAAACTATCAGTTTAATAAGAGACGGCTGCAAAATACTAACACGAATTCTTCACAGACGAATGGAAAAACTAGTAGAAGCCGACCTCGGGGAAGATCAGTTTGGATTCCGTAGAAATATTGGACCACGTGAGGCAATACTGACCCTACGACTTACCTTAGAAGCTAGAATAAGGAAAGGGAAACCTACGTTTCTAGCATTTGTAGACTTAGAGAAGGCTTTTGACAATGTTGACTGGAATACTCTCTTTCAAATTCTGATGGTGGCAGGATTAAAATACAGGGAGCGAAAGGCTATTTACAATTTTTACAGAAACCAGATGGCAGTTATAAGAGTCGAGGGACACGAAAGGGAAGTAGTGGTTGGGAAGGGAGTGAGACAGGGTCGTAGCCTCTCCCCGATATTATTCAATCTGTATATTGAGCAAGCAGTGAAGGAAACAAAAGGAAAATTCGGAATAGGTATTAAAATCCATGGAGAAGAAATAAAAACTTTGAGGTTTGCCGATGACATTGTAATTCTGTCAGAGACAGCAAAGGACTTGGAAGAGCAGTTGAACGGAATGGACAGTGTCTATAAAGGAGGATATAAGATGAACGTCAACAAAAGCACAACAAGCATAATGGAATGTAGTCGAATTAAGTCGGGTGATGCTGAGGGAGTTAGATTAGGAAATGAGACAATTAAAGTAGTAAAGGAGTTTTGCTATTTGGGGAGCTAAATAACTGATGATGGTCGAAGTAGGGAGGATATAAAATGTAGACTGGCAATGGCAAGGAAAGCGTTTCTGAACAAGAGAAATTTGTTAACATCAAGTATAGATGTAGGTGTCAGGAAGTCGTTTCTGAAAGTATTTGTATGGAGTGTAGTCATGTATGGAAGTGAAACATGGACGATAAATAGTTTGGACAAGAAGAGAATAGAAGCTTTCGAAATATGGTGCTACAGAAGAATGCTGAAGATTAGATGGGTAGATCACATAAGTAATGAGAAGGTATTGAATAGGATTGGGGAGAAGAGAAATTTGTGGCACAACTTGACTAGAAGAAGGGATCGGTCGGTAGGACATGTTCTGAGGCATCAAGGGATCACCAATTTAGTATTGGAGGGCAGCGTGGAGGGTAAAAATCGTAGAGGGAGACCAAGAGATGAATATCCTAAGCAGATTCAGAAGGATGTAGGTTGCAGTGGATACTGGGAGATGAAGAAGCTTGCACAGGATAGAGTAGCATGGAGAGCTGCATCAAACCAGTCTCAGACTGAAGACCACAATAACAACAAGTATGTAATGAATGAAATGTTAAGGTGGAAATACACTGGCGTGCAAAACATAAGGACGAAAGTAACTTCTGCATGGTATATCCCTACCAAGTAACAAACTTAGACGAAACTTGGACCATACACGGAGAGACCTGCTTCAGTGCATTACAAAAGGAAATTGAAAGAAGTACGCGAAGAGGCGAACAGAAATAACTCTTCTATTGAAGAAAAAAGGTGGACTGAAGTCACCGCGTCCATGGAGCTCCCCTAGACATTACAAAATGCGGTAAATGGGTCTTAATAGTGTATGTGATCAGCGCCGACGTCAGAACATTCCTTGCAACGTGCTCACATGCTGGCCTCAAGGTTGGGAAGGAGTTCTTTTGGTAGGGTGTTCCATGTCTCCATTAGCGGCGCTGATACCTGCTGGATGGACGTTGGTGCACGTGTATGTGCAGTAATGTGTCCACCCAACGCACGCTCGATAGGATTCAAGTCGGAGGAAAAGGAGAGGCCAGTCCATTCACCGAACATCCACTCGTTCCAAGAGCGGATCTACCTGCACTGTTTGATGCCGTCGCGCATTGTCATCCATAAAAATGAATTCGTTGACGAATGCAGCCCTGAAAAGACGTACAAAGGGCATTCAAAAAATTTTATACAGTCGTCTCTAATTCTTTTATGTTTTGCAGGAGGAGAATGAATTTTTTTGTGAACATAGTTGGAACATGTAGCTGTAAGCTGGTATATAAAAGCATTTTCTTTTATTTACAGGTGAGACGTAATGGACCATGAAATAGATGCCAGATTGCCACAACGGTCGGCGATAGAGTTTGTCTTCAAGACCGGCGATGACTCTGCCACATCGATTCACAGGACCTTATCGACCTTAATGACAGTGAAAAATTAAACCGCGTGTACCTAATGGAAATTTGGGAAAAGCAATCGTCACCGAAGTTAATCTGGCGGTAAAGAGGGAGGAAAGGGCTACATCTAAATGAAAGGAAAAATGCAAATGAAACTGGTGGAAATTAATTTTGAAAAGGGGTAAAGTTAATAAAGAAAGTAAATGTGCGGCCGCTACGTCAACAATTAACTAGCGGTAATTAGATATTTGAGATTTGGGGGAAATTACGGTCGGCAGTCCTCAGGACAATTACTATAGTAACTGAAAAAGAAAGGTTATTACACATATAATTAGCACCAGAAGCGTGGCAACTGAAGGTTAACACGTGTAGTGTGAAAACTGAAAGTTTGTCAGAAGTAATAAATTTCGCTACAATCTGACTTAATTTAGCAAAAGAATTAATAAAACCGGAAAATTGAAAGTTAATTTAGTGACTGAGATTAATAGTGAACTTTGTTTCTGAAGCATATCGAAATTCAGTAAAATAATGTTATCTGAAAGCATCTGAGATAATATTGTCGCAGAAGAAGCTGAGTAGCACCGTGGTGTAGTGGGTGTAATTGTAAACTGTTGCGTGGAGGGTCGAGAGTTAAAAACTCACCTGAACTGTAGAATTGTAATTTCTATATTCGGTTCGAGTACATTCTAGAAGTATCCACAAATGTCAAGAATCATTCTACTGGAATGTTCTGTAGCCGTATGTATACTGTATGTGTTCTGGCCGGTGGCAGTTCCCTCCGCGTTCTTGTCTGTGCAAGTGCTGAATAAATCTTCGTTAAGTGAAGTTAGTGTTCGTCATTCATCTAAGTACACCTTCTTCTACGTGACATTATTGACCTGTGCGAAATTCGAAAAATAATACTGGTATCGACAACTACTGTTGAGGAAAGGCAATGCTATAGGGGGATGCCCCGTAACAAGAGGCATAGTGTTACACGAGTCTAGTGATCTCTATATCTCTGAACGCGATATGCTCACAGGTCGACGTTATTGTGATACTGTACTCCTTCCCAATGTACAAAGGGCTTTCAAAAAGTTTTGCTCAGTCGTCTCTCATTTATTTTTTGCTGGAGGAGAATGAAATATTTTGTGAAAATACTTCGAACATTTAGCTATACACTGAGCCTACTCAATGTAGCCTGCATCAGCTGTGACGCATCTGGCCCAAAGTTCTTGCCATGATGTAAATACACTTTGGTAAAATTCTGGGGGCTGACTTTTACACCATCGCTTGACACAGGAAATAAGATCTTTCTAACTATCAAATGTTTTACCTCGCAGGTGGGCCTTCAGGCTACCAAAGAGGTAAAAATTAGACGGACAAGTGCGGACTGTAGGTACGATGAGGAATAATTTTACAACCCATTTCCCTGATTTTCTCTTGCGTCATATGGGCTGTATTGTCATAGTGCAGTCTGATGACCTGACAATGAAGATGTGGTCTGTGGGTCCTGATGGCACGTCGCAGCTTTTCCAATGACCAACAATAACGGTCCTGGTTAACTGTGAGCCAGGTTCCAAAACGTCAATGAAAATGACATCACACTGATCACAGAAGAAGGAGGCCATGACCTTTCGGCCTGCTGTTCGTGAAAGTCTTGGTTTCTTCTTCAGAGGGGAGCCCGGATAGCCGGCAGCTGTGACCGATCGGTTCTAGGCGCTTCAGACGGCACGACTGCTACGGTCGCAGGTACAAATCCTGTCTCGAGCATGGATGCGTGTGATGTCCTTAGCTTAGATAGGTTTAAGTACTTCTAAGTTCTAGGTGACTGATGACCTCAGATGTTAAGTCTCATAGTGCTCAGAGCCATTTGAACCATTTTTGAACCCGGATGACGCCACTCCATGGATTGGGATTTGCTCTCAGGTTCGGACAAAAATAATCATGTTTCATCCTGAGCAATGGCGCCGCCAAAACACTGTTCTAAATCTACATCTACATGATTACTCTGCAATTCATATTTAAGTGCTTGGCAGAGGGTTCATCGAACCACAATCATACTATCTCCCTACCATTCCACTCCCGAACAGCGCGCGGGAAAAACGAACACCTAAACCTTTCTGTTCGAGCTCTGATTTCTCTTATTTTATTTTGATGATCATTCCTACCTATGTAGGTTGGGCTCAACAAAATATTTTCGCATTCGGAAGAGAAAGGTGGTGACTGAAATTTCGTAAATAGATCTCGCCGCGACGAAAAACGTCTTTGCTTTAATGACTTCCATCCCAACTCGCGTGTCATATCTGCCACACTCTCTCCCCTCTGACGTGATAATACAAAACGAGCTGCCCTTTTTTGCACCCTTTAGATGTCCTCCGTCAGTCCCACCTGGTTAGGATCCCACACCGCGCAGCAATATTCTAACAGAGGACGAACGAGTGTAGTGTAAGCTGTCTCTTTAGTGGACTTGTATCTTCTAAGTGTCCTGCCAATGAAACGCAATCTTTGGTTCGTCTTTCCCACAATATTATCTATGTGGTCTTTCCAACTGAAGTTGTTCGTAATTTTTACACCCAGGTACTTAGTTGAATTGATAGCCTTGAGAATTGTACGATTTTTCGAGTAATCGAATTCCAACGGATTTCTTTTGGAACCCATGTGGATCACCTCACACTTTTCGTTATTTAGCGTCAACTGCCACCTGCCACACCACACAGCAATCTTTTCTAAATCGCTTTGCAACTGATACTGGTCTTCGGATGACCTTACTAAACGGTAAATTATGTTATATTTCAAACTAAAATTTATGAGAAGGAATTACTTTAGAAAATACTTCAGTTTCGATGTTATAATCAATAAGTACTAGTTCCGAATGTACAGTTAAAATTATTTTTTTAAAAAAGATTCAAAATTACGAATTACTGGCACCCTTAAAATTTCTATTATTAATCACGTAATCTTGTACTATTTACTAGGTTTATTTCTGGTTCATTTGTGAAATAGTAATCGAAACTCATAATGTAACGGGAAGTAGTAGAAATTCGCTTACTTAGAAAAATGGTAAGCCTTTTGGAATATGGTTGTTACCTCAGAGTATGTGAGTCGTAAGCTTACCTATATTGTGATCGGACGTATTTTTGTGCGAACAATGTATATTCGGTTTTTTTAATGTGAAAAATCAAAATACTGTATTATATAGTAAAATATGAGAAAACATATTTACGTAAGAATTTGCTGCAACAACAATCTTCAAATTAATTTAGTTCAAACCATCCGTGAGGACCTGATGTGAGATTTTCAGCTTCAAGAATCATACCTCTAGACAAGAAAAACTGGAGCCATCTCAGTACAACAAGCTAACTAATCTAGAAAGTTTATTGTATTCTTCACTCCTCTCAAATCTTCACAAAAGACTTCACTTATTAATTACTTGGACTGGACATTAATTTGGACAATAGATGGAAAAATGAAGGAGGGGGGAGATCACACTCACCACGCCATAATACTGAAACTTGGTGGTAGGCGTTGTACGAGTATATTGCATTAAAGTTCTTTCCAAACCATCACTTATGAAACGTTGCTGTACATTGCAGACTGACAGACTAATCCACTAAAGCATTACTGTCCTAACAGAAGCTGTATGAGGCGAACATAACTCCTCTGGTAGTTACCCTATTCGTCCGCCACCATTCTGTCGCTTAGAGGAATTATCATGTTAATTTTGAGGCCCTGACGTCGACAAGTATTACAAGCACTAGCTTTCCCGTTTCCATTTCGTTTGACGGCTGCACATTGTGTGAACTGGCTTCTCTGTCTCATTAATTTTAGAGAGGACCTTCGCATATGCAATCGTCGCAATTTGAAAAACTTACTACCAACTCATTATTTCACAGATCTACCTAGCTAGATCCATCAGGTAACTTTTTGCTTTCGAAGAACATTCGTTGTTTCCCTAAATTACTTCAGGCATATGCCGGGATAGTTTCTGTCTAGGCCTTAAATCTTTCTCATCATTTGCTACACACCGCAGATTAAGTTGGTGTTCCCTGTCAAATGCCCTCGTATTCGACGGAATGTTGAACACTGATTTTGCTTCTGCTTTCGAGTTATACCATTTTCACAATGTTGCATCAACCACGATGTTTAGACGAACGTAAAATTAATCACGTGTATTCACCAGGAGCAAGGCGGAAGCAATTACTGCTCACTTCGATAATTCTAGTAGAGTACCTTACTGTTGTAACAGTTCACTGAACAACAGATCATGTTGACGAAGATCACTACTACTTAGCATTCATGTTCGCGCTCTAACTTGGTTTTTGGTACAATGAGAATCCTCACAAACATCTGAAAGTGATGAAGCGAAACATTTGTTCATGTTATTTCCCAAATTTTCTTGTAGATGCGAAACCACATCACAGTTCATCCATTTAAGGATTTTTTGAACAAAATGTTAAGACATCCAGTGGAATCTTTGAAGAAATCAGTCCGCCTTTTCCCGGTAGAGATTGCATTCTCTAGAAACACGGTTGATGCATGCGAAACAGAATTTCGGCGCGACGCGTGGGCTGACAGATTTCCGCGTACTAACCACAGGTATGCTCTGCTGTACTTCCCCGTTCAGATCGTTTTCCTTTGTTTCGTTGTACAAGAACGACCATGGCTAGACAGTACTACACCTACATACAGCCGTCTGTCATAGATCGTTGGACCTGATTCATGTATAAGTTTTATTCTGTTAATTATCATTGACATCCGTGCCATACTTCGCATATAATTAATGTCAATAAGGCTATAACATCCCTTTATGTTATGATGCAAAAAGAAAAACAGCGTGCATACAGAAGGAACCCTATATTCAAATACTACGATAAGGAAAAAAGTAAATATATGTAAGAATTTCGATAGGAAACTCTGGGAATTAAGTTCAACTCCTGTAACAGATTCAGTGGAACAGTAAGTAGTCAGATGTCTTCATTCTCAGGCATGAGACCAATGTTTATCAGTGGCAGATCCTTTCTGATGCTGAGTTATATGTGTGCGTATATTCACTGTGTAGTGGGTGTTGATGAAGGAATGCTGTGTTTTGAGTTCACGTAACTGAACAGAGAAAAGATAAAACAAGCATGTTATTGTGGTAATATCCACAATGATGTGTACACAAGGAACACGTGTGCATTTTTTGATAAATTTCTGAGATTAGTTAATTTCTTTCATTCTTTCACTCATATTGCGCTTCTTCCCCCTATTAAACAGGCTCATTACTTTCCCTCGAGTCGGCGCCTATACATAAGCGTATTTCTATGTTCACACATCAAAAGAAGTTCTGCATCACCTCGGTTCCCACAGTTCTGAAACCTGTATAGAAAATTGGAATACAGAGCAACATAAACATCATTTCCGCCCTTTTTATTGCTCATGAAAACCACACATTGCATGTTGTACCACCATACAGCGAGACTTTCAGAGGTGGTGGTCCAGATTGCTCTACACGTACTATCCACAAGGCAGTGTTGGTCCAGATTGTACCACTCCTCAACGGCGATTTGGCGTAGAACCCTCAGATTTGTTGGTGAGTCACGTCGTCCATAAACAGCCCTTTTCAGTCTATTCCAGGCATGTTCGACAGGGTTCATGTCTGGAGACCATGCTGGTCACTCTAGTGGAGCGATGTAGTTATCCTGAAGGATGTCATTCACAAGATGTGCACGATGGGGGCACGAATAGTCGTCCATGAAGATGAATGCCTCACCAATATGCTGTCGATACGGTTGCACTATCGGTCGAAGGATGGCATTCACACATCGTACAGCCGTTACGGCGCCTTCCATGACCACCAGTGTCGTACGTCGGCACCACACAACGGCACCCCAAAACAGCAGGGAGCCCACCTTACTGCACTCTCCGAACAGTGTGTCTAAGGCGTTCAGCCTCACCGGATTGCCTCCAAACACGTATCCGACGATCGTGTGGTTTAAGACATATGCGACACGCATCGGTGAAGCGAACGTTATGTCAATCCTGAGCGGTCCATTCGGCACGTTGTTGGGCCCATCTGTACCGCGCTGCATTGTGTCGTGGTTTGCAAAGCTGGACCTCGCAATGGATGTTGCACATCATGCGACCTATTGCGCACAGTTTGTGCTGTAGTAGCCCTTGGGCGGACTGAGCGAGGCATGTCATCGACAGTTCCCGTCGCTCTGTATCTCCTCCATGTCAACATCGCTTTGGTTCACTCCGAGACTTCTGGACACTTCCCTGTTGAGAACCCTTCCTGGCACAAAGTTACAATGCGGACACGATCGAACCGCGGTATTGACCGTCTAGGGATGGTTGAACTACAGACAACACGAGCCGTGTACTTCCTTCCTGGTAGAATGACTGGAACTGATCAGCTGTCGGACCCATTCGTCTATTAGTCGCTACTCATTCATGGTTGTTTATATCCTTGGGCGGGTTTAGTGACATCTCCAAACGGTCAAAGGGAGTGTGTGACACAATATTTACAGTCAACGTCTGTCTTCAGGAGTTCTGGGAACCAGGGTGATGCAAAACTTTTTTTGATGTGTGTACTTGAGTTCAAGAAGACGTTCTGAGACCCAGTGATCTTGCCAATAAGCATACCAAGATGCTTAGAAAGCTCTTTTTGCTCATGGAAACGTACCTATTATGTTCCGAATTGAGTATATCCTTTTTATTTTAAACAGTTCATGATATCAAACGAAGATCGTGACAAATACACTACGTGATCAAATGTATCCGGACACCTGGCTGAAAATGATTTTCAAGTTCGTGGCACCCTCCATTGGTAATGCTGGAATCAATAAGGTGTTGGCCCACCCTTAGCGTTGATGACGGCTTCTACTCTCGCAGGCACCGTTCAGTCAGGTTGCGGAAGGTTTCTTCATGGAGTGCTGCACTAAGGAGAGGTATCGAGATCGGTCTGTGAGCCCTAGCACAAAGTCAGCGTTTCAAAACATCCCAAAGGTGTTGTATAGGATTCAGGTCAGTACTCGGGGCAGGCCAGTTCATCACAGGGATGTTATTGTCGTGCAACCGCTCCGCCACAGGCCGTGCGCTATGAACAGGTGCTCAATCGTGTTGAAAGGTGCAGTCGCAGTCCCCGAATTGCTCTTCAACAGTGGGAAGCAAGAAGGTGCTTAAAAAATCAATGTAGGCCTGTGCTGTGATAGTGCCACGCAAAACAAGGGGTGCATGCACCTACCATGAATAATACTATCACAACACAGCACCACCGCCTCCGAATTTTGCTGCTGGCACGACGCACGCTGGCAGATGACATTCACTGGCCATTCGCCATACCCACACCCTGCAATCAGATCACCACATTGTGTACCGCGATTGGTCCCTCCCCACAACGTTTTTCCACCGTTCAGTCGTCCAATGTTTACGCTCCTTACACCAAACGAGGCGTCGTTTGTCATTTGCCGACGCCATGTGTGACTTACGTGTAGCCGTTCGGCTATGAAACCCAAGTTTCCTCACCTCCCGCCTAACTGTCATAGAAATTGCAGTGGATTCTGATACAGTGTGAAATTCCTGTGTGATGGTTTGGATAGATGTCTGCCTATTACACATTACCACCAATTGTCGGCGGTCTCTGTCAGTCAACAGACGAGGACGGGCTGTACGCTTTTGTGCTGCACGTCTCCCTTCAAGTTTCCACTTCACTATCACATCGGAAACAGTGGACCTAGGGATGTTTAGGAGTGTGTAAATCTCGCTTACAGACCTATGACACAAGTTACACCCAGTCATATGCCCACGTTCGAAGTCCGTGAGTTCTGCGGAGCGCCCCATTCTACTCTCTGACGATGTCTAATGACTACTGAGGTCGCTGATATGGAGTACCTGGCAGTAGGTGGCAGCAAAATGCACCTAATATGAAAAAGGTATGTTTTTGGGGGTATCCAGATACTTTTGATCAATTAGTGTATCAGTACGCAAATGGCTAAGTACTGTTTTCTTTACAACAACTGTAACGTTTTTAACTGTCGAGATACTGAAACAACTTCAAGAACCATCATGCACTACCCTATATCAAATCCAGGTTTGGCACATGAAGGTGCGTGATGTATAGTTGGTTGCAAAACACAATGATACTAAAACGCTTATTACATAATATTTTCAGATGCATTTTAAAGGTATTTCTCCTTTCATACTGTAGAAGAATGGGAATATAAATGTTTGCAAATTTAATCCCATGTTCCACCATTCCATTTATAGTGAATATTATTATAATAAATTTTACCTGCCAGGATAGCCGAGAGCACTAATGCGCTGCTACCTGGACTCTGGTAGGCGCGCTGGCCCCGGATCGAATCTGCCCGGCGGATTAACGACGAGAGCCGGTGTGCCAGCCAGCCTGGATCTCGTTTAAGGTGGTTTTCCACATACCCTTAGGTGAATACCGGGATGGTCCCCACGTTCCCTTAGTTACACGACTCGCAGACATCTGAAACGCGTTCGCACTATTTCCTGATTTACACTAGATGCAGACAATTGGGGTACGCAAATTCTGGGGAGGGGGCGGGGGGGGGGGGCTAGTGGCGGCAGGAAGGGCACCGGCCACCCCTTCACACTAACCATGCCAAATCCGATTGTAACAACGCCAACCCTGCCAAAATTGCGGGACAAAGGCTGAAGCGAATGAAGAAGATTATAATGATAAATTATTTTCAGGTACTTGGTAACTAATTTAATAGAGATGAATTTGTTATGTTATACAGCTTGAGATGCTAATTTATATTAACTGTAATAATTTATATTAATTACATTTATTAACTCTACTTCGATGTACCATTACCAGTGAATGTCATTTTAAAGAATTAGGTGTGTCAGCTTCAAGAATTAAAGTATATTCTTCCAGAAAAGTATATTGTTGCAGAAAATGTATCTTACTCTAGGAAAAAGATGGCCTGAATGCAATCACCCTTTACAAAAGATTTTTGAAACAATTCAGATCTCTTCATCACAAACTCAGATTTATAAAACATCAGCAATATGGCCATAGTATTATTGTCTCTGGGTCAGTTTGTTGGGTGTCATTTTATATTTGCAGACGAGTGAGATATTGGCAGGCAGGCTTTTGCTGCTGGAATACTGTTCACCTGTTCACCAGGTGGTCCTTTTGCCGGGGTTGTGCCCTCAGGTCACTCGCTGCGAATGTGAGACGACAGGCACTGCCTTCTTAGCGTTCACTGGTCCAGCTAAGCTTGAATGGCCCCATACCTTAGCAGCAATGGATAAACCTGATTGTCACCGCTCAGAAGCCCAGTCAAAGCCATAAGGACGACCCCCGTCCCCCAAGCAGACATTAAGTGTTTCACGTCAGGTCTGGTTGTAAAAGAGCATATACAGAAAGTGGACAAAAATATGTATACACAACAAACACACATGCCAAATACAGTGCAGGAAGACAGTTGGCATTCAAAACAGCTTCCAGTTTTCTCGGAATTGATAAATAATGGTCATTTACGACTCTCACGAGAATCCTATACCATCATTCCTGCCAAATAGTGGCAGGTCCACGTAACGGTGATGGTGGATAGGGATCACTCGCCGTTCTCTCCAGAAAGGCTCAATGCTATAGAGATCTGTTGAGTGTGGTGGCCATGGGAAATGCGACTGTTAATCCTCGTGCTCACAAAATCAGTCTCGGACAATGCAAGCTGTGTGAAAAGTGAACCTGTCGTCTTGGAACAAAGTATCACAATAGGGAAACAAACATTGTACGTTGGCATGGACTACATCGGCCAAAATTGTCATATAATCCTTGGAAGTAATGCAACCTTACAGAGGCACGATGGAGCCCATGAAATACCAAGTTCTTTGATATGGCGTCCGACGTCATCATGGAACCCCTGCTGTGTTGTACTGTTGGGGCGAAAACTACGACCGACGTTTGGAAGCAGTGTGAAACGAGACTTATCCAACTAAATGAAATTCTTCCTTTGGTCCCATAGCCCACGTTTCATGGATTCGGCGCCAGATTTATGTATTACGTTCATTTGCATCACTGGTTAATGGATTCGGGATTCCAGTTCGCCGTGAAATTCTCTGCTTTGTGTCGATTTGATGCTGACAGTATTCGAGAGTGCGACGTTAGATTCTGCAGTGAATTTTGCAGCTGTTCTCCTCTTATTTTTCGTCACAATCTCTTCAAAGATCGTTCGTTACGATAACCTAACACAAGCCTCGGTCGTCGCTGTGACGTAGCGGATGATGTTTTTCCGCTTTGCCTTTATGCGGTATAGATCTTCAGTACAGTGTCTTTTGAAGCAGCAAACACTTCGTCTACCTTGGTTACGGAAGCACCCACAAGAAGAGTACCTATAATTTGTCCACATTCGAATTCGTTTAGCTCCGACAATTCGCATTCACACCTACACAAAACCCTCTCCTGACCACACCTGTCACTTGCAACGTATTGACGACGTTACACAGCTGCTGTTGGTGGTCAAATACAGTAATGGAACTTGGCTTGCCTAGCATCTGGTTTTATTTCAAGCATGGATTTCTAACTTTTTGTACAACTCTTATAAGTATGCCCAGGCAGTGTTCAAATTTCACTCTGTGTATTTCTTCAAATCTGACTGGCCATCTCAGAGTTTTCGTCCCTTTAATCCAATTATTTGTTTGCAGTGTTCTTTGTTCCTAAATAACGTTCACGTCATACGCGCTAAAGAAGACCAAACCTATAAAAACTGTATTTTTAGTGTCTTAATGAGTAATTTTTAGTTTGCTGATATCCACAGTAACAGCAATCTCCATGTCCTCTTGGGTAGTAAGGCTTTCGGTGTGTACTCAGTCTTACCAGACCTATCAATTTTGCATTATTGTGGAAGAAATACAGGTAAAACAGCGAATTTTCCTTTTGTTCATTGTCCAGTGAGACGTTTTCTTCATTGTATTTTTGCTTTACCCATGTATTGACACACTAAATTATTGACATAACAAACTAAACCAGTGGGTCATAGAGCTAGAACATCGAGATATAGCACCCGACACAACAAATATTCTTCCCGTATATCATACATGTAATTATCAAATGAAGTTGGGCTTTATAACTGGTCATAGTCATTCCAAAATTAATGCTATTAATTTCTAAGGAATTGTGTCGTGAAAATTTCCAAAGCTGCCAGCATAACAAAATTACACCTAGGCAGGAACATTCAATTTTGCAACATAGCAGTAACCAGGACACCATCTGCATCTTTTGCGTAAAAATGCAGTATACGCCTGATACCTATTAAAACATGTAGAGCGAGCTTAGTATTTTTATAATGAGAAGCGAGTACATGACAACCATTTGTTACCCGCCATAGATATGGCACAGATGGAAATAGTTATGTTTATGTGTTGGTTCATGTTGTGCAAGTTGTGCAACAGTTTAAATGAAATAGTTTTGTTTCTACAGCTTTGTAGATTAGCAGTGTTCTGCGTTTTTCGTTTACCTGCCACGATTTCCGTGCGTGTTACAGCGACACTTCCAGGACGGGTAGGTACGCTGCCCCGGATTGAATACGCCCGTCGGATTAACAACGAAGGTTGGTGAGCCGGCCATCGTGGATTTTAGACGGTTTTTCACATTCGACTAGGGGAATACCGGGATGGTACCCAAGTCTCGCCTGTTACAAGATTCGCAAACATTTAGAAAAAACGTTCGTATTGTTTCGTACGAATAACACTGCACGCAGACAGTTGGGATCAACCAACCCCCTTTCGGGGTAACGGGCTGGTGATAGGTAGCGCACACAGCCGCCACTTATATTAACCACATCAAATCCATATTAACCATGCCGACCCTGTGTAGCTGCGGGCCGAAGGCAAAAGAAAACGAAGAGGAAGATAAACAGGAATATCCCTCCATCGTAAAATGTTTAGTTGTGGATGGCTCATCACAAACAGCGGTTCATCCAAAGTTGGCAAATACTTATAAACAGTCTGCTACTCAATTTTCAGTTGTTAAGGAAATGTGAAACTGAATTAAGGCGTGACTGTACTTCTATCGAAAATGATCCTTCTCTACGAAAGACATCCCAAAAGTGATGACTGGGTGTTGTGTGGTGTCCTTAGGTTGGTTAGGTTTAAGTAGTTCTAAGTTCTAGGGGACTGATGACCGTAGATGTTAAGTCCCATAGTGCTCCGAGCCATTTGAACCATTTTTTGAACATCCCAAAATACAACCACGAAGAAACCATCAACAAACTGCACAGTGTTAAGAATGGGAAATTATTAAAATTGTATTAAATGTATCGCGCTACGAATCCATCAGAAGAGAAATCACGTCACATTTTGCATGAGGAAACTCTGCTTTGCGGAAGATGTATACTGCACTTTCGCAACGGAAAAAGGTTTGAAGTCATAGTTGGAATGGAGTCTTTTAAAACGATGAGGCATGGGACCTCCACACAAGAAACGAAATAGCAAAAAGCAGTAGACTGAAGCTGCTCATCACGCAAAAAGGTGCGACGTTATTTCATTTTCCGAAAACATTATGCCATGTTTCTCCGATATGCAAAATAAAGCCCACTAACTGGCTGCTTTAAAACTTTAATTGGTGAGTATTACACAAGTATTTCCTGTGCAGAGTGACGTTAAAAGTGCTTTAACAGTCAGAGCTCTGAAGAAAGTTGTTGCATCATTCCTCTGATCATCCAGGTTGAAACTCTCAAACTTACGTTAATTATTACAGTAGTTTCTGACCTCAGAGGTTAGCAGTGAGGTTGTTACGTTCTACATTTTCGCTTCATCAGTTGAATATCCTAAATGGAAAAACCTTGCATGGACAGCACAGCTCCAATAGGGGTAACAAGAAAAACAAGGACTTTTTGCTCCGAAAGAGACAGCCTTTACAGTCTGGAGATCAACGTTTAATCCCAGTCTCGTATAGATGTGTGCAGTTTTGTGTTGTTAATAGTCATTAAAATAACAGACGAGTGGAGACCACATTACGGTAGTAAATGAATACTGTAAATGGAAAAATGAAGATGTAAAAATATTTGTACCGGTGTGTCTTAAAGAGGTGGTAACTACAGGCTGCCCAAGTACGATTATTTTCAGTAATTCTTTAACGCAGGTAGCAAATGAGTATGAAGATGGTGATGGGCCACAGTTAAGAGAAATAAATTCGAGTGTTAGTAACCGCCGGGCAGTAAAATCGAGTCCTTTTCAAAGCACGAAGAGCAGCAAAACGAACAGTAGTGTTTATTTTAGGAGTTCAGTAATCAGTAAGAGGCTATCTACGAACTCTGTAATTTGCTATGGCAATCGACATCGTGTAGTTATTAAAGTTGTTAGAGTAACGGGTCGTAAAGACTGGTGCAGTGATATGATGTTATGAGAGTAAGGTCGCCCAAAGACACTACTTTTCGCTATTAAAATACACGGGATATTTTACAGTGACCCCCTCCCCCCCCCCCACACATTTAATATTCCGTCATTATTACTATTTTTATTATATCCTCCATTATAGAGGGTAATGATACAAATGTTGGTGTACTTTATTACAAGAAAAAAGATATTTTAAACATTACATAACATCTATTGCGGTGGTTATGCCTTAAACCCGTACAGAGATTTTTCCCGCAGTGGTGACTGAAATTCATGCATTTCGAAGTTCGATTGAATTACAGAATTTATAGTAGTCCTATAAAAAAATGGTATCGGTTCATTCATACCATTCCGATTTTCATTATTACACTTCTCAATAGTATATTTCTCCGCTTGCCATAGTTGCTACATTCCAGTAACGCGTGGTGCACAATTTAATTACCAATTATCTCCAGTAAATGGACACGTAGCATCGTTGGCTATTCCGAATCGATGGTAGTAAGCCTTCAGCTTTCCAGCTTTCCGTGTCTCGCTAACATTGCTGCGAAATTATTAGTGATTGGTAATCTGATCACCAGGCTTTGATGCTCCGCTGTAAAATACACCGACAGAAAAAGAAAGGAATTGTGCGACATAACAGAAAGTTGTTAGGTGTGTTTCTGCATCTGAAAGATTATGTCTGGTCAAATTTCGCGCCAGTCGCGTAAGACATAAGAGTGTCGCTCATAGCAGATGGAAACTACGGTTGCGTTAAATATACGCTGTAACGGTCATGAGCGTTAGTTACCTTTGAGATTGGACTTGGTGAGTTGATGTTAGTCAAGAAAGCCTTAAGGCGACAAAGACGCCACTATCAATATCCCACTGAGTTTCAACGTGGTCGTGTAATAGGGCTACAAGAAGCTGGATGTTCCTTCTGCGACATTGCAGAAAGACTTGGCAGAAATATAGCCACTATACATCATTGACGGCAGCTGTGGTCAGGAGAATCTACGCTCGCAACAACACCGGGTTCTGGACGCCCAAGTGGCACTTCCGAGAGGGAAGATCATCATGCTCGGCGTTTGGCTGTGGCGCATCGTACTGCATCTGCTGCACAATTTGAGGAGTAGTTGCCACCACAGTGGCACAGCGACTTGTTACAAATCAGTTGCTTCAAAGACAGCTCCGAGCCGAGCCAGACGTTCGATAGCGTGCATTCCACTGACCCCAAACCACAGCCATTTACGACTTCAGTGGTGTTAAGCGAGAGCTCATTGGAGAACAGGGTGGAGGTCTGTCGTGTTTTCTGAAGAAAGCTGGTTCTGGCTCAGTGCCAGTGATGGCTGTGTGTTGGTTATAAGGAGACCAGTTGAGGGCCTGTAACCAACCTGTCTGCGTGCCAAACACACTGAACCTACACCTGCAGTTATGGTCTGGCGTTCGATTTCGGATGATGACAGGAGCAGTCTTCTAATTACACCCTGACTGAAAATTTTTACGTCAGCCTTGTAATTAAAACTGTTGTGCTGCCGTTCATGAACAGCATTCCAGGGAGTATTTTCCAACAGAATAGCGCTCTTCCACATACCGCTGTTTTAGCCCAACGTGCACTACAGGGTTCCGTCATGTAGCCTTGGCCTGCTATATTACCAGATCTGTCTCCAATTTAGCACATGTGGCACGTCATCGGAAGACAATTCCAGCGTCGCCCACAAACAGCGTTAACCATCTCCGTACTGACCGACCAAGTACAACGGGCATGAAACTCCTTCCCACATACTGACATCCGCCACGTGCACAACATGAAGCAAGCATGTTTGCACATTCTGGGGGTTACAACGGTTATTAATATACAAGCATTTCACATTTGGAATGGCTTATCTCCTTCTTACATTGACATGTGATCTTGTAATGTTAATCACTTCAATATGCTACCTTCACATATGTATTCCTGAAATTTCATTACTCTACACAAATTACTTTTTGTGCTGGAAACATTTTTCCGTCAGTGTATTTTTTGCTTTGGGATGCTTGATATACACTGTGTGATAGGAGGTATCCGGACACCCGTATGTAATGCGGCATTGACTGCTGGTTGTTACGATAGGCGGACCGCCAGTGTAAGAGAAGGGCGGGGGGTGTTTTGTTGTCAGTAGGAAATCAGGTACACGATGGATTGGTCAGGACAGCTCAGTAACTTCGAATGTGGACTAATCATTGGATATAATATGAGCAACAAATCTATCAGACATTTCACTCTTATAGCGCTACCCTAATAGACTGTTGATGACGCGACTGTGAAGTGGAAACACTAAGGAACAACCACAGCTAGACAAAGAGCAGCTAGACCTCACGTACTGACGGACAGGAAACGTCGAGTACTGCCGAGGGTCACTGTGAAACATCGAATGAAATCCAGTGCTCCAAACAGCTACCGGCAGTGTAACTACACTCATGCTTCTAAATTAAGGATAATGCTGACACATGCTGAAATAACGCTCTGGTGGGCGGTTTGCGGGTTTAAATCACCTCGGGGTATGATTATGCGGTGCATTTGACCCGGGTCGTCGCACGGTGCCGCTGGAAGGAGGCCAAATACGCAGAGGTGTGTTGGTGCAAGTAAGAGTACGGTGCAGCGAGTAACAGTGCAGACGTTTTCAGACGTGCTAATGGTGACTGTGTGTTGAAAATGCCTCAAAGAACACACACTGATGACGTTATGAGGGGTAGAATGCTAGGGCGGCTGGTGGCTGGTCAAACTCAGCAGGTCGTAGCACAGGCCCTCGGTTTGCCACAAAGTGTGATCTCAAGATTATGACAACGATTCCAGCAGACAGGAAACGTGTCCAGGCGCTACAGTACGGGATGTCCACAGAGTACAACACCACGAGAAGACCGATATCTCACCATCAGTGACCGCAGACGGCCACGGAGTACTGCAGGCAGCCTCGCTCGGGACCTTACCGCAGGCACTGGAAAAGTTGTCTCCAGACACACAGTCTACAGACGACTCAAAATACATGGTTTATTTGCTTCGAGACCTGCAAGGTACATTCCACTGACCCCTAGTCACAGGAGAGCCCTTAAAGCCTGGTGTCAAGAACACAGTACATGGTCATTGGAACAGTGGTCCCAGGTTATATTCACGGACAAGTCCAGGTATACTCTGAACAGTGACTCTCGCCGGGTTTTATCTGGCGTGAACCAGGAACCAGATACCAACCCCTTAATGTCCTTGAAAGTGGCCTGTATGGAGGTCGTGGTTTGATGGTGTGGGGTGGGATTATGATTGGTGCACACACACCCCTGCATGTCTTTCAGAGAGGAACTGCAACAGGTCAGGTGTATTGGGGCGTCATTTTGCCCCAGTATGTCTGACATTTCAGGAGTGCAGTCGGTCCCACCTTCCTCCTGATATATGATAACGCACGACACCACCGAGCTGACATCGTGGAGGAGTACCTTGAAACAGAAGATTTCAGGCGAATGGAGTGATCTGCCTGTTCTCCAGACCTAAACCCCATCGAGCACATCTGGGATGCTCTCGGTCAACGTATCGCTGCTTGTCTTCACACCTCTAGGACACTTCAAGAGCTCCGACAGGCACTGCTGCTAGAGTGGGAGGCTATACCCCAACAGCTGCTCGACCACCTGATCTAGAGTATGCCTGTGTACGTGTGCATGGTGATCATATCACATATTGATGTCATGGTACATTCGCAGGAAACAGTGGCGTTTTGTAGCAAATGTGTTTCGGGACGGTTTTCTCAACTTATCACCAATTCCGTGGACTTACAGATCTGTGTCGTGTGTTTTCCCTATGTGCCTATGCTATTAGCGCCAGTTTTGTGTAGTGCCACGTTGTGTGGCACCACATTCTACAATTATCCTTAATTTGTGAGCATGAGTGTAGCTCAATGGGTGTGCGTAGGGAGCCCCTATTTTCTACAGTTGACGTTAAGCGACTCTTGCGATGGCGTAAAAATCGTGGCCATTTGACTTTGCATGACTGGAAACGAGTGATTTGGATTGATGAATCACGCTACAACTTGTGGTAATCCGATGGAAGGATGCGGGTTTGGTGAATAAAGGGAGAACATTACCTGCCATCATGTTTAGAGCCCCCGACGAAGTATGGATGTGTTGGTGTTACGGTATGGGAGTGTTTTTCATCTTTACGGGATAGTCCCCTTATCGAGCTTAAGAAAATGCTAAACATGGAAGGACACGAGCAAAGCTTACAGAATTGTGTATTGAGCAAAGTAGAGGAGCATATCAGACACGATAATTGCATCAGCATAACAATGTATGCTTGATAAAGCAGCATCTATGAAGTAGTGGTTTGTGGGAAACAATGTCCTTGAAATGATTTGTCCTTCCAGAGTTCCAAGCCGAACCAACGGTAAATCTTTGAGATATAACTTTGACTTCTCTCCAGGCCCTAGCATCCAGCGTCAATACCTTGTCTGGTTTCAGCTTTTACTTTAAAATGTGATGCTGTTTCTCCACAGAGATTGAGGAACCTTATTAAAAGAGCCTTTGGCATAGATCAGGACGTCATATAGGCGAAGGGTGGACACGTATCCGTTGTTAACGCCTACTAGAAGATATCTGGATACTCGTGCCATGTTAACATTTTAATGTAGAGTAAATCGCACATTCCGCACACATTTGCCAAAAATAAATTTACAAACAGGTTTGTCACAATCAAAAATATACAAAGCTAAAATATACAATGTGAAGCTCGTATGGCTACATAGAAGCACTCCTTTGACCCTTGTCAGTGGTTAAAATCCACAATATACAGTAAAAGCGCACATTTATGCCGAATCTTAAATTTGCATGGTGGGTAGTACTGTGTATTTCGAGCGAGAAGGTTCCAAGATATGCTTCACTCGTCCTGAAAATGTAAACATTGGCAAAAATCGTGCATTTTTACTGCATTTTGTGGATTTTAGCAACTAAGATGCATCAAAGGAGTGCTACATATGTAGATACGCCAGATTCAACAAGGTGTATTTTAGCTTTGTATATTTCCACTTGTCACCATCCTGTTTATAATTTTATTTTCGACAAACTTGTGTGGAATCTGCGATATGTCCTCCACTAACATGTTAACATGTAATGAGTAATGAACGCACAATAGAACATGACCTAAAACGAAATAAGTTCTTAAAGACCTGAAGATGACAGTCTTACCTGTCGATAACGGTCAATAAAAAACTGTTTTGAACTTGATCGTGGCTATAAATTCTTTAAATTACGTACGTATCGCTCCTTCTCATTTCTTATTATGAGAAACTACAGTAAATATGTCTTTCTTTTCACTATTATCCTATCGAAACCATTACACAATATTAATTATTCTCAACGTGTTGCAGACCTAGACTACGCGATTCTCCAAAGTTATGGGCTAGGGTACAGTCCACCACATGACCTGAAATAGCGTTGGCTGAAGTGCAAGAACCCCTGGCGAACACGGTGGGAATTCGAAGGTCGTGCCAGGTCTAGGCCAGAGTCCGGACAAATGGGCGCCGTCCGCACGGCGAATTCGTTGTGTTCTCTTAAGGCGGCGTCTGTGGGTTCTTTAAACCCTTATGACCCCTCCTCTCTCACACACGGTCGCCCGTGGCTAATCCGTGATTGCCGCGCCTCCGCTACCTCAACGGGTTCCCGGTGTGCTCGCCGCTAGCTACCCGCTACGTTCAGTACGTTTACCCTCCAATTACGCCGAGTCCCCTGTAATATGCGAGAAACATCCTTCAATGAGGCCTACGTGACGGGGAACACAACTACGTGCGGCGATGACGCGTGTAATTCTGTTCCAGAACCCATTGGAACGTGTCCTCCCGTTTCGGCAAAGATAAATTTTGTCCCGTCATTAACAATTTCATAGTTGTTAATCTCTCCCGTAAGTTGGATTCTTAATACTATGCTGACATCATTGCTGTCCAGTGACCTACAGTGCATTTTCAGTTACAAACTGTTGGGTTTTGCGGAACTACAGGACTCTATTTGCTTCCAGAATATTCGCAGCCATACTAAAATTTGAGCTGATCTCAGCGGCGTAGTTCACGCATCCTCTAAAGACAATTTCTTGCTCTCAGAATCTGAGTTCCCACGCCGTGAGCTTTGCTAATTGCTGAGGTTGTTTCAGAAACTCGATTTGCACTCTAACAGTGATCGCGAATTATGACTGTTTTGTAGACTCAATTCTTCTGAGTATGAACGAACACCGATTTCGCAAAAATCACTATCTTACGTATAGAAATAATTGCGTCAACTTTCACTGTTACACATAATCAGAAGTACAATGCACCCTTAACCGAAGTGATAGGATCTTCAATAGCACATGGTTCCGTCAAAAGCATGAATAACCACCTTTGCAATGTGGACCATTGCAAGACATACAGGAAGATAGTGACGTTCTGAAAGATACCGGCAGGTATTTGGAGCCATGGCGACGCCAGTCCATGGCCGGCCGCTTCTAGGCGCTTCAGTCCGGAACCGCGCTACTGCTACTGTCGCAGGTTCGAATCCAGCCTCGGGCATGGATGTGTGTGAAATCCTTAGATTAGTTAGGTTTAAGTAGTTCTAAGTTCTAGGGGACTGATACCAACTAATCCAGTGCCATGGCCACCTGCGCTTGGTTTCTCGGTTGAGGATTTTTTTTTTTTTTAATTTGTGGTAAGGTCTTATTGGACCAAACTGCTGAGGTCATCTGTCCCTAAGCTTACGCACTACTTAATCTAACTTAAACCAACAGAAGCTAAGGACAACACACACACCCATGCCCGACGGAGGTATCGAATCTCCGACTGAGGGAGCTGGGCGGACAATGACAAGACGCTCAAATGGTTCAAATGGCTTTAAGCACTATGGGACTTAACATTTGAGGACATCAGTCCCCTAGACTTAGAACTATATAAAACTAACTGACCTAAGGACATCACACACATACATGCTCGAGGCAGGATTCGAACCTGTGACCGTAGTAGCAGCGCGGTTCCGGACTGAAGTGCCTAGTACCGCTCGGCCACAGCGGCCGCCTGACAAGACGCCACAGACCGCGCGGTTACCCTGCGCAGCAAGGCTGAGTATCTATGGCACATGCACTCCGATAGAGGTGAACTAATTCCCGTTTGCTTTTAATTCTGGGTAATTTTATGGCCAAGAGAGTGGAGTAAACTCATTTACTCTTCGAACCGGCCGGCTGATGTGGCCGAGCGGTTCTAGGTGCTTCAGTCTGGAACCGCACGACCGCTACGTCGCAGGTTCGAATCCTGCCTCGGGCGTGGATGTGTGTGATGTCCTTAGGGTAGTTAGGTTTAAGTAGTTCTAAGTCTACGGGACTGATGACCTCAGATGTTAAGTCCCATAGCGCTCAGAGCCATTTGAACCATTTGAACCTCTTCGAACCAAGCACGTGCACTACAGTCTGTGTGACACCTTGCATTGTCCTGCTGATATTTTTCTGCTACAATATTACTGCACTTGGAGGTGTAGAGGGATCCAAAATATTATTGCTGCGCAACTTGTTAGCATATAAAGAAATGATCTGACAGCATTGACAGTGCGATTTGTTATCCTTAGTCACTACTGTACTTGTTTACTGTTACGTCACTGCATGTTTTCCGATAATGGTCCTTGGACGCCAAATGCAAGATGCCATCGTACCGAGAAAAAACCTGTAGGTAGGAATGCACGTGGTCACTAAGGTTCAAAAATGGTTCAAATGGCTCTAAGCACTATAGTGCTTAACATCTTAGGTCATCAGTCCCGTAGACTTAGAACTACTTAAACCTAACTAACCTAAGGACACCACACACACCGAAGCCCGAGGCAGGATTCGAACCTGCGACCGCAGCGGCAGCGCGGTTGCAGACTGAAGCGCCTAGAACCGCTCAGCCACTCCGGGTCACTAAGGAAAGATGTATGATTTTGTTGATGCATTGTGTTGTTCATATTGACGAGGTCACGCGGGAAATGCCACGAAAACATTCCCCAGGCCACAACACTCCATCCTCCGGTCTGGACCCTTTGGACGACTGCTGTAGGTTCAAATGGCTCAAATGGCTCTGAGCACTATGCGACTTAACTTCTGAGGTCATCAGTCGCCTAGAACTTAGAATTAATTAAACCTAACTAACCTAAGGATATCACACACATCCACGCCCGAGGCAGGATTGGAACCAGCGACCGTAGCGGTCACGCGGTTCCAGCCTGAAGGGCCTTCAACCGCACGGCCACACCGGCCGGCGACTGCTGTAGGGCCATGGAGCGTAAAATGTGATTCATGTGAGAAGGTCACATGTCACCACTCAGTAGACGTTCAGTTGCGGCACTGGCGTGCAAATTCTAGACTTAGCCGTTGATGAACAGCAGTGAGCATGGGTGTATGGGCCAGGGGACTGCTGCTGAGGCCCAAACACAGAAACGTTCGCTGAAGCGTCATTAAGAAGACAATATTGGTAACCACTTGGTTCATCTGGGCAGTGAGACGCTCAACGGATCCATATATACACTCCTGGAAATTGAAATAAGAACACCGTGAATTCATTGTCCCAGGAAGGGGAAACTTTATTGACACATTCCTGGGGTCAGATACATCACATGATCACACTGACAGAACCACAGGCACATAGACACAGGCAACAGAGCATGCACAATGTCGGCACTAGTACAGTGTATATCCACCTTTCGCAGCAATGCAGGCTGCTATTCTCCCATGGAGACGATCGTAGAGATGCTGGATGTAGTCCTGTGGAACGCCTTGCCATGCCATTTCCACCTGGCGCCTCAGTTGGACCAGCGTTCGTGCTGGACGTGCAGACCGCGTGAGACGACGCTTCATCCAGTCCCAAACATGCTCAATGGGGGACAGATCCGGAGATCTTGCTGGCCAGGGTAGTTGACTTACACCTTCTAGTGCACGTTGGGTGGCACGGGATACATGCGGACGTGCATTGTCCTGTTGGAACAGCAAGTTCCCTTGCCGGTCTAGGAATGGTAGAACGATGGGTTCGATGACGGTTTGGATGTACCGTGCACTATTCAGTGTCCCCTCGACGATCACCAGTGGTGTACGGCCAGTGTAGGAGATCGCTCCCCACACCATGATGCCGGGTGTTGGCCCTGTGTGCCTCGGTCGTATGCAGTCCTGATTGTGGCGCTCACCTGCACGGCGCCAAACACGCATACGACCATCATTGGCACCAAGGCAGAAGCGACTCTCATCGCTGAAGACGACACGTCTCCATTCGTCCCTCCATTCACGCCTGTCGCGACACCACTGGAGGCGGGCTGCACGATGTTGGGGCGTGAGCGGAAGACGGCCTAACGGTGTGCGGGACCGTAGCCCAGCTTCATGGAGACGGTTGCGAATGGTCCTCGCCGATACCCCAGGAGCAACAGTGTCCCTAATTGGCTGGGAAGTGGCGGTGCGGTCCCCTACGGCACTGCGTAGGATCCTACGGTCTTGGCGTCCATCCGTGCGTCGCTGCTGTCCGGTCCCAGGTCGACCGGCACGTGCACCTTCCGCCGACCACTGGCGACAACATCGATGTACTGTGGAGACCTCACGCCCCACGTGTTGAGCAATTCGGCGGTACGTCCACCCGGCCTCCCGCATGCCCACTATACGCCCTCGCTCAAAGTCCGTCAACTGCACATACGGTTCACGTCCACGCTGTCGCGGCATGCTACCAGTGTTAAAGACTGCGATGGAGCTCCGTATGCCACGGCAAACTGGCTGACACTGACGGCGGCGGTGCACAAATGCTGCGCAGCTAGCGCCATTCGATGGGCAACACCGCGGTTCCTGGTGTGTCCGCTGTGCCGTGCGTGTGATCATTGCTTGTACAGCCCTCTCGCCGTGTCCGGAGCAAGTATGGTGGGTCTGACACACCGGTGTCAATGTGTTCTTTTTTCCATTTCCAGGAGTGTATACTATGGTCTATGTAACAGGCTAGAGTGATACCGTCCTTATTAAAGCTAAATAAACGGCGGCAAATCAGTAGGAAAGAATTAAATAAGAAAAGAGGACGGTAGCCTCCCCCATATATATTTAGTTTTATATGTTTACAAATCTCCCGGGTTCTCTAGGTTCTTTTTGGGACTATGTATTATTCGACAAAGCTAAGCGCAGGCCAGCGGTAACTAACTTTATCACGTGTCTAGGTAGAGCTATGTTCCAGCTGAAAGGAGTGTGTGATGTCTCATCGCAGCGCAGGCATGAAAAGTGGTCGCTTCATCTAGGATTGTGAACAACCGTTATGGCTTACTGTTAAAGGCATTCAGTTCAGTGACATGACAAAGAAGGAAGGAGTGACAATGCTGATGGTTAAAGTTACGGAACGTTTAAGCAAAGTGTTAAAGTTGAGCAAGTCAGTGGAATATGGAATTGGAAACGGAAAGTCACAATGAAAGCCAGCCGGTGTGGCCGAGCGGTTCTAGGCGCTTCACTTTGGAACCGCGCGACAGCTACGGTCGCAGGTTCGAATCCTGCCTCGGGCATGGATGTGTGTGATGTCCTCAGGTTAATTAGGTTAAAGTGTTCTAAGTTCTAGGGGACTGATCACCTCAGGAGTTAAGTCCCATAGTGCTCAGAGCCATTTCAACCATTTCATCACAATGAAAGGGTTGTTGGACTTAAGAATTTAGAAGCAAAGTCTGCAAAACACATCCTATTGGCCATACAAACATTTGTTTCCTTTGGCAGCAATCACAGTGATATTGCGAACAAAACAAAGAAATACAAACTTTCCCGAAACTTCACAGTTTTGATAGCGTACCACTGGACTTCAAAGATATCAAGGACATCTGATAAAAATTATTCTGTCTGTGGTATTCAGTTTTAAAATGTGGCAGAATAAGTGAGTCATCGCGGGTGCTAACGTGGCGAAACAGTTTCCAACAGATAAGCGTACTGCATTGTGTGTGTGAAATGTGTGTGAAATCTTATGGGACTTAACTACTAAGGTCATCAGTCTCTAAGCTTACACACAACTTAACCTAAATTATCCTGACGACAAACACGCACATCCATGCCCGAGGGAGGACTCGAACCTCCGCCGGGATTAGCAGCACAGTCCATGACTGCAGCGCCCCAGACCGATCGGCTAATCCCGCGCGGCGTACTGCATTATTTACATTAAAATGAAGCTTCAGAATGAAAGTGGCCATTCGTTTGTTCAGACGAAACGTGAGGTCCAAAAGCAGTAGAATGCAGTTAAACGTTACCAAAGTATGCGAGTTCTTTCAAAGGAAGGTACCGTTGTCCTGTGCAGGTCATCGGTGCATACATGTGTAGCGTGTGTCAGCGCTTCATAAGTCAACTTCAGCGCGAGGGCGCACGCCGCATGTTCTTCTGTGAAGTTTGCGGTAGGCGAGTAGGTGGGTGCCGTTAGTGTAGGGGCCGCAAAACGCCCTTCCTGTTGGCATAGGCCGACCCGGCACGCCGTCCCACGTGGACCGATGACCCCGAAGACAAGTGGAGCCGGCTAACTGCCGTCGACGTCTGTTGGCGGCCCAGACGTATGCGAGGCGCGTTCCTCCCCCAGATTATAAATTGTCTCATTACTGTCACTTCGGACACGGCCATTGTTTTACTGCCGCAACAAGCACAGGGAGGGGCACCTGCGTCGCAGTCCATTGACCTGATGAAGAGCACTGGGTTTCTTTGGCATACCGAAGCTTCGTTCAGATGTAACGGTAGAAAAAAGGAACGGGTCACAGATGGTATTACCTTTATCAGAGTAATTCACGTACGACGCAACAGTAGTCTGCTGTGTGAGTAGATACCAGTGAGCTACTGAACTGACGTGAAAAATGGCGCGATTGATTTTCTCAGACTTCGTTCCAAAGAAGCTTCTAACCGGTCCAATTTTATCTCGGTTGGTAGCGATATGTTACGTCCTACAATGTCCTATCAACGGACCAGAGAGGCATGCAGTGATGGCACGCCGTAGACAGTGCTTGCGCCCTACGAAAAACACGCTGGACATAAAGAGTAAGAGACGTCTCCGAAAGCATCAAAAATTGGCTCAAATGGCTCTGAGCACTATTGGACTTAACTTCTGAGGCCATCAGTCCCCTAGAACTTAGAACTACTTAAACCTAACTAACCTAAGGACATCACACACATCCATGCCCTAGGCAGGATCCGAACCTGCGACTGTAGCAGTCGTGCGGTTCCAGACTGTAGCGCCTAGAACCACTCGGCCACCCAGGTCGGCCTGAAAGCATCAATAGCCTCTAAATTACCGCATATGCTACAGAAGATGGATATTACATCTGCTTCTGTACTTTTCATTTCATTTATTCGTCGTTTTGTCACGAAACAAGATTTTCGGGATTTGAGGATTATGTTGCCCTTTGTCAAAAACTCTGACTCCGTCCGAACAGGTATCGCAACGCCCAACGGTACCGACCGACCGCCGTGTCATCCTCCGTCGTGTCATCCTCCACTGGATGCGGATATGGAGAAGCATGTGGTCAGCCCATTGCTCTCCCTGTAGTTACCAGTTTTCGGAGCCGATGCTTCTCAATGAGGTAACTCCTCAACTGCGCAGGGTGCAAGGCACTTGCAAGTTGCGCTCAGCAGGACCGGACGGTCAGTCATCAAAGTGCTAGCCAAGACCGACAGCGTTTCGGTGGTCTGACGGGAACCGGTGCTATTACCACAGCGGCAAAGCCGTTGGCGGCCACATTCCAAATGAACAAATATTGCTTCACCGCACTAGTAGCAGCTCTTAAAGGATTATGACTTGATGTATGAAAGGTAGAGACCATATAAACGTAAATCGTACCACAGGAGGAGTGGCCAGTATTCGGGATATGATAGGAATTCGTTCATCTGAACCAAAAAAAAAAAACTTCATAAGGACGTATGCCGTATTCCGAATAGTTTTCAACACAGAACGCGTGCAATGTTCTTTTTATTTTGGGCTAGTGACGCCCACGTATGTGTCTTGTCCACACAACCTCTTTGACGTTTTAGTCCAGCTCAACCTACCTCGTTGCTTTCAGCCTGTTTGCTCGGGTCGTCTTCCTTCCATTAAACTAGCCCGTTGAATGCACAGTCGTCCGTGGTGCGTTGTGAGTGAAGTAGTACGGGGGACAGAGAGTGTATGAGAGAGAAGTACTGTTAACTGTGTTTATACACGAGTTTACTAAAATGCTACAGGACTACGCTAACGAAGAATATAAGGATATGACGTATGTTCACGGTTTCTGCGATGCTGTGCTCCTCCAGCTGTCAAAGAATACCAAAAAATATTCAAATGTATGTGAATTCCTAAGGGACCAAACTGCTGAGGTCCTCGGACTTACACACTAAGTAAACTAAGTTTCCTTTAATTTACGTCTATTGTCACGAACTTTTTGTTAACAGATTATCGGTTTCGGTCTTTAATGACCATCATCAGATCTGTTTCATAAAAACAAAGTGCTAATGTATAGCAGCCATAGTGCCATCGCCAAATGTTAAATGTGGAATCAGCACCAGCATTTAACATTTGACGATGCCACTATGGCTGCAGTACATTAGCACTTTGTTTTTATGAAACAGATCTGATGATGGTCATTAAAGACCGAAACCGGTAATCTGTTGACAAGGAAACTACGTAAACTACTGAAACTAACTTATGCTAAGAACAACACACACCCATGCCCGAGGGAGGACTCGAACCTTCGGCATGAGCAGCCGCGCAATCCGTGACATGATGCCTCTAACCGCGCGGCCACTCCGGGCGGCCAAAGAATATCGTCAGTGCTTTCCGACACGTCGAGTTACTGATCCTAGAGTGTTTACTAGTTTTCAGCACATTCCGTAAAGCAGGTAGTATTCCAAGGTCCTATTTTTCTTCGAAACCTATAATTTAACAACGTGTGCAGCAACACATAGTTAACATGGTGAACTGTAGTCCTACAATCAGTATATGGTGACATTCTGCACGTATCAACGTCCCACGAATACCTGTACGGCGGACATTAAATGCGGAAGAGCTGTACTTATTTTACGTACAGCGTACCCACAATCTTGTAATTGGCGGTGCTTCCACGCTACTTGAATTTTGTCTCTTGTTAAATGAAAATCGTCACGTGCTTCCATTAATACGTTTCAGTGATGAAGCCACGTTTATATGAAATTTAATCAACAGCATACGTAATAATCATCGGTAATAGCGAGGAAGTCCATACGCTACAGTGGAAGCAAATTTCCAAGTTCGTTTTTCGATCAGTGTTTGATACGGCGTGACCGGAACTAGTTGATAGGACCAATCATTTTAGAACAGCGAATGACCGAACAGAATTAGTTGCATTTCTTGCAAAAGTCGTTTGTTGAATACTCCGAGGACGTTCCTTTGGCCACATGGACTACAACGTACTTGCAGCACGACAGAACCTCTCTATATTTTCCCAAACGTATGAGGGGACTTCTCAGCTACACTTACCCTAGTCGCTGGACATGGTGGTACTACGATTGACTGGGCAACAAGATCGCCAAACATAACACAATCAGATTTTGGTTTATGGATTGGTTGAAATCTGAAGTGTACAAACGAAAGGTGAATACGCGAGATGAAATGCTTGGTTACATCAAGGACATTGCTGTCCTCATTAGGGAATGTGGAAAGGCACTCACACAAGGAACACAGTATGTTGTCCAAAAGTTAACAAACGCACTGTAGTTGACGACGAGATATTCTAACATTAATTATGAATTGTACAACAGCTGTAATGTGTCATGTACGATGATTGTTGGAGCTGAAAGTGTTAAAAATACGGACTTTTCAGTTGATAATTGGTAAAATTCCTGTTGTAATGTTTACTAATTCTTGTACATGTTTAAATATCTAAACCTGGCAATGTACTGAATAATAGAGTACTTGAAAACAATGTAAATTAATGTTCTCTGGTTCGGAAACCACACGGAATACGGCATCCGTCCATATGAAGGTTCTTGTTTCAAATGATCGTTCCTGTCATATCCATGAATACTGAGCATTCCACCTGGGACAGACTGCACAAGTAAAAGTATTGAGTGCCTGGTATTTGTGAAAATTGCAGCATTATGAACAAGACGCATGATTCCATTGAACTTTGTACTAAGACTAGGTGAATGTCAGTAGTCAAAAGGTTGGGGTTGAGGAACTAGAGATGACTTCTGACTCTGAAAATTCAGTGTGATGTGACAACCGCGCGTGATGCAGTCAGTCTCTGTAAACACGGAGAAACGGAATGAAATAAGACACTGAATATATTTCTAGATAATCTCCAAAAATGGCTCTGAGCACTATGGGACTCAACTGCTGAGGTCATTAGTCCCCTAGAACTTACAACTAGTTAAACCTAACTAACCTAAGGACATCACAAACATCCATGCCCGAGGCAGGATTCGAACCTGCGACCGTAGCGGTCTTGCGGTTCCAGACTGCAGCGCCTTTAACCGCACGGCCACTTCGGCCGGCTAGATAATCTCCGTCCACAACTTTCGTGTGTTATTTGACAATACATCATCACCGTTTCGTGATTCATTGTGACCGACAAATTGCCGTAGAATACCGTTCTAGAGATGTTCGATAGGCGAAATGTCAGGAGGAAATGCAGACAAGGTCGACACTCGTTTTTCGATGGAAGATATATGCCGTAGATGACGGGTATTTTTGAAAGCTCGCTTATTGAGGATCTCTCGTGAAGTCTTTGACAAACTGCTAGGGAATACTTTCACGAGATCCTTGAAAATATGGAGCTCCGTCGAAAGTTTAAGAAACGTCTTTACAAATACAAATGAGTGTGTAAGAATGGCGTAACACCTTCACAGTCGACGCTGTATGGCAATAGGTGGAGTACAGTGGTGCTCGTCTGTAAGCAATGCTGTGTACAACTAAGCACTCCAGAATATTTGCTTACGAGCCCATTGCACCTTAGGATGTTTTTGATATCACGACAAGCAAAGCTGACACTGAGGCAAACACATCTCTAGCCGAAGTGAAAAGAACTCTCTAGTTTTTACTTTTCATGTCTCACAGAAAATCGAGAAATTTAGTGACAAAGGCGATAGTGTAAGGAATTATCACTTGAAAACTAAAAAACAAAGAGATATTATTTGTTACATGAAACTAGGATGAAAACGATATAACACAAAGCTTTAACAGCAAAAAACTTGTAAGTAGACAAATAACACAGTGTTATCCACAGCGTTGCTATGTGGTATAATACATAGCGACAAAAATTCGCAGTGGGAGTCTGTGTACCTACTCCAAACTGTGAATTTAGTGCTATGGTAGGTTTCATATTATGAAGACAAGAATACAGATTAGTTCAGCAACGGATGCAAGTGGCAAAGATGAAGGTAAATAACTACTCACTATAGACATATCTACTCAAATTGGGCAGTTATGTATGTTTCTAAACTAATACACCATTTATTGGCTTCCAGTGTGGTACGAGGACAATCTGTGAGTTCTTAGGGTGTAGTTTATGATCCAAGTTTTGTTAGCGACGTGATACTGAATGAATGTCGTTGTTCACTCATGATACATTAGCATCAGTCACATTATCATCAATATAGAGCGAGAAAAGCTTGAATCACTCGAAGGTGCTTTTAAAATAACAGCGGCACCATTTAATATTGTGACAACGCAAAAAGCATTGGGGCTGTTATAAAATTAGTATCTATCTGAGCTGCTAATGTGTTATTCACTCCTGAGCCCCGTTCGTTATGATAAACAGAGCTATTTTTCTAACTAGCTAAAGACGGTCGTCAGAAATATGGAAACACTACGAATACGACACATTACGATGCCTATTACGGTGTAGGAAAACCATTGGCATTCAAAAAAGCTTCCAGTCGTTTAGGAATGGATAAATACAGACTCAGTGTGGTTTTAGATTGTATCTTATACCATTCTTCCTGTTAAACAGTGGCAACTTCAACAACGATGAAAATGAAATTCACGTATGGAATTTGTGGTCGGTATTTCCCTTCTGGGGAACGTGGCCGCCTAGTGCTAATGAGAGAGCTGGATAGCAAAAACGGAATCTTCACTTGAAAGTAGACAACAAAGACTCAACAGTACTGAGATCTGGTGACTGTGGTGGTTAGAGGAGACATGATAATACATTCTCATCTTCGCACAACCACTCCTCTGCAATGCGATCTGTATATTTTGGAATACATCATCATCCTTGGGCGGACAAACATTTCCCATAGGATGAACCTGATCAGCCAAACAAGTCACATAGTCCTTGGAATTAATGCGATCCTGCAGAGTGACCATAGGATCCATGGAATGCCACGACATGGTTGATCAAATCATAAACCAAAACGTAAACATACCAGAAGATGGAAACACGGCGAAACAAGACTCAGCCGACCAAATGACATTTTACTTTGCTCTGTAGTCAAGGTTTTACAGCTTCTAACAATTATTTCTTGTCATGGGGAATTTTAATCACTGACGACTGGTTCTGGAATTCCAGATCGCCCTGAAATTCTCTGCTTATGGCGCATCCTTCGTCTTGTTCTGGTGCTAACAGGGTTCACAAGGGGACATTCACTTCTACAGAGACTTGGCAGCAGTCGTCCTCTTACTTGTCATCACGCCCCACTTCAGCGACCATCAGTCACGGTCAGTGAACACACTTGCTCTCTTATTTGTCATCACACCCTTCTTCACCGACTGTCTGTCACTGTCAGTGAACACCACCATCTTCTTACTCGTCCTCAAACACCTCTTCAACCACCATCTTTCACAGTCACTGAACACACGTCCTTGTACGTACTTGTCGTCGCAACGACCACTTGTCGTGATCAATGAACACACATGTCCCCTTACACCCCTCGTCATCAACTACCTGTCAAGGTCAGTGAACACACTTGTCTTGCTTGTCGTCTCTTCAACGACCGTCTGTCATAGACAATGATCATACATCCTCTTACTCGTCGATACACCACTCTTCAATGACTGTCATGATCACTGAATGTACAAGTTCGTTCACATTGTGACTTAGTGAATGGTGTTTTACCGCTTTCCCTGTATGCGATGTAAATCTTCTAGCGGTTCCTCTTGAAACACTAAATATTAGTTACGGAAGCACCCATCATGCGAGCACCAACAGTCTGTGCACATTCAAATTCACTGAGTTACCACACAATGCACTCACAAGAAGGTACGTGGAACACTGTTGTGTAGACGACTAACACCTGCAATATATTGAGGGCATTGCACAGGTGCCGTTTGTGGACAAATACAGCAGCGCAACCTGCAGGCTGTATTTATGTTCAAGCATGCATTTCTCGTGGTTTTTCGTCCAACCCATACAAATGTGGCCAGTCTGTCACGATGACTTTCTCTTATTCTTATCACATTCTTGGGTGTCGGAAATAAGTCAAATTATTAGACACTACATGGTCCAGTCACGTCAGTGTGACCACCGCCTATGTCCGACGCCAAGGTGCAGTAACCATTCACGGACGGCATGCCTCAGGACTACCTCAGTACTACCTGTGGAGGGTATGTAAAACGTGTGGGAGGAGGGGGGGGGGCACGTGAGAAACAGTGCAGTTATTTATATGAAGATAGTAACTTTTCTCGAAAGAACAGATACCATTGATGACCGTGCAGTTTCTCTAGAAGCCCGGTTGGGGCACACATTTTCACCTGTCCCCATCGAGGGTTTCAGTTAATTGTTATTTATTCTAGAGAAGCTGCAATGTCATCAATGGTATCTGTTCTTTCGAGAACAATTACTATCTTCATATATATATAGTTAATCGGCTACCCGGCCCCTGACCTTCGTCTGTGCGAATGCGCACAGGTTGCCCGAACTCTTACAGGAATCGTCAAAGTGTGCGCGAGTAATGAGTGGATGGGCAAATATCTATTAGGTACATTACATATGTAGAATTGTGGAAGTTGGGAATGTTGGTCTCACGGGAAGCGTGCAAGGGATAAGTCTCTGCAGTCGCGCTGTTCATCTGTGTCCTCGGTGGTTCAGATGGACGCCGGCACGGTAGTTCAGCGTGTTCGGTCAGAGGGCTGTGCGCTCTCTGTAATAAAAATTTAAAAAAAAATTTTAAAAAATCCCTCAGTCAAAGAATGAACGATCAACTTGAATGAATGTCTTGTGACGTCCGCCCAGAACAAACGGAACAAACAATACCGAACAAAATGAAGAAAGAAAAAAAAGAAAAAAAGCGTCTGCAATGTAAGCAGGAGATCCTGGGTTCGAGTCCCGGCCGGGGCACACATTCTCAGCTGTCACCATTGAGGTATATCAACAACACCTGTCGGCAACTGAGGGTTTCAATTAATTACCATTTAATAGTGCAGTTGTTGTCGTAATGCAGAAACGGGGAGATTTATCTGCAGTCAAAGTGGCTTATGAAATTTTCGCTGTCCGTGCAGTAGAACTTCACCATCAGGCTGTTTTGTACACTGAATTTGATTGTTTGAACAATCGACGATGGCGCGGGGTGAAGGAAAGGGGTACGGGATCTGGCCCTCTGGGTGTTTGCTGCCTCCTTTACCGAACAGCGTCACTCTAAAAGTTTCTGTAAAACTCCTCTCAGACGCATGTATAGGCCGTTACGTGAAATTCATAGTTCAATTTGAAGAAACTACAGCTAGTTCAGTATGCTAGTACATAAACTTGACGGTATAAATTATTAAGCTATACACTTGCCTCATTGTATTTAATTGCCTTCCAAATACCTTATTTGAACATCATGAATAGCTTATGAAGTAGTAGACGTTTACACATTACGTAGGTTGCTGCATTTTTTTAAAATTTTTTTTTTCGGCAAGAGTTCTTGAGAAGTGAAGCTACAACGATTTCCGAGAACGTCACAATCAGTGATCTTTTTAGTTAAAAAGCATTATAGAATTTCAGCTCCTTGGTAGTGCTGTACATTACTGATGTTTTCGCAGTTTCTGGCTGATTAAAACTGTGCCAGACTCAAACCCTGAACGTTGTCCTTCACCGGTACTGCTATCTCCAACTGAGTTGTCTAGACACGTCTCATGGCCACCTTTTAAAGTATTGGAAGGGTGTATTGACATTGTGGAGACCACTGTCTGCTAACGGCCAAGGTCCGGGTTCGAACACCAATCTGAAATCCACAATTAATTTTCCAATAAATTTCGAAACAGAACAAAGTCTGCAGAATACGTGGGATTTCATTACGGATATCCGAAGATGCGATAACGGCTACACTGAGTTTAAACTACCCAGTAACTGCAGTCTCATACTTGCGGACATGGGCGGTTTGTTTGACGTTGACCGTGCTACAGCGGAGCATCGCCCCACGTTTGAGGAAGTGTGTCTCCGTTGGCTGGTAGCCAGCCAGGTGTAGCGGGGCCGTTAAGCTCCTAGTTTAGGAGGCTGGCGGCGAGGACGGACACCTCGGTTATCGTTGTCACGGTCATGGCATCTTGTTGCTTCCTCGTCGCCTCGGATCCGGTTCACACAGCTAGACTGCCAACGTCTGAAGAAACAGCACTTTGCAGTAGTAAGAAGCATGAGGCCTACAGGTGAAGCACGCTAATACCTGCAGTGCGGAAACAGCTTATCGCTTCCTTTCGGAACACGCTCGTTTTGCCCTCCAGAATTCTGAATTGAACAAATCTACAAGAGAAGCCATGTGTGTGCCACCTAAACTTACTGACAGAATCAGGGAGCAAAATTCGTTGATCAGTGGTTTGATGTAGCACTCATAACTGCCGTTTACCAAATGAAGTCATCTAAGATGGAGAGATACACTGTATAGGAAAACAAACTGGTACACCTGCCTAATATCGTGTAGGGCCCCCGCGAGCACGCAGAAGTGCCGCAACACGACGTGGCGTGGACTCGACTCATGTCTGAGGAAGTGCTGGAGGGAACTGACACCATGAATCCTGTAGGGCTGTCCATAAATCCATAAGAGTGAGAGGGGGAGGAGATCTCTTTTGAACATCACGTTGCAGGGCAACCCAAATATGATGATTATGTTCACATCTGGGAGTCTGGCGGCCAGTGGAAGTGTTTAAACTCGATAGAGTATTCCTGCAGCAACTCTGTAGCGATTCTGGGCGTGTGGGGCGTTGCATTGTCCTGCTGGAATTGTGCAAGTCCTTTGGAATTCAGAATGGACATGAATGGATGCAGGCGATTAGACAGGATTCTTACGTACGTGTCACCTGTCAGAGTCGTATCTAGACGTATCAGGTGTCCCTTAGCACTTTAAATTCGCACGCGTCACAGCATTACAGAGCCTCCAACAGCTTGAACAGTTCCCTTCAGACGTTCAGGGTCCATGGATTCACGGGGCTCTATCCATACCCGTACACGTCCATCCGTTCGATGCAATATAAAACGAGACTCGTCCGACCAGGCAACATGTTTGCAGTCATCAACAGTCCAATGTCGGTGCTGACAGGCCCTGGCGACGCTTAAAGCTTTGTGTCGTGCAGTCATCTGCGGTATATAAGTGAGTCTTCGGGTCCAAAAGCCCATATCAGTGATGTTTCCTCGAATGGTTTGCAAGCTGATACTTGTTAATGGCCCAGCATTAAAATCTGCAGCAATTTGCCGAAGGGTTTAACTTCTGTCACGCTGAACGACTCTCTTCAGTCGTCGTTGTTCCTGCTCTTGCAGGATCTTTTTCCAGCCCCAACGATGTCGAAGATTTGATATTTAGCTGGATTCCTGATAGTCACGGTACACTCGTCAAACGGTCGTACGGGAAAATCCCCACTTCATCGCTACCTCGGAGATGTTGTGCTCCATCGCTCGTGCGCCGACTATAACACCACATTGAAACTCACTTAAATCTTGATAACCTGCCATTGCAGCAGCAGCAACCGATCTAACAACTGCGCCAGACCCTTGTTGTGTTATATAGGCGTTGCCGACTGCATCGTCGTATTCTGCCTGTTTACATATCTCTGTGTTGGAATTCGCGTGCCTATACCAGTTTCTTTGGCGCTTCAGTGTACATGCGTCTTGAAGACACTGAAAGAGGAGCTACATTTCCAGAATGGCTTTTCACTTTGCCGTGGACTCGAACCTAGGTCCTTCGTCTTCCGCTATTTAGTGCTGTGCACATAAGCTGTCCAAGCACGACTGTCGACCCGCCCTGACAGCACTATTTCGGCCAGTTCCTCCCCTCTACCTTCCAACTCCTCAGAAGCAAGGGTCCCACGTTCGGGTCCCGGTCCGTTCCGTAGTTTTAATCTATCAAGAAGTTTCGAATCAGTGCACAGTTCGCAGGAGAGTGATAGTTTCATCGCAGAAACAATTCACTAAGTTCTTTTCTCCAGGACTTCTAATTCCGTAAAACGTGCAAAAGAACGTCTGTGAAGTTAGGAAGTAACGGTAGTAGGTACCTCTGTGAAGTTAGAAAGTAACGGTAGTAGGTACGATGCGGAAGTAAGACTGCGAATGTAGAAAACGATTTATTGACACGAATTCAAAAAATATCGTTCTTATGAAATGCTACTAGCTCTTTATTTTCACGAAGTAATGAGAGCTATCGACAGCGCACGTCAAACTGATTCGATATTTTTAGATTTCCAGAAGTTTTTTTTTGACATCGCTCCTCACAAACGACTTCTAACTAAATTGCCTGGTATGGAGTATCGTGTCAGTTGTGTGACTGGATTTGTGATTTTCGGTCAGTGGTGTCACAGTTAGCAGCAACTTACAGAAGGTCATTGAGTAAAACGGAAGTAATATCTGGCGTCCCCCAGGGAAGTGTTACAGGCACTCTGATCAACATAAACGATTTAGGAGACAATCTGAGCAGCCCTCCTAAATTGTTTGCAGATGATGCTGTCATTTACCGTCATGTAAGGCATTCAGATGATCAAAATGATTTACAAAATGATTTAGAGAAGGTATCTGTTTGGAGCAAAAAATGACAATTAACTCTAAATCATGATGACTATAAGGTATCCACTAAATCTGAGTTAAACGGTAGATCTCAGCCAGACGATAAACCACACAAAAATAAACGTAGTAAATTCAGATAACTACGAAGCAATTACAACTATCGGTAACTTAAGCTGGAACGAACATATACGATGTTGTGGAGAAAGCAAACCCAGGACTACAGTTTACTGGCAATGCTTTTAGAAGATGTAACACGTCTACTAAAGAGACTATTTAAACTACGCTTGTCCGCCCTTCTCTGGAGTACTGATGTGCGGTGAGGGATCCGCATCAGATATGATTGACGTAGGATATGGAAAAAGCTCAAAATTTTGGAAATTTGTGGTAGGGTCTTATGGGACCATACTGCTGAAGGTCATCGGTCCCTAAGCCTACAAACTACTTAATCTAACTTAAACTAACTTACGCTATGGACGACACACACATCCATGCCCGAGGGAGGACTCGAACCTCCGACAGGGGGAGCCACATGGACCATGACAAGGCGCCCTAGACCGCGTGGTTACCCCGCGCTGCAGAAAGTTCAAAGAAGGGGAGTGTAAGGGAGTGTAAAGAGGAGAGTTGTTGTTGTGGTCTTCAGTTCTGAGACTGGTTTGATGCAGCTCTCCATGCTACTCTATCCTGTGCAAGCTTCTTCATCTCCCAGTACCTACTGCAACCTACATCCTTCTGAATCTGCTTGGTGTATTCATCTCTTGGTCTCCCTCTACGATTTTTACCCTCCACGCTGCCATCCAATACTAAATTGGTGATCCCTTGGTTCCTCAGAACATGTCCTTCTAGTCAAGTTGTGCCACAAACTTCTCCCCAATCCTATTCAACATCTCCTCATTAGTTATGTGATCTACCCATCTAATCTTGAGCATTCTTCTGTAGCACCACATTTCGAAAGCTTCTATTCTCTTCTTGTCTAAACTATTTATCGTCCATGTTTCACTTCCATACATGGCTACACTCCACACAAATACTTTCAGAAACACTTCCTAACACTTAAATCAATACGCGATGTTAACAAAATTTCTCTTCTTCAGAAACGCTTTCCTTCCCATTGCCAGTCTACATTTTGTATCCTCTCTACTTCGACCATCATCAGTTATTTTGCTCCCCAAATAGCAAAACCCCTTTACTACTTTAAGTGTCTCATTTCCTAATCTAATACCCTCAACATCACCCGACTTAATTCGACTAAATTCCATTATCCTCGTGTTTCCTTTGTTGATGTTCATCTTATATCCTCCATTCAAGACACCATCCATTCCGTTCAACTGCTCTTCCAAGTCCTTTGCTGTCTCTGACAGAATTACAATGTCATCGGCGAACCTCAAAGTTTTTATTTCTTCTCCATGGATTTTAATACCCACTCCGAATTTTGTTTTGTTTCCTTCAGTGCTTGCTCAATATACAGATCGAATAACATCGGGGAGACGCTGCAACCCTGTCTCACTCCCTTGCCAACCACTGCTTCCCTTTCATGCCCCTCAACTCTTATATCTGCCATTTGGTTTCTATACAAATTGTAAATAGCCTTTCGCTCCCTATATTTTACCCCTGCCACCTTCGGAATTTGAAAGAGAGTATTCCAGTCAACATTGTCAAAAGCTATCTCTAAGTCTACAAATGCTAGAAACGTAGGTTTGCCTTTCCTTAATCTAGCTTCTAAGCTAAGCCGTAGGGCCAGAGGAGAGAGTGCCACAGAAATGATGCACGAGTTGGTGTGGAAGTTTTTTTTCTTTTTTTTTTTTTTTTTGCGGCCACCTTGATAGAGAGAAACCGATCATCATAACAAAATAATAGAATTCAGATCATGCAAAGAAAGATTTAAATTTTTATTTTTCCCTCGTGCAGTTCGAGAGTGGAACGGTAGAGATGATGGTTCGATAAAACCTCTGCCGGCAGCTAATTGTGACTTGCAGAGTAATCATGTAGGTGTGGGTCGTAACTAGTACCTGGATAGCTCAGGCGGCAGAGCATTTGTGGCTGAAAGATATTGGTTTCAGATTCGAGACTTGATCCTGCTTACAGTTTTAATCTGACAGTTAAGTCTCAGATCAGGCGTCACACAGTTGAGCAATGAAATTCTTCACCCGTTTCATTATCCCTTTTCTTAGTCTCTAGAGGCTACAAGAGGAATGCTATGTTGTTGGGCAACGGAGCATGTGGGAAATCAGGATAAAGAACAGGGGAACACAACAACTATGAGTGTTTACCACGTAACTTCTGTTTCACGCTATTGTTTCTCTCCACAAAAGGTTACAACTTTCTGCGTATGTAGCATTAGATGGAAGAGTGACTGGAAATGTGGGACAACATGGCTGAGTGAGATGAAGTCATCTACATGTCGTGGGATAGCGCGGTCCAGTCCTTGAGGTTTATCAGGCCTCTGAATTGGTCTGTATTGTGTGATTCGAAACACTGCCAGCTGCGGACCATTTCACTGGTGTCGTTAATCTCTGGGGTCGGATAAACAGTCGCCAGTATCTGTGCGCACTATTTAATTTTCATTTGTTTGCTATGGTTCACCGTGAATTCGGCTAGATCTTCGAAATGTGTCTACTGATCCATAGTACTGTGTTTACACTAACGAAATGCTCCTCCGTACCTGATGCCGAGTCGTTATACGTAGAATTAGCTTGTTAACTCACTCATGCTTAGGTGGTGACGGTCTAATCATTGTACCAGTCCACTGCGGTATGGTTCAAATGGCTCTAAGCACTATTGGACTTAACGTATGAGCTCATCAGTCCCCTAGACATAGAACTACTTAAACCTAACTAACCTAAGGACATCGCACACATCCAAGCCCGAGACAGGATTCGAACCTGCGACCGTAACACCAGCGCGGTTCCGGACTGAAGTGCCCAAAACCGCTAGGCCACTGCGGCCGGCATTGCCGTATACTCTTGTGAAATTACGGTAGTGGACGTCAGTACAAAACCATAGATATTTGTGAGAAACTTAACTTTCTCAGCTGGAATAGTTGTGTATATGCTTTAGTATGGTACCCAGTATACCGACAGATTCAGTCAAATGGTATCGCATTTGATGTCAGTAGTACAATATATAACAATACATTAACGACACAGGTGTATACTGTGTCTACTAAACCAGGGACCTAGAAACGACAGAGAGGCCTCGTCCCCACCGTAGACCTCAGTGGTTCACGTCCCCGCAATAGGCTACAGCAGTCCACTCACCCTACCGCCGCCCCACACCGAACCCAGGGTTATTGTGTGGTTCGTCCCCCAGTGGACCCCCCCCCCCCCCCCACACCAAACCCCCCTTCCTCCTCTGAGAACGTCTCACACCAGACGAATGTAACACCTAATGTTTGTGTGGTAGAGTAATTATGGCGTACGCTTACGTGAAGACAGTGTTTGCACAGCAACCGCGACATAGTGTAACTTAGGTGGAATAAGGGGAACCAGTCCGCATTTGCCAATGAAGATGGAAAACTGCCATAAAAACCACCCACAGGACGGCCAGCACACCGGATCTCGACAGTAATATGCCAGGCAGATTCGTGCCAGGGACTGGCACCCCTTCCCGCTCGGGAAGCCGCGCGTTAAACCGCGCGGCTAGCCGGGTGGTCCACCGATACAGGTGGTAGACGGTGGAACTCAGTAGAAAGCCGGTCGGCTCTTCCCGGTGTTAGTCTGTAAGCCCCTTTATTGCACATAGGAAATAGATACCATTAATGAGAGTGCTTTTTGTGTACATAAACCAAGATTATGACAATACCACGCAGAAAACAATTATCATGTGATGAAATAGCAAAAATCGATGAATGGAAGGAAATGGGACTCTCTAATCGTCAAATCGCCGAGAAGCTCAACCGTTCAAGTGGAGTGACTAATAATTTTATTAGATTGGGTGCACGATATGGACAGAAAAGAAAACACGAGCAAAGTAGAAAATTATGTGAAGTATCATGTAGTGATGACTTAAAATTCTTAGAACAGGTCTCACTTTTGATTAAGGAAGAACTAGGCCCAAGTTTGCACATATAATAAATTTTATTATAGTGTAGTTCCTCAGCACGTGTTCGCATTCCTTGGTACTCAAAAAAATATACTGTACAATTTACATTCATTACACTCTTTATCCTTTAGCAAACAAATTTTGAAATAAATACTATCACTATCAAATTCTCTTTAAACCATTTCAGTAACACCAAAAATTTAAGCAGAGACTTTCGAAGTGAACTCAGAAAGAAACTCGCCTCACAACCAGGCTAAAGTTTATCTTTCCCTTAAATAAAATATACTAAGAAACTCAACGTTAAAAAGACAGTATAATTGCATTTTTGTAAATATTTAGCCAATTAGTAAAATTATCAAACGTTCAACATTATCTTAGCGAACCTTGAACAAAGCAAAATTTCTGCAAGCTTAATCACCACACATTTAAGCATAAGCTACTCAGACAATTATAACTCAATAAGAGTGCTAAATTACAGGAAGAAAATACAATTTAGATTTTTCCAGTCCTGCTCTGGACACATGCCCTTCTTGCTCTCCGAACGGACCCACACGACCCTCGTACTCCTCCGGACCAAGGCACATGAACATTGAAACCAGAACAAGAAAGCCTTCTAGAACACACAGAAATCTGCTATTAGAAACATTTCTACCCACGGCAGTCTTTAAATGCAAATAAAACACAATAAAATAGTGGCCATACAATTAAGAAAACAACCCCGCAACTTAATTACGAGTAAAAAACCTTAACAATTACACATCTCTCTTTAACTAATGAAAAGAACATTCACTAATATACACATACGAAAACCAAAATGCCTCTTTCGCAACCAATTAGTATGTCCCGGCTTAGTCGAATATTAATTAACGACAAGTAATGAGCATCACCAGTATGATAATCTGAATCTAAACTGAGAATTCATTAATTCTGCGCAATTCTTTAATTTTTTACAATAATCACAGTTGTCGTTGGAATGATGCTCACTAGAAAGATTATCGGTGAGACTGAAACTCCAGCAGTTGGAAACGGAGCCCCATAACCAATGTCTGAGGGCCGGAGAGCAGACCAACGTCCGGTGTTAACACCGAGGCAGTCCAGCCGTCACTCGCCGCTCTCGCGCACTGTGCTCCAGCCGCAGCGCACAACAGCTGCGCCTCCTGGTCGCTCAGTTCCGTCCGCCTCACTGCTTACCTCGGACATGCGCTATATAACCAGCCAGCGTGAGACAAAATCGATGCTGGCTAGCTTACATAGTCTTTGAACCAGAAGAGATACATTCTATTACACCGATGTGAACACATCACATCAAAGTGGTTACATCTGCACAAAGCAATGGCCACAAGTTGTCATTTATCTCAAGGTGTTGCTGATTTACAGTTGCCGGCAACTACCGGACATGTAAGACAAATTTTATCATACGACTAGCACCTTCATTCAAGAAAGGACTGCAGAAGCCTGCTCTGACACCCAAACACAAACGGGCTGGTTTGAAGTTTGCTGAAAAACCTATATCATGGACTTGAGAATGGGATGAAGTGATCTTCAGTCATGAGAAGAAGTTTAATTTACATGGGCCGTGTGCTGGCGTAAGCTATCGCCAGCACACCGAGCGGCAAAGAGGTTGCAAGAAGATAGATAGTAGGCGCAAACAGCGAGCCTATCAGCAACTATCAGCAGCAACACGACAAGGAAAATACACTGCCTAAAATTACGTCAACGCCCAGGGTAGGTAACCGGACCGTCAATAGCCACAAGGCAGAAGATACCGATGGTGAACTTTCATAACAGGGAATAAATTGAGATAAATTCCACAGGAAGACGGCTGGAATCTTAGCCAACTTAAATACACACATGTTGTTGCTCGCAGGAATGTCTCAAAAGCGACAACCAGCATCAAACGAAGAAATGTAAACAGTTCAGGCTCGATAGTAAGTTAAGTGAGTACTCAACGTTCGTGTCCAAGGTCGGTGGGCGACGAACTTCGTAGCACTCGCAAGCAGCACCTCACACTCCAACCGCGTGTGCTCGCTACCAGCGGCTCCAGACCGACTCCGCGCGATGGGGACTTACTTGCTGCTCCACGCGAACCAACCGACTGGACTGCTGGTCCATCCATGACTGCTGCTCCGTGCCGGACTGCGCTGCTGGTGCGTCTCCAACTGACTGACTTCCTTCGGATGGACGACGTCCCGGAGACACTGGCTCGGACCCAGCCATGCAGAGGGAACACAACCAACATCTCTGCACAGGAAGGAACCGACCCAAAGACACGTCGTCGATGAGGCGACCGACCGAACGATCAACCAACGGCGGCCCCGCTGGTAGTGGCTATGCCGACCTCACTGGGGCTTCGTGCACGACTGCACTGGTGTTGCGTCCCCGACCTCCCTGCTGTTCCGTCTCCATCTGACTGCCAGACACACGACGACCCGGAAATACTATCGGTCGCTCAGAGATACTACGACAGTGCACTTATCGATACGCGCTGCTGCTTCCGCTCAGGGGCAGACAAGACAGCAATTCAGTGTCACCAGTAATTGAAATTTTAAATGACGAGACGGCCGTACGGTAAAAAACAGGATGTTAAATAAAGATGGCACAAACATGAGCCACACGCGGCTCAGCACGGGATTGCAGTGCCTGTGATGTTAAGAAGTACTATGCAATGTTACATCGGACAAGGATCCACGTCTGAAGGAACAGACATTGAGAGAACAGTTTGTAGACTCATAGCTGACGACTAATGAGAGTTTGGGTCTGGCAATGAATCGTGTTCGGATAGCCTAATGGTAACGCGACCTCCCACGATAAGCGGGAAATCGGGGTTCGAGTCCCGGTCCGGCACGATTTCCATTGTCGTTACTTCTGTACACACCTGATGGTTGTCCTTATTCGCAAATGCGAAAACATTTCATATAGTTGTTAAGCAAGTGGTTATTATGTTATGACGTATTACTATATATAATTCGACATATATTGAAGCAACCAAGTTTAGTTGTCTGATTGGCTGCCTAACTGAAAGCAAAATTACAGGATAAAATTAAAAGAAGGGAAGTTCTGAACAGTCTTATGCTAAAACTTAGCAGATTCCCTACGCTTAGTAACCAGCACGAGACGCTGTTATCACACAAAAACACTTATGAAACATCTGAATGCACGAATGATTTGAAACTGTCGTCATTGCTTTCCTGTCGACGTTATGTGCACAGCACTTGCACGATCCGGCGAAGACAGACGCGCTTCACAGAGAGCATACAGTGTAATGGCACGAAGAAAATGAAGTCAATGGGTAGAAATTCCACAGGGCGTGCCCACTAAATAACAGTGTCTTGTAACTTTTTGCTCGTGTTCTTCACTTCCTCCTTTTTCCACGGTACCGTAGCAGCCGGCTCTAACGGAACCCCAGCGAACACTCGCGGTGCTCCAAACACGGACGACGCCTCACAGCCAGGGCCTTCCTTTTAGGTGTTGCCGATTTATTTATGTCCTCAAGCACCCTACTATTCTACGCCGAGTGTGCCATCTTTGGGAAACGAGACTTGTTTTGGAAAAATAGCATTCAGCAAATGGGGGACTGAGGTTCTGTACCGCGTTTCAAGTAGAGCCGTCCGCTCTCGCACGGTAACTGACGCTTATCGTTACTGCGTCTTGTATCCAAGTGTGTAGAATTGCACACGAAGGATACTTTTACAGTCGCCAACGTCTGTCAGTCGCCATGTAACAGTGTACTAGCGTACTTTTTCTATTTTCTCCCATTTATGCTTCTTGGTGTGCACCGTCCACCACTTCACCCCTTCCTCAAAACCACTGCTGCTAGCTCTAACAGTTTAAAACTCCACCCCCCCCCCCCCTCATCCCCCACCCCGCGTTACATGTCTCTGTTCATATTTTTTACTTCTTCGTGCCTACAGTGCTCGTAATTTCTAAATGTTTTATAATGTTGTATACCTGATGTAACTTACGTTTACCGTAATGAATGCAATGTAAAATGTGTAGTATTCGTAGTTAGAATTAACAGCGGGTGTAATGGTTCTCATATTGCAAGCTTAGATAAACAATATTTCTAATCCAAACGTACTCTCACTCCCTCCCCAATGACCTGTTCATGAGCGAACAATTCTAGCAACCTCGACCTCCATTATTGAACGAAACTCAAGAATATTGAAACTACGGCATCCAGAGGGAAGAAATGTACAAACGGGAAACTTTACACATAGGTACAGTGAGATTCGTCTGCCAGTGATCCAAGTTTGGTGCCAATGCGTATCACCACAGAACTTGCCGTGGCGCTAAAATCGGACAGGGGACCCTATTTAAATGGTGCATAGTGGACGTTTCATAAACGTGATGGTCACATTCCGACTCCAGGAGTACGTTAATTAGCGCAGAAGGCCATGTAGCCATGTTAGACGCTATTTCACACAGTTAAGCCAGTTTTTAGTATACGATAAATCGCACAAATCTTAAGGCTGTCTATTCGACTAAATACCTAGGAATTACCATTATGAGCTACTTAAATTGGAAAGACCACATTGATAATATTGTGGGGAAGTGTAAACAAAGACTGCGCTTTGTTGGCAGAACACTTAGAAGGTGCGACAAACCCACTAAAGCGACAGCCTACATTATACTTTTCCGTCCTCTGCTGGAATATTGCTGCGCGGTGTGGGATCATTACCAGGTAGGATTGACGGAAGACATCGAAAAAGTCCAAAGAAGGGCAGCCCGTTTCGTGTTATCGCGCAATAGTGGTGAGAGTGTCACTGATATGATACGCGAGTTAGAGTGGCAGTCACTGAAACAATGGCGGTTTTATTTGCGGCGAGATCTATTTACAAAATTTCAACCACCAACTTTCTCTTCCGAAAGCGTGAATATTTTGTTGACAGTCACCTACGTAGGGAGAAATGATCATCGTAATAAAATAAGAGAAATCGGAGCTCGAACGGAAAGATATAAGCGTTCCTTTTTCCCACGCACCATTCGATAGTGGAATGGTAGAGAAGTAGTATGAAAATGGTTCGATGAACCCTCTGCCAGGCACTTAAGTGCAATGTGCGGCACGTTGGATGCTCTCTGTCCGGGTACCGTTTTGCATACACCCTGCAGGCTTCAGCTGCATTTCGTCCACACTCGCCATAGATGAGTATCATCTCCGCCTTTTCAGAGTTCGAATACACCATGGTCACAGTTCCTACAACACTACACTATCACAGACGTCTGGTAACACGGTGTACTACAGTTGGTCTGCGTGCGGAGACGAATGCAGAATAACAATAGCAGCAAGCGCTACATGCGGACACTGCGACAGCTAGACCAAACCACAACAGTGCACTACAGCCACATTCGTAAACACGGTCGTCATCGTAAACATGTCCCTGCAGATACTGCTCGCCGACCGTGGCCCGTGTTTGTTACAACACGCAACTGAACGTCGGAGGTTTCAAGTGTCAACTTTAGGTTACAATATCTCCGGATGTAATTAACATTTTACAATGCAACAAACGGCACTAATTACGTATTTGTTTATATGTTCAGGTGTGCTAACAAAACTAACGTGGTTCGATTTAAAAAAACGTAGGTTTGTGTTAAAAAACATACTTCCGTGCATTTTTGTATAGTTTGTATCAAACAGTTACACTAGCCCCTCTCCTCACGTTTGGTCAGTGGAATCGGTTCGTTAGTATTTGATGTGGTTTACGAAATATATCCAGCGGTAACGTTAGGTGACTCACCCTGTATATATACTCTGCAGACCACTATACGTTGCATTGTGGGGGGTATCTTATATAACTGATATTCGTTCCCTTCCCCGTTTCATTCGCAAATTTAGCGAGAGAAAAACGACTATCTGTACAACAAATCAGTATCAGCATTACTAGTCGATGGCATCTAGTGTCGGGCTATATTATTACTTGAACAGTTATTAACGCTATCGTGAACTCTTATTGCTTTTCATCTGGAAAAGCAATAAAGCAACGGAAAATTTCCGAATAAAAATGGAACGAATTTTAACTCCTAAAATCAGCAAGATTGGGTTATAGCATTGTTTGGAAGTGTGCTGGTTCAAATGGCTCTAAGCACTATGGGACTTAACTTCTGAGGTCATCAGTCCCATAGAACTCAGAACTACTTAAACCTAACTAACTTAAGGACATCACACACATCCATGCCCGAGGCAGTATTCGAACCTGCGACCGTAGCGGTCGCGCGGTTCCAGACTGAAGCGCCTGAACCGCTCGGCCACTTCGGCCGGTTGGAAGTGTGTTATGAAGTAAACGAAGTAAATGGTATGAACGGCTGTTCTTTCGGAGCAGCTTTCTCACTTAAGCTGAAGAAATTCGTAAAGGAAAGGGATGCAGTTTCGCTTTAGGCAACATGGTCAGGAATAGTACAACGCGTATTCTCTCTGTTAAGCATCCGTTACCCACTTCCGATTGCTGAAAGGAAACTGTATCAACTAAAAATCAACAAAATATAGCGGTAGGGATATTACGAAATGTTTCTCGTGGCAGAACGCACTCATCGTAACGGCTAACTTTGGCATAATATCTACCTTTGTACTCGTATTTCGATGACTCTTGCTGTTCTGCGTTCCATTTCTCTCTGATTGCTAGTTTGAGGTCATTTGAAAGATCTGCACACAACAAAACAAGCGCGGATAATGAGTGGGCCGAACTATTTTTCGAGCTCAACAGATTACTACTCACACTCCATCATTAAGTTTCGTCTTCGCACACACCTAGCGGTTAATCTCCTCGGGTACTTTTATTTGTTGGTTACTGTTTTTGTTTCTAATCAAGTTCGGCGTCATGAAAGATTTTAGTTATTTTACCTTACGAACGAATATTGGTTTCTACCTTGTTGGATTAAAAACCCCAGTGGTATCAATTCAATTCCACAAGATAAGCCAAATTTTTAAGTTCAGAAGTCCGTAAGCAAAGGTTAATTTTATTTTTCTCAATGTATTCAGTTAATTTTAAATCCTATATTTCATTGTACAAATATCAAATTAGCAAATCTTATTCTCGACATGTATGCGTTACGGATATGTGAATTCCGCATAGGCCAGCCGGTGTGGCTGTGCGGTTCTACGCACTTCAGTCTGGAACCGCGGGACCGCTACGGTCGCAGGTTCGAATCCTGCCTGGGGCATGGATGTGTGTGATGTCCTTAGGTTAGTTAGGTTTAAGTAGTTCTAAGTTCTAGGCGACTGATGACCTCAGAAGTTAAGTCGCATAGTGCTCAGAGCCATTATTTGAATTCCGCATACACGATAACGCGAAATATAACCTTGAGTTGATAGTATTTAGCGGCTTAACAAGGAATTGGCGGTTTTCACGAACTGTAGCTAAGTTAAACAGCTTCCCTGTTATCGAGTAAGAGTGGTATTAATAGGATAGCATTTTATTAATGTTGGTACATGATAGTAACTTAATGTTGAAGCGAGATGTTCCTTTTATTTGTCAAGGCTGAGGGTCATCTAGATATTTAAAATTATCGCTACTTACATTTTGCAGTACTGGGTCCCTAGGAGCGACGTAATACAAAAATATCCTTCTCCGAACGAACTTCATTTTTATCACCGACGTCACATTTTCCAAAACTTTTGCACAACAGATGTTACCAAAAGAACTAGTTTTCGGCATATTTTTAACGCATTACATGACTTAAAGTGTATATATCTGTAGTAGGCAAGGATAAGTACAAAACACACCAATTATACCAGTGTGGTATAATTGTAAGTACCATTTGCTACGCACTTCGCAGTGATTTACCGAATATGTGTGTAGCTGTAGGAATAAGGCACTTTAGCGTCTACTCAGTTTGCTTGTATCACAGCACGGGATACGTATGACAGATTCTTATTGAGTCAAGTTAACTGGCTTCGCTAACTCACAAACAAGTTACAGCCTCTCAGTCTAGAGCACATATCGAGCTACGCTAAACATCAGGCTGCCACCACAAACTCGATTCTCTAAATGTTAGAACCAGTGCTGAGTAAACGCTGAAACAAACTATTTCAGTGTTCTGTGTTACGTTTGCCTGAAGTCTCGTGTACTGAACTGTGGTTGGCTGATTGAAGCAAACCGAAACTACGTCTTGTTGATTTGCGTGTTTGTAAAGCTTATGTGTCCCATTTTATCGTTTATGTATTTGTACTCTGACGTAACGGAAATATGCGGTTTAAACGGTGAACCGATTTACAGATCCGTGTAAACCTGTCATTTTTTGCAGGATTTCTTGTATGAATGTACCAGGAATCTGGCATTTATAGATGAACCTATTATCGCTGTTTCAGGTTAATAGTCTGAAGACGGCATGATCATTGTGGAAAAAGGAATTATTTGGGATGAAATTAGGAAGCTTTTGAAGAAAAGGAATTTATGGGGATGAAATTAGGAAGCTTTTGAAAAACATGAAAAGAGAAATACTTCAGGCAGAAATGAAGGGAACTTCGAAACTCATTGGATTACACTGTCAAACTAAGTAGACAATTCTTACGACTGCATATCTGTTTCATCCCTGTGATGATACGGTGAACTCTATTAATGCCGATATGGCGAATATCCTGGAATTACAGGCTTCAGCAGAGTTCATATTCGAAGGGATAGAAATACTTTCAGAATTTAGAGCAAAAGCAATTTTACATGTCTTCAAGAAATGCGGGACATTGTGAAGGTGTTCTGCACTACATGCAGTTGTTTACAAGCTCTAGTGAAGCGTTATAGATTGGCAGGATGATTTCTAGGAAGAGAACTTTTAACTTGTGATAATGTTTGAATGAGGTATGGTTCCACAGTTAGTTCTTCTGTAATTGATTAAATTATGTCTGACATAAATATTTCTTTTTTAGATGGAGTATATACAGGATGACAATTATTGAACTATATGAAATAAAATCGTCATAATTGCTGAACTGGGTGCCTTAGAACGTTCGAACTGCGCGGTTGAGCGCAGGGCGCGGTGGGAATTAGATAGCCCAGTATGGTTTGGTTAAGCGAAGAAGACCACTTTCATTTGGATGGGTTCGTCAATAAGCAAAATTGGCGCATTTGGGGGTCTGAGAATCCGCATTCCGCGATCGAGAAGTCTCCTCACCTTCAACTGCTGACTGTGTGGTGTGCGATGTCCAGTCGTGGAATAATCGCTGCGATATTCTTTGATGGCATGGTGATTACCGAACAGTACGTGAAGTTTTTGGAAGATGATTTCATCCCCACTATCCAAAGTTCGACAAGTGTGGTTCATCCAAGACGGAGCTCGACCCCATCGAAACAGGAGAGTGTATGATATCCTGAAGGAGCAGTTTGGGGAACCCATTCTGGCTCTGGGGTACCCGGAGGCCACTGGCATGGGCCTTGATTGGCCGCCACATCCTCAAGCTCTGAACACATGCGACTCCTTTTTGTGGGGCTATGTTAAAGATAAGGTGTACAGCAATGAGCCTAGAACCATTGCTGTGTTGAAAATAGCCAGTCAGGAGGTCATCGACAGCATCGATGTTCCAACACTTCAGCGACTCATGCAGAATTTCGCTATACGTCTGCGCCATATCATCGCCAATGATGGCACGCATATCGAACATGTCGTAACCTGAATCTGAATATCTTTAGTGACGCTCACATGTTGAATAAACTGTGTGCACGCCGTACTTTGTAACTAATTTATTTTTTTTCATATGGTTCCATAATGTCACCCTGTAAACGTAATGAAGTTGTTCTGCAAAATTCCATTTTCAACATAATATCGAAAAACAATTAAATGAGGTGAAGAGAAAGAACATATTGTACTTACATAATAAATAGCCAGAAAAAATACGAAAATAGGCAAAAATAACACAGAAGATGCATTCTGGAAAGAAAGCTCTTAGGCTTTGACTTAGCTATTTCTCTGTGATACGCTTTCTTCAAGGAGTACTAGTCACGGGGATAGAGAGGTACCGGTAGAACTGTAAGATGAGATGATAGCTCGAGAGGCGTGAGTCGTTTTACATAGTCCCGTCGTTAAGAGCATAGCCTGCAAAAGGTAGAGATCCAAGTTCCACATTCGAGGTTCGCTCCAACAGTTAGTTATTTACACGTTTCGTAGATAATGTGAACGATGCTTTTATCGGAATGATATGTAACGAGTCAGTTTACGGGATATGTACACCTTATTGGCGTCAACATTAATGAACAGGTTGTTATTTTAATCCTGCTTAGCAACTACACTTAAAAACAAGGTTTTTGTATTTTCAACGTTGCAGTAAGGTCAGCAATCGTGATATTCTAATACATAAGAAACTATCAGCCTCGGTTGCGTTAATGAAACCAATCTTTACCTAGGTTTCAGCCCAAGTAATTGAGCCTTCTTCAGAAGATATACCTGAATCTATAATATGTCCAAAAGGGCATGGTGTAGAGATAAAACTAAAACAGCCTGAATAGGCGTAGTCACATTTTAAAAATTCGGTGCATAAGTACTAAGACAACATCAAGACTTAAGCTCTGGCATACGCCTCGTCTCCATACACGCCGTGGTGGGTCTCGGGAGCTCACGTGAAAATCACTTTAGTTTCACGTGAGCTTCCGTGGCGCAGCGCTCGGCGTCCATGTAGACGAGGAGCATGCCAGAGCTTAAGTCTTGGTATTGACTTAGTACTTATGTAGCGAATTTTTAAAATGTGACTACGCCTATTCAGGCTGTTTTAGTTTTATATCTACACCATGCCCTTTTGGACATATTATAGATTCAGGTATATCTTCTGAAGAAGGCTCAATTACTTGGGCTGAAACCTAGGTAAAGGTTGGTTTCATTACCGCAATCGAGGCTCATAGTTTCTTATATATTAAAAACAAGGTTTTTTATTTATTGTTATTTATTACTGATTAAACCAGTTTCTAAGTAGAAATTCGTCAATAGAGTAGTAGGAGTATGCAGCAGAAACAATTTTAATTCAGATTTAAAATTTGTTTTGCTACCTGCCAGACATTTTATGTTATTGGAAAAATGATAGAAGATCTTTGTTGGCGCATACTGAGCTCCTTTCTGAGCCACTGACAGTTTTAATAATAGGCAATAACAGTCACTTTTTCTTCTGGTGTTGTAGGTGTACACAACATTGTTCTTCAAAAGTTTTGACGGATTACTTTTGACGACGCGTAGATGCCCGATATCAGTGGGTGAACACCACGTATTAATCTAACTTCTCGCTTTTGTGCAACATTTTTTTTTTTTTTTTTTTTTTTTTTTTTTTTGCTTCTGAGTGATGAGTTACACCAGAAAATCATTCCATAAGACATTATTAACTGCAAATACGCAAAATATGTCAGATGGTTGATTTTATATGTTTCCAAGATTAGCAGTTATACGAAAAGTAACTGTAGCTGATCTTAGGTATTTGAGAAGCTCCGTAATAAACTTGTTCCGGTTCACATTTTCATTAATATGTACACCTCAAAAATTTGGAGCGTTCTGCCCTACTTACTGACTCCTGCTTGTGTGCTACATCAACTACTGGTACGACTCTGTGGTTTACAAACCTGAATATAGTGTTTTTCTTCTTCTTTTCAAAATTTAGAGAGAGTCTGTGTTCGAAGGACCACTTTATAATTATTTGTAAAATATCATTCACCATTTCTTGTGTTACCAACTCTAATGGAATTTCTTATAACACTAATACTGTCTCCAAAAAGTACCAATTCTGCTTTTTGAACGTTAAGTGGGAAAACATTCACATGTGTAGCGAATAGGAGTGGACACAAAATTGAGCCGTGTAGAGGTGTGATGATGATGATGATGATGATGATGATTAGTGTTTTAGGGCGCACAACAGCGAGGTTATAAGCGCCCGGTGTAGAGGTGTGTAGATTTTCCCGAGAAACTGAAATTTTTGACGCTTCTGACAGTGTACTATTTATTCAGCACAAGCTTTTGCATTCTGTTCATCAAGCATGATTCAAACCAGCTGTGGACAATGACATCAGTTTATCTGAGAGGGTAGCACGATCTACACAACGAAGCGCTTTGGAGAGATCATAAAAAACACAGCTGACGATATTTTATTATTTAAGGCTTTTACTATCTGTTGCGTGAATAAATATGTATCATTTTCATTGGAGCAACCCTTTTGTAGTCCAAACTGTGATATGCTAAGTAAACTGTTTTCACGAAAGTATGAAACTACTGTTGAGTACATTACATCTCCGAGTATTCTGGAAGAAGAAATTAGTCATGAAATTGGACGGTAACTGTTCAAATCTGTCTTGTTACCTTTCTTATGAAGAAGTTTAACAATTATATATTTTAAACTGTCTGGAAAAACTCCGTGTACCAGACTGCATTATCACTGAGGACGTCACTTATAAAGTTGGAACACCTTTTCAGAATACTGTTTGGAGTTCCATGAACACCATACGAGGTTTCGCTTTTCAAAATTTTTATAATTCTGTTAATTTCAGTGAAGGATGTTGGTGCTACTTCTAGTTGCGTAAGGTTTTGTGGAATGGGTTTTCAACATATTCTCTTGCTTCTTCAACACACGTCTTTAAACTGCTAGAAAGCTTCAGGCATGAGTCGGCCAGCTTAATGCATATCATTTACATGGCGTTTGGGATTAAGTGTGAAACTAGTGAGTTTGGAGAGAAATTGCACGACAGATAGGAGGAAAAATTACACTCCATGATCCCCGCATTGTTCTTTAAAGAAAGTTTTCCGGGACATACCATTATCTCAACAGATGGTAAACTGATGAGTGTACCTCATATGGCCTTCCATCATCTTGTGAAAGGTGCTTCAAAATTTCATTGTCAAATTTCTAAAAGTGAAATAAAGGAGTACACTGTGAAACATTTTCTGGATTCTAGCTTTTTAGGATTATAGTATTGCACCCATGAACGGCTTATCACAGATGAGCATTTACTGCAACACTCGGCGTTACTCTATGCTTAGTTAGTTCAATCCCCAATACAAGACTGACGAATGTATCACACGCGATTGTTTGATTTTGAACGATATACGGAATGTAAATAATACAGATGGTCAACAGGGCCTCCTGTCCGCTCCCGATGTGGAGCCCGTAAGCAAAGCCAAGTTCAGTGGCAGCAGAACACTGAATGTAAGTCAATCACGAGGATAAGGAACTTTACAAAGTAGGGTCGAAATTTAGTTAGCAGAATTATGTGACTGACAGCAGGTAATGCAACGAATTGAACTTCAACACAATTAAATAGGAAGACACAACTCTCAAACCGTTTGTGAGAATATCGACTTTCAAAATTTTAGTCGTGCATATATACTTCCTATGGTCGCTAGTGTCGATGGAGTTTTCAGCCGAGAGAGTGAGCTCTTCGTTTCATAAGCGTGAGGTCTGTGGACTGAATCTCACTGCCACTACTTGTTTCGTTTTCATTATCACATAATTCTAGAATTAGATACACGTGCTGTGACAGGTAATTGCGTGATGATTCGACTATTATTTATGAATATAAACCAAGTTTCTCTAGCAACAGATACATTTAAAAAACCTTACCTATGCATAAATTCGGAATTCATTACACGTGCTGTTTGTAGCAAAAATTATTGTTTTTTACATTTCTATGATTAATGTCACCATGATTCGTGCGGTGCTTCATAGATTACATGTAAATCAAGTCACATATGTTCGCAGAATAACATAAATGAAATTACTGTAGTGATTTAAGTTCATGTGTATCGTTTTTTGTATCTCTTTAAAACTTATTAGTCCTTTTTCAGTATACAGATTATAGATATAATGCTCTAAAGCGCCAAAGAAACTGGTATAGCCATGCGTATTAAAAATACAGAGATATGTAGACAGGCAGAATACGGCACTGCGTTCGGCAACGCCGATATGAGATGACTAGTGTCTGGCGTACTTTTTAGATTGGTTACTGCTGCTACAATGGCAAGTTATCAACATTTAAGTGAATTTGAACGTGGTGTTATAGTCGGCACACCAGCGATGGGACACAACATCTCAGAAGTAGCGATGAAGTGGGTCTTTTCCCGTACGACCATTTCAGGAGTGTGCCGTGAATATCAGGAATCCAGTAAAACATCAAATCTTCTACATCGCTGCGGCAGGAAAACGATCCTGCAAGAACGGGACCAATGACAACGAACAGAATCGTTCTACGTGACAAGTGCAACACTTCCGCAAATTGCTGCAGATTTCAGTGTCTGCGTGCGAACCATTCAACGAAACATCGTCGATATGGGCTTTCGGATCCAAAGGCCCATTCGTGTACCTTTGATGACTGCACGACACAAATCTTGACGCCTCGTCTAGGCCCGTCAACACTGACATGGGGCTGTTGATGACTGGAAACGTGTTGTCTGGTTGGACGAGTCACGTTTGAAACTGTGCCGAGCGGACGGACGTGTAAGGGTACGGAGACAACCTCATGAATCCATGGATCTCGCATGCCAGCAGGGGACTGATGGACGCTCCGTAATGGTGTGGGGCGTGTGCAATTGGGGTGCTACGGGGCTCCTGATACGTCTAGATAAGACTCAGACATGTGACACGTACGTACGCATCCTGTTTGATCACCTACATCCATTCATGTCCATTGTGCATTCCGGCGGACTTGGACAATTCCAGCAGGACAATGCGTCACACCACACGTCCGTAATCGCAACATATTGGCTTCAGGAACACCCTTCTGAGTTTAAACACTTCCGATGGCCACCAAACTATGCAGACACGAACATTAGTGGGCGTTTCTAGGATGCCTTGCAATGAGCTGTTGAGAAGAGATTTCCACCCCCACGTTCTCTTGCGGATTTATGGCAGCCGTGCAGGATTCATGGTGTCAATTCCCTCCAGCACTACTTCAGACGTTAGTCGAGCCGATTCCAGTTCGTGTTGTGGCATTTCTGAGTGCTCATGGTAGCCCTACACGATATTAATATCGTGTACCGGTTCCATTCGCTCTTTAGTGTAACTGGATCATTAAATACTGATAAATTGCATACTCATAATTCATCTGTTGTTAGAAATACATCTGTTGTAGGGATGAGAAAAAAGGAGTGCCAGCAAGTAGATTCGATCCCAATACATCGCGCATATGAAAACAATGCGCTTTCTCCCTCGGCTGCGAACTCCTTGTGTGCTAGCGTCTCTACAGAATATACACTCCTGGAAATTGAAATAAGAACACCGTGAATTCATTGTCCCAGGGAGGGGAAACTTTATTGACACATTCCTGGGGTCGGATACATCACATGATCACACTGACAGAACCACAGGCACATAGACACAGGCAACAGAGCATGCACAATGTCGGCACTAGTACAGTGTATATCCACCTTTCGCAGCAATGCAGGCTGCTATTCTCCCATGGAGACGATCGTAGAGATGCTGGATGTAGTCCTGTGCAACGGCTTGCCATGCCATTTCCACCTGGCGCCTCAGCTGGACCAGCGTTCGTGCTGGACGTGCAGACCGCGTGAGACGACGCTTCATCCAGTCCCAAACATGCTCAATGGGGGACAGATCCGGAGATCTTGCTGGCCAGGGTAGTTGACTTACACCTTCTAGAGCACGTTGGGTGGCACGGGATACATGCGGACGTGTATTGTCCTGTTGGAACAGCAAGTTCCCTTGCCGGTCTAGGAATGGTAGAACGATGGGTTCGATGACGGTTTGGATGCACCGTGCACTATTCAGTGTCCCCCCGACGATCACCAGTGGTGTACGGCCAGTGTAGGAGATCGCTCCCCACACCATGATGCCGGGTGTTGGCCCTGTGTGCCTCGGTCGTATGCAGTCCTGATTGTTGCGCTCACCTGCACGGCGCCAAACACGCATACGACCATCATTGGCACCAAGGCAGAAGCGACTCTCATCGCTGAAGGCGACACGTCTCCATTCGTCCCTCCATTCACGCCTGTCGCGACACCACTGGAGGCGGGCTGCACGATGTTGGGGCGTGAGCGGAAGACGCCCTAACGGTGTGCGGGACCGTAGCCCAGCTTCATGGAGACGGTTGCGAATGGTCCTCGCCGATACCCCAGGAGCAACAGTGTCCCTAATTTGCTGGGAAGTGGCGGTGCGGTCCCCTACGGCACTGCGTAGGATCCTACGGTCTTGGCGTGCGTCCGTGCGTCGCTGCGGTCCGGTCCCAGGTCGACGGGCACGTGCACCTTCCGTCGACCACTGGCGACAACATCGATGTACTGTGGAGACCTCACGCCCCACGTGTTGACCAATTCGGCGGTACGCCCACCCGGCCTCCCGCATGCCCACTACACGCCCTCGCTCAAAGTCCGTCAACTGCACATACGGTTCACGTCCACACTGTCGCGGCATGCTACCAGTGTTAAAGACTGCGATGGAGCTCCGTATGCCACGGCAAACTGGCTGACACTGACGGTGGCGGTGCACAAATGCTGCGCAGCTAGCGCCATTCGACGGCCAACACCGCGATTCCTGGTGTGTCCGCTGTGCCGTGCGTGTGATCATTGCTTGTACAGCCCTCTCGCAGTGTCCGGAGCAAGTATGGTGGGTCTGACACACCGGTGTCAATGTGTTCTTTTTTCCATTTCCAGGAGTGTATAAACACGCATAAAATTTTCAGACTCGATTTTATTTAAACGGTTGAGAGGTGCGTCTTCCTATTTGCATAATGTTCAGTTCCTAGTAGTCGTGTCCTGCACGTCCTATCAGTACGAATCAAACAGGTGTCGAGAAGTTCATACAGTCCTTCTGTGAGGACTGTTCGATATCGGCCGTTGGCGGGGATATTAAACAGATCGTTTCTACGTTTTGATTGGTCATTTTACTAGCCGGACGTAATGCGCAGTAACACACTATGATCACTCTTTGGTTCGTTCGTTAGTCGTGTATTGCGGCATTACTCTTGTTTAGGTTGTCATTATGTATGAAGAACGCGCTACGGAGCAGTAAAAGAAAAAGAATAAGCAGAAGGACCAATGTCTCTTCAGTCTTAAAATTTACGGCTGATCCGGTGCTTTTACCAGCGGCGATCGACGCTGTTATTGCAGAACCGCTAAACGCAACCACTCGGCGTTACGACACCGCGACGTCACCAGGCCCCACAAGTCGCTAGTCGCAATTAACAGCGTCCGCCAGTCAACGTCACGAGCGTTAGGCAACGCGAGCCAATTAAAAGCCCGTTTACTGAAGCCCTGTGCTATTAAATTCGTCGGAGGAAAATTACCTCGGCACTACCATAGACCCTTTGGCGGTTACACCGCTATTCCACTCTGAGGTGGAACTAAACGCGGTCGGAAAGTCACGGCTTCAGAATGCGGTCAGTGTCGCAGTGCAGCACCCTGACACTGCCCTGTTTTGCAGAAATACCTCCCTGGCTGATACGTGCTTGCCGCATTAAATCAAATTGAAACCGGCCTTCTCTCAAATTAAAATAACAGCTCTTTAAACCGTGAAATATCAATCGCGTGCAGTCTTCAATGGTGAAAGGCTGCTCTGGACTCATTCTTTTTTTTCGTTCTAAAGGCTAATAACTGCTCTCTTCTGCGTTACTAAGAGCTTCATATAATTCGATGTAACGCACAGGGGAAGAATTGCGTAGTCGGTCTTCATACTGCACGGTTGTCTGTATTTCTGACGAAATATGGGTCCGTTATTTTAAAATAGGGCTTTCCAATGGCGCGGAAATAGCGACAGTGGATACATTGTCAGAACAATTCAGATCTCCTTTTGAAATACCGTCGACCATCCGTTGTGTTACACTTTAGTATACATTCCTCCACTGCCTGAGGACCTACGAGGCACGCGCACAGCTTGTGAATAAAATGGCATTTCGATTGTAGTACAGCACCCCTAATACACATTGATCGAGTAAACCTTACTACGATATAATGCGCTCGACACATAATTGAGTAAGCAGACGAGTATATCAGCTGCGATTCTTCTTTTTTTCCATAAAGTGAATATTAATGAATGCAGATTTTTATAAGTCCCGGCTGTGCGTCAACTTAGAGAATAGCACAGAAGGGTGTCGTTTTGGTGATTCTAGATCTAGAGAACAAACTATGCAAGAATTGTAGTCGTCTCCTGCAGAGGTTCCTTTTTATTAATTGGTTTCCTGTTAATGGCCAGTCTTTGATTACAGAAAAACACTCAGTTCCAGCGTTTATGCAAATGGCAGATTTTTTAACGTTAACGCGGAATGTTAGTTGGAGCTAGACGCATGGGGCTTCGTATTTCGTAAATCCTTATGGAATTCAGTATACGGAGATCCACAGGGTCAAGAGAATGCCAAATTTCAGGCATTACCTCACACCGCGGACAACACAGTGGCCGACGCCCTTCACTGAATGACTGAGAACAGCGGCTTTTTGTACAATCGTCATTGCTAAAAGACAAGCAAAGCTGCATGAAATAACGGCAGAAATCAATGTGAGACGTACGACGCACGCGCCTGTTAGGACGGTGGGGTGAAATTAGGCGTTACGGGCTAGACAGCAGACGACCGACGCGAGTGCCTTCGCTAACCGCGTGACGTCGCCTGCAGCGCCTCTCCTGGGCTTTGAACCATATCGGTTCTACCCTAAACTACTGGAAAACCCTGACCTGGTCAGATAAGACCCGATTTCAGTTGGTAAGAGCCAATACTAGGGTTCCAGTTTTGCGCAGACCCCACGAAGCATGGACCGAAGGTTGTCAACATGGCACTGTACAGGACGGTTGTGTCTCCATAATGGTGTGCACTATGTTTACATGGAGTGGACTAGGTTCTCTGATCCAAATGGACCTATACTGACTGTAGATGGTTATGTTCGGCTACTTGGAGACAATTTGCAGCCATCCAGGGACTTTTATGGGTAACAATGCCCCATGTGTCCGCAACTCGTGGTCTTGCGGTAGTGTTCTCGCTTCCAGCGCACGGGGTCCAGAGTTCGATTCCCGGCGGGGTCAGGGATTTTTACTGCCTCGTGATGACTAGCTGTTGATGTGTCGTCTTCATCATTATCATTCTTGTCCATTACGGCCGGAGGAAGGCAACGGCAAACCACCTCCACTGGGACCTTGTCTCGTACAGCGGTGCGGGTCTCCCGCATCGTCTCCTCGGAGTAAGGGACCTCATCACCATCATCATGCCACATGTCACCGAGCCACAGTTGTTCGCGATTAGTTTGAAGAACATTCTGAAAAATTCAATCGAATCATTAAGCCACCCGAATCGCCCGACATGAATCCCATTGTAAATTTATGGAAATAACCGAGACTTTAGTTTGTGCACAAAATCCTGTACCGGCAAAACGTCCGCAGTTATGGACTGCACTGAGGCGGTATGGCTAAATATTTCTGCAGGCAGGGGATTGCGAACGACCTGTTGAGTCCAAGACGCGTTGAGTTGCAGCACTACTCCGAGCAAAAGAAGGTCCGACACGATATTTGGATGTATTCTATGACTGTTCTTACCTCAGTATACAGTTATTCCACTTACCTATCTACTCCCACTTGTAACATTTTGCCTATTTTTAGTACGACAGCCGGCCGAGGTGGCCGAGCGGTTCTAGGCGCTACAGTCTGGAACCGCGCGACCGCTACGGTCGCAGGTTCGAATCCTGCCTCGGGCATGGATGTGTGTGAGGTCCTTAGGTAAGGTTTAAGTAGTTCTAAGTTCTAGGGGACTTATGACCTCAGAAGTTAAGTCCTATAGTACTCAGAGCCATTTGAACCATTAGTACGACACGTGTTAAGGACAAGATAACGTTTTTCAGTTACCCCCGTGCAACATGCTGCCAAAGGTTACTGTGTAACACTCAGCTTCGTTCTCTTCTCAAAACGATTGTTGTAATTTGTGATGTAGTTAATTATGTAACGTGCCACATATTTTACATAAGTTACATAGTTTTATATCGCATTTAACTGATCAATTCCCTCACGTTTTCCTCCTAAATCAAAGACAAACAACTGTAAACTTTGAAAACGCTCTTAGACACACTGCAGATGCACCTACTTTAAAGTCTTTGATCCTATAAAAATTTCATAGCCATAAATATTTGTCTTTGTACCCCATGGTGGAATAACAACCGCAAATCGGTTCGTAAAGTAATAAATATTGTTGAATATTATACCACTGTCATATGCCTTTTCATTCATAATGTCAAGATATTACGAGTATTTCACTTCACGTACGATCACTGACTGTACTAAGCCTTAAAGTATTGTATGTGATACACGTCTTCAAGCCACTTTTAAAACATTTAAGAAATCCCAAGGATCGAAGACATACAGCGGAAGATTCGCATTACGAAAGACGCTCTTCCTGGTTTAGATTTTCCGCAATTTCCCAAAATCACTTAAAGCAAATACTGAGAACATTTCTTTGAAAGTGACACAGCCGATCTATGTGTCTTTTTCTTGACGTGTGTATAGCGACCTTGAATGTTAAGAAAACCACCACAGTTGTTATTGTAAGTGTGTGTAGCAAGCTAAGACCGACTTCATTCTATCATTTTTGTAAGCACTGTCTTTATATCCCTCAGTCACGATCATGTTGTGTAGTAACAATAATCTGTTTCGCACATAATTGTTCTGATTTATTTTAATGCGCATTCAAAATGTTACAGTAACTATACGGTGTCATTTAGATTTGGCTGTCAACTATATAAATCGTTCCTCTGAAACTTCCTTGTATGCAGCCGAAGTATAATTAGTGTATAGAGTAATTTTACATTTAACGCTTAAGCTGAGCTTATATGTATGAGACTGGTGTGCAAGACTTAGTCACGATAGTAAATTTCTCGTGACGTGTCACTGCCAAGTTACATAGATCGACGAAACTTTGACCATACATAGAAACAACTGCTATGGCCAAGCACGGAAGGTAACTGACAGAAATACACAATGAGACGAACAGAAAAAAAGCAGTTTTGTTAACGGACAGTAATTACATTGCAGTAAGTCACCGCGATTTATGGTGGACCTCTGGACGATACAATATGCGGAACATGGTTCGCAGTACGGTGTGTTACTACCATGGACGTTGATGCATGCTGCGCAACGTGTTGCCATGGTGACCGCAAGGCTGGTAACGAGTTCGTGTGGTAGAGAATTCCATTCCTCCAGCAGCCCTGTAGACATCTGGTGGATGGTCGTTGGTGCATGCGGACGTGCTACAATAACTCGCACCAACGCAACCCACACGTGCTCGATGGTATTTAAGTCTGGAGGACAGACAGTCCAGTCCATTCGCCTTAATATCACCTCGTTCCAAGATCCCCCTCACCTTCACTGTTCGATACGGTCACGCACTGTAATAATTAAATGTGACGTCTGCGCCGAATGCATCCGTGAGGAGAGACATATGGGGAAGGAGCTCAGTGACACTATAACGTTATTCGGTGACTGTAGCGTGTTCAAAGATTTGGTGGTCAGTACGCCCATGCAGCGGTATGCTTACCCATAGCGTAACAACATGACCAGCAAAACGATCATATTCGACAATGCTCCTGGACGCTACCTGTCATACGTCCTGAATCAATGCTCCGATAGTATCTGTTAGCATTCGAAAAGAGCACGTTGAACCGCGATTTATTTTCAAAGAATATTCTTAAGAATTTATTTTATCTACTAGCGATTCATCAAGAACATTAACACATTTAATCACACTATGTAAGCATGGAAGTAGTCGCCAGGGAGTAACTGATGAAATCATAACCAAATTCCTTTTAACAAATGGGAATTTTATTTACTTTAATAGTGCCCCAAAGCATTTTTAAAAGAGACAGATTTAAAATTATAATCAGAAAGCACCCTCTAAATATCAAAGTAACAATTTATTCAGAGGCAGAAAGAAACAAGTTTTGACTGTATGATCTTACAGGCAGAGAACCTTGCCGCTCCCTTTTGACACTGCTCAAAACAGCCTCTGAGAGACTACACTGGTGCAAATCTGCAACACAGCAGATTACTTTAAACTAAGAGTTTTCACAATTTACACAAGCATACAAACTATGCAGCCCCCGTAGGAGGGATGGAAATGGTACAAAACACTAACAATTAAAATATTAACCTTGCCACCGAAGGTGCAACTTGATGTTAACTTCTAAGAAAAGTCTTACGGTGAAAGGGTGGCAACTTTATATACTAAAATGATCATTTAAATAAAAGCCCATGAAATGCAATCTTATACAAAATTATACAAGGCTGGCCAAACAATAGTTAAGATGCTCTACAGTACACAGATACCGCCTCTCAATATCATAGGCAATAATATCAAAGTGTCCAAAGATCAAAACATATTTCAGGTATTAGGCCGTTACACCCCAAGCAATAAATTCGTTAACACACCAAATCCGACAAACATGACAGAGGCGGCTACTAATGTATGGTAGACTGATAGGGAGATTACCGAACAACCCGAACTGCAGGTTGCTCTAACCCGCCCCTACTCCACAAGGGGAAAACGGACCACCCAATTCATAAACAACCACCTTCCCGCGGGTGGGAAAACGGAGATGAATGGTGGGACCACCCCAAAGCAAAACGGCTGGTGACCTCACCAAGAAAACAAGTAGAATTTAACAAGAGTAAATCAAACAACATATCACCGATCACTTAACTTCTAATAAACTGAGATTTCTCGAGAAGTCCTGGCGCAGCACCCCGAAATCGCTCTCCAAAACCTTCCGCTGCCAGCCGCATCAACGGACGCAGGAAGGCGCTCCGATCTCCCGTCTCATGGCGTCGCAGCTCGCACCGGCCAGTCTGATGTAGGTTGACTCCTGTTGCTCTCGTGTCGACCGCGAAGTCACTACCCCTCGCAATACGCCGCGGCCCACTGGACTCACGTGGCGACCTCACATGCGCCGACGCTCAAGACGGAAAAGTCATCTTGTGTTTCAGTGCGCGACCGACCAACCGATCGATCCAACCGCCAATGACCATTGCCTGAGCAAACTCGAGCAGACTGGCGGCCTAACGCGCAGACTCAGATGCAGGAACTAAGCCCCGACCGTGCAACCACTCGCTGAGCTCTCTTACTGGCGGAGTGGAAAGACTCTCATTTTGCCGGCTTTAAAGTCTGATACGACAGACAGACACTAACTGCCTAACAAATGTGGACCACAGACAGACTAGCAAGTTGGCGACGAGAAACTGACCCAGACTGACCGACTGGCGAGTTTTATTTTCTTCATTGATTTTCAATTCCCCCCGAAAGGGGTTGGCTGGCAGCAGCTTAGTACGCTGCTCTACAGCCTACAGACTTTTTTTTAAAAAAAAAAAACGGAAGCTGAAAAGAAACAAGAAAAACAGGCGATAAAACGGTGACTTAAAGTGTAAGATGGCGGGAAAATGCGGAAAGTTAAAACAGAAAGCAAAAGGGGTTGGCAATGTTAACAAAAGACACAGGAATCAGACAAGGAACATAGTACACACACAATTAAAAATACATGGCGACAGTCTGGCTTCTGTTCGCAAGGGATAAAAAGCACACCCAGCGACAGTATGATGGCCGTTCGCAACACTTCCCAAAAAAAACAACATGGAACACTCACTGTAAAACACTGCACTAAAATGGCGGCACAAAGATAACACTCCCGAGCCAAAGATAGATGGGGGGGGGGGGGGCGCTGGAGTAGGGGGAAGAAAGGGAGGAAGGAAAAAACGAAAAGGGGGTGGGGAACCAAGGAGGGAGAGGACTCATAAAGGGGCAGAGGGGCAGGGCAGACACGAGAGGGAATGAGAAGAGGCAGAGGAGGGAGATGCAAAAGGACTCGGGGGAATGAATGGGGCAGAGAGAGGGGAGGTGGGGAAAAAGAGGATGGAAGGGGGGAGAGGGAGCCCGGGAAAAGGACAGAGGAAAGGAGGGGGATTGAGGATTAGAGTTGATAGGAGAGATAAATGGAGGGAGAGAGGGCATCATCCGGGAGGGGGAGTTGATGGAAGCCACCTTGGGAAAGGAGATGAAGGGTGTAGAGATGGAGGGTAGGGGGGACTCAACAGTGAAGATGTGGCAGGGGGTGGGGATGGGAGAGGAGAGGAGCAGCCAGGGGGTGAGGGGGATCAAGGCGGTGGAAGGTGTAGAGAATGCGGATATGTTCGAGGAATAGGAGCAGATGGGGGAAAGGAATGAGATCATAGAGGATCCGTATGGGGGACGGGAGGCGTATACGGAAGGTGAGGCGGAGTGCATGACGCTCAAAGATCTGGAGGGACTTGTAGAATTTGGGGGGGGGGGGGCGACTGGCGAGCTCATAGCGCCCCTTAAATGCATGTGAACAGGCAACCGTTCCCCTTTCCCACCAGAGGGAGACACCAAAGCTGTGATTGCCACAGCGGCGCCACCGCCAGAAACGGAGGGCGACTGCTTCACACTACGCGCTGCGGCGCGCTCTTCAAAACAGCAATTTTTTCCTCCGCTCACACGTGACCCACTCCTCATTGACCCAGTCCCTATGCAGATGGCAACGTGGCTGATGTTTGCAGGTGTCAATGGAACACTACGTACTGATCGACAGGCAGAAAGATCAGCCCTATACAGTTGTCGTGCCACGAACGCTGCGAAGGCTTCAATCTGCACGACAGTATCGCAACTGGAGGAACACTGAGTGGCAGTAGGTGGCCTGTTCTGATAATTCAGGTTTTATGCTCCATTGGACAGATGACCGTTGGCGCGGACGTCATACAGTCCAAGGCCAGAGGAGAGAGGGGAAGCTTGTCCTTGTATTCTCTAGCATTCTGGATGGCACAATGAATCAATAAAAATATGGAATTTAAGTCTTTGATCGCTATTTTTTATTTTCAAAGACCGGTTTCAGGCTAGCTGCCCATCTTCAGATCTTTTATTGCAGTTACAGAGTAACTTGTCCGTACAGAACTATCGGTTCGCTTATGACAGCGAACCGATAGTTCTGTACTGACAAGTTACTCTGTAACTGCAATATATGATCTGAAGATAGGCAACAGGCTAGCTGCCCATCTTCAGATCTTTTATTGCAGTTACAGAGTAACTTGTCCGTACAGAACTATCGGTTCGCTTATGACAGCGAACCGATAGTTCTGTACTGACAAGTTACTCTGTAACTGCAATATATGATCTGAAGATGGGCAACTAGCCTGAAACCGGTCATTGAAAATAAAAAAAATAGCGATCAAAGACTGAAATGCCATATTTTTATTTAATGACCGATCGCGGAAATCCCATTAAGACAATCGTGTCTAGTTTTGATACAATGAATCAATACATCTATGTATCTTTCCTTGAGGACAATATTCACTTCTACATGCTGTTTGTTTGTTCCTTAGCCCGACAGCATTTAGCAGCAGGACAGTGCTAATTCGAAAAGCATCGGGCTTGTTTGCCGTACTCCTCTGGCCACCAAATTCTCCGTATGTAAACAGAGTGGAGAATCTGTGGGACCACCTCGACTGATTTGAACGTGCCTTGGTTTCTGAACAGAGCAACCTAGCGCAGCTGTCCACAGCACTGGAATCAGCACAGCCCTACATCCCTGTCGTACCTTCCACAACTTGTTTCGCTCTCTTCCTGCTCGTCCGAGCTACAAAAGATGGCTATTCAGGCTTTTGATGGGCAGTGACCTTAATGTGACTGTACAGTGTATTTGGCGATTGTTATTTCTTGACAGGGAGATGGTCTGCCACTTCAGTTTTCGTCAGTAACATTTGTTTGAGCCCAACGGACACTTCGGCACTACCTAATTGATTTATCATACAACGGTACAACGTTTTTGTACACTTCCAACAACCAGGACCGCCCACACGGAGGGGGTGGGAGAGGGGGGAGGGGGGGAAGGGGGGTCCGAATGGGCGGCTGCGCTTAGTGTGAATTCACTTACTTTACGAATACGGGATAGGACCTGCAATTGCAAGTTATAAACCAGAGTAATAAAAACTTTATAGGAAGTTGCAATTGAAATTACGAAAAGGATAGTTATTTGAAAATCTCAATGTTTCTTCTGTAATTCATTTCATTCTTTTGAGATGTACGAATATTTTTGTGTAACCGTCTTAAAACTATTAAATTTTGTGACAATCAGCATGCAGTGGCTGTCGACAATGAGCAAACATCTTTTGTCTGGTAACATGTGCTTTTAGCTACAAAATATTTCAGCATTTTTTAAACCAACTGTATTGCACATTTTGGTAATTTACTTCAGTTCCAAAAACGAGTATAAAAATCTACTCCCAAATATCTATATTTCACAAATGGACATTAAATTTGATACAACATCGCTACAAAATATTGATAGAGTATTTTTGTCATTGCTGATATTTATCTCCCGTTTGGACAGTTACCAGTTACCTTCAATGGGTTGGGTCCCCACTGGAATTGGGGAAAGCTCGCTGGCTCTGCCATCAGCGGAGTCGGACGGTAGTGAGGAAATAAAATACCCTCAAAAAATAACTGGACTGGTCCTCCAGGGTGGGGGTTAGTCATTGGGCTAACAACCCGTCCCGTAAAAAAGAGCTTGTTCCGAACCGTCATGCAAATGCCTCGGAGGAAAATAGAAACTAGAAATATAGAAAACGCTTCACAGACAAGTGGAACATTAGGACTTTGTCAGCACTTGGAGCTCTCAATATTGTGTCAGAAGAACTCGACAGATATGAAATGTATCTTGTAGCACTGCAAGAAGTTAGATATCCAGGAGCAGGAAAACTGGAAACGGCTAGGGACGTTACTACACTGGATCGGAAGATGGAAAATTCCAGAAGGGAGTTGGTTATATGGTCAGCAAAAGTTTAGAATCGATTTCCAACAGACTGATGATGGACTAGCCGTCATGAAACTAGAACTTAAACTATGTGCTCTGACCTACGGCAGGTCTTGTCCTGAGGGAAGCCTCGTCAGAGAGGTCCACCGCATGAGCGTCTAGGGAAGTGATTCCAGTGGTGGTTGCCCATTGCCTTCCACTGATGATAATGAAATCCTAGCACCCAGTACCTGAGCGGAGAAAATCTCCGACCCAGCAGGGAATCGAACCCGTGCCCTTTGGCGTGAGAAACCGCCCCGTTGACCATTCAGCTATCGGGGCGGACTGAGACTAAAAGGTACATCTAAAAATATAAGAAAAGTTATACTATATGCTCCGACCGAGGAAGCGGAGAACAAAAAGAAAGGTAGTTTTTATGAAACTCTCGAAGAGGTAACTAGTAAGACACCAGGATATGATATGAAGTTCATCGTGGGAGATGCCAATGCTTAAGTTGGAAGGGAGATCATCTGGAAAGGAATAGCTGGGACTGAAAGTAATGCTAATGGAGTGAGGCAATTAAGCTGTGCAAGTGCAGCCAACTTAAGGGTTATGGGCACACACTTTCCTCGGAAGGCCATTCACAAGGTAACTTAGGGATTACCAGATGGAAGAACAAAAAAACCAAATAGACCATATCCTGGTAGATCAAAGACATAAAAGTGGTATAATGAATGTGTAAACTATAAAGGGAGCCGAGGCAGGCACAGATCATTATCTAGTCGTAGCAGAGGTACCGCATAGAATAGCCGTAGAAAAGTCAAGGGGGGGGGGGGGGGGAAAGAGCATAAAAGATCATAACATTGACATAGACAGATTGAAGGATAACGGCAAAGCACAGGAGTTCGTCATCAAGCTGCAAAACAAATTTGATGTTCTAACAATTGAAGACAACCTTGACATTGAAGACCACTGGGAAAGGATAAAAAGCAAATGTGGAAGAAACGGCACTAGAAGTATGCAGAAAAAGAAAAAGAAGAAAGAAAAATCTATAATTTTCAGAAACGGCACTAGAAGTATGCAGAAAAAGAAAAAGAAGAAAGAAAAATCTATGATTTTCAGAAGAATGTGAGGAGATGTGAAAGAAAGAAGAGAAGCAAAAGAAAAACACCTACAAAAGGATTCCAACGAAAGCAAAGAAGCATATGAAAATGCTAATAGAGAAACCAAGGAAAAAGAAAGAACATGTGGACAGTTTCATCAAAAGAACGCAGAAGGTTAAAAGTTCAGGGAATGCAAGAGACTTTTACAGATCAGTCAGGTTTTTCAGAGAAAGATATATGCCATTAATGTATGGCATTAAAGATAAAAGTTGTAATACAACTCTGGAAAGATCCAGAGGCATCGAAATTTGGAGGAAATATTTTGAGGAGCTTTTAAATGTTGAAGATAAAAGTGCAGAAATGGAGTAACAACATGATTATCGGAGTGTAGATCCCTTCGCTGAACCGCCGACAGTGAAAGAGACAACAGACTCAATCAAAATACTACAAAACAACAAAGCTCTAGGGAGAGATGGCATAACAGCTGAATTGTTAGAAGGGAGAAATGAAAGATACACAAACTTTTTAGGAACGTATGGAATGAAGAAAGAATGCCACAGGAGTAGACAGAAGTGATAATAATACCAATTCATAAAAAGGGTGACAAACGATAATGCAGGAACTATAAAGGCAACTCATTAATTAGCACCGTCTATAAAGCGTTCTCCAAGATCATCCAGGAAATATAAACGAGAAACAAGCGGGATTTATGAAGACTCGTTTAACTATTGGTCAGATATTCATACTGAAAGAAGGAATATCCAAATACTGGGAGTATGACGTAACAATGCCAAAGCTATCTGTTGATTTTAAGAAAGCCTATGGCGGTATATCCAGAGATAAGTTGTGGGAGAAAATGCAGAGATTTGGAATACCGAAGATGATTATAAATCTGGTGAAAGTGACACTGAAAAGCTCTAAAGGGATAGAGAAAATGGATGGAGAATATACCGAGGCGTTCGACATAAAAACAGGAGCCAGGCAAGGAAATGAAATATCACCCCCCTTGTTCAACATTGTGATACAGGAAGCGCTGAATGCAGCAATTGAAGCAGAGGGAATTAAAATTGGAACGAAAATAAATGTACTGGCCTTGCAGATGACATAGCACTAAAATCGGAAAATACGGATAGCCTTAAAATATTGGCAAAAAGACTCTTTCTAAAAGCAGAGGGAGCTGGACTAAAAGTAAATGATGAGTAAACAAAATTCATGAGGGTAGAAAAAAACTACAGAACAAAGACGGGAAACTCTGCAGATCGATAACTGCATGTCTGAAGAAGTAGATGACTTTGGGGTAGTAGCAAACAGCATCAACGACGAGAAGCAAGAAATAGAGGCGAGGATCAAAACTACATCCAGAGCATCATACTCACTCAACAAACTACTGTCATCTAAAACTTTTTCAAGAGGAACCAGAATAAGAATATCTAAAATCATAATTAGACCAGTATTACTATAAGGGGCGGAAATATGGAGAATAGATGAATATACGGAGAGAAAGATAACAGTTTTTTAAAATAAAATCCTGCGGAAGATATCTGGACCAATCTATGAGGGAGAAGAATAGCGAAGAAGAAAGAACAGGGAGGTCAGAGAGCTATACAATGAGCCAGATGTAGTTGCAGAAGCCAAGACAAGAAGACGAAGATGGGCCGTCCACGTATATAGGACAGAGCAGGGATCTTCACTGAGAGAATCATCATCATCATCATCATCATCATCATCATTTAAGACTGATTATGCCTTTCAGCGTTCAGTCTGGAGCATAGCCCCCCTTATACAGTTCCTCCATGATCCACTATTCAGTGCTAACATTGGTGCCTCTTCTGATGTTAAACCGATTACTTCAAAATCATTCTTAACCGAATCCAGGTACCTTCTCCTCGGTCTGCCCCGACTCCTCCTACCCTCTACTGCTGAACCCATGAGTCTCTCGGGTAACCTTGCTTCTCCCATGCGTGTAACATGACCCCACCATCTAAGCCTGTTCGCCCTGACTGCTACATCTATAGAGTTCATTCCCAGTTTTTCTTTGATTTCCTCGTTGTGGACACCCTCCTGCCATTGTTCCCATCTACTAGTACCTGCAATCATCCTAGCTACTTTCATATCCGTAACCTCAGCCTTATTGATAAGGTAACCTGAATCCACCCAGCTTTCGCTCCCATACAACAAAGTTGGTCGAAAGATTGAACGGTGCACAGATAACTTAGTCTTGGTACTGACTTCCTTCTTGCAGAAGAGAGTAGATCGTAGCTGAGCGCTCACTGCATTAGCTTTGCTACACTTCGCTTCCAGTTCTTTCACTATGTTGCCATCCTGTGAGAATATGCATCCTAAGTACTTGAAACCGTCCACCTGTTCTAACTTTGTTCCTCCTATTTGGCACTCAATCCGTTTATATTTCTTTCCCACTGACATTACTTTCGTTTTGGAGATGCTAATCTTCATACCATAGTCCTTACATTTCTGATCTAGCTCTGAAATATTACTTTGCAAACTTTCAATCGAATCTGCCATCACAACTAAGTCATCCGCATATGCAAGACTGCTTATTTTGTGTTCACATATCTTAATTTCACCCGGCCAGTCTATTGTTTTCAACATATGATCCATAAATAATATGAACAACAGTGGAGACAGGTTGCAGCCTTGGCTTACCCCTGAAACTACTCTGAACCATGAACTCAATTTACCGTCAACTCTAACTGCTGCCTGACTATCCATGTAAAGACCTTTAATTGCTTGCAAAAGTTTGCCTCCTATTCCATAATCTTGTAGAACAGACAATAACTTCCTCCTAGGAACCCGGTCATATGCCTTTTCTAGATCTATAAAGCATAGATACAATTCCCTGTTCCACTCATAACACTTCTCCATTATTTGCCGTAAGCTAAATATCTGGTCCTGACAACCTCTAAGAGGCCTAAACCCACACTGATTTTCATCCAATTGGTCCTCAACTAATACTCGCACTTTCCTTTCAACAATACCTGAGAAGATTTTACCCACAACGCTGATTAAAGAGATACCTCTGTAGTTGTTACAATCTTTTCTGTTACCATGTTTAAAGATTGGTGTGATTACTGCTTTTGTCCAGTCTGATGGAACCTGTCCCGACTCCCAGGCCATTTCAATTATCCTGTGTAGCCATTTAAGACCTGACATTCCACTGCATTTGATGAGTTCCGACTTAATTTCATCCACCCCACCCGCTTTATTGCACTGCAATCTATTGACCATCTTTTCCACTTCCTCAAATGTGATCCTATTTCCATCATCATTCCTATCCCATTCTACCTCGAAATCTGAAACATTACTGATCGCATTTTCACCTACATTGAGCATCTCTTCCAAATATTCCCTCCATCTGCCCAAGGCATCCACAGGATTCACCAGCAGTTTTCCTGACCTGTCCAAAATACTTGTCATTTCCTTCTTACCTCCCTTTCGAAGACTGCTAATTACACTCCAGAATGGTTTTCCAGCAGCTTGACCCATAGTCTCCAACCTGTTCCCAAAGTCTTCCCACGGTTTCTTCTTGGATGCTGCAATTATCTGTCTGGCTTTGTTTCTTTCTTCAACATAACTTTCTCTGTCTACCTGGGTTCTGGTATGTAGCCATTTTTGATACGCCTTCTTTTTCCTTTTACAGGCTGCCTTGACTGTATCATTCCACCAAGCTGTTTGCTTCATCCTAGTTTTACACACTACTGTTCCAAGACATTCTTTAGCCACTTCTAGTACTGTGTCCCTGTACTTTGTCCATTCCTTCTCCAATGACTGTAATTGACTACATTCAACTAACTGGTACCTTTCTGAGATCGCTGTTATGTACTTGTGCCTGATTTCCTTATCCTGAAGTTTCTCCACTCTTATCCTCCTACATATGGACCTGACCTCCTGCACTTTCGGCCTCACAATCCCAATTTCACTGCAGATTAAATAATGATCAGTGTCATCAAAGAATCCCCTGAATACACGTGTGTCCCTCACAGCCTTCCTGAATTCCTGATCTGTTATTAAGAGAGAAGTGTCAGAGAATAAACCTGAAGGACAAAGACCTCTAGGCAGGCCGAAAATGAGATGGAGAGACCAGGTTGCCAAGTATCTCCAGTATTGGGAACAAGATAAGAAGATGCCGAAGACAGAATACTGTGGAACAGGATACTTTACGAGACCGAAAACCGACTGTGGTTTGTGGGGCCAGGACAGGAAGAGTAAGTGATATTAGTTTTATGGGCATAATGCCGGGATCCAAGGAATAATTCCCGTAAAACAAAAATCAGCAATAATGTGAATACCGCTCTTGGAAGGCTGCGTTCTATTAGTGAGATTTTTGTTTCAGTACCCGTTTCTCGTAAAAGTTCATATCAGTAGGTGACGCGACAATGGTGATAAGCCGATAGACCATCAATATGTTTGAAACATGTACGAATCTCTTCTTGAGCAAAATTGTTCCCTTTTTCCTGGAAGCATGCACATTGTTCATTCTTTCCGATAGTAAAAGAGTGAATTCTTCTGTCATAAATGGACGTTAAACACAAACACGTGGAAAATAAAATAAAATCTTAAAGACGACACTGTAATGGAAAAATTAAGTACAGTGCTCTATTTATGTGACGAGAAATGTGAAGTTTACATTTTGTTGCCAGTAGATACCGGATATTAGTACTTCTGAACAGTGCGTAGCTCATGAGAAAAGATTCTTGTCAACAATCTTCGGGAGGTACTAGTAATGAATTCAAAATGAAATGAAGCTACAGTCCGAGTGAGTGCAAAGCTACTACGTGTGTATGCGGCCCCATAATGAAGGTTGGTTATGATGAGAGTTGTCTTCGTACGGAAATAAAAAGCTATCTTCCAGCTCCCATATCACACATCGTCATCAAGGACAAAACCCACTCCTTCAGGATTCTAACAATGATTGTCAACTTTCAGGCACTAGTTTAAAGAAGCGCATTCTGTTATATTTCTTTTCATTTAATAACTGGGTGTTCATTTGTAATTCGGTAGAAGTCGGGGATCTTTGTCGTTAGAAGTACCCTCAACCTATGAGATCTAACGGAGAGTGGCATACATCGACTATCTGTTGCACAACGCGTTTCATTTAATTAACTTCATAATCACTACCGCAAATAAGTAACACACTTGAGGGTGAACTCAGTTGGTCGGTATACAACAGTTGGTTGGTTGGTTTAAGAGCGGGGGGGGGGGGGGAGAGGAGGGGGAAAAGGGGGTGGAAGGGACCAAACTGCGTGGTCATCGGTCCCACAGCGCTAGCGTAACAGTGTTGTCGGCTGTAAGTGCAGCTCTTTCTCAATTTTTCAATAATCAACCCTGAGTTGTAAGTGAGCAGTAGTTGGCCGAGCGGTTCTAGGCGCTACAAAAATGGCTCTGAGCACTATGGGACTCAACATCTTAGGTCATAAGTCCCCTAGAACTTAGAACTACTTAAACCTAACCAACCTAAGGACATCACACACACCCATGCCCGAGGCAGGATTCGAACCTGCGACCGTAGCAGCCTCGCGGTTCCGGACTGCAGCGCCAGAACCGCACGGCCACCGCGGCCGGCTAGGCGCTACAGTCTGGAACCGCGCGACTGCTACGGTCGCAGATTCGAATCTTGCCTCGGGCATGGATGTGTGTGATGTCCTTAGGTTAGTTAGGTTTTTAGGTAGTTCTAAGTTCTACGGGACTGATGACCTCAGAAGTTGAGTCCCATAGTGCTCAGAGCCATTTGAACCATTTTGAGCAGTCGTTGGAACGTCGTTTACTTACAATTTTGTGTGTTTTTATGTGTACAACGATAGTGAATAGAATGAAAAAATGACTTAGATTCGTGAGTGTTTTGTACCTCATAAACGAATGAAAACAGAAAATGAGAATAAAAGAATCGAAAAATGTGCTACCGCTGATGATATATCGAAAGAAAAATGTGAGGCAAACTCAAATAACTCTGTTAAAAATTCTATTCCTTGTACTGTGGAGGGAATATATTGATCTAGCCAGTTGCTATGCTGGTTTCAATTGCTTTGATGAAAAGGATAGTGGTCTCCTGGTCAGAAATTCCGATATCTAATATTACGTTGAAAATAATATTGACGATTCGCCGAAGTATAAGATTTTATTGGATCCTTGAGAACCTGACAAAATTATTATTTAAAGAACGACGTAGACAGAGTAAAGTGAACATTTCAATTGGACTGGCTATGATTACATTCGTGTTTAGTTTACTCTATCAAAGATAAGCTTTGTGAGATTTTTAAGCCGTGTGCACTTTTCCGACCACTTATAATGCATGACAGTCATCATGGTGCATTTATGAGTCGTCCATTCACCAGTTTCAAGAAACAGAAAAAAGATGCAGTTTTAAAGTCAAGTAATTTCGTTAATGTTACGAGAAAGAAAACCTAAAAATATAAATAATGAAAGGGTAGCTGCGAATACTAAAAATAAGCAGTCGCGGATACCCGGTGGGGAACAGGCGATGGCGTGATGAACCATCCCTGTTTCTTCTTCTCTTACTATCAAATCTAGTCATCAAGAATCAGCAACATTAATGAAGCGAAAATACGTTGTTGCGGTAATGGACTCTCGATTCCGGGATGACCAGTGGGTATGTAAGTAAGTAAGCCAAGAGTGCGCTGTAGAAATCAATAGGAGAAAGTGATGAGCAGATAACAACGTCCTCAAAATTTGTACATGACAAGAATGAGGAAAATGTTCTGCCTTCAATCGTGCGAAAATCTGCTGGTGCCCCTGCAACCAAATAAGCATGGATTCATGCAGCGTAGTTTCCTTTCAAATGTAGAAAACGATTTATCACGTACTTCACTTCTTGAATGGGTTGAGCCATCTTGTTTTTAACTCCTTTGGCGGCATGATCTGGTACTGTGGCAGTGGATTCAAAGTATACAAGGTCTGAAGACATGTGACCGAAACAAAAAATCGTACCTTACTATACTTCTTCGACATAATAATTAAAACTCTATCACTGCCTCTCGTCCATATACTAATAGTCATTTACAGGGATTGTTCTAATTTCCTGTTTCCTTTTCTCTTTAATTCCCAGTAATGCTCATGTTCTGGACAATATTGTGAAAAATAGCTAATAATTGACTGTAGCATGTGTTTTCTCAACAGCCTGTATCCACCTGTTTTCCTTAATGGACGTCTTCATTCGCTGTGTAGGTACAGTAAGAGTGGTTCGAGCGTTACGCGTGACCGTGGCCTTTCGGCGACAACCCACAGCCGAGCAGGTGACTCACGCGGGTGTATTACGGTAGTGCGGCGTACGGTAGCCAAGGTGAGCACACGACAATTTATGCGACACCCGGTAGTGGGCCCCGGAGAGTTACTGCCGCGGTATTAGCGATGACTGTTTACCTCGTGGGATACAAAAGTCAATAGTTGTTTCAGACAATGAGTGGCAGAATAGAGATCATCTTCTTTATCACCATAATCAACTTGAGCCGCGCGGTATTAGCCGACGGTCTCAGGCGCTGCAGTCATGGACTGTGTGGCTGATCCCAGCGGACGTTCGAGTCCTCCCTTGGGCATGGGTGTGAGTGTCTGTCCTTAGGATAATTTAGGTTAAGTAGTGTGTAAGCTTAGGGACTGATGACCTTAGCAGTTAAGTCCCATAAGATTTCACACACTTAAACTCATCAACTTGAATGTTAAGTGCTACTGCTCTGTTCGTTCTCTGAGGGGGAATGTCCTCCCATCTGACGAGGAGCTATCTTATATACAGTCGTCCTTTTGGACTATACGCCAGCAAGACATTTGGAATTCTGTTGCCCATTGATTAAAAACTTTATTTCCAGTTCAGTTTATTGTTATGTATTACATCATTATTACCGAAATTTTCATGTTCCTACAGTACATCATTACCGCTACTTTTATCCATGTTTTGTGAAACTCGTTAACGGACGTTCTGAATCTATAGGACTTGAGAGTGGAAGATTTACAGAGAGAATATGCTTATGTACTGTCATGTAGCCTAATAAAGCACGGGTCTCCCTTACTTTGCAGTATCAAAGTTCTCAAAACTAAAAAAGTCGCTTGAAATAATAACAGTACCCATGAATATTACCTCGTTTTATTATCCTTTTATCACATAACACTGTCCCTAATATCGCCTAAGCGCATCCATTCTAAAATGGCACTGAGCACTATGGGACTTAACTTCTGAGGTCATCAGTCCCCTAGAACTTAGAACTACTTAAACCTAACTAACCTAAGGACATCACACACATCCATGCCCGAGGCAGGATTCGAACCTGCGACCGTAGCGGTCGCGCGGGTCCAGACTGTAGCGCCTAGAACCGCTCGGTCACACCGGCCGGCTCCATTCTAGTATTAATAGTTAAACACATTTCACATTGACGCTGTAGTATAAATTGCAACCTTTTTTTCTCCATTTATTGAACATGTTATCATTGTTCACGGAAGTAATATCGTATTTGTTCAAATAGCAATATGTTCCATTAACTGAAGTTCCGCTCCAACAACCACGAGCCTGTTTTGTCCACAAATCATCTCGTCCGCTTCCCGCGAATGAACCGAATCACTGAAACGTTTTGACCGTACGAACTGACGTAAAACTTTCAAATAGGTTCCCAGATAGGTGAGTGGCTCCAAGACATCTTAAGTAACAGAACCCAGTATGTTGTCCTTGATGGTAAGTGTTCATGAGAGACGAGGGTGTCGTCATTAGTGCCCCAGGTAAGTGTGACGGGACCTCTGTTGTTTTCTATATACATAAATTATCTGTTCGACAGGATGAGCAGCAGTCTGCGATTGTCTGCTGATGATGTGGTGTGCGAGAAGGTGTCGGCGTTGGGTGACTGTAGGAGAATACAAGATGACTTAGAAAAAATTCTAGTTGGTGTGATGAATGACAGCTGGCTCTAAAAATAGATAAACGTAACTTAACGCATATGAGTAGGAGAAACAGACCCATAATGTTCGAATACAGCACTAGTATTGAGCTACTTGAAACAGCAGTACGAAATGGAACGAGCATGTGAAGATTGTGGTAGTGTGGCGAATGGTCGACGTCGATTTATTGGGAGAATTTTAGGAAAGTGTGGTTTACCTGTAAAGGAGACTGCATACAGCACGCGAGTGTCACCTGTTGTTGAGTACTGTTCGAGTGTTTGGCGTCCGCAGCAGGTCGGATTAAAGGAAGACATCTGAGAAATTCAGAGGTGGGCTGTTTGATTTGTTACTGGTAGCTTCGAATAACACTCAAGTGTTACGGAGATGCTTCGAGGACTCAGATTGGAGTCCCTGGAGGAATTGCGACATGCTCTTCGAAGAACACTATTGAGAAAACAGAGAACCGGTATTTGAGGCTGACTGCAGCCAACGTACATTTTGCTTAAGAATCACGACTATTAGATTAGAGAGATTAGGGCGCGTACAGAGGCACACACAGTCGTCTTTCGCTTGCTCATTTTGGAAGTGTAACAGAAGAAGAAATAACTAGTAGTGGTAAGGTGCCTTGCGGAGTGTGTAAGTAGATTTAGATGTAAAACTCATTATCACTCTTTAGTTCCATGCGTCTCCACGTGGTCGCTACCTACGGAGCCCAAACTAAGACTACCTGCACGCATACATGCGCGTGACTAGTAGCGTTTGGGCATTGTTGATATTAAATAGCAAGACAACGCGTCCACGAGAGAAAAGGTACCGCATAGCTTCAACAGTCCCAGGAACCAACGATGTGTAAGGAGTACGATTTACCAAGTCACAACAACCAAAGACAACAGTACTCGTTACACAGTGTACGATCTGCCGTATGCCTCCATATTTGACTGGTCAGCTGCCATTTGAAGGGCGCGGACTCAATTCCTAGCGTAGAAGGATTGGAACGGGCTCCACTCAGCCTCTTGACGACAACTGAGGAGCTACTTGAATGAGAAGTAGCGGCTTCAAGGTCTGGAAAGGTGAAAACGGGCGGGAGATCGGTGTGCTGACTACATGCCGCTTAATACTGCATCCGAATGACGCCATATGCCAAACTATAGGACGGCTGCCGGTCGATGTTGCACGGTCTCCTGGGCCTGGTTTTACCGTGCGTGGTCACAAAAGGCCAAAGATGTTTACGGCATTCGACTCCCCACGTACTATCTACTACGCAACCACAATATTGGCTGCTAATGGCAACAGAGCACTGCGGGAGGAGGGGAGGGGGGAGGGGGAGAAGAGGTGAGCACAGCATGAGACTACGGGGCTTAGCTGAATCGTTTAGTCGGCGAGTAACTAACAACAGTGCTACAGCGCTGGTGCTGTTAATGCAAAGCAGAGCAATGGAAACTACAAAAAAAGCAAACATTACATTATGTCTACAACAACAGTCGCCGAGGTTGACATGTCATGAGAAAGGAACGAAAATATTTTCGCAGTGTGAGAAAGAAGCGCCAGATGAAACATTAGCGTTTCTGCAAGGTGAGTCAGTTGAACATGTGGTGTCGTATACTTTCGACTGTGCAGACAATGTGCCTCAGGTGCAAAATGAGGATACTAGCTTAACAAGTGAGAGTCATGTTGAAACAGGTGATGAGTCATATAGTTCATCATCCTTGTCGGTGGACAGGGAGGCACAAATCCTGTCTCCAGTGAAAGGAAGTAAGGGACAATCTTTGTCCAAGGTGCGAGTACTGAACATAATTGGATCCAAGAAAGTTCATCCACAGCATAGTTAAAAAAAAAGAAAAAAAAGAAAGAAACATATTTCGAATAAGTCCACTTCAATATGGCTCTGTAGTGCATCAAAAACTTCGGATATTCAAGGGAGGACAAGACGCACTTGTTACAAGAACTGGTATTCACGCGTTTGTAGGATGCATTATACAATTTACGGAATCTGTATGATGGTGACCTACTACGTTGTGAACATTAAATTGTATGCGACATAGATTACGGTGATTTCAGGGGAAGCTGTGGATGGTCGCACAACCACGGCATGTTCGCTACTTTTGGCCAATAGCTAGTTAAATTAACTTGCTTTTGCTTGATTTCTGGTCTGCGTGTAAAAAATCATACTCCTTTAGTGCAAACTATCCCTCCTGAACGTGTGTGGCATTGTAATTCATACCACCTGGAACCATTGCACAAATTCAGCTTCTGCATGTTTGCTTTCTCTGTGCCTGTATCGCAGTATCTGCAGCTACGCCTTAAAGGATAGTCAGTTTCACGATATGTTCCACGACAGACTGTTTCGCAGTCGGTTGCAAGCCATCACATTCCATCAATACTAATCACCCCGTTACATCGATTTCGCGCTATATACTGTACATTCTTTAAGAGTGGATACCTAGGTAAACGCCTTCGAACTTGGTAGAGCAAACCTTAGTGGTCACTTGGAGCGCCATTTTTCATTCGGTATTAATGGTGCAAATTAATGGTTTGTTTCAAACATTTCTTTAATGTCGGCGACGTCCATTTCGTGAAGCATAATAAATACATCCCATGTCCTCCCTGACACTTAATTTCTGTCACCCTCCTGATACACAAGGTGAGTCTTTAGCAGCTAATATTTTTCCGGTCGTAATTGATAACATGACACTTTCAAATGAGGCTTATTAAAGGTTGAACTTGTGACTTCATATTCAAGGGGTTCCTTATTAAAGTTTAGTTTTAGATTTAGAGTGTAGCTCGCTGCAGATCTAAAAAGTGATCTCTCAGTTCTTTCTAATTTCCTCTTGTCTCATCTATTTATCGTCCAGCTGTTGTTGCCATACGTTAATACAGGGACTGACGTCACGTTGTAGGACTTTATCTGTTTTATTTTCTGTGTTTCCGTCCTTAATGTCCTATAATTTCTTAAGTTAGCATGCTTTATTGTTAATCTCGTTACTGCTGATGTTGTTGTTCGACGCAGGGTGGTTCAATACAGTTCTGCATGCTAGTCTATCCACTACGAAGCCTCTCATCTCAGAATAACTACTGCAGCCTGCATTCTTTCGAATCTGCTTACTGCAGTCAAGCCTTGGTGTCTTTTTGAAATTGTTACACTTACCTCAATCACGAAACTTAAAACCCCTTGATGCAGCAGGATATGTTTTATCAACCGATACCTTCTCGTAGTGTCATCTCTTTTTCTCCCTCATTCTGTTTATAACCTCCTCGTTAGTTAATAAATCTGTTCATTTGATCTTCAACATTCTCTTGTAATATCATTCTTCAACAACTTCTATTTTCTTCTTGATGGAAACTTTTATGGTACATGGTATAACACAGACAAATACCTTCAGAAAAATTTCCTAAGACATTAATTTATAATCTGTGATCACGATTTTCTCCTTTTTTGAAAAACTTTTCTTGCATTTATGTGTCTGCGTTTTATATATTCTCAGTCGTCAGTCCTATTTGCTGTCCAAATAACAAAACCCATACACAGCTTTTAGTATCTAATTCCTTCAGAACCACCTAATTTAAATCGAGTACATTCCATTACACTCACTTTTGTTCGCGAGTCTTATAGCTATCTATTACGTTCAGCTGCTCTTCCATTCCTTTCAGGATTTCGTTACTACCCTCTGTTTAGCTTTATTTGCAGCTGCTTGTAATTTTCTGCTCCAATACTGTCGCTGCATCTTTGAGAACATGTGATTTCCACTTTCTGTTCCGAATTCTGAGTCTTTACTGATGACCAGAATTTCTTTGGCTTTTGTAAAAGATAATCGTTGAAAGCTTCGTGTATTATCTGTTTGACAACGAAACTCATTTCCCTTAGCGTTTCTCTGTATGTAAGTTTATTCTTTGTTCTGCACAGGTTGTACAATAGTTTCTGTTAATTTAGGAGTTCCTTTAAACAAACTACGTGCCATGGTCAAATATCGCATGCGTCTGTGTCTCCGTCGTCGTTCTCGTAATTTACAGAAGAAGCTCTCCGTTGAAGTGTTTTTACTTTTAGTTGGAAAGTAATAGCTACAAGCTGTGTATGTTTAATGTATGTTGGGGATCAACCACGAGTACAAGAAAATGAAGAATGCGGAACCATTCTCGCTGTGTTGTGCTCCTGTACTAGGATCGGTATGCAGCCCGCATGGCATATTTTTCCGCCGAGCATAGAGTCGCCATACGCAATTTGTCAAGCTGAATGCCTCTTGGTGGAAAGTTAATGGCGGTGTGCCACCCGTGTTTTCTGCGAGACGTGCGTTGTATGTTAATTAGAAATAAGGCTTTTAAATTCTTTTTATCAGGGGTGTAAATATTTGACACTCGCAAGTGGCGGACAAAGAAGGTAAATGCCCGATGTGCAGTTAGAGCGAACGTAAAACAAATCTTCTGTAATGATAAATACAAGCAAATTCATTTGTAAAGGATGCCCTTATTTTCCGAAATTGATTGAAAGGATTCAGATCTACTTGTAAGCACGAGCACGGATTCCACGCGAAGGACATTGGAGTCTTCTCTCGTTACTAGTAGTATGAGTTATTTATTTAATAATTTATTGATTTCTGAGCACCTACCACCGTGCAAAATTGGGCTGTTCTCTAGCATGACTGTGGATTACTGTTTCGCCGGAATGTGCCTTTAACCAATATCTATGTACTTTTATTTGCAGCTGTTGTCAGTTTGTTTGTCTCGTATCGCCACCGGCTCTTAGAGAAGGCACTATTTTCAGTTCCTGCAAGCTTCCATCTGGAAACCTCAGAGACCACAATCAAGATATTATTAGCGTAACCCACAGATCCATCTGCTTCTTGAGTCCCATCCAATAGCTCCAACAGCAGCTCAGATGTCTGGTCCCAGAATATTGATCCCCCTGTTGAGCCCCGTGAGCAGCCCTTGGCACTTCTTTATTGCTGTGTGCCACCTAGCAATCCACTAGATTACATGACCCTTACAGCAGTCGTTGAAACTAAGGCAAATGTATTTTACGACAATGGGACTTCTTAGACTGGCCATCACAAATTGTCAAAGGCCACTCGAATATCGGTCTGTTTTGCTCTGTTTAAAATTTGAAGAGCCTGATTGATGGTGTCATCGATAGATTTACGTCGAGGAAGTCAAACCGCCATGAACTCAGCTCTAGGAGTTGTTCCTAAAGGCCGGCCGCTGGTGGCCGAGCGGTTCTGGCTCTACAGTCTGGAACCGCGCGACCGCTACGGTCGCAGGTTCGAATCCTGCCTCGGGCATGGATATGTGTGTTGTCCTTAGGTTAGTTAGGTTTAAGTAGTTCTAAGTTCTAGGGGACTTATGACCTTAGCAGTTGAGGCCCATAGTGCTCAGAGCCATTTGAACCAGTTTTTTGTTCCTAAAGACGTTTGCACAGTATCCGCTATTTAACATTTACTAATTATGATGGTGTGCTTCCCAATGATCTACGGAGATGTTTCTCTTCTATTTACAGTCTCCAACTGGAGAAGATTGCGTTGGTCGTTGAAATATCGCTCATAAAAGGGAAACAAGAATTCTGCTGAATTTCTGGAAGCACACCTATACTCAATCGCGCCAAGAAAACCCAAGAGATCACATTTTGCTAAGGCGTTTCTTGAACATACCGATCTGTAACTCTTCGAATGTGCGAAATCTGTATCAGGGTCTGTCTTCATTACGACTGCACTTGCGGATTTCCAAGTCTCTTGCGAGCTCCTCTGTCTCACTGACGCATTCAACAGAAGAGCATAAGTTTATGTTTCCTCGGTAAACGGGGGAAGGATCACACTTCCCTGTCGGCTTAAATGATTTACATTCCCATGGATTTCGACAATTGTTTTAGGCAGTCCTCAAACAGGGCACAGCTGCTTCCATCACTCATTGTTTTTCAGCTTTCCTTATACCACCGTCTTTAATGGTCTCCAGTAGACGACTCTAGAAAGCTCATTTTTCCCACCAAATTCCAGAAGAAATTCTCAATTCTAACGCCCGTAATTCTTTTCGAAAGTCAGTAGTTTGTACCTATTTACAGATAATGTGTTTCTTTTGTATGGCCATCTTCCGCAGCAGCTGTTATAAGCAATTATTGTTGGTTTTTCCGTCTTAATCTTTCTGCAGTTAAATACTACTTTTCACCAGATGCCTTTCGATTTTATTTATAAAGCATCTTATTTGACCATTCTGGAAATACGGATACATAATATGCCTCTACGAGTACATTTTGGTATTTATTGATTAAGACGAAAAACCAAAATTAATTTGCATTTACAAATGAATAAGAGCTCCCACGCAAGGCAAATATTCATGGCTTTTGTGGTAGTGCCTGAACTTTAATAATTTGTTGCCAAATCGAACACTACCAATGGTCTTGCAGTAGTGCAGTAGTGGTAAAACCGATTCCCGTTCAGTGGTGGGCATGTGTAAGTGGACTGGACATTCATTTGCGGATAGTTTCATAATGAGTGGAAATTTCATGTGACGAGGGCGAAGCAGTCACGTGTGACATCTGTGGAATAGTTGACTTAGGGCAGTGACATCATTATCTCTGAACTTGTGTATCTTTGGCTGAATTTTAGAGCGGTCGACTGTTGGAAATTAGGCATTTTCGATACGTTGAAAGAGACACTGCTCACAGCACCTGTATTAGCTCATCCTGATCTCTCAAAAGATTTCTGCTTATCTACAGATTCTTCCAAAATAGAACTCGGAGCTCATCTTTTCCATGAGCACATTGAGAATGCAATGGTTGTCCAGAAGAGTGTTGCGTTTGCCAGTAGGGCGTTAAGTAAATCAGAAAGAAATTACTCGATCGCAGAATTAGAGGCCTTAGCGTTGTCGGGGCGTTTACGAAATTTAGATACTATTTACCTGGCAAGCATGTAAAAGTTTATTCAGATCACAAATCCTCATAGTTTTTAATGAACTCCAAGTTAAACCATAAAAGATAGCGTCGTTGGGCACTGACCTTGCAGGACTATCATTTCAGCATCTGTTAACTTCCAGGAAAAGACAACATAATTGCTCATGCTTTATCTCGTACCGCCATTGTATTAGCTGATAACAACACAGATTTTTTTCAGGACACAAGTTTTAGGTTGCTCTATTTACAACAAGCAGATTTCGTAAATTTTATCTCAAACTCATTACTCGATATAGGAGAAAAACAAAATAAAGATCCCACTTGGAATGATGTTAGAGAAATCATTACATATAATAGGTCAGAAACGATACCCTCTTTAATCATAGCTCTGTAAATACTACGCTTTGAGTGGTGTGTATTCCAGAGGAATTTGTAAATAAGTTGATACGGGACACGTACTTAATACATATGCATTTTCTATCACAGAAGTGTGTTCACAAATTACGGACCACGTGCTATTTTAACAACATGGAGAAAGAATACATAAAGTACTTACGAAGTGTAAACTCCCTCAAAAAACAAACCTTCCACCATCTGACATAGTGCTCCACTGATTCCAGTCATACCATCCAATGTACAAGAATCAGCTGCTGTTGTAGATTGACTCGGACCTTTTAGTTACATTCAGAAATTATTATTTTTTTGTCACAGTGGAGCTTACTTCTTCTAAGTTAGTATCACTCACCTCTTTGCGTAAGGCTACAGCTAAAATGGTGTCCAAAGCTTTCATAAAGAACTTTTTACACTATGTAGAACATGTTGACAAGGTCATATTAGATAATGATTCTCAGTTTCGATCCAGTGTACGGCTAAGCACATTAAAGAGATGCAAGATCCAGCCAATATATATTTCTTTATATTCTCCACATTCAACCCCATCAGAACCTATAATGAAATAGATTAACGTGTTTTGCAGATTCTGTTGCCACCGTCGACAGAGAAACTGGGACAGATACATTATTTTCTTTCAAGATATCTTAAAGGAGCTTTCTCACGACTCAACGTCCTTGATACCGATCTTAGTGTTAAGGAACCAAAATCAAAGAACTGGTACAGTTTTCTCATCCCAGAAAATTACAGCACAAAGCTATCATGTAAGTAGTCTAAACAAATATTGCAAATACAGTTGAAAGACGTAGGAAATCTCGTAATATGAAGGCACAAGTCAGGAAATTCCATATAGGACAAAGAGTTTTGGTCAGATCTCATCCGACACCAAGTAAAGATAAGTCTCTTACTCAGAAATTCTTCCTTCTCTACAACAGATCCTAAGAAATTAAAAGAATAGCGCCCAAGAATGCAGCAGAATCTGAAACACTATGTACCCAGAAATCCAAAGGAATGGACCATAAAGCTATTTGTTGGGTAAATACTATGTTGACAATCCCTGATACTGTAGCTAGTGATATTATGGAATTTTATGTAACTCATTAGGCATGCAATGAAATTTCCTTTTCTTCTAAGTTGGTACGTGATAAACAAGAATACTGACAGCGTCGTATGCGATTCTATGAAGTATGTAAGGTAACAGCGGTAAATTTTATCAGGCTTTTGGGTTTTGAGTGAAGAATGATGTTGTTTTTCTTGTCTTCCAGTTCGTGAAGACCAAGCAGAAAAGAAGGGTTGTATTGGAAAAGTAATGAAATTAATGAGATATGAAGTTATTTGCTCGTTGCACCCATGAGTGCTATATTTTGATGATGATGTTTGATGAAGCTTATGATGAATAGTATGATGACATATGTTTAAGATATTTGAGGTAATGATGCATAGGGATTGGGTAAGGGCTCTGTTTTTTGTTGACACATGTTGTTAGAAGGATGGTGCGTTTAGTAGGTTGCAAGCTAAGAAGTGAGTAAGTGTTCATGTCATATAAAATGCTTGAATGATACGAAATGAAATACACACTTTATATGAAAATTTTTGCTTGTACACCTGAAAGAGATAATGTATCAGATAGTAAAATGTTTGCTGGAATACTGTTTGACACTCAGTTGTTTTTACTGCCCATCAGTACCACTTTTCCTGTGAATGATATTTTGACTGCATGACAGAAGTGTTTCTTGCAAATTCTGAAAGATCATTAGCAGAGACTTACTCAAAAACTATGAGAAATGAAAGATGAAATCTGTCACAAAGAGGAAAACTCTGATAATAACAAACAGTCTGTTTTAACAAACAATTTTAAATTACTATATAACACATATTTAGTATAAGCAGTACCATGAAACACCAGTCTAAGTAAGCTGATGTACATAATCATATATCTATTCTTGTTTTACGTTTCAATGTCATCTTTAGTCACTTGACAGGAAGATTGATTTATGTTGGTATGCAGTACATTTTGCACACGTTAAACCAATTTTTGTTAGGATGTGATACACTGTTACATGTGCTACGACAACTTACCTTTCTATTATTTTGTGTTTTTGACGTTTCTTGTGTGCAATTGAATTCGTGATGAAATTTCTTTAAGATATCATGTTGTACAGTTTGCTTGGCGCTTCTTTTGCTTATACATAGATGCTTTGCTTTTTTTCCTATGTTGTGTGAATGAGTGTGATGTGGTACTATAATTTTAGCGAGAGCTTCATACTTTACAGTAGTAAGTCACCAGGGGTATTTAAGATGATGATTAACCATGGCTGACAAAATGAGAGTTAGAGAAATTATTTGAAGTGATGGTGTGGCATATAATGTTTAGTAAAAGAAAATGGTTTCATATGAGGTAATGATTTGAGAAGTGCGGTTGATAAAAACGATTTTGAGTTTGTGATTTTAATAATGTGGGTATGGTAAAGTTTAGGTCTAAAGTTTGAGACATATTTGAGTTATAATTTCAGTCAATAGAAGTTATTAGATTGAAAGATGAAATTTTAGGAAAATGTAAATGACGAATAAGAGATTTTGGAAGTAAGTTCTACGAGATTTAAAAATTTGAAGGATGGAAATAATTTGAGGAATTTTTGAAACAGAGGTGAGAAAATACGTATTTCATGCATGCATGGAGATGTTTGACAATTTTGGATAAACACAACTTGTTGACACGTGACTATGACAGCTTCCTTTTCCTTTCCCTAAACACATTATCATGAATCGAAGGCAGATATCTGAAATTTAGTAATAGCTTCTTTTTTTATTTCTATGGTTTAAGTATAAAGATTCACATTTTTCATATGTTTTCGATTTCTTCTGACCACACATGAATTTGTTATTATTACGTTATAATATTTCTTATTTTGTAGATTTCTTGTTTGTATCTTACGTGATTTCTTTGCGTGCCCAGTATGTCATATATTTTGCATTATTATGAACTGTTTATTCCGAATGTTTGAATTTTAATGATTCTGTGTCATTTAAAAATATTGTACATTATTTCCATATTTTGTAATATTTTTGCAAATTCCATAGACAAAACAATAAGTGCTCACTTTTCTCAGATTATGTATAAGTTTCTGGCTGGTTAGTGAATGAAGGACTGTGCCATTAACTCCACTGTAATTTTCCGTGCATCTCTTAGTTTTTTCTTCACTATGTGACATTATCAGGCAAAAGACAGTTTACTTGTCAGTCGATAACCTCGGTCGATATTGCAGGAGACAATTTAGAACGACTTCAGGAATTTATATTGACACGATTTTAATTTGTTATGGAAGATATTATGTTGGTCAGTAAGACTTCTCGTGATATCCCTGATTTTGAAACTTCACCAGTGACAAGAACATGGATCATGCTTGGTAGACGACAATTTCTTATGCTGTTCACTTGGCCAGACTTCAGCTATAGCTTAATGCTCCACTAAAAAAGGAGTTGCCCAGACTCTAAACAATATTTGACTTTCCACTTGAGGATGCGTCTCTGCTGGTCGTTTGGATAAACTCCAGCCCTCATTGATCATTCTACCGCGATTTTGGTAGTGTTACCTAGTGAAATGTCAACAAATATAGCAATGTATGCAAATATAGCAATGCATTGTGATTGAGGCAAATCATGGACTGTTGAGATGTTAGTTGTGATAGGAATTTATATGGAATGCAGTGACTTACATTCTGCAATGATATTCTCGCCTAACGATTAAGCCGGCCGGAGTGGCCGAGCGGTTATAGGCGCTACAGTCTGGAACCCGGCGACCGCTACGGTCGCAGGTTCGAATCCTGCCTTGGGCATGGATGTGTGTGATGTCCTTATGTTAGTTAGGTTTAAGTAGTTCTAAGTTCTAGGGGACTGATGACCTCAGAGCCATTTGAACCATTTTTCTAACCATTAAATATTTTATTTGTGTGCCTAATCAGAACTTGACAATACCCCGTTGACAGACTTTTGACGAACAACCACAAGTTTAGTTCCTTGGCGTACGTGCTTTCAGTTTATGTTTTGTAACATTTTTGTATAATTATGTATGTCAAATTTTCGTAGTTTTCACATTCGAAGATAACACAAAAACATACGAAAATTTTATAAAATGGGATGGGGGATTATGAAAGATGGACATATATAGAGGTGGGCTGGACATTCATTTGCGGATAGCTTCAGAATGTAGAACGGGGGGTAGTCGAGTATTGAAAACGGAGTAAGTTGGCAGAGCTTTTAGCATAGGGCATATTTGAGAAGAATTTTGCTGAAGAAATGGGTTGGGAATCATTAATCTGATGAAAGTATTGAAAGACGTGGTATTTATGGAACAGAGAGAACGGATTTGCATTATAGATACGTTTTAAGGCAATAATTTTGGCTGCCGCATTCTGATAATGTTAGCGATTCTCGCGACGGAAATGTCCACCTTCCAACTTCAGTTTAGGTCATTTCAGTTTGCATATTCGTAAAATCATTGCCTTGTAACACATTTGTAAAAAAGTAAAGTTTTTGGTTTCCTCTGAGTTGTGAAATAAGAGTTTTTTTAGTATGAGAAATTTGTCCCAGTCTTTCTCGTAGTAGTTTAGGTTTACCTTAACACATTTTAGCTGGCACCATTTCTTCATGCTGTGATGTTGCTACTGATTATACCGTAATTTTTCAGGTGAGATACTTTTCATTTTTGTTGTTGTTTCTTTCGTTTCTCGTCTCACGTTTCTACTGCACAAATTCTAAGCATTCTCTTTGTAATTCAGATGCCATGGGCCAGTGAACAATTTGCGTTTCATAGAGTTGCTACGTAATTTCAGTGCATGAATTTTTGTGGGCAGTGTACTGTTTGATATTGAAAGTGGTTTTTGAGTAACAGTTCCGATTTAATATACTACACAGTGAACGCCAGCTAGTTTCGTCTTTATGCAAATGTGTGCACTGAGACACGCTGTTTGCTATAGTAATTTAGTAATTTTAGTTAAACTTTTTATAGCACAGGACAGTACATTCAGCTTTAAGTAAGAAGCAGCCAAACATTTTAATACTCATCAACGCACGAACGATGGAGTCAGAGCAAATAATTTTCACCGTCAGATCATCGAAGTTATGCGGTGTCTGGCTTGGTAGCACTTGGATGGGTAACAGTCCGGGACTGCCGAGCGCTGTTTGCATGCGGGCTGTACTCAGGCCTTGTGAGGCCAATTGAGGAATTACTTGACTGAGATGTAGCGGCTCCGGTCACGAAAACTGGAAACAGCCGGGGGAGCGGTGTGATGACCATCTGTCCCTCCATGTCCGCATCCAGAGACGTCTAGCGGCTGACGATGTCTCGGCGGTCGGTCAGTACCGTTAGACCTTCGAGGTCTGTTCAGACGGAGAAATCAAACACTGACATATAATTAATTAAGGAAGTTTACAAAGTTGGTCCAGGCCCCGGTCAGCTATAAATGAATGGTCTAGAGCCACGTTCAGTTTTTCAGATGACCATTGAAACTGTAACGCCTTGAACAGGGCATGCGACAGACGTGCAACTGCAATTATGTGTGCTACACGCTTGGATGTGCAAATGAATATGATTTCAGCTTAACCGAAGAAAGTATGTAGGAATTATGCAACCAACATTTTGTGTACAAGGAAACATGATGCCATGGTTTACTCGTTCAGAAATCTCATTCGACTGTTGTTTGCTCGTAAGAAGGTTCCGTAAGAAACGGAAACGTGTACTAGCAGGTGACAGAAACCGACAGTGGCAGAACTGTGGGCTATGAAGGCTGCTGTTAATCTCTGCGAGAGACTCTTATTCTTGTTTGTCGGAATGCCACTACTGTCGTGCGAACATGGAATCTTTCGGTTCAGATGGCTATTCTATCGTCATACAGGATCTCCATGGCTCCACATGACTCGTGCCCCAGAGGAAAGAATATTGTTCTCTCCTCCGTCTAGGATCGTACAGCCACGTCATGTGCCTCGAATTAGGAAACTCACTTATTTGCAGCAATGCAAGTATCGACACACTGTGAAGCCATCTGAGACATCACAGTTCGTCAACACATTGACCATTGTTGCGGCTCCGTGGACTCGATAGTGTGATTGTCTTCACACAGCCTAGTGTGGTAAAGGGTGTATTCAAATAGCTTTCGGGCCGGGACATAAGAATTTCTCTCCCAAAATAGAACACAACTACCTTTATGATCAGGATGTTGTCTTCTGTCAGCCTATGTGATACGATCAGTAGGGCGGGCTGTCATTAGAAGTCTTGTAGTTTTATACTTTTTTGTAACTCATTTATTGCCCAAACGGTATTTGTAGGTAAACTACTCGTCATCTAGCGTCACCATGTACGCCGAAAGACATAATTTGTCCTAGTGTCCGTTGCTCTCATAATTTTTGCTCAAATGGCACTTTGTAGTTTTTCTGAAATTATTCCGGAGCATCTTGAGATATGTCCTACCATCGTATCCCTTCTTCTAATCAGTGTATTTCGCATTCCATTTCTCGCTGATTCCGCGGAGAGCCTCCACATTTCATATCTTTTCAGTCTTCTTAGAATGGTGAACCGCAACAGTTATGATCACTTACTTGATAGTGTGTCGATGCACTCTTGGAACGCAATAAAGCAGCGATTCTTCTACCATTAATTTCAAAGTCCTTGGTAGGTTTCCAGAGGTATGTGACACCAGGTATCTACGCACAGGTGACGAAATTCCCGTAAATTACGGGCCGCTGTTTTATGGTCTTGGAGCTATCGGCCAACAGCCTCACAAACGTACTGCGTCTAGTTGAGATTAGGGGGAATTTGGCGGCCAAGAAATCTACGTGAGGTCGCTGTCATGATTCTCAAACAATAATAGCGTGAATCTGCCCTTGTCAAACGGATGGTTATTCCACTGGAAGGATGTCAGGGAAGAAATAAAAGAAGAAACGATGTAGGAGTTCCGCAACACTGTACAAGCTGTCAAAAGCTGTTATACTACAGGGTGTTTATAAATGAATATCGTTTTTTTTAATAATATTTATTACGGTAAACCTACAGCTATAAATGATATGGCAATGAAAGAGCAACTCAAACAGTTTTACCAAGAACCTTATAAATGTCCAATGTGAGCACCATTTGTCACACGGCACACATCAAGTCTATAGCCGAGTTATTCCCAAACTTTTCTTTTTTGCTGAACCTACTGTAACTGGGTTTTCTAACCTTGATACACTAGAGCAGTGGCTCTTCCCTCAGCTGGAAGAAGATGAGCCAGAGAACTTCATTTTCCAGCAATATGGTGCGCCACCTCACTGGCATAGCGGAGTACGTGATTGGTTGAACTTCACTGTACCCAAGCGCTGGATAGGCCGCAAGGGGCCCAATATTAAGGCTTGCTTTGCACGGCCTCCACGATCACGTGACCTAACGCATTACGATTTTTTTCCTTTGGGGCTTCATCAAGGATCGTGTGCACCTGCCTCCGCTACCAGCAGACCTCCCTGAATTCAGAAACCGGATTGAAGCAGCTGTTGCTACAATCACTGAACACACACAATATTATAACGCGTTAAAACCCCGATATTCATGTATAATCACCCTGTACTTTTGGTTGCTGCCACAGGATCAATAGAAGCCCAGATGAATATCCCTTGAGTATCATACTACCCACATCAACCTACATTCATGGCGCGGTAGATGTTTCGAGCAGCTGTTCGGATAAAGTGCGGCATGCCCAGACACAACTGGTGCAATAGGAAACGCGATTCGTCCGACTACGCTGAACGGCCCAGCCTCGATGATCCTTTGCCCACTGAATCGCAGTGGATAATACGATGAACGCAGGGTTCGAACCCCGTGTTCGATAATGTGCGCTGAACGGTGTGCTCCGAAATTCTTCTGCCTGCAGCAGCACTGTACTCCGTCGTCAGACCTGCCAAAGATCACAGCCTGTCCTGCTTTACACAGCGGGGAAGCCTGTGCCGTCTGAGATGCTCGGTCCCACGTGCCGAGCCACAACAATCTGCCCTTCATCGAAGTCTCTTATGACAGTGGATTTCCTCCATTTGCGGCTCCTATCATCGCTAGAACGATTCCTGTGCATCGTATCTAGATGATGTTGTACATAATTCCCCAGCTATTTTCGGAATTCGTAACATATATACAGACGGGAAAAAATCTCACCAAGAAGGATCCACATGAAGAGGGGCAAACGTTTTCGTACGTCTGAGAGATGATGCCTATTCAGTCGCGTTAGAGTGACGCTAGTAGCACCTTTAAGAGGATGCAAATCAGATTTGCCTTAAACACACCGTGTAACGGTTGTGAGTGTTGGTTACCATTTAGACTGGATGTCGTGTGTTGATGTTAGTCAAGAATGCTTTTAAGGTGACACAGATGCCCTTTTCAAGACCTTACTGAGTTTGAACGAGGTCGTGTAATAGGGCTATGAGAAGCTGAATGTCCCTTCGCGATACGGCAGAAAGACTTGGGAGGAACGTATTCAATGTAGATGATGCGGTGGTCGCAAGGAGACGGGGTTCCGGACGGCCACGCAGCACTACCAAAAAGAAGACCATCCTGTCGGCTTATGGATCTGGTGTATCGTACTGTATCTACAGCATCGATCTGGGCAGCAGTTGCCAGTTGCCACCACAGTAACACAACGAACCGTTACTTAAGGACATTCTCAAGACATACGCCCTATAGCGCTCACTGACCTCACCTCACAGTCATTTTCGATTTCAATGGTCTCAAGCGAGAGCCTCACTTTGGGGGGGGGGGGGCAGCTTGGAGGTCTGTGTGTTTTCTGTTGAAAGCCGGCCCTGCCTCGCTGCCAGTAATGGCCGTGTGTTGGTTAGCAGGCCAGTACATGTTTCCGTGCTAGACACTGGAGTCATGGTATGCGGTGAGATTTCGCACGACACCAGGAGGGCTCTCGTGGCCATCCCATGCACCCTGACTGTAAATCCGTACGCCACTCTGGTGATTCGACCTGTCGTACTGCCATACATGAACAGTATTCCAGGGGTATTTTCCAACAGGATAACGCTGCCCCAGATACGCTATTGTAATCCAACATTAGGCTTGGTCTGCGTGATTAAGAGATCCGTCTGCAATCGAGCACATATTGGACATTATCGGACGAAAAGTCGAGCGTCATCCACGAACGACGTCCCTGCATTGACCGACCACGTGCTACAGGCGTGGAACTCCATACCACAAATTGATATCTGGCATCTGTACAACTCAATGCATGCACGTTTGCAAGCTTACATTCAGCATTCTGGCTATTACACCGGTAACTGATGTACCAGCATTTGCCATTTTCAAAGGCTTATCTCGCTCTTACGTTAACCTGTGATCTTGCAATGTTAATCACTTACATACATTACATAGGCAAATGTATCACCCAAATTTCATTACACTACGTTAACTACGTTTTTGTGTTGCGATCTTTTCCATCAGCGTATACGTTTTTCTTCATATTCTTCGATTCTTTTGTCTACATAAGATGTTATTGTCTTCATGTTTATTCAGTTTTTATTAAGACAGTAGCAGCTGCCTGTGCAGTTATCTGTTGTGGTCATCCTGCACAGGTTCTACGCTGAAATTTTCGACCTAGCGCCTCAATTTTCGCCTTATGGACTCGTAGAATTTTCACATAGAAGATGCAGGCAACGCTCTGTAAAGGTACCTTAGGTGTGGGAACTCAGCCGTTTAATGCAACTCAGCTATCAGGAAGGTCCTTGGTAGGTATAGAGCCAACCTCGGTGCGCGAATCTGTGCTCCTTGTAGCGTCTGCATATGCGTTTCCGTGGCTTGACTCCCCACGACGACAGCGTATTCCAGTGATACCACAGTGTAACATAGCAGTCACGACACTCCGTATCGTTTTTGTTACCCACTGCGACAGTAGCGCTCCATGCGGCCAGCATGTGACATTTCAGAGCACTACACTACTGGCCATTAAAATTGCTGCACCAAGAAGATATAGATAATAAACGGGTATTCATTGGACAAATATATTATACTAGAACTGACATGTGATTACATTTTCAAGTAGTTTGGGTGCGTAGATCCTGAGAACTCAGTACTCAGAACAAACACCTCTGGCTGTAATAACGGCCTTGATACGCTTGGGCATTGAGTCAAACACAGCTTGGATGGCGTGTACAGGTACAGCTGCCCATGCAGCTTCAACACGATACCACAGTTCATCAAGAGTAGTGACGGGCGTATTGTAACGAGCCAGTTGCTCGGCCACTATTGACCAGACGTTTTCAGTTGGTGAGAGATTGTGCTGGCCAGGGCAGCAGTCGAACATTTTCTGTATCCAGAAAGGCCCGTACAGGACTTGCAATATGCGGTTGTGCATCATCCTGCTGAAATGTAGGGTTTCGCAAGGATCGAATGAAGGGTAGAGCCACGGGTCGTAACACATCTGAAATGTAACATCCACTGTACAAAGTGCCGTCAATGCGAACAAGAGGTGACAGAGACGTGTAACGAATGGTACCCCATAACATCACGCTGGGTGATACGCCAGTACGGCGATGACGGATATACGTTTTCAATGTGCGTTCACCGCGATATCGCCAAACACGGATGAGACCATCATGATGCTGTAAACAGAACCTCGATTCATCCGAAAAAATGACGATTTGCGTTTCGTGCACCCAGGTTCGTCGTTGAGTACGATCCGCTACAGTCATGCGGATAAGATGCCCGTCATCTCGACTGCTAGTGATACGAGGCCGTTGGGATCCAGCGCGGCGTTCCATATTACCCTCCTGAACCCATCGATTACATATTCTGCCAACAGTCATTGGATCTCGACCAACTCGAGCAGCAATGTCGCGATACGATAAACCGCAATCGCGATAGGTTACAATCCGACCTTTATCTAAGTCGGAAACGTGATGGTACGCATTTCTCCTCCTTACACTAGGCATCACAACAACGTTTCACCAGGCAAAGCCGGTCGACTGCTGTTTGTGTATGGGAAATCGGTTGGAAACTTTCCTGATGTCAGCCACCGGTGTCAATCTTGCGTGAATGCTCTGAAAAGCTAATCATTTGCATATCACAGCATCTTCTTCCTGTCGGTTAAATTTCGCGTCTGTAGCACGTCATCTTCGTGGTGTAGCAATTTTAATGGCCAGTAGTGTATATCGGATGAACACAGGTACTATCGTTTATATTGATCTGTAATACAGCTTTTAGAATACGGATTGTATGCAGTTCCATAAATAGACAATAACTAAAATGTGGCACCCCGTTTATCATTCTTTAGTTTTCTAAGCATCCTGTTTGAAACGGTACAGTACTGAACTGATTATTCACGATTCTCTTGTGATATTTGCCGAAGAAAATCGTTTTCCTTTAATAACAAAAGAGTTTTTTTTCTTTCCCAGAAGGGCGTCGTATATCTACACAACAATGTGATGGAATGGGATAACCACATTACTTTACGTACAAAGAAGCTACGACACCTGTAACTGAAAAGAAAACCACATAGACGTCATAATATACCGTCAAAAGCAATAAATCGGTTTCCCAACAGTTAAGAGACGAATTTCACTATTTGTTGCCACATGTGAGGCACAAACGTCAAGATTCTTCATAAAACTCACTTCTGAAGCATAAATAATTACATTTACAAAAATAATCGTGTTGAAAGTGACTATCATAATAACAGAGAAGAACAGAGTTATACGAGGTGCGACAACAAAGTAATGAGACTTATGTGAAAAAAATGTTGCTTACTGTTTTAGTCAAGTTCAGTGTTGTCTCCTTCGGAGAAGTTCCCTTCTGATTACACACACTTTTTCCAGCGCTTCTGCCATTGATGGTACAATTTCTGGAACTCATCTTCTGTAACATCCTCCAAGACCCTCGTCACAGCTTTTTGGACATCTTGTGTTGTTTGAAAATGGTGTTCCTTGACCGCCGTTTTGACTCTTGGAAATAGAAAAAGTCGCACGGAGCGATATCTGGTGAATAAGGTGACTGTGGTAGTACTGAAATTTGTTTTGAGGTTAAAAATTGCTACTTTACACGAATCGTTCCCTAAATTAATACGCTCAGCATTATCTGATTTTGTTTCACTACATACAATTATCCTCGTTTTCATTTTGTTGATGTTTATCCTGCATCCTTCTTTCCAGACACTGTTCATCCGTTTCAATTGCTCTTCCTAGTCCTTAGGTGTCTCTGGCAAAATTACAGTGTCATAAGCAGACCTCAAGTATTTTGTCTCTTCTCCCTGAATTTTAATTCCGGCCCAAAATATTTATTTTCTTTTCCTTCACTGCTTTCTCAAAGAACAGACTGAATAACATCCGAGATAGGCTACAACCATATCTCACTCCCTTCTCAACCACTAACTCCCTTTCACGCCCCTCAATTCTGATAGCTATCGTCTGGCTCTGTGTTGGAAATAGCCCTTGGCTCCCTGCATTCTACCCCTGATACCTTCGGAATTTCAGAGAGAGTATTCTAGTCAACTTTGTGAAAAGCTTTGAGTCAAGAAATGCTTTACATGTAGGTTCTCCCTTCCGTAATCTATCTTCCAAGATAAGACGTGGGGCCAGTATTGCCTCACGTGTTCCTGTATTTCTCCAGAATCCAAACTAAACTTCCCGGAGGTCGGCTTCTACAAGTTTCGCGATTGTCCTGGCGTTGGCGCTAAACACGGCTACTGTCAGTTCCTTGCAGAAGCCCAAAATGTTGCCGTTTTGATTTAGATCCGGTAGATGCTTACATAGCTTACATCACTGCAGAACGAAGTTGCTACATAAGAAGCTCCATAGGATTTGTTACGCCGTTCACCTGAGCAGTAACTTGATCATCGATTCTCCATTCGTCTATGCTCCACTTATACCGGGTGGAAAAATCGGACTGTGCTGGAAAAAATTTTCTGGCACCTTCAAATAGACAACCCAAGTTACGTCATCTACCCCAGGTACAGATAAGTTGGGTTATCTATCTCAATGTGTGTGATGTATTTTCCAGGTCAGTTTGATTTTGTCCACCGCGTTTACATTCCTTATTTTGTCTCTTGACCTGAACTCCATCAGGAAGCGCTCTGTCCCTTGGTGGCCAGTGGTCATAATGTTTCGGCTTGTCACTGCACTTTTAACCATCCTTATCGAAATGGTTAAGGATGCAAGGATCCAGGAGTGGTAAATGAATGAGCGCCCTCTCAATCAGAATTTCACTACGTTATTTACCACAAACAATTTACATAAGGCACACGCTGCTAGACTGAGAACATCTAATGATTCAGCTAAGCAAATTTAAGTTATTATCAGATTGTCTACCATTCATCAAACACTGTTAATATGAAAAAGGCGCCGATAGATGACCTGATAATGTAACACCCAAACAAATACTTAAAGCGCTAATGCCTAAAACATCAACTTATCATCAAAGTTGATTTAAACTCCATGCATTTAAGCATGCAATTTAACAATCAGCATCAACAAAGCATGGGTACAATAGTAATCTAGCCACAAAGTTAAACAAAAAAATTAAACGATAACCAACATTCAATAAATATGACATGCACTCAGCCAAAAATAGGAGAACTCCATACAACCAAGCACACACAACAGCAGAACAATAATGACACAAAGAATACATGAACACAAGAAGGAAAATTCAAGACCGTACATAGTGACCTACAAACACAAGGTCACACATAAAATAACAAACTTTTCAAAACACAAGAGGTACACATAGCACTCAAAACAGTTCAGTGCAAAAGTACATTAAAAAAATAACAAAAGACACAGACATCTACCATAAAGCAAGAATATACCAACTGCAATTCAACACATGTGCTGGAAGGTATGTAGGACAAACCAGCAGAACATTCGACACCCAGTAAGAAGAACACACCAGAGAATGGGAATATGGGACAAGCAACTCAACTTTTGCAGAAGATTTAAGAGAAAATAATCGTGAACCTACTACAAGTAAGAAACATATGAAACAGTGGAATAAATAATGAAAGGCACCTACTAACATTACAAGAAAATTATCACATATACACAAAGCAGAGGTTGAGAGGTAGATACTACTAAATGACCAAGTAAATATGACTGAGTACTCAGCGTGTAAATGATTGATCCTATAACAGACAGTAATCCCAATAGACGATCACAAATCCTGTTGCCCAAGACTGTTCATGTATGTGAAAGAAATAAATATAAAAAAAATGAAATACAAACATGAAATAAAGTACACACACACACACACACACACAAAGAGGTGCGCGCGCTCGCACACGCACACATGTACAAAAGTTACATCAGAACACATATAGTCACAGAAAAAACTTGAGAAAGCTGGCAACATTTACAGAAACGAGTGACACTATACACACTGAAGATGGCAGATAAAGTAGTGCTACATGGCGAAAACAGTGACCAAAAATAAACTGCGACCTTTCAACGAGTTTATCACTTCAGAGGAACCTGGCTAAATGAATTAGAAGCTGATCTGTTCAAATGGTTCAGATGGCTCTAAGCACAATGGGACTTAATATCTGAGGTCATGTCCCGTAGACTTGGAACTACTAGGACTACCTAAGGACATCACACATCCATGCCCGAGGCAGGATTCTAACCTGCGACCTTAGCAGCAGCGCCGTTCCGGACTGAAGCGCCTCGAACTGCCCGACTACAGCGGCCGGCAGAGGATCTGTAAGTACATTTTCTTTCTATTATAAAACTTCAATGAACTGTTCTAAATCTGTAACCTATATGTACAAACGATAACCTGTATGTGCAATATTTCAGGACATCTACTGAAGATGCCTTGTAACTAAGGCGAAACGCATCTGGGTGCACAAGATAAATAAAAAAATTAATGTGCAGCATGCAAAAGACATTTTTCATATGAACTACTGTAATTTATAACATCAAAATTACTGAAGGTGTCCTCCAACAATTGAACCATAAGTCGCTATTAACAGAATATTTTACAGAAACCAGGGTGAATAACAGACCAGATCTTATGCCGACGAAGAACCCCTAGGCGCAGCTCAAAAATTTTGCACAGAAACTGGTAGCTACATTCGACACCAGTCGTCCCATTACTTTTATGCAGGAATAATAACATCTAAGATTTAGAGCTCTTAAAGAAAAGAAAAATTTTTAGCACAGAGACAGTAGCACCTTGAAAACAACTACAGGATACAGAAACAGATTGCATCTTCAGTATTCCTAAACAACGTAAATAAAATCAGCGATAAATAATCAGTTACTGAACATTTAAGGAAGTGCAAAAAGCCGTATATTGCAAAATACCGTCCACAGGGAGCAGAAGTTACGAGCACATTCAGATCCTCCAACACACACGCAAGTTACCACTGCCTGTCCCCGAGAAGTTTGAACAAAAGAAGTGATGGAAGAGCCGAACTCGCACGAGTGCCAAAAATTTTACCGCCTTTTGACACAATTCAGTTATAACGCAATACAGCAGGCAAGAGCCCACCTTCAACTTCCGTGATATGATGATGGTAATCGTTTCACACCGGTGATAACTGTCACACAGCCTCGCAATAGGTAAACCTGGATGGAGTACTTTCGTGGTGAAATTAAAACCTGGCTCCACCACAGTAATCGCCCCACAACGGCAGTGGAGATGGCCCGAAAGGAGAAACGACCTTACATATAAAGCACTCCGTCTTCAGGCCACAAGTGACCCATTGGGACCATCCGACCGCCGTATCATCTTCAGTTGAGGATGCGGATAAGGAGGGGCGTGCGGTCAGCACACAGCTCTCCCAGTCGTTATGATGGTTTTTTTTGACCGGAGCCGCTACTATTCGGTCGAGTAGCTCATCAATTGGCATCACGAGGCTGAGTGTACCCCGAAAAATGTCAACAGCGCATGGCGGCCTAGATGGTCCCCCATCCAAGTGCCGGCCACGCCCGACAGCGCTTAACTTCGGTGATCTCACGGGAACCGGTGTATCCACTGCGGCAAGGTCGTTGCCGACCTTTCATATGGCTACCCACAATATGGCCACCTCCGTACAGTAAAAGCTGCCGCCTTCAAAAACCGACACACTGTCGTGGGCCACCTTCTCTGATTCCTGGCTGCTAATAGACTCGTCCCGACTGTACCAGGCCCTATAGCTGATATCTTGCGCTTTTATGCCTTCTCCTCACGAACCATCCAGAAGCAGCACGTTTTTGTGATTTTCCAAAGAGCTCTAAGTCAAAAATCCACCGCCGCCTTACCCAAAATACAATGACGCAAAAAAATCATTCAGAAGAAGCTGTGCGATGGTAGAGAAAGTTCGTCTTTCTACAGCTGAAAGTTATGTCTATTCAGATTGTTCAGATTTCGTGCTATTCCCTTATGGAGCTAGTAGCGGCGCTTTGAAGGTGCAATTCAGATTTGCTTTAAATACATGCTGTAATGGTCGTGGCAGGGTAGGGTGGAGATCTCTTGTGTTTTCTTAGGAAAGCTGGTTCCGCCTGGGTGCCCGTGATGGTCGTATCTGGGTTAGTTGTAGGCCAGTTGAGGACCTGCAACCAACCCGCCTGCTAGACACAATGGACCTGCACCTGGATTTGTGGTCTCGGGTGCGATTTCATATGATAGTAGGTTCACTCTCGTGGTTATCCTACGTACTGTGATTGCAAATTTGTAAGTAAATCTTCTGACTCGACCAGCTGTGTTGCCATTCATTAACAGCATTCCAGGTGGTGTTTTCCAACAGGACATCGATCGTCCGCATACTGCTGTTGCAACCCAGCCTGCTCTACAGTGTGTCGACATGTTGCCTTGGCCTCCTAGATCACCAGATCCGTCTCCAGTCCGGCACATATGGAATATCATCGGATCATTGGACGAAAACTCCAGCGTCATCCCCAACCAGCATTAACGGTCTCTATATAGCTAGCGCGGGGTACGGTCGCCGATGCGCAGTGACCAGTTTTCGTCCAAAGCGCCAGGCGAGCTCATTCGTTTGTTCAGAAGGGGAGGCCGACAAGCGTTTTCCACCTTTTGACTGGTCAGCCATGACAGAACCGAGGCGCGCATCCTTCAGTTTTTCTCAAACGATTTTACAGAAACTAATCCATAAAAAGTCATTTTTGCTTTGCTTATAGATTTTTACGAGGCGTTTTTTTTAAGTAAGTACCGTTTTGAAATTAAAAAAGACGTGCTAAGATATCTCAATAATTTTATTTTTACATGAAAGCCTGTGCCTTAATATTCGCACTGACCCATTACAGTCTGATTCTTCCTTGTTTACGTTGTGTACTGAGTGTATAAGATGCCTCCGATAATCGTGAGTCCCGCCGACTGTGGAGTACGGGCTGTTATCACTTAGTGCTAAAGGCCTCAAAGCGATCGATATTCATCGTGAGATCTGTGCAGTTTACGGAGAAAACATTATGAGTGATGGAATGGTAAGAAAGTGGGTGAGAGCATTTAAAGGTGGCTGCACAAATGTGCATGATGAACCACAGAGTGGGTGTCCTTCGGTCACTAATGAAAGTTTGGTGCAGGAAGTGGACAATAAGGTGAGAGAAAACAGGCGCTTTACGATTTCCTCCTTGCGCGATGACTTTCCTAATGTTTCTCGCCGTGTTTTGAATGGCATTGTGACTGAGCACTTGAATTACCGAAAATTGTGCGCACGTTGGGTACCGAAAAGGTTGACGGATGTGCACAAAACCAAACGTTTAGACAGTGCATTGATTTTCCTTGAGCGGTACCACAACGACGGTGATGATTTCTTAAGCCAAATTGTTACGGGCGATGAAACATGGGTGGCCTACGTCACACCAGAATCAAAGCAACAGTCCATGGAAGTTGAGCAAGGGCATCGTTTTGCTGCAAGACAATGCACGTCCGCATATGGCGAATCAGACCAAAGATCTCATCACATCTTTTCGATGGGAAACTCTGTACCATCCTGCGTACAGCCCCGATCTTGCGCCCAGTGACTATCATCTGTTCTTGCACTTGAAGAAACATCTGGGCCGTCAGCGTCTTCAAGACGATGACGAAGTCAAAACATTGGTGATGCAGTGGTTAACAAGTCAGACGGCAGACTTCTATGAGGAGGGTATTCAAAAGCTGGTATAAAGTTATGACAAGTACCTCAATATTGACGGACCTTATGTACAAAAGTACATTAAGGTATAGGCTTTCATGTAAAAATAAAATTATTGAGATACCTTAGCACGTCTTTTTTTAATTTCAAAACGTTACTTACTTAAAAAACAGGCCTCGTATGTCCGGTTCATGGTAACGTGCCCATCGTTTATTTGAAAAGTAAGACACTATGCGAAATTCGGAGAGGTGTGCAATGAAAAATAGAGATCGCTATGATTTTGCGTTTGGTGCATATTACATAATATGTTGTTTCGTATGAAATTTAGCTGCCATACTGAATTTTTCTTTAGACTTGGGTAGATGCATCTGTCACCAAAATTGATCTGATGTAGCACACTCATTTGCAATCCCGCCGCGCCAGCGATGAAGACAGAGTGAAATATCCACAACATACCTTATACTTCGTAAACGGTTTCAAATATCGATATGAGACTTTGGCAAAAGGTAGCATGCAAAGAGGAAAGAATTTTACCATGTCGTTATTATGCAAAACTTCATTATCTACCGTGTTATTCCTGTAACTACAGACTTTTTCGGTGAAAGGCGATCGATAGCTGGCGAAACGAGAAATGCTATGGTTTTTGGAACGACGTAAGTGAAGTCGTTTACTTTCAGTTTGTACTGAGGATGTGCTTTCTCATAAGCTACTGACTACACCTTTCCTCAGTTCCTCACTTAATATACTTAACAAACAATTGTTTCCGCATTCTCTCGCAGTAGTGTCTGCATAAAATGTTAGTGAGATGAGACAGTGTAAAATCCGCTGTCTTTTGGCAAGAGAAGCAAATTCTGACATAGCAACCTAAGAATTGTGTAGGTTTTACTCAAAATTTGCCACTCGCGACGCTTCTCTACAAGTTATAATTCGTTAACAAGCCAGGAAAAAAAATCGCTGCATTTTCGGCGGAATTCTTTTTAGATATTAACGAACGCAGAGGTGACAGTAGATTTGAATGGTCACCGTGCAGATGTGGATGTGCGGGGGCCCCACTTCATATTTGCAAAACATTTGAGCATAGGGTTGATTCCAGAGCGGCATTTCCCCAATAGTGCTCTGAGCGACCCCCCACCACTGCCCCTCTCCCCAGGCTTTCCCAGTCGATAGTGCATCTAGCGACCTCGGCACTTTACTGACCGACTAAGTGCACCAGGCATGAAACCCAATTACACAAACTGACATCCGGCACCTGTAGAACACAATGCATGCATTTCTGCTTACTTGACCTCTACAGTCTTGCTGTTACACCGGTTATTAACAGGCCAGTATTTCACATTTGCAGTGGCCTATCTCGGCCTTACATCAAGTGTGATCTTGTAATGTTCGTCACTTACGTATGTTACCTAGACAAATGTGATTCCGAAATTTCATTACTTTACATTACTTCATTTTGGGCGCTGTGATGTTTTTCCGTCAGTGTATATCGAAACGAACGTATCACTTCTCTAACCACACCTCAAACTGTTCAATTCTCTCCTTCGCAGGTACGTGAGAGTACTGAGCGCGAGCTACACCATAAGAAAAGCAGTCCGTCTTCAGGCCACGAGTGGCCTACCGTGACCATCCGACCGCTGTGTCATCCTCAGTGGAGGATGCGGATAGGAGGGGCGTGGGGTCAGCACACCGCTCTCCCGGTCGTTATGATGGTATTCTTGACCGAAGCCGCTATTATTCGGTCGAGTAGCTCCTCAATTGGCATCACGAGGCTGACTGCACCCCAACACCACTTATAAAGGATATTATTTCACTTTATTAAAACTCTCAAATATCGAATACTTAACTAGAATGTAGTCTGTGTCTACATGAATGACAATGTATATTTACGTACAGGTCACAATAACTGTTTATCATCTCCTACAATGTTAGCCCCCAGTAGCTGAGTGGTCAGCGCGACAGAATGTCAATCCTCAGGGCCTGCGTTCGATTCCCGGCTGGGTCAGAGATTTTCTCCACTCAGGGACTGGGTGTTGTGTTGTCCTAATCATCATCATTTCATCCCCATCGATGCGCAAGTCGCCGAAGTGGTGTCAAATCGAAAGAATTACACCCGGTGAACGGTTGCCAGTTGCCGGGGCTAGCATTGTATTTAACACTAAATTCTTCTAGAATCTTCATATGGAAATGATGCTCTAAGCCCCCCCCCCCCTTTCTAACTCCGACTTTTGCTGTTGCACATTGATTAAGAAGAAACGCGCACTGACTGTAATCGACCCTGAAAGTGGAGTAGAAAAGAGTTTGGCACCTGCAATAATTTAATTTGATATAAATTACTTTAATAAAGGAAAGTTTCATTAATGTAGTGAGAAATGAACGGGTTGCTTTACCTATCCACAAAATGAAAGTTCTATCCAAAATAAAATTCGATTTATTATGACTAAACTCGAAATAATAAACAAAACACATGAAACACTTACAATACGTCAAATTAGATACTCAAATAAATGCTGTGAAGGTGAAGTTGTCCATAAACTAGCTTGTGACGTTTATGACCAAGTGGTATGTGGAGCCAATTCCTTGCAACTCAAATCTTAAGAGAAACACGCAGCCAACCCAACATTAATTGCTGCTACAGTGGTGAGAATTCAGACAATGAACATCCAAGACAGAACCACATAAGAAAAAACGAGAACACGCGCACTCTGCTGACCTCTGATCATCACAGAGCAAAATTCCCTAATCTGCCGGTGCTGCGGACATACATTACCAAGCTGTCTTCGTAACTGCAAGGACATGATCTGGCGTACCGGAGGCGATGGCTGGTTGCTTCGACATCCCGTCGTGGCGATGATAATGTCGCGAGTATAGCCCGAAACAAATTCTTCTGGTCTGGTTGCTCCAGACTAAAGACTTCCTATCAGTACAAATTGGCCTCTGAGGGAAACGAAGAAGGCTCGCCACACAATCACTGACGGTACAGTGATTGATTTTAACAGGCGAAGTCACACAGTAACTCCGATACAGTCAGCTTTAGCCAAAACTGCTCAAGACGAACAACATAGGCCGCGTTGTGCACGGAATGCTCAATTGCCAACTGTACTCGGAAAGTTACATTGAAGTCGTAACTTCAGCAACTTCGTCAAACAGTTACAATTGAATGGAAGCATATTAGACAGCCAACGGAAGGCAGGCTGTCCAGAGCAGTGAGAGGTCAGTCTTGTAACCTACCCCGACCGAAGGGCGAGAGCCGACTACCTCAAGAGCACCCATACAAAACCGAACACCGAACATTCCGGCCCCCACGACAGTGGCCGTGGTTAAACGTTCCAATCAGCAACTCGAAAACCGGCGGAAAACTCCACTCTACTGCCGAAGCACTACCATTCCACCAATGGAGATTCTTGGCGCCAATTTCTGCTCCGATTTTGCTACGTCACGGAGCTATGCCCTGAGCAAGCCAATCACAGTTACGATTTTGCAGAAAACGCGAGAATTTGCCCGCCATGACTGCCTGGGAACACAAGTCATTCCCACGCCTCGCTGGTAACCCGCCAGAAAGTGTTTTCACTAAGTTTCTGCGAAGTAACGGAATCTCTAGCTCCTACGGGCCCCTGTGGGCGTGTCACTCCCGCTCTTACGACAATGTCACCGTGTGGAAAGCATCCACTCGACTCCCTCACACCCGTCGGCTTAACCCTTTGAAGCTCAGCAGAACCCGCCTGTCACTGGACCACCCGGGTGACGAGAGACGCTGCGTGGGAAGTCCGCGTGTGAAGGAATAGCAACTTTCCACAGCATGCAATTAGAGAGGAAAATCGAATTACTCAGAGTAAGTTAGAAGTATGAGAGGGGGATCATGCCACCTCTCGTGGTCTACCTGACGGGAGACCCTAGTTACACGACATTTATATTTATCTCGTAGAATACCAAACGACAGTCAAATGTCACGATCAGGCACCTATTGCTCTGTACACAGTTGTGAACAATGATGCCAGCCCACTGCCGGATCTAAGCTATGATGATGCTGGTATCATAGTCGGCTATCCAGGAGTGGGGCGAGCAGTGCTGTGCTCTAACATAAGTTGACTCCCAGCAGCGGCAGCGTACGGAACCACTTCAGGGCGTGTCTTCGCACAGAACCACTTCAGGGCGTGTCTTCGCTGTCGCCCCTCATTTGTGGCTGCGCCTGGCAGCGACTGTTCGTAACTTGTGGTCCCGTAGTGAGGTACCAACTTTAACCTAGGACCTCCACTTCAGACAGCATCGCAGCCGTTTTCCACACAGTCTAACATTCACTTCCGTACCAATTTTCACGAATTAGGGCCTATGTTTCATACCAACAGACCTATTTTCGTGAGACACACACTCTCTGCCAACACTTTACTGCTTGTTAAGTAGCAGCCACTTGGAAACAGTGCAGAGCAGCAGCTTCCAGCGTTGATCAAGGAGGAGACAGGGAGCTATGCCTGAAGTGTCTCACTGTGGCGTCACCGGAAATTCCATTGTGTTGCTCATCTTAGCATGTGTTACGCTATTATTTGGAGCACTTTACTTTGCTGTTCGAACCTTGGGTACTATACAAGATACTAACAAGCACGACATACTATTTTAAAAAGCGTGTCGTACTGAACATTTCGTCACCACATTTGTATCGGTACCATGTCAATCTACTGACATTCATTAGGATGACAAAATCAGAAACGATCCTGTACAATTAATAACTATTCAACCAAGGTTGCATATGAAAGAACTTGTCGAGACGCATTATCTTATGTACGCACCACCGCCTGCAACGTTGTATTTCATAGAGAATTGCATTATATCCTTGTGGGGTTGCTTGCTTCTCATCGGGCATCTCAACAGGTGATGTATAGGGGAATTCTCACCAGACATGCCGGTGTCTGGAGAGTAGAATGTTTGAGTTGTACTACAGTTAGCAGCTGCTGCCTTGTAGCTGGATACTGGCTCATCCACTCTTAAAGAAAGACAACCTTGAATGAAAAATTATGTTGTCCTCTAGGTTTAGGTCGATGTGATTAGCCAACACTCAAATGAAAGAAAACTGAAAAGAATAGAAGACCCAAGACAATGCAACCGGGTATATTAAATGGTAAACGTAAAAAGCTATCGAAACGTTCTATCACAACTGCAACATGGAATATTCGATGGATAAGGAATAAGGTGTGGGAAATGCTTAGAGAAATTGAAAACACAGAATAAGACGTCACTGTGTTATTGGTAACAGAAAAAGAAGGGAAACGGAGTAGAAACTGAATGGATACATCTACATTTAATTTTTTTTTTTTTTTTTTTTTTTTTTGGTCATCAGTCTACTGACTGGTTTGATGCGGCCCGCCACGAATTCCTTTCCTGTGCTAAACTCTTCATCTCAGAGTAGCACTTGCAACCTACGCCCTCAATTATTTGCTTAACGTATTCCAATCTCTGTCTTCCTCTACAGTTTTTGCCCTCTACAGCTCTCTCTAGTACCATGGAAGTCATTCCCTCATGTCTTAGCATATGTCCTATCATCCTGTCCCTTCTCCTTATCAGTGTTTTCCACATATTCCTTTCCTCTCCGATTCTGCGTAGAACCTCCTCATGCCTTACCTTATCAGTCCATCTAATTTTCAACATTCGTCTATAGCACCACATCTCAAATGCTTCAATTCTCTTCTGTTTCGGTTTTCCCACAGTCCATGTTTCACTACCATACAATGCTGTACTCCAGACATACATTCTCAGAAATTTCTTCTTCAAATTAAGGCCGGTATTTGATATTAGTAGACTTCTCTTGGCCAGAAATGCCTTTTTTGCCATAGCGAGTCTGCTTTTGATGTCCTCCTTGCCTCCTTGCATAGCGGGGTGCAAAAACATCAAAGAACAAAGCGAGGAGGTTAAGCAACGATAAGGGAATAATCACAGAAGTTTGTTACAAACTGGTAACTTATTGACGAAAATTTTTTTAAAGTAAGCCTAACTTTATATGGTAGTAGTATTAGTAGTAGCAGTAGTAGCTTTATTTATCCGTAGATCTCTTTTTACAAGGATATAGGGTATGTCAACGTATTTACAAGTTTAGACCAATTTAAAGTAAGCTAATTCTTATACGCATACACTTACAGACTACTAGTTGGAGACAATCATTCGATTTACTCTAGGTATACAATACTTTTCTTTCAAATGACTTATTAAACAATGTAATGTCACACTGTTCACTCATATCTCACTACCAGTAACTGCACACACTATACAAACATTGTTTCATAACATTTCACTCACTACAGACACATACATACATACACACACACACACACACACACACACACACACACACACACACACACACTGGTTGATCGCTGGACCATCTTCTGTACCGCAACATTCAATTCACTATCCTGAAAAACTGAATGAGAATCACTATATAATGAGTGAGATACTGAGCTCAGAAAGAGGAAGAGGTGTTAGTATTGCGCTATGCATATCTTGTGGGTACGTTTTTCTAGAAAAAGAATAAAAGAAGGAGAAAAGAAGGGAAAAGAAGGGAAAAACATAGTGTGAAGGTGTTATGCGGAATGTTGGATATTTTATAATCATTATTACTATTATTTATTTGAATAACTTCTTTTAACCTAACCCCTACTCTGTTTTGTCTAAGTAATCCTTCAATGTATAAAATGTGTTCCATAACAGGTACTTTCTAGCTGCCTTTTTAAAAAGGGTATTTTTGCTATGTCTTTAATCTATTTTGGTAATTTGTTGTATAGATATATTCCTTACTAGAAAATGCTGTTTTGAGTTTTATGCTTATTTTTTCTTGGTAAATGTAAGTTGAGTCTAGCTCTTGTTCCATGGTTATGGACAGAGCTATTTGTGCAGTAATTACCAATGTTAGTTGTGATGTGTACAACTGACTGGTAAATGTTTTGACATGGAGCAGTTAAAATCCCCTGTGTTTTGAATAAATCTTTGCAATTAGCTCGACTACTATTTTTGCTTATTATTCTTATGGCTCTTTTCTGGAGTTTGAAAATTGTGTTCGTATTTGTGCATTTGTTCCCCAAACAAGAATGCCATAGCTAACAATTGAGTGTACATATGGATAGTATGTAACTGAAAGACACTGGATGTTACACACTGATGATAGGATTCTAAGGGCATAACATGCTGATGACATTCTGTTTGCAAGTACCTTTTTGTGTTCACACCACTTCAACTGAGAATCAATAACCATTCCTAGAAATTTTGCATTTGTTACACTTTATAGAGGTTCCAACTACATTTAATTTAACATTGTCATTTTTCCTCTTCAAACTGAAATTCTGGACAAAAACTACTATTATAGGATATTATGCAATAAGATGAACCAGATCATATCAATGATACATTCTTCAACAAACTGAATGACGTAGTAAAAGAGATAGGAAATAGATGAGAAATTGCTGTTGCCAGAGATTTAAGTAGTACAACAGGGAGACAAATAGGAAATAAAACAGTAGAATCATATTGAGTGTATTTAGTACATCATAATTGCACAAGCTTACTTAATATATGCAGAGAAAATTCAGGCATATTACAAATGGATTTCATCTGCATAAAGAGAGTCATTAATACAAATGAATCAGGATGAACTCAAATGGAAATCAATAGCTGATTACATAATACTTATGGAAAACAGACTTAAATACAAAATTTTAGAGCATAGAGAGAGGTGACCATAGTGGTCATCATCTGACAAACTCTGAAATTGTATTTACATATGTAGTTAAAACAAATAATGAGAATATTCTTAGCTATCAGGAAGACCTTCAAATATGAAATAATGGTTCCAAAGTATAATCAGAATAGAACAGAAAACGAAAGTATAGTGTATTTCAACAGGAAAAGGTCAGATGCAAAAATTTTTGTGTGGAAAAAGCTCAGGTGAAAAAATAACTGATACAGTATTTGGTAACACCAATATACAGTACAAATATTTAAAAAATAAACGACACAGTTACAGGTTATCCAAAAGGTCGATTATAATGAACAATATTGCAATATAAATATGCCTTTAATACTTTGCATGAGGCGACCAAAGAAGATGTAGATGAAGCAATTAATATTGACTGATATAAAGAAAGATAAATATTTAAAATGACTAAATCTGCAAAGAATTCAGTGTCAGATAGAATTAGAAGAGCAACAATCAAAACCAGGAAAAATGATGACCAAAGCAAAAAACAACAGAAATGAGACAGTGTTGTAAAGTAATCGATAATCTTATAGAAGGAAGAATCAGAGCAGAAACATAAAGGTCATTGAATGTAGTGAAGGAGAATTAACAGAAACACATCAAATTAACTACATTGATAGTCTTGAAAAAAAAAATATATTTTAAGTAAGTGTTGATAGAAAATATGGAAGAATATTTGGATACAATTAATAACAATTCATAATGCAACTGGGATAACAGAAATTAATGAACGCGTTACTGGGGACATGGGAAGAAGGAAAGATTTAATCAAAACTTTACAGAATGGAAGAGCTACAGAAGTTGAAGAAACATTGACCGAGCTATTGAAATGTGGCGCAGATAAATTATGTGAACGTCTGAGACACTCTTTTTGAAAAAGTTTAAGTAGCGAGGCCAAAAACTGTAAAGTAAGATTTATGTCAACAATTTGTAAGAAAGAAAGAAAAGTTGAGTGTAAGAATCCTAGAGGAATAACTGCGAGTAATGAAGAACTGAGGACTGACTCTGATTAAAATAATTACGAAACCATTATAGGATGTTTAGGAATATGAGAGGTCGTCTGACGAATGGAAACGGTCGTTATCTGCTCTATACTAACAAGACTGCCACTTGATATGTAATAATTATAGAGAGATTGCACTCCTTAATGCAACCTACAAAATTCTGTAGTAATGTCTACTCAAAAAATGATTCCAATTGGAAAAGGAATTATGGGGGATTATAACTGTCGTTTCAGAAGCAGTTGATCGACTATGGACCAGCTTATTACGCTTAGACAGGAAACTGAGAAAGGCAGTAAATATAACGTTGACAGGCACAAAATTTTTTTTTTTTTTTTTTTTTTTTTGACGTTAAGAAAGCTTCTGACAGCCTGAATAGGAGCACAATCACCAATGTCTTCAAAGAGTTTAAATTTCTACAAAAGTTAATACGTCTAACGTAGATTCTTTTAGAGGAACTTGTTGCAGTATGTAGATCACTACAGGAATGTCAGAGCATTTTGTCGTCAGAACTCGTCTTGAACAAGGAGACGCATCATCTCTAACACTTTTTGATTCAGCTTTAACTCGGTAATCCAAATGTATTATAAAAATTGGCCAGATGCGTGTAGGACTCGCGTACTGACGGTTCCGTACAAATTTAATTATGTATACAGACAGTTGGTACATTCCAGGAACCGAGAATCTCGACCATTTTTACCTGTTACCGACATCCATACTGGCAAGATTGCGGTCCAAGGGATTCCAAGATTTTCGAGAATTTTTAATTTAAATAATGTAAATTTGAGATAAAGTCGTCCAGGAGGAAGATGACCATTATTATAACAATAAGTAGTTCTTCATTCAGGCTTACTGGATTGCAGTGCTAGAAGTCAAGCATAAGGCAAGGAATGACTTTACTGCTCGTATGATGCATTTCGGAATTTATCCATTGTCAGATATCTAGAAGTGATTATTGCATGTAGATATAAAGTTTCAAGTTGTGTGTAAAATAAATCTGAGGCAAGTCTGTTGCTTCCGAAACCACATTGACAGTTGCGTATAGTTACTTCTGCAATTGATATCATTCTCTTTAGTAGGCACTACGATAGAATTTTGTAGCTTAGGTTAAGGAGTGCAGGCCCTCTATAATTTTCACATATCTGATGATACATAAATTCCGAAACGCGTCATATGAGCAATAAAGTCATTCTTTGCTTGATGTTTGAATTTTAGCATTGCGATCCAGTCAGCCTGAATGCAGAATTATGGATTGTTTAACATCAAGTTTGACATCGGATTAGAGGTCTGGATTTCATTATAACTTCAAAGAAATATTCTTTTCGTGTGATATAACTCCACATGAACCGTTTTAGGATTTTTTTCCTTACCTGTACTGTGAAGCCTTGCTTCTTGCCAAACTTCATGATTCTAGGTCAACGGGAAGTACCCTATAGGTTTGATGAGTGAGTTCGTGAATATCAAAATACGTTTCATAAATGGTAACAACATGGAAGCTAACGTTTATTATAGCGCCAAGGGACCATAGACAATCAACTTCGTATTTCTATCCGTTCCTGAAAAAAATGTTCCAAACAAACCGACAGACAGACCGACAGACATTCTGATAGCAAAAGACATATTTTCTGTGTGATATAATTATAAATTTCTAATTTTCGGATTTTTTCCTTTAGCTGTACCGTGAAAACTAGCTTCATGACAAATATCATGATTCTAGGCCAGCGGGAAGTACCCTATAGGTTTTGACGGGGGAATTTGCGAGCATCAAAGTATGTGACTTAGAAGCTGTCTTTTCTTACAGCGTCAAGGGCCTATAGGTATTAGCACGTAATATGAATTTTAACTTGATACTTTACCCGTTGCTGAGAAAAAGGGTTCTTAATAGCCGGACGAAGAGAGAGTCTGATAGGAATGAAATAAAATTTCTTTCTTCTGATAGAATAAGAGATCAATAGTTTTCGAATTTCTTGCTTAGCTTGTACTGTCAAGCCTTGATTATTGCCAAACTAATGATTCTAGGCCAATGGAAAGTACCCTCTACGATTTAATGCGTGAGTTTGCGAGTTCGAAAAAATCAGACATAAATGGCCGCGTCTTTGGATACAGTGTCTTAGACGTTTCTATTTTTTACAACGCGAAGGAACCGTAGGACTTAGTATGCGCCATAAATTTCAATTTCAAGCGACTACCCGTCCCTAAGCAAAAAAGGTCTTAACACATGGACTAACAGAGTCAGATAAGAAATGAGAACAAAGAATATCGTGTGATATTATTACAAATTTATAGTCTTCGGGCTTTTTTCTTTGGTTTTACGGGCAAACCTTTCTTTTTGGCAAATTTCGTGGTTCTAGGCTTACAGGAATCACATTACGGCTTTCAATGAGTGAGTTAACGAGTATCAAAAATTAAGGTATCTTTTGAATGCATTACTACAGAAGCTTCAATTTTTTACACCACTAAGGAGCCGCAGGCCTTAGCATGTACCATAAATTTCCACTTGATGCGTCTACCCGTTCGTAAGAAAAAGAGTTCTTAACAATGGACGAACAGGCAAAAAATTAGATAAGAAACGACAAGAAAACTTTTTCGTCTAATGTAAGATGAACATCAACAAAAGTAAAACGAGGATAATGGAATGTAATCGAATTATGTCGGGAGGCGCTGAGGGTATTAGATTAGCAAATGAGACACTTAAAGTAGTAAAGGAGTTTTGCTATTTGGGGAGCAAAATAACTGATGATGGTCGAAGTAGAGAGGATATAAAATGTAGATTGGCAATGGCAAGGGAAGCGTTTCTGAACAAGAGAAATTTGTTAACATCGAGTACAGATTTGAGTGCCAGAAAGTCGTTTCTGAAAGTATTGGTATGGAGTGTAGCCATGTATGGAAGTGAAACATGGACGATAAATAGTTTAGACAAGAAGAGAATATAAGCTTTCGAAATGTGGTGCTACAGAAGAATGCTGGAGATTAGATGGGTAGATCACATAATTAATGAGGAGGTATTGAATAGGATTGGGGAGAAGAGAAGTTTGTGGCACAACTTGACTAGAAGAAGGGATCGATTGGTAGGATATGTTCTGAGGCATCAAGGGATCACCGATTTAGCATTGGAGGGCAGCGTGGAGGGTAAAAATCGTAGAGGGAGACCAAGAAATGAATACACAAAGCAGATTCAGAAGGATGTAGGTTGCAGTAAGTACTGGGATATGAAGAAGCTTGCACAGGATAGAGTAGCATGGAGAGCTGCATCAAATGAGTCTCAGTACTGAAGACCACAACAACAACAACAAGTACAAATTAACTGTTACGGGATTTTTTCTTTAGTTTTACTGTGAAACCTCCCTTGCTGGCAAACTGCATGTTCCTAGGGGATAAAACATCTATGCCTAACTATCCAGAGCGACTTTAAGTGGAATGACCATATAAAACAGACAGTAGAAAAATCAGACAGCAGACTCAGATTCATCGGAAGAATCTTAAGGAAATGTAACTCATCCGCAAAAGAAGCGCCATATGGGCTCTTATTCGCCCGATTCGTGAGTATTGTTCATCTATATGAGATCCCTATCATGTAGGACTGATAGAGGAGATAGAGAAGATCCAACGAACAGCGCCATGCACCGTCACGGGCTCGTTTAGCTGGAGAGAAAGCGTTACCTAGGTGCTAAACAAACTCCACTGGAAGACGTTACAAGAGAGGCGTTACGCATTACGGATACTTTTACTATTGATATTTCGATACAGCACTTTTCAGGTTCGGGAGGAGTCGGACAACATATCACTTCCCGCCCCCCCCCCCCCCTCCGCCACACACACACACACACACACACACACACACACACACACATTGGCAACGAGGAGAAATTAGATTCAATACAGAGGCTTACCGACAATCATTCTTCCCACGCACTACTCGCGAGTGGGACAGGGTTGGAGGAATCAGATAGTGGTACCGAAAGTACCCTCCGCCACGCACCATTAGGTGGCTTGCGGAATATGATGTAAATGTGTACACCCATTCCTGCCAAAAAAGTTTGTAACAGTCGGACAGACAGACAGACGTAGAACGAAGTGATTCCATAAGGGGTACGTATTTACCAACTGAGGTACGGAACCCGAAAAATGAATGTACGTATGGATGTACGTACATATTTATCTATGTGCGTTTGTCCGACCTCTCTTGCTAAACCACTGGACCCATTTTAACTAAACTTAGTAGACATATCACTCACTATCTGGAAAGAATCGCTGTTGGGGAAGGAGCCACCTACCTATCATGGGGTGGCGATGGAAAAGCAGTGTAGCTCTCGACGCACGAATGCCCATACCTTGTTCCAGTATCTGAGAATTTTAGCACTTAAGGACTTGCAACAAACACTACACATAATTTCAAACCTTTACAGTTTTCTGGCAGGTAATGCCCACAAAATGAGGAACGGGAAATTGCTACATTTTCGCTGTTCACACAGTAAAACTGCAGATGAACCTTGACTTTTAATTTATTTCTTTTTTGCTACTGACTGTATTCACGACACATTTTGCAGGTAGCACTCACTTATATCTCTGAATGTACCAGCAAATATATCATTTTACGACACATAGTTTAGCAGATATAATATAATGAACACTGAATGTACCAGAAAAATTATATTACGACACATAGTTCAGCAGATATAATATAATGAACACTGAGGTCGTGAGAAAACGCCGCATCACGCACGACGGTTAAATTATTACTTCTTTACTACTAATTCTATTCGCAACTTATTACGTAGACAGTATCCACATACGCTGCCGAATGTTCCTACAAAAATATTTTATTGTGTGACACATAGTCCTGGAGATAACACGTCATAGGCTCTAAATGTTGAGTACGTGAAAATGAAATTGCAGGGAGAAATTTGCTAGAGATACAGGTGAAGTATGTGTACAAATACGGTGAAATATTTTAAACACGTGTGAAATATATTTGACTTGAAAAAACAGAGGCAAAGCCACAGGTAAAAAGCTCACCCTAAGCACAAGGAATGATTTTAGTAAAATTTAGTACACATATTATTTACGATCTGGAAAGAAATATTATCGGTAAGAACCGCCAGCCTACCTTTGGGCTGAGCATGATAATGTGGAGAGAGGAGAGGAAAGGTGGAGATAGACAGACGGTGAATGAAAAGGGAGATGGACAGAGACAGGGAGAGGAAGAGATAGACAGAGAATGGGAGAGGGAAAATGGACAGAAAGACAGATAGATCTAAATGGACAGAGAAATGACAGAGGAGGAGATGGACAGAGGCAAGTGGGGAGAAGAGATAGGTAGTTAGAGGGAAAGCGGAGATAGACAGAAAGAGGGAAGGAGGAAATAGTCAGAGAAAGATAGGAGGTGGACAGAGAGGGGAGATGAGAAGATGGACAGAGGAACGAAAGAGGGGAAGACGGACAGAGGGCTGAGGAGGAGATGGATGGCGAGAGGAGGGAGGAGAAGATTGTCAGAGAGAGAGGGGTCGCGCATATTGACGAGAAGGGTTAGAGGAGGAGGTGAACAGAGGCAGAGGAGGCGAAGAAATGGACACAAAGTATGAAAATGTGAAGAGGAACAGTGGGGAAGGAGGAAAATGGATAGAGAGTGGGAGGAAATAGGAGGTGGAATTAGAAATAGGAGGAGGAGATGGACAGAGGGTAAAGGACTACAGGGTGCTACAAAAAGGTACGGCCAAACTTTCTGGAAACATTCCTCACACACAAATAAAGAAAAGATGTTATGTGGACATGTGTCCGGAAACGCTTAATTTCCATGTTAGAGCTCATTTTAGTTTCGTCAGTATGTACTGTACTTCCTCGATTCACCGCCATGATTTCATACGGGATACTCTACCTGTGCTGCTAGAACATGTGCCTTTACAAGTACTACGCAACATGTGGTTCATGCACGGTGGAGCTCCTGCACATTTCAGTCGAAGTGTTCGTACGCATCTCACCAACAGATTTGGTGACCGATAGATTGGTAGAGGCGGACCAATTCCATGGCCTCCACGCTCTCCTGACCTAAACCCTCTTGACTTTCATTTATGGGGGCATTTGAAAGCTCTTGCCTACGCAACTCCGGTACCAAATCTAGAGACTATTCGTGCTCGTATTGTGAACGGCTGTGATACAATACGCCATTCTCCAGGGCTGCATCAGCGCATCAGGAATTCCACGCGACGGAGGGTGGATGCATGTATCCTCGCTAACGGAGGACATTTTGAACATTTCCTGTAACAAAGTGTTTGAAGTCACGCTGGTACGTTCTGTTGCTGTGTCTTTCCATTCCATGATTAATGTGATATAAAGAGAAGTGATAAAATGAGCTCTAACATGGAAAGTAAGCGTTTCTGGACACATGTCCATATAACATATTTTCTTTCTTTGTGTGTGAGGAATGTTTCCTGAAAGTTTAGCCGTACCATTTTGTAACATCCTGTATATGGACAAAGAGAGATGTATCATATTACACCAATGTGTGATTCTCCTCTATATGGCTCTGAAACATATACATTAAGGAAAACAGATGAACAAAAACTGCCAGTTTGCGAGAGAAATTACGAAAGAAAATATTTGCCCCAGGAGGGACACCTACTCACATGAATGGAGGATATAAAAAAACCAGGAACTTTCAGACCTATACACAAGAGCTGGCATTTTCGGAAGGATGAAGAAAAGAATACTAAAGTGAGCGGGACACTTCATCATAATGTATGAGGACAGACTACCACAAGCAAAATTTTCAGGATCTGCAGAGGGCAGAATGGGCCGAGGAAGACCTCGAACATGATGGAGGGATATTATAAACAGGTATATGGAGATAATGGACCTGAGAAAAAGAGAAAGGACCACGAAATTCAGGAACAGAAATTATCGATGGAGAAATGTAAAGAATGCGTATGGTCACTCACGCGAAAGCGATAGCTGTGAAGAAGAACTAGGCACAATGCATTTAGTAAACATTGTGGAAGGCTTATTAAATATTTCAGAGAGAGAATTTAAGGGAATGGAGGTCAGAGAACAAACTGAATTCAGAGCAAGGCGATCAGCTACAGACCATAAATTTTTCGCAGGCAATACTTCAAAAGAAAAATACTTGAAATCAGCCTCTTCACTTGGTACATATAGACATAGATAAAGTCTATGGTAACACACATACAAGCAGCTAGTGGAAGGATTTTGAGATAATTTCATATTAATATGATAATTGAAGAATTTAGAACCTCTATGAAAATTCTACCGTAAGTATAAAAACAGAAACGCATCTCTCACCTGGATTTAATGGTAGAAATTATGCCAGAGATAGGGCCTATGGCAACACTTTCTTGTCATGTACGACTTTGTACACAACTGTAAGGAGAGGTGGGTTACAGAGTGGTACGGCAACTGTAATGATAATAAAGGTGGACATGAGCAGAAATGATTAGCGAGTAAATTAACACAGTAAATACACTACTGCCCATTAAAATTGCTACACCGCGAAGATGACGTGCTACAGACGCGAAATTTAACCGACAGGAAGAAGCTGCTGTGATATGCAAATGATTAGCTTTTCAGAGCATTCACACAAGGCTGGCGCCGGTGGCAACACCTACAACGTGCTGACATGAGGAAAGTTTCCAACCGATTTCTCATACACAAACAGCAGTTGACCGGCGTTACCTGGTGAAACGTTGTTGTGATGCCCCGTGTAAGTAGGAGAAATGCGTACCATCACGTTTCCGACTTTGATAAAGGTCGGATTGTAGCCTATCGCGATTGCGGTTTATCGTATTGCGACATTGCTGCTCGCCTTGGTCGAGACCCAATGACTGTTAGCAGAATATGGAATGTGTGGGTTCAGGAGGGTAATACGGAACGCCGTGCTGGATCTCAACGGCCTCGTATCACTAGCAGTCGACATGGCACGCATCTTATCCCCATGGCTGTAACGGATCGTGCAGCCACGTCTCGAACCCTGAGTCAACAGATGGGGACGTTTGCAAGACAACAACCATCTGCACGAACAGTTCGACGACGTTTGCAGCAGCATTGACTGTCAGCTCGGAGGCCATGGCTGCGGTTATCCTTGACGCTGCATCATAGACAGGAGCGCCTGCGATGGTGTACTCAACGACGAACCTGGGTACGCGAATGGCAAAACGTCATTTTTTCAGATGAATCGAGGTTCTGTTTACAGCATCATGATGGTCACATCCGTGTTTAGCGACATCGCGATGAACGAACATTAGTAGCGTGTATTCGTCATCGCCATACTGGCGTATCACCCGGCGTGATGGTATGGGGTGCCACTGGTTTCACGTCTCGGTCACCTCTTGTTCGCATTGACGGCACTTTGAACAGTGGATGTTACATTTCAGATGTGTTACGACCCGTTGCTCTACCGTTTCATTTGATCCCTGCGAAACCCTACATTTCAGCAGGATAATGCACGACCGCATGTTACAGGTACTGTACGGGCCTCTCTGGTTACAGAAAATGTTCGACTGCTGCCCTGGCCAGCACATTCTCCAGATCTCTCACCAACTGAAAACGTCTGAACTGTGGTATCTTGTTAAAGCTGCATGGGCAGCTGTACCTGTAGACGCCATCCAAGCTCAGTTTGACTCAATTCCCAGGCGTATCAAGGCCGTTATTACGGCCAGAGGTGGTTGTTCTGGGTACTGATTTCTCAGGATCCATGCACCCAAATTGCTTGTAAATGTAATCACATGTCAGTTCTGGTATAAAATATTTGTCCAATGAATACTCGTTTATCATCTGCATTTCTTGTTGGTGTATCAATTTTAATGGCCAGTAGTGTAGAGGATTTACTTAACTTGAATTGCTCCAAGCATAAGAAGACATTATAAAAAATGCAGCAAGAAACGAAGTCCTCAACGAAGAGTCTCTCTGAACCAAGGCATGAACGATGGTGTCAGTTCCAGTGGCTTCTGAGCAGCTTCATGTAGAGAAGTGGCTCCGAGTACGAGTGACTTGTGTGACTGCCACCGCCCGTCCTATATCGTGGCGGCAGATGGTTCATGGTATGGAGCTGCTGGAGGTGTAGGTCAGTGAGTGTCCGCCACTGGCTCCGCCGGTTCTCACACGAGCGCTGCTAGCCTCTGACGGAAACTTGCGTTGCCATTGGCCACTTTGCGACGCTGGGAGCGTGGTATCAGTATGTGATACTACATTTATAAAACAGATACTGTGAATGTTTTGGAAAATTGAATTAAGAACTGTAAGAACATGGGAGTCACAATGAAATGGAAGGAAGGTTAGGGTTTAATGTCCCATCGACTTCGAGGTTATCTGAGACAGGGTACAATCTAAGATTGTTGCAAGGGTGGAGTTGGAGATTGGTCATGCCCTTTGAAAGGAACAGTCCTAGCATTTGCCTCAAGCGATTTAGGAAGATCACAGGAAACATAAATCCGGATGGTTAGGCACAGATTTGAGCTGTGATACTGCCGAGGGATCCCAATATACGATATTATTATAAATTTACTACGATTTGATGGTGAACTGCTAATTTGGCACAAGTTCAGGAATGTATTAAGTACATCAGGAAGAAATTGGTAGAGGAGTATAAAAGTAGGACTTTCCGGCCAACATGAACAAAAACAAAGCGAAAAATTGTAGGAGGAATAAATCAAGATTTGACGCTGCAAGAAATGATTGGGACGATTACACTCACTGAAGAGTACAAACATCAAGGAGTAATTATCACACAAAATAACAAAGAAGACAAGAAAATTGATTCAAGACATTCTGTAAAGTTCATTATTGCTAAGCTAAATCAAATTTAATAGGATCAGCGAATCAAAAAACAAACAAAAGAATAAATCTTCATAACAAATGTTAGAAGTTTCAGAAATATGGACGGTTAAATCCCAATTAATGAAAAGACTGATGGCAGCTGAACTTTTCGATACTGTCTGCAAGGATATTCTGGTTGAAGACGGTGAGAAATGAAGTCATCAAGAAGAAAATGGGTGTCGCAATTTCTATTATCGATTTTGTGACGAAAAGCAATTCATATGATATAGACACATGAATAGGTTGTCAGAGGAGACATTGCTACGAATGATAATGGTATATAAACAAATGTAAGGAAGAAAGCAGGGAGACCACTGACAACATGTATACAAGGAACTCAGATGTTTACAGATGATGAAATAATGAACGAAATTTATGGTCAGATAGACGAAGATCTATAATGTTAATCATACTTGATTTGGAGTACTGAGTTACCGAAAAATGTAAAAACGTTGCAAAACCGGGAATAAAAACATTTCGTTTATCTAAATCTGACCAAAACCTGCTTTAATCAAATGAGACACTCCCTGGTTGCAATTTACTCATACACTACGTATGTTTCACTATGGGTCACGTTACTGTCTTTAATTTACAAATTAATTCTTAACTGTACGACCCTAATTTTACGTCTGCTCATCCACGATTTGATTCAGTATAGAACTTCTAAAGATGAAGAAAAATCTGCCGAAATCGTTTAAGTGCAGTGAAGTACTTCAGTTATGCGGCAGACAACGGATTTTAAATTGATAAAATAAGATTAGAATGGCCCAAAGTGATAGGAAAACAAAGTACAGGGCGTAAATGGGCGTATAAGAACAAAAACTAGTAAAGAAGATAGTTTCGTTGTATAAAATTGTGAAATAAAGCTTAGAAGAAAATTTGTAAAAAATTGTGTCTGTCTACAGAGAATGCAATCAGAGATACCACATATAAAATTTTAAAATAGTAAGTAAAATTTGACATACACATTTTCAGCCCAAGACAGGATGAAATGAAAAGAATTAATGAATATTTTTAATTCGTGACCGCTTGAGGTAACTGATTGATCCATTCTTATAATGCTTTGATGCAAAGCATTTTACACTTTAGCAAGTACATCAATGTATGTACTCACGAAGCCACAGTACTTAGCGAGGTAGAAGGTACTTCACTCCGCATGGTTTCTAATATCCAGTATCATATTGGTGTCGTTTCTACCTTATGTGTTGACTGATACTAAAATATTAACATATCTAGTTTACTTGCAAATATCTGAATGCTTTAGCTGGATTTGATCCTAAACTTTCCGTCGTGAAACTACAAGCATTGAAACAAAATATCAGCGGAGTCACTTACAGGCGCCTTCGATATTCGCATTGTGTTTTTGAAATACAACGTAAAAATCTGTCCTCCAATAAAATGATCCGTTACATGAAAGGAAATCTCTCGTGAAGGAAGTCACGATCGCGTTTAACTATTACTGGGAGGTCCATAACGGCTAAAGAGATGCCAGTCACGGTCGAAACAAAACGGACCTGCCGGTTCTTCCTCATAGCACAGAGGTGACCTTCGAAGATCGGCAAGATATTTGTCTGCTCTAACGCCGGCAAACTTTCGGGAATGACGTGGACGTTGTGCATAAAGTTCATGATTTCCAATAGACGCTTACTCTTTAACGCAGAAGGGGTTTTCAAACTTTACGGCGTGGAGGCATCAGTAAACTGATAGTGGCAGTTGTAAAACAACAAAGTGCCAGTATAACAGCACGCGAATGATTTGCATTGATAGGCTTTAAAAAAAATCTACACCAAGCGTGACTTGAACTTCTTCCAAGTGAACGATACGGTACGTCTCAAGAACCAGTTAAAATTTCTACCTGCCACTTACTGAATTGTGCTCCTGCCATGTCTTATACTGACTACTGCGTTTCTAGTCAAACACTGATCGAGCACAACACTATATCTTCCTTAAAATCTATATGAAGATTGACGTCCGAAAAAACAGATACCACTGGTGATCTTGCAGCCCTCGAAGAATGCAATTACAATGAAATCCAGACCATTAACTGCTTACAGGAGTCGATAAATATCAACGGAGGCAGTTGAAAATATGTGGCCCGAACGGGTCTCGAAACTGGGATCTCCTGCTTACATGGCAGACGCTGTATCCAACAGAGCCATCGAAAACACAGAGGTGAGTGCGACTGCAGAGACTTACCTCTGACACGCTCCCCATGAGACCCACATTACCAACTTACTGTCCACCTGGTACATTTGTAGTGCCACTTTCAGACTATTAACGGTACCAGTTGCGTCACAATTCAATAAATAACTGTAATACTGAAAACTCAAATGCCTGCATTGCTACTGGATTGCCATACAACATATGTTGGTTTCCATGCAAGAATAATGAAAATATGCAACAACAATACCACATAGTGCGTTTAACTTCTGGAATTCACATTCAGAAAGTTGATGTGTGGTATCTCAGCCATCTACTGAGCAGGGCATGAGCATCTATGGTGATCAGAGTATGTGTATGGGCTTTTTAGAAATGTATGGCATGCGCTTACAAACTTAATGCATCAAAACACTTCAGAGCATGTCTCCACTACTAATTTTGATGTGTCTTGTGCTTCAGTATACTGTATGTATGTTGCATCAGCATCGTCACTACCTGATACTGCTAGATAATTACGTGAATATATTTGCTTATTTGTATACCTTACAATACTAGCTCAAATTTTTAAAAAAGGAAAATAAATGAGTATTTATCTTCCTAAACTTTATTTTATCAAAAACTTCAAACATGTTGAATAAAATAAACAGTAAAATTTTACTAAAGCACAAATGACAGCTTGAATGATTTACATATTCAGTAACGTAGATAAAAAGGCAGTTGGGATGTATCTTTATCAGGAACTAGAAACGTTTGCCTGTGGGCAGGAGTTTACAGAAGAAATGTGGGTCAAGTTTAAATGAGTAGTTGTCCATGCACAGGATACATACATTTCTAGCAGAGCAGTTCTTGATGTAAGGGGCCATGGCTTCACAGTCCAGTTATTGCTATACCGAAGAAACTTAGCACATTTATCATTACTTTAAACTAAATACTTCAGCTGTTACAGTGTTCAAGTGTGAGAGAGGTATGACAGTTGTTGGAAAAGTACCCCATGTCAGAGTGAAGTCCTAACAAATTTCTTCATATGTAACAAAATTCCCCTCAGTGTACATAAATGCTAAGTAGCTTTACAAACGGAACTCTCAAAACACTGTACCTCAGATTTCCACTGTATAACAGGTGTAAAAGCATAAAACTACAGCTTGAAAGGAACTTAATAGTCCAAGCTGTTGCTACGTTCATGGGACGTATTTTATATGCGATAATACTTAATAGTTCAACTGTCGCATTGTCAGAGAAAGACTTAACAGTTCATACCTTTTCAATTATTCTCACCGTGTTAGAGAAACTAGGCAGTTTATGTATTTTCAGCTACTGTTGGATTTAATAGTTCATTACTGGAAGAAATAAAATATATGTGGAAAGTGGTTGCTCAGAAAAGTACGTACAGGTGTACCATGCAAGTTGTCTACGAGAGGAAGAGACACAATGTCCATACACAAGTGCCACCCTTAAGCCCGTTTCACACCAGACGTGCGACTCTCACAAGAAAGTCGTCATCTACTGCAGCGCTCCAAGCGGTTGACCGTTCAACCACAAGAAGGCGTTTATACGTCACGTGTTATGTAGTCGTCTCCTCTACGTGTTTTCTCCTTTGTTAACAGCTTCCAGTACGTGAATTGACAACTTTAGTTCACATTCAAAACTATCAAGTATTTTACACCTTTTTATAATGGCACTACATTAATTTGTTCTTTAGACGGTCACTATGATGCTTCTATTGTTTTCATGCAGTTTATATGAAACTTCCGGTAGCTCAAATGTGTAAATGCTCTCATTAAAAAAGGCGTTTAAATACTTCCAGAAGACGAGCCTTAGAACGATGGAAGAAGATATCGCGTTAGCTCTTATTACCGTAGGTGCGACTTTCATCGTAAAGAAAAAGCCGGAAGAAAGACGCTGCAAAAAGAGAAGCTGCTGGGTTCGGCCCTGCCTTCAAAGAAGGAACCAGGAAAATGGCTGCTATGCCTTATTGATGAAGGAGTCGAGGCTAGAGGATACACTGCAATTCAAAACTTTTGTGAGAATGGATCCAGCTTGTTTCACAAGCAGTTCATCGAGCCGAATATTTGCCTGAGGGAGGTAATTTCACCAAGCAGAAGGCAAGACTTTAATTTTGTGTTTATATTTTATCAAACGATTGTTTGTTCAATTATATTAGCTGAAAAGTCTTATATTTTATTCGTTTCTAGGTTAGCAGTTACATTGAGATTTTTGGCGATGGGCGAATCCTACAAGAGCTTGTCATTTGCGAATTGTATTTCAGCTTCGAGTCTGTCGAAAACTGTTAATTACACGTATGCTGTGAAATCCGTAACACTTTAAGGGATAATTATTTGAAGGTACATGTTTCCTGCATTACTGACTTTACAAAACGGAAACAAGTGAGAACTTTCACTTCACTTCTGCTTTCTTACAGGCTCCAACAACTGAGGAGGATTGATTTCAAATGGTTTCAAACAGAAGCAGGTTTTGATAAACTGCAGCAGTTTCCAAACTGCATAGGTAAGCTGCTTACTGCAAAAATATATTGTTTCTTTTCTTATCACTTACGAGACAACAGCAAAATTTAGGAATTAGTTGAACCATGATCGAGGTACTGATTCTGGGCATTTAGTGAGGTGTGTTACTAATACATTATGATACCATTAGGCTTGTGTTCTCTAATGTAATAAAACTTTAGATTATCCCACCCTCCTCCTTTGTTTCATATTAAAAGACTATACGTGTCTGGAAGGATTGGGTTGCATTTAAGCACAATATATTATAACCATTGCGTATATTTTTTCTGACTGCTGTCCTACCTACAAAGCCAACTTGCACATACAGTCTGTGCAGTCAGACTTAAACGTCAGACTGCAGTGCTCTTATTCTGATCACTGGTCAACTGTAAAGTAGTGCGAAGCAGGGATATTCAATTTCTATCATAATTTTTAATGGTGTTACAGTTTGTCTTAGTTGCCAGTCATGGATTACTTGAAATGTTACTTACTGGGACACTCATGGGATTTCTTCAATGTGTAGCCATCTGCTGCAGCAAGAGTTACTTGTTAATATCTGCCATATACATTCAGTAGATATGCAATAGTTTTAAAATGTGTCACTCTTAAATGCATATTGTATTGAGACTAGTGTTCTAAATAAATAAAAATACTGAGACATTAGGTAAACAAAGCTGTGCAAATATTTTATCTGCAGTTAATGCAGCTTGTTGGCGCACTTCATTAGACATACTTATACTGACTGCTTCATTTGTACATGTGCCCTTAGTTGATGCATTGTATATGTCAGAAATACATATTTCATAGTGTTCATATCATGGGGTATGGAAGATATTCATTTGCTTAAATGATATCCCTTGTAAACATCTTGATTGTCGAAAATACACTCTTTGACCGCGCAGACAAAATGTGTGTCTGTGTTTTCTTTCATCACACATTAACTGTAACCACAGTCTGGTAATGAGTACTATATTGGGATTTTTTTCTTGTTTTTTTGCTTTAATAAAAAGGTATGGTTGCTGTAAAACACAGCCCACAATCTGCTTTGCGATGTGATTGGCCCTGCATTGGTAGGTTTCGATTTGTTTGGTATTAACTCACTATATAAGAAAAAAATCTATTTTAAAGGTTTTCCATTGTGGTGAATATAACAAAATGATTTATGATACTTCATAGTTATGGGAATGTGCACCAGCAACGATTTTCTAGAGAGTAGGCATGGTGTAGAGCATCAGTGCTTGATTTGTTATGACCACAGAAGCTATTTAGTCATGTTCATAAATTTAAAACAGCTGATAAGTTTCTATTAAATTTGATGCCACCTCACAGAATTAAGGATCTTTTCAAACCTCTTCAATTTACTTTTAAGGTGCTACGGATGGTAGACACATTGCATTCTCCTCACCACAGTTTGCAGGTTCACAGTTCTACAATTACAAAAAATTCAGTAGTGTTGTGCTGCTTGCAGTAATGGATGCACGTTAGACGTTTCAACTTGTTGACATTAGATGCAATGGGCGTGTGAGTGACAGTGGTGTTTTGATGAACAGTAAAATAAGTGCTGCCCCGAGAGAAAATCGGTTGAATGTGCCACAGGCAAAATCCTTGGAGTGCAGCAATATTACCGTACCATGTGTAACTGTGCCTGATGATGCTTTTCGGTTGGAGCCACACATTATGAAACCATTCAGAAATTGTGGTGGTGATAAAACCAAAAAGTTTTCATCACAGACTATCACAGGCAAGGAGAGTGGTGGAAAATACATTTGTCATCCTTGCAAATAGTTTCAGAGTTCTTCTTCTGGGTACAGTAAGGCTGACAGTTGGAAAAGTGGCGCTAATTGTGGAGACACTATGTATCTCACACTATTTTTTGGTAGATAAGCAGATGGAACATATTTTCTGGCTACTGATGTGGAGGATACAGAATTGTGCATAGTGGAGGAAGGAGCGTGGAGGATGGATGCTGCTCTACAAGGCATTGCTCAACATGGTGGAAATCGAACAGGTTCCAGTGTGAGAGATGTGCGTGATAGGTTCTGTCAATATTTTAATAGGAGTGGGTATGTCCGATGGGAATGGGAATCGATAAAAAATTTAATTGTTAAGGAATATACCTATGAATTTGAAATGAATTTTTTGTGTTAAGAAATTAGGAAGCCAGTTAAAATAGAGGAAACAATGCTGAAAAATAATTTCTTGGTTTTTAATAGTCTTTCTCAGTTAAATAAAATGAGCATTTTGTTAATGAAATTGTATGCAATCAGCATTTTAAAATATCAATCAAATTCAACTCCTTGATTCCATTGTGTATTATAAAATTTCACACGTCAGGTAGTTGTATTTACCTTTTTTTCCCATTTGCATGTAACACCTCATAGCAGTGTAAGTTTCTCTGTGTATATTCCAATTTCTCTGTAATTATGTAGCATGAGTAGTGAAGGCCAAGCCTTTTATGTTTGTGACTGCAAAATTTCCATGTCCTCAAAACATCCATTGTCAGGGTGTCAAAAACAAAGTACATGTGTTCAACACACCATACAGCCGTTCAAACGAATACAATATTAGCTGCAAATTTTATGTTACTGCTGTATGCAGTAATTCATTAAGTATTATCAAATGTTTCTCATGCCTCTGTAGTATGTGCTGTACATTGGTAATGAGTAAAAATGCAACTGTACCACAATGACTTTTTGGACATCAAATATTTTTCCTGAATATGTAGAATCTTGTCATTCAAATGAAGCCACAAGTCAGTCAAGTTATTTTTGTCAGCTGGAAAATGTAATTCAGGTTGCTGAATGTATGAACAAGGCTATGAAAGAGGGTCTAAAATATCAGCCAAAGAGCAGTGGGTCATCCTGGCAAGAGCCATCGTACAGAAAAGTTTCCACTGCTGTGTACCCACCATTTAAACCTTTATTTTTACTAACTGTTTTTCTGTGTAAGAGATCCTGTTTCATGATTATATGGCTTGATTTGTCAGAAATACGTGGAACTTGAAGTAACAGGACACTCACACATAAATCTATGAGCACCACTATAGGGAGTACGTTCCTTAGGATTGTTACAATGTGTAAATATTCAAATACCACATGTAACAGAGAAATGTTTCCTTAGTAAAACATTCGTATATAGGATAAGCATTCAAGGCCCCAAGCAGGAGATTTCAACCTCCTAGCCAATAGATGACTGTTCAACTTAATGCTGTAAACTGAAGAAACTTTTTTCATGCGCAAGATATTACAGTGCAACCTTACAGAGTAAATAACACCAGTAAATCTGAGGACAAACCAGTAAATTTTATGCAGGAATTAAGGCAGGAAATTTGAAATTATACAGGAGCTAATTTTTTTTATTTAAAATCGATTTATTTCTCCAGTTCAGCAAGCAGCTCACTCTGCCCTTCCATTAACACCTTAAGGATTTTGTTTTTTGTTCTTAAGTGAATAATCAGCTTGCACACAATTTTTTTTAGTTCACTGGCAACAAATTTATCAACAGGTTCTTTGGCACCCATTTCCAGCCTGGTATTCACTTTCTCCAGAACTGCTGCCACAAGGGCTTCCCTCTTGCAATTTTTTCCTTGCCTTGAGTAATGTGAAGGTGTATTACATTCATAACTGGCAATTTGGCCAGTTCTAAGTGGAAATCAACCACAAAAGGGCTGTTCTGCAAATAAAAGTATATAAATTAAATTACTAATACATTTACTCTGTTAGGTGGTTTAAATACAAATGTTATTACTATTACTGCAAGTGGTTTTTGTGACTAAAATCAAACAAAGCACTTTCAATGGAGTTTAATTAGAAATAAGTCATGCTTTTTTATTTGTGTGTTTATTTAGTCTAACAACAATAAAAATAGGTATGCTATTCTCGGCATAAAATTGTTGAAGACTGTCTCACTATGCCGCCACAATGTATCAAGTAGTTTCACTTACAGTCTAACTGTCTACAGTGCTATCAGTTGGCACTAGCAGCTGACGTGATTTTGGTTCCTGAAAATAAGATGTCCCACTTAATCTATTAAATTTTAACCCCAGGGATAGAGTGGTATGAATGGGCAACAACATACAGAGCAATTGTAGAGTGAATAATTTTCATAGCTACTGTCACGGAATACAGTTGTTGACCGGCTTTGTATCTGAAATTATAATGTTTGCAGTTCATACCAACAAAAATGTTCCAGATAGTTATATCTAGTGTTAATTTCAACTTACATTGTAACTGTGGTCGACGTGGTGGACAATCTCACACTCTGTGTCAGTGCGATAGGAAGCAGGAACCTGAAAAATAAATTTCACAGCATATTCAATTTCAGTTACATTTGAGGTACTTACATGTTCAAATAGTAGTAAGGTTGTCCACATAATTTGTGCAGTTAATAACTGACAGTTCATAGCAATAGTATACACTGTTTAGTGTAGTTAATGTTTAACCTCAACAAGTAATCCAGTAAAGTATAATAATAAATTTTAATTTATTCGTGTTGAGTTAGTATACAGCATTTATTACAGGCTACAACTATTCATTGCCTGTATATGGACTAAGTAAATAATTTTAAAATCGGAGTACTTATAAAGAAAAAGAACGTTCTCAATTCCACAAACAGGTTGAATGAAATGGGCTATTCTGTCTAATATGAACGGAGCAGCTATGTGTCTGCTTCTCTTTCTGCCAGTCAGTGACAGACTTTATTTTAAACAATTGTGCAATTTTTCACCAATAAGAATGATTTCTTAATGAAAAGAACAGATCAAATGATACTTTTTGCAAAAGTCCATAAACTGTTGATCTCATAAGTTACCTCTCAGCTTAAAACTCGTTTACTTCCAAAAATTAAAACCAAAAAATTTGTAAATCTACAAGAATTACATTTATTGAACTGGTTATTGATTAACCTTTTACAGTGGAAGACACCTGAAGTAGTTAATTTAGATTGATTGCAGTCAGCAGCTATTGTATGAGATCTGCCAGATGAAACATCATCTTACAAAACTGTATATTTTAAATAAGTGAGAAAGGTATTCACTGTGCACAGGAAATATAAATGCAAACACATGTTGAAAACTGTGTTTCAATTAAAATAATATAATTATTCCCCAAGCCAGTCCTGTCAACCCTTATCAGTTGTAGTCCTTAGGCAAATGCAAGTGAACACTGCAACACCACATGTTACATATACCGCCCAAAAGTATTAGGTACAAGCCAATGAAAACTGATAAACAGTAAGTACACCGCGATATATCAACTTACTGGTACTAAATGTTAGTCATATTTTGCTAATACAAGAACGATAATGTAAGAAATAAAATGACTCTGAGCACTATGGGACTTAACATCTGAGGTCATCTGTCCCCTAGAACTTAGAACTAATTAAACCTAACTAACCTAAGGACATCACACACATCCATACCCGAGGCAGGATTCGAACCTGTGACCGTAGCGGTCGCACGGTTCCAGACTGAAGCGTCTAGAACCGCTCGGCCACAACGGCTGGCTGTCAGGTATGTTTATTGAAGTGTTTCTTGGAATTATGTGGTCTTTTAAAAAATGGAGAAGTGGAAACCACAAAACATTTGGCTTATAAATTGTATCAGTACCAACACCACTCATTTCCCTCGCGCGAATTCTCCTCCTCTCTGCACCATAATGCTATCGTAAAGAGGAAAACTTCGTTTCACATTCTTCCACTGTGACGCCAGGCAACACTACTCTTACTTTCTTCGCCATCTCCATCAGTTTTCTTTTCGTACATGCTGAAGAAAAGTTATTTACTTTATGTAAATAGTTTATTCACTTTGTGCTCGCGTTAACAATTTCAATGAACTTATAAACCGTAAAAAGTAACAAAACATACAAAAATGTAAATACTGTGCAACTATCGATGCACAAGCTTAAAATTGTTATTACTGCCTTACCTTATTATGGTACAAAGGATCCTCTGTATTATACTGGTATGTTGCAATCAGCAATTCACTGATCTTCTGTTCCACTCCATTTATACAAAATAATATATGCACACGATGTACAAATATTATTCATCCACGATAAACCTGAAAAAGTTTCTATGAAAGTCTGTTTACTAATAGACCTGTGACTGAGATAAAGCTTTAAATAATGCTTACCGAAAAGTACAGGTGTTTCACAAGTTAGCTAGTTGTGAAACGAACAACCTACTGTACTACGTTCCACTGAACAGGAGCCGAGATACACAATGGATAATGCACACAGAACTTCGCGCCGTTTGTCAGCTGTCATCCCCCCCTCTGTCGTCTGGGTACGTAACAACTACACAGGCGTGAGAATAGGATCCATCCTATACCGCCTTCTAGCGATCGTAAGCGTGAATCACTTGCATGTGGGTCCCATTTACATGGTAGACGCCGACAGAAATGGTGCATCATGGGTAATCTTGCAAGCTCACACGTCCAATGTTGAACGGTGTTAACGGATAGGACAGTAGGACGTGGCAGTGTTCACAGATGCAGTGCCTGGATTAATGTGCATTGGAGCAATTTAGTGATTTTTTGTAGGGTTAGGTTGATGCGGATATAAAGGACATGATATTTTTAACACTCTTTCAGTGCAATGTCCTCTTTTATACTGAGTGAATAGATGAAACTTCGATAGTAATATGCACCCTGAGACAAACGTAAACCAATATACGTCTGAGAACAGACAATCTTTAGAAGAGCATTCAACTACCAATTTTGTTATGGTCTTGAGTGTGGCCAACACCAACTGATCTTCAACCTGGAAATAGCTGGTCTTGTTCTCGGCGGTGGTATACATACAATACCCCATCAAATAAATCAGGATATCTACTAGTGCACATTAATATGCATTGTCGATGGTGTCCCATTTCACTCCATTTCAAGTGTCACTTAACACTGACTGCAGAAACGTGCGTCTTAGGAGGAGCTGCTGGACAACTGTGCACAATTCGTTTTCACTTCTTGCGCACAGTCATTGTGCTAGCTGGGCTACTGGTAGTACTTTGCAACTCGCGAGTGATTTATTCTTCTGATTTCATAACATTTTTTTCCAGTTGCCATCCTGTCTATCAGTACATAAAGTCTGCCTAGTCTTGGTTTAGCTGTGGTTGTCACTTCGTGTTTTCACTTCACTATCACGTCACCAAAGGTCAATTTGTGAAAGCTTATAGAGGCTGAAATGTCCCTGATGGTTTTCTTGCTGAAGTGACATCCGATGACTAGCGGACGTTAGAAACCAGTCAGCATTCGTGACCGACCTCTTCAGCTGCTACTGGTGTGGGTTGGGTTCTTTGAGGAAGGAGACCAGACAGCGAGGCCATCGGTCACATCGGATTAGGGAAAGAAGTCGGCCGTGCCCATTCAAAGGAACCATCCCGGCATTTGCCTGGAGCGATTTAGGGAAATCACGGGAAACCAAAATCAGGACGGCCGGACGCGGGATTGAACCGTCGTCCTCCCGAATGCGAGTCCAGTGCGCTGCTACTGCTTCTCTACTGACAACATAATACAGGGTGTCCGAAAAGTCTTTCCCTGATTACATAAATTGATAACTCAGGCTAGAAGTAAGATATAAATATAAAACTTGTGTCGAATTGTTTACAACTACCAAAGTTTTTTTCTGTTTTAAGTTCACAGTACGCAAGTAGTGGATGAGGTGCAGTGCCCAAGAAGCCATGTTAACCAATCAGGAGAAGGCACAGTGTGTCCTATGGTATCATGAGAGTCGATCACCAACCACAGTGCAGAGACACTTCTAGACAACATTTGGAAGGAATCCACCTGATGTCAAGAGCATTAAAGCCTGGTATGAGAAGTTCAAGAACACAGGATCGGTTGCTGACCATCCGAGGTCTGGTCGACCAAGAACCTCAGCAGGCAGGGTGGAAGCTGTAAGGCAGTCTTTTCTGCGAAGTCCGAAGAAATCTGTGCGCAGGGCCTCACGTGAATTACAGATGCCAAAAAGCTCTCTCCATGACATTTTACACAAACATTTATTGTTTCGTGCATACAAAGTGCAAATCGTTCAGGCCTTGTTGCCCAATGACAGTTCATATCGATATGACTTTGCGGTCGAAATGCTAGCACGTATTGAGGACGACGATGGTTATCTCAGACGAATTGCCTTTCCCGACGAAGCGACCTTTCTTGTCAGTGGAGTAGCGAATCGCCATAATGTGCGCATTTGGGGTTCACAACCCCCTGGATAGGTCATGGAGTGCACCAGTGCAAAGGTGAATGTTTGGTGCTCGCTATTGCACAATCGAATTATCTGGCCATTCTTCTTCGCTGAGGCTACCGTCAGACCTGCAGTGTATCTGGACATGTTGCGACTGTATGCTGTTCCTCAGCTGCTTCAGTATCACACCGATGTCTTGTTTCAGCAAGACGGTGCACTTATTGGGGTTTGGACGTCCGTGCCTATCTCGATATGACCTTTCCTGGACGATGGATTGGTCGTGATGGGCCAACGGTTTGGCCTCCACGCTCTCCTGACATAACCCCATTAGACTTCTTTTTGTGGGGTTATGTCAAGGACGAGGTCTACCGAACACGTGTACCAGATCTTGAAACCATAGGGTAACGGATAACCACAGTCGTTGAATCGATCCATCCAGTGATGTTGGCTAATGTGTGGACGGAAATTGAATATCGCCTAGATGTGCTACGTGCTACCAAGGGTGCTCATGTGGAAGTTTACTGATGTGTGAAAAAAACTTTGATAGTTGTAAACAATTAGCCACCAGTTTTATATTTGTATCTTACTTCTAGCCTGAGTTGTCAATCTATGTAATCAGGGAAAGACTTTTAGGACACCCTGTATTCACCGTCTCCGTTAATAGTGGGGGGTCCACTTCTCATGACATTTGGTGGTCGCTTTCATAGAGTGGTGGCTCATGTATAGAGACTGGAGAACTGCAGCACATCCTACTTCGACTTGATGTTAACAATAATATTTAATATAATATGCCCTCTACAGATAAATTCTTTAATTATACTTACACCACATAAAGCTCTTATGCTTTATGAAAGAAAACACAAAAAAATTTTGCCTGGTGTTTGGCTGTTGCGCGCATCCACAAATTGGGAGCCACGCTCAAGGCTTCAGGTGAGAGAGAGCACTGTCTGTTCTGCAGCGCAAATTCTCGCATACTCGTGCTGGGGGAAGGCAGCATGTTTAAAAAATATAAACCCGTGTGTGTTGTGCTTAAATGTGTACGATTTTGTCGAATAATATTAAGTGTGGAACTAGATTATTATTATGCATCCAGCTGTTCTATTTGATTTTTTTTCAAGTCGTTCATTTTTCAGAAAACTTTAGATATTGACTTAAACCCCAGGAAATTAATTCTGTGACTGTACGTGAACTTCGACATCTTCAATTTTCACAGCTGCCTCTCCAAGAGAATGTTACAGTTACGAAAGGAGGTCGTTCAACACCTGATCTTCTAATATATCCGTAAGACACAAGCAACAGCAACTAATATTTTTGTAACTTTGATTCTTAATGCTTCGAATGGAAAAGATGGATTGCGGCTGTGAAGTAAGAAATGTATTATTTTTCTTTCCCTGTTTCTGTTTGGAGGAGACGTAACGTAGACAAAAGGTGGTTTTAGAAATATAATCAAAAGGAAATAAAAATAAAAACAAATCAAGAAAGCATGTTGATAATGTTATTTCGCAGTCATTTTTAGGAACCGTTAGAATTAAGGAGAAATTTAGTGAGCCACACAGACTTTCAGTCAATGGGCACAATATAATTCTTAAAAATAACAGTAAAATTTTGTCCAAAACAATAGAGTGCAGTTACTTTTGTAAAACTTCCTGCAACTTGACTGCTTGCTACAAAGGAGATAAGTATGGAAACTAGAAAATGCCTCTTTTGTAGCTCTCATGGCTCATTACACAGAAGTTGTTTCGGAACACACGCAAATGGTTCTTGTTCTGCAGTACATATTGAATATAGAAGTATTTGAGTGATATTCAGAAATCTTTATTCCAGAAAATGAAACTGCAATTGGTATATCGAAACCTATTATTTTTTAAATAAATAAATAAATAAATATTTTGGAATAACAGGACATTATCTTCCAGGGAAAGGGACAAAATCTGATGCTCAAACCTTTCGTGGTGCAAATGTCACGAAACGCAAAAAATCGGGGATTAAAGCAAGAATCAAAGCAGTTTATAGTAATACACGTTCCATTCACTGTTTTACACATTGAATAACTTAATAATTAGAAATGCGCGAAACTCAAGGATATTTTTCCTTAACGTTCTGGGTTTTCTTCTCAAGATCAGCGCAACGTGTGTCCATTCTTAAGAATCATATGGACATCAACGTTCCAAGTACACCTGCTTCACGGTGGAACTTCAAAATTTGCAACCATTAAAAATAGCCTTCCTCAAAATTCAGTGAACATCAAATGTAAATCAAACCATTGCAGAAGCAACAGGAATTTTAGGAATTTTAAAATACCTAAATTATGATCATTTGAAGTTTTGGTTGTAGATTTTCTATCAGATTATGACTCATTTTGAAATAGTTTACAGTCAAATGCAATCTCAATAAATTAATGTGTTTGGAGTCAATGAACTTACAACAACATTGAAAATGCTATTTTACATGTAAGAAACTCAAAATTGTCAGAATCTTTTAAAGAAACTATGGTAGAAGGTAAAAAGCATATGAATATTTGTTGACATAATGGACAGGTAGTCTTCCATTAAACACTTAGTAGCAGCTAAATTTTTCAGCAAGAAATGCCTCGCTAGTTCTAAGAAAACTAGCTGGCAACCGTAACATATCTCATGATTGTTTTAATCTGAGCTAAAGATTTATTGTTGGTCTGATATTCATGACTATTTTTAAATTAAGTAAGCTGCTGAAATTTATTGTGGTAGAAAATATAGACATGTTCTTAGGCAAACTCTAAAAACCATTTTGCCATATTCTATAACCGTATCAGCGGTAGAGCGATGCTTTTGAACACCAAAGAGAAAAATGGACTTTTGCAAAGAAGCACTACGAATTCGGAAGGACTACATGCGCTTGCTTTTCTTTCAATGGAGAGAAATTTCCTCAAATACCATGCAGACATCAAGAAGAAAATTATTGATTTTTTGGCGCAAATAAGGATTAGAAGAATGATTTTATTTTTAAATGGATAAATCAAACTTAAACTGTAACAATTTAGGTTAAAATAAGTAAAAATGCTTGGCTTCGTTCATTTCGGATTTTATCAAGTATCTGAATAAATATTCTTTTTATACATGTTCTTTCCTTTCATGCGGTTTCGCAACACAGGCTAAAATTTTATGGAGCAGGACCACACTAATTTTAGCTACGAGCTGTCGCTTTATGGGAGTTTCCGGATACTTTTGATCAGCGAGACTAGATGTGGTATACTCGACGTCAGTTCTCGACAACACCGAGATCGCGTTGGAATCGAGTTTTTAGTTTCGGACTGTCGTCACGAAATCTTTGCAGTGTGTAGTGAACCGTTAACAGCGGACGGTGTGAGGCGGGTAGCGGCCCCAACTCAGGCATAATCAGCGCAGGCCTGAAGTCATGTGGACGGCAGATGGTCACTACTAAATCCATGTCCCCAGTACCGCAGTCCACGGTCGCTGCGGGGTGCCCCAGAGCATTTGTTACCCGCGCCTCGGCGTTTCTCATCCTTACACAACTTACGTGTGTTCTCACAGACGCATACACTCCACTTCATGCGCTCCAGCATCTTTTTCTCAAGGCGAGCTCTTACTCCGTGTCGTAAATATGTTCCTGGTTCAATGGATATGCTTTATCTCTGCAGTTTGTCCTCATCTTCATATAACGACGACGTTTCTTGCGATACGTCACAACGGCATATGTGTAGGAGTTACGATACTATAAATATCGGAGGGAGTACAGTTCCCCAGGTCATCCACTGTTGGTTAACACAGAGTAAATTCAGACTTTACTGACAAAATGCTGGAGGTTCTTTAAGGAAGTTTATTGACTATTTTAGTTTGATTTGTCATCTTTGGTAATAATGTAATTATGATTTATTAGGTTTTTACATCAATTATCTTTCTGTAAAAATACTTTCGCAGCAGTGAAAGAGCGTGCAAAGACATGCGTCATCAAAATGTACAAGATAGTCAGTTTCTCATAGGAACCTACAGTACGTACAAATACAGGAAGTACTGTGATGAGTTTGCTGTCACAATTCAGAATATCGTTCTGCCACTTTTCTATTGCATTAAGTGAATTAATACACGAGGTACATATCGGTGAATCTAAAAAATGGCTCTGAGCACTATGGGACTTAACATCTATGGTCATCAGTCCCATAGAACTTAGAACTACTTAAACTTAACTAACCTAAGGACATCACACACATCCATGCCCGAGGCAGGATTCGAACCTGCGACTGTAGCGGTCACATGGTTCCAGACTGAATCGCCTAGAACCGCACGGCCACACCGGCCGGCGGGTGAATCTTAACAGATTCGTACACAGTATTAGTTGAGAGAGAGAGACATGCTGTTATTTATTAAATGAGTTAGAGACCTACGATGCCTCTACATGCCTACACAATTTTCCACTTACGGCAGATTTTTTTCAATTTTTCTAGCTATCAAGGCGTTCAAAGCTGATATCGTTGTTCCAGATGTTCCTCATTTACCCCTCCCCCCCCCCCTCCGTCCCACCACTCTACCATTTCTACTGCTTAATTTCCTTGTATTATACCTTCTCACTGGATATTTATCATGTTATTTGATGATAATTGACAGAAGACCAGTAACACAATAACGTAACGCTGCTTTCGTTTGGTGCAAGGTGCAAGTATCAGATATAGGGAACAATTCCTCACAGGTAATGTCATGTTACCTAATTATCTCTGTTCTATTCCTGCTCCATTTATAATTACCTCGTCGTAGATAGTACATTAAAGTAAATCATCTTTTCTACTATTTTCATCTGCAGTACGTATGTTACGTCTTTTGTAACACCATTGTCATATTACAAGCTAATGCTCTTTGTTTTCATTTTTCTTATCTTTGAGACTCTTAGTGCTTCGGTTTCCCTAATTCTAAAATAACATTTCTAAAAGTATTTCGGTTGTTCTCATTTTCTAGATATACCGTTTCTGTATCGTTCCCATATAAATATTTTGCAACTCCTAATAAATCTAGTTCATCTTTCTCACTGAGAATAGTGATCTCACTCATCATCTTTCTAATTCGCCAGAGAGCCAATACCGTGACAGCCAACCTTCTTAAATACCACAACAAGTACGTTTTAAGGTAAATTCTTGTTCGATTTCTTCTCTCTCAGAATGTATTCAGCTGTCATTTCATTACCGTTAATCTAGTTTTGGAGCACTTACGCTGTCGGCTTCTGTCACAGTTCATTGCAATTTATTAGCTTCTACGTTCCACACAAGGCATAGATTCATTGCAAGGCTTTGCAACTTGTCTCCTTTCATACTGTGCGAGTGTAGTTCATCCCACTGATTTATCATTTGTCGCAGTTTTGTACTAAAAGAAATTATGGAATACATACGGCGTTATTTGATGTTCAAGAATTGTGATACAAATTATTAAAACAAATTTGATTTTGCAACATTAATTATAATGAAAAATTCCACATTTCAATTTGGCTGCGTGTGTCTAAGAATAGACAGTGGCACTAGTTTCTACTTGAGTGCAAACAGACGATGTTACAAGTCTTATGGGATATTAACGCTTCTTGTGTACCTTTTCTATCACACAAATGTCTTTGATCGAAACGGAGTCTATTAAAGAAATACTGAAGTAGTATATAAAAAGGTATCAGTTAACGGCATACAGAAAAGAAGACCGATGTTATCTGGGTTATCTTACAAGGAACATTTTGGGAAAGATATTATGGGACGAAAATCAAATGGCACACTGAAAACACCCCTTCTTCAAAGTGTGATCGGGGATCTGACTGCAACAGTTATAGCCAAGTGATGGACTTGCTAGACATGGAGATGGATGACTGTATCCACGAGGATTTCCTTTTAGTGTATAGTGATTTGACGGTGTGTTTCTCAAATGGAGTATCGTTTTCTTTTCCTATTTTAAGACGTTGTTATGAAAAATTTTAGGTGTTTCAAATCAAACGTACGCATGGGCATGCGACATGACTATGGCACAGGATCATTTTTATAGTTTGTGATTCAATTAAAACACAGCACTATGTCGTTTAATGCTATTAATGCTTTACATGTCGCATTCTTCCTTTTAGAGGCGATCCTTCATGCAATTATTTCTTCAGGAATTCCTCTACTTCTGTCAAGCCATCGAGATTGATGCTGATGCAAGGCTTTTCACTGTCATTGTTTGATTCCAGTAAATGTATGTGATAAACTCTGCTAATGCTTTGCAGTGCATGACTTATAGCAACACAGGTACACTGCACATTTTGAGGACCACGTATGGACTCATGGAAATCTTAATGCTAATCGAAAGCTATATTTAAGCCATTCAATTAGATTGAAACGAACAAATCTGCCCACATTCAGAGCCGCCATGAATGAAAGGATGTTGTTAATGCCAAGGTCAGAAAATGTCTACAGGGGGTGCCTAACTGATACTATAGAAACTTAGCACAGAGTAACTATGTTAATCAGTAAGTTCACTTTATAACTATTCCCCTTGACATGTGGGTTCTACGTCACGAACAGACCTCAAATTAGGATCACTGACAGTTGACTTGCATCTATTCAGAGATGTTTGTGTACTGATGGAGCTAGATATTAACAAAAGGGACATCTGTGGCCATTAAAACAGCTTACGGAGACAAGTGTGCGAGAAGACTGAATACGAGGGTTGGAACGTAAGTAGTGGCAACTATTTACTCGCAACTGATACAAAAGAGTTTCGTCTTTTCATCTGTTACTATCCTTCAAAGCAGTCACCAACGTTGCCAGTGATGTGGAAGGCGTAGTATAACATTAGCAGACGCTGTTCTGTTGATGGTGCGAATGGAGCGGTCTACTGCTTGTCGAATCTCTGGAACAGTTCTGAAGCGAATGCCACGAAGTGGTTCCTTCATCTTCGGAATCAAATCAAAGTCACAAGGACTTACGTCCGGGGAGTATGGTGGATAGTTCAGTACTTCCCACTCCCATCCACCGAACAGAGCAGCCAAAGCTCAGAAAGTGTTGCCGCTTCTTTCGCAAAGCTGGTCGCAGTGTGATGCTCCAAAAACAAATAGTAATAATGTGCATTGACGGTCTGCCGGAGGAATGTAATGCATTAGGATAACACTATCACAGTTGTACACGAGAATCACCCATAACTTTCACTGTTCTGGTGCTCTGACGTACTTACGACTTTCGCGGCTATCCAAAAATGACACCATTTATTGGATTGGCATTTCAGTTTTGGCTCATACGATGTGGTACATGTCTCATTCATTGTCATGATACGGCGTAAGAAAGCCTCTCCTTCGCGCTCATAGCGCTCCAACTGCGTCTGAGCGGCGTCGTTACGCATCTATTTCTGCATTTCCGTCAAGTCATGCGGAACCTATCGTGATGCAATTTTTCGCATGTACGATTCAGCTGCCCCTAGCTATGGCTTTTATGCAATACACGATACTTTCAAATTCCACAAGGAATATTTTCATATTCTCTTCATTGATACGTGCAGACTATTAGTCCTACAAAAAATGAAGTGGACCTTTTTGGAGGAACTTTAAATCTGCCAAATTTTGTATTGGGATACGTTTTGACTAGAAACTGTAGTTCTCGAATTACTCAAGAAAAACGCGCAAAAGTAACATTCAGTAACTCAGAAACCAAGACCTACAGCGAAAACGTAACATTGCGCAAAATTTAACTACATTAAATTTCCTACACAAAGTCCCTGTTTACTTTTTTTCTGTAGGTCTAATAGTTAGCGCTCAGAGAGAGAGAGAATATGAAAATACCGCACGTGATTTTTGAAGACGTTGTGGATTGCATAAAAACAATAGATACGTTCACTTGAATCCCTTTGTATTTTCATTTATATTTCGGGTGTGATGTGATTGAACAAATGAACCAGAATATTTAAAAAGGACATAGATTTGTTGTTTGGAATATAATTACTGTTTTTGTACCAACGTAGCTGCCGACTTTTAGCAGTTCTCAAACAATCAACGAAGATGGGTATCACATCGAAAGACAATAATGAATGGTTTATGCAGTATGCAAATATCTAGTTTTGTTTTGTAGAAGCAATTATGGGAGCATAGCAAAAGCATGTGTGCGTTGTTTTTAAGTTTTAGAGTAACTTTTTAATGGCGAATAAATATTATGTCACTGAACTGCAACAAAATGATGCATAGTATAACCTTTATTATATCAGTTACTTAAAATGTACCAACAATCAAGGTTTTAACTACAGTCTCGATAATATACGATGTGGCCACTCTCAGGTTCCGACAACATATAGAAAAAAAATGTAAATTGTTCCCGCAAAGAAATTTCCATGGAAATAAATTGTGAGTTGAAGATCTGCGGCATAGAATCACATTTTTATACATGAGGTATTAGATATCTGGTGTCTTACTGAATATCAAATTTCTTGAAATCGTTATTGATTCTATTAAAACGAAGTCAACTAACACACTTTTCTAACATGGTCCCTCTTCAGTAATTTCAAACGAATCTTCTTGCCGCCTAGTGAGCAACATGACTCTGAGATACCAGTGTTCGTGAGAGATACTGCATGAAGATATTCCCGTTTCTTCGGTTATATTTCTTCTTGTGTTGAACCCACTCCACGTCTGCTTCCACGAACTACTGCTGTAAGTTTGCACAAAACCACTCGTTCATCAAGCCAGAAGGCTTCTAAGATCAGTCTTTTCCTAGAAACTCCCCTTTCTCTCTGCACACTTTTATACTGTGATATGAAATTCACAACTGTCACGTCAGGAAAGCACACGCACATGCCAGCTCCTACTCCACAGTATTTTTTATTTTTTTTATCTTTTCAAGACATTGTCGATTACATCCATCGAGACTATGTGCCGATTACACAAGGTGAACCCAACTAAATGTGGAAGAATGTTCAGGAACATTTCGTGACTATCTCAGTGGTCTCCGGTGGCCCATTACAGAGATCCGCATATGGTTTGATTTCTTTCCTCATCTTTGCATAAGTATTACAGTGAAAATATGTGAGTATGATAACGATATATGCTATGTGCATTGTTTGGAAAGCAACATATTAGATTCATTCACGTGACGTGATACTGACGACAGAAAGATCGCCTTCACTAATCACCCTCAGGCTTATTTTCAGTACCGGCCTTTGTCTGGCCTTTGATTTTCGACAGTTAGTAGGACATTAAAAGTGATATGTCCTGTCTACGAGCAAGTGTTTAGAAATCGATGAGAAATAGAACATAAATAAATAATATGACATTACCGATATGTAAATGTTCCGTCCATCTGAGAAATGCACCAAACAAAAGCAGAATTACGTTATTGTGTTACTGAACTCGTGCAGATTCTCATCAAATAACATGTTGAAAATTAATTGGATAGATGTAATATAGGAAACGTAAATAGTAGAAATTGTAAAGTGCGGTAAATAAGAAGTATGTAGAGTATATGAACTATGATGTCAGCTTTGTAACCCTATATAGATGAAAAAGTTAGTGAAACCCGTTACAAATGAAGTAGTAAGCAACTACAGAATGGCATGGTAGCTCTATACGTCATTAAATAAAAAACTGAATATCTCTCTTGGCTAATAGAGTGTACGAATCCGTTAAAATTTCCGACTTCTCGGTGTGGCGACTCCTGAGGTCGTTCGTTTTTGCAACGGACTGTAGGATAATACGGTGTCAGACCGTTACTGCACCCATGAAATCGAGTGCTTTCCTTGTACAGAATTTGTAGTTACTTTCATTCGTCACGGCACTACTACCTGGCAATTTCTGCAAGTTACTGCATATTGGATGCAAAATCGGCGCTTGTTAATATGTATTACACGTCGTATTAATCACCTGAGACACTGTCTCCTGTCAACGTAACTATGTCAGGTATGAAAATATCTATTTTTAATACAGGGCTATTACAAATGTTTGAAGCGATTTCATAAATTCACTGTAGCTCCATTCATTGACATATGGTCACGACACACTACAGATACGTTGAAAAACTCATAAAGTTTTGTTCGGCTGAAGCCGCACTTCAGGTTTCTGCTCGAGAGCGCAGTGAGACAAAATGGCGACAGGAGCCGAGAAAGCGTATGCCGTGCTTGAAATGCACCCACATCAGTCAGTCATAACAGTGCAACGACACTTCAGGACGAAGTTCAACAAAGATCCACCAACTGCTAACTCCATTCGGCGATGGTATGCGCAGTTTAAGGCTAATCAAAGGGTCGGCCTGCAGTGAGCGAAGAAACGGTTGAACGCGTGCGGGCAAGTTTCACGCGTGGCCCGCGGAGGTCGACGAATAAAGCAAGCAGGGAGCTAAACGTACCACAGCCGACGGTTTGGAAAATCTTACGGAAAAGGCTAAAGCAGAAGGCTTACCGTTTACAATTGCTACAAGCCCTGACACCCGATGACAAAGTGAAACGCTTTGAATTTTCGGCGCGGTTGCAACAACTCATGGAAGAGGATGCGTTCAGTGCAAAACTTGTTTTCAGTGATGAAGCAACATTTTTTTATTAATGGTGAAATGAACAGACACAATGTGCGAATCTGAGTGGTAGAAAATCCTCACGAATTCGTGCAGCAAATTCGCAATTCACCAAAAGTTAACCTGTTTTGTGCAATCTCACGGTTTAAAGTTTACGGCCCCTTTTTCTTCTGCGACAAAAACGTTACAGGACACGTGTATCTGGACATGCTGGAAAATTGGCTCATGCCACAACTGGAGACCGACAGCGCCGACTTCATCTTTCAACAGGATGGTCCTCCACCGCACTTCCATCATGATGTTCAGCATTTCTTAAATAGGAGATTGGAAAACCGATGGACCGGTCGTGGTGGAGATCATGATCAGCAATTCATGTCATGGTCTCCACGCTCTCCCGACTTAAACCCATGCGATTTCTTTCTGTGGGGTTATGTGAAAGATTCAGTGTCTAAACCTCCTCTATCAAGAAACGTGCCAGAACTGCGAGCTCGCATCAACGATGCTTTCGAACTCATTGATGGGGACATGCTGCGCCGAGTGTGGGAGGAACTTGATTATCGGCTTGATGTCTGCCGAATCACTAAAGGGGCACATATCGAACATTTGTGAATGCCTAAAAAACTTTTTGAGTTTTTGTATGTGTGTGCAAAGCATTGTGAAAATATCTCAAATAATAAAGTTATTGTAGAGCTGTGAAATCGCTTCAATCATTTGTAATAACCCTGTATTCCTATTTTACTCCTCCCGCACATATTGTCACCCCTAGAGACATTTATCTTACAATATCCATCTGCAGGAATGTATAAATGGTATATCCCATTCTCTCGAGAATGTACGTACATAAGTTCAAAATGAGAAATGGACAAATTTTGGACGAATTGTCATAGCATTTTCGCATGTAACTTGAGTATAGCTTGGGGCCCGATATAGCTTTACTTCGTCAAAATAGGATCAGGAAAAAAGATACAGTGGTTGGAAATTTTATCTAAAATCGTCGTATCTCTCTTCTTGTCTGTTTGAAAAATCTAATATCCGAAACTACTAGGTGAATTTCCATATGTTTCTCACAGGTAACTTGAGCGTAGCTTGTGGCATCGTAAAGGGTTTTCTTCCATCAAAATCGGGTCACGGGAAAAACCGTATCTGAATCGAAAGTTTTATGCGTACTGATATAAATGTGAAAGTAGCCCTGTCACGTTTTCACGACTAACCTGCTGAGCGATTTATTTGGTGTGGAGAAAGCTTGAAGTCTGAGGAAGAACATAGGCTACTTTAGAAAGTGTGTAGCATACGACACTTATTAGTTCAAAGAATATTACGTGAATTAGGGAAAAATATCCACACTTTGAAAAAGTTTTTTACTCTTCGACTTTTAATCTTCATCACGCTTGTAAAATGATTTTATTGGTTGATCTGTGCTATGTGATATAATTCAAAGTAATGATTACAATGGTTATACAATTTTCAGGGTGTTTAATCCATACTCCTGCACTATTCGTTACATAAAGTACGCGTTGTATAGTGTATGACTACTTTAATAGCACAATGCGTTGATGCGCGCTCCTGCCCATGACTCCTTGTCCGCACTGCTGAGCAGCGACGCTGTACATTCTGACGCATCGTGCATTGGGACGGCTTGGGAGGGTGGAGAACTGGTCTCACATCACGAGCTACACTTTACCAAATAGGCAGCTGTTGTAATTGCACATACAGTGGCTTACTTTTGCACCGTCACCCATCACAACAGAGCCTCTGATATGCGAGACAGCTGCTTAATACGTATTTTTGAAAGACATGTGTAGCATTTTTCAGTATTGTCACATTAACAACTCAAATAAAACCACATTTTTATTATAAGCCAACGACGTTTTGTCTGCGCTTTTAGCTCAAAGTAGTATGTACACATAATGGTACATACATTACGCAATGTTAGATGCAGTGCCGATTCCAGAGATGCTACTGTGAAATGATTCTAACGATTGTGGAACAAAAAGATACAATCTCTAATACGATTGAACCGTGATTTTACTTTCAAAATCTTAAGAATTTACTTTATTTACTAGTGATTAATCAGGAACATAACACATTTAATCACACTACGTGAGCGTGGAAGTAGTTGCTAGGGAGTAACTGATGAAATCAAAATGAAATTGCTTTTAACAAATGGGCATTTTATTCCTAAAAGCTCTTTTTTTTATGAAACAGATTTAAAATTATACGCAGAAAGCGCCCTCTAAATATCAAGTTATAATTTATTCAGGGGCAGAAAGAAACAAATTTTTGATTGTATGAGCTTTCGGGCTGAGAACCTTGCCACTCCCTTTGAGACGGCCGTAGTCACGACGGCTCAAAACAACCTCTGAAAGACTACACAGGTCCAAATCTGCAACACACCAGATTACCTTAAAATAAAAGTTTTAACAATTCACACAAGCACACAGACTATGCACCCCATAGGAGGTATGGAAATAGTACAAAGCACTAAAATTAAAAATGGCTCTGAGCACTATGGGACTGAACATCTTAGGTCATCAGTCCCCTAGAACGTAGAACTACTTAAACCTAACTAACCTAAGGACATCACACACATCCATGCCCGAGGCAGGATTCGAACCTGCGACCGTAGCAGTCCCGCGGTTCCGGACAGCAGCGAATGGAACCGCACAGCCAGCGCGCCCGGCACTAAAATTAAAAGATTAACTTGCCACCGAAGGTGCAACTTGATTTTAACTTCTAAGAAAAGTCTTACGGTGGGAAGGTGGCAACTTTATATACTAAAATTACCATTTAAATGAAAGCCTATGAAATGCAATCTTACATAAAATTATACAAGGTTGAACAAACATGCTCTACAGTACACATATACCGCCTCTCAAGATGATAGGCAAGATAAAAACATATTTCAGGAATCAGGCCGTTACACTTCAAGCAATAAATTCGTTAACACACCGAATCCGACAAACATGACAGAGACAGCTATTAACGTACGGCAGATTGATAGGGAGATTACCGAACAACCCGAACCGCAGGTTGCTCTAATCCGCCCCTACTCCACAAGGGAAAAACGGACCACCCAATTCATAAATAACCACCTTCCCGCGGGTGGGCAAACTGAGAAGAATGGTGGGACGACCTCAAGACATTCTGGGGCAGCACCCCCAAATCGCTCTCCGGAACCGTCCGCTGCCAGTCGCTTCAACGGACGCAGGAAGGCGCGCCGATCTCCCGTCTCACGGCGGTGCAGCTCGCACCGGCCAGACCGATCTGGGTTGACTCCCGTTGCTCTCTTGTCGGCTGCGAAGCCACTACCCCTCGCTATACGGCGCGGCCCAGTGGACGCATGTGGCGACCTCACATGCGCCGACGCTCAAGGCGGACAAGTCATCTTGTGTCTCAGTGCGCGACCGACCAACCATCGATCCAACCGCCAATGACCGTTGCCTGAGCAACTCGAGCAGACTGGCGGCTTAACGCACAGACTCAGATGCAGGAACTAAGCCCCCGACCGGGCGGCCACTCGTTTAGTTCTCTCACTGCGCCACACATTCGGACGAGAGACAGACTAGCAAGCTGGTGACGAGGTACTGACCCCAGACTGACCTCAGACTCAGACTGACAACCCCTACTCATAGCTAATAGCGCCCCTTAAATACACGTGAACAGGCAACCTTTCCCCTTTCCCACCAGAGGGAGACACCAAAGCTGCAATTGCCACAGTGGCGCCACCGCCAGAAACGGAGGGCGACTGCTTCACACTACACGCTGCAGTCAGAAGTTTACGCCGTCAAGAAACCGTAGAACTTAATATGTGACATAAATTTCAACTTCGTACTTCCACTCGTTAGGGATCAAAAGGGGTCTTTAACATCGGACAGATAGCCGGACAACGAAGTGACTCTACAAGAGTTCCATTTTTACCAACTGAGTTACGGAATCCTAAAAAGAACTCGTAGAAGGCTTTCAGCACGACTGCACGCATTCGTTCCTAGTCTGAAGATCACTTAGGCAGCCCGCTAAACGTAGACCGGTATTCTTAATCACCCGATTTTCAGCCCATAAAAATGTATGGAACTATGTGGATCTGGTGCCTCAAGAATATTATTTGCTACCTCGCCGAACTGCGTCCATTATTAATGCTAGAGTCGGTTATTAGTGTGAAGTCTCCTGGGGGTAACTTCTCGTCTGGAATGCTTATCTACTGGCATTAGGGAGGCCGTGATATACAGCAGTGTGATGGGCTTTAATTATACCACAGTCTGCAACGTGAGCCAGGTACGAGGTCGTCAATATGCAGCGGCAGCCACGTGGGCTGCGCGTGCGTGGCCCGCGCCGCATCCGGGTGGCGGAGGTTGCGTCACTGCGTCTGCAGAAGAGCGAGGCTATTCCTGGCTGCAATCTGCCGCCATAAAGCTTGTGGGGCGGTGGCTGCGGGCGCAGAGCGGAAGGCGGTAGGCAGAAGGGCAAGGGCCGGCCGTGCGGTGACCCGGCGCGCCGCCGCGGCCTTGGGACCAGCCAGGCAGTGGCGTCCAGGACACGGAGGACCTTCCGGTGCGGCCGCGGACTGCAGCTGATTCATCCTGCAGCTTCTCTACACCGCCCTCGATGGACTGGTTACTGGCATTTCTACAAGCAGACACTTGCGAGAGACGTTCAATAAGTAAGGCAACACCTTTATTCTGAGAGAAGCTTTGCTCTATTTAGGATTCCAATACGTCGTATTATTCGCCACTCTGTTGCTACAAAATCCTATTTTTCGACACAATCTCCGTTCAACGTGACGACCTTACTCCACTTTCCTGGGAGCGCCCTTATGTCCCCATAGTGCCACTCTATTGGTCGACGTCGGAGCCAACGCATTGCTGCGTCAATAACCTCCCCACCATCGACGTACTGTTTCCCGCAGAATGCATCCTTCATTGTCACAAAGAGATGGAATTCAGAAGGTGCGAGATCCGGATGGAATAGTGCAATGAATTTTAGTGAGCTCCTTTACTAACAGAGACGTCCAGAAATGCTGCGAGGTGTTTGACAGTGATCTGTCGATCACCTCGAATGAGAGTGTCCACACGTTCCAACACTACAGGAGTCATAGTCGTGTGCGGTCAGCAGGCACATAGGAGATCGAACAAGTTTGGGTGATCTTCTCGCGATGATGATAGACGCATCGCCCAACGTTTCACCGCGCTTTTGTTCACTGCCGCGTATCTGTAGGCATTCTGCAAGAGTCTATGAGTATCTGCGATGCTATCGTTTTCCGCCAGAAGAAACTCAGTGACTTCTCTGTACTTGAAACGCAGGTCCGTTACCATTTTGAAGGCTACGTATAGCGTCGCTACCTATCGGAACTTCATGGAACTATAGGGGTTGAAGACGGAATATTTCACGGTCTCACAACAAATGCCGCATTTTTTTTTTTCAACCAGAACTGGCCGAGTAAGGAAATGTGTTGCATTACTTATTGGGCGCCCCGCGTATTTCGAAACTAATTCTCTGCCTGCCAATTCCTTGAAATTAGAGGTGTAAGACATAGATTTACTACCCAATAGTGACGTACGAAAATTTGTGCTAGACCGGGACTTGAACCAGGGCCTCTCACTTATCGAAAGTGGTCGCTTTACTCACATGGGCTATCCGTGCACGTGGACTACGATACAAGTATGTAGATAGTGTGACATAAGGAAGTTTGGGTCGATCTGGGGAGCTTGCACGGACAGCCGAAATGGTTAAGACAATCGGTCGCGGTAAGTTGAGAGCTAGGTTCAAGCCTCGATCTGGCACAAATATTCCACAGCAATTTTATTCATGCTCTGCTGTTATCTTCTTAGAGCAATGCCTGTCGAAGTAGGATGTCGAAAATGAATTGCTTAAGTCCAGTAGAGTTGGACCACAGGGTGAAAAGGGCCAGTGGCATATTTGACAAATGCGCCGCTAGGGAGCGGCTCCCGCTACTTGTGAAGAAGCTCTTTTGTGAACAAACGTGTTGCAAAAGCGTTCCTGTTATTTTCGTGATAGTTCTCGAGGAAAAAAATCACATTCTCTGTTCTCGTATGCCGAAGAGTTTTATCGTGTAGTTACATAATTTTAGTATTGAGGTTTGGATTACACAGCATTCATGCAATATTTTTATTGCGAGATTCACAAATGTGTATTCTAAAACGTCTACAGAGTTCCCTACCTGCAATTAGAAGTGGCGATGGTCCATCTCTCCCACATAATCGAGAGAGATGCACCAGCGTTATTTTTAATGGACGGACCACTTGTTCTAATGAGGGAGATATGGAGTGCAATGAAATTCATCTTCAACTCATGTGGAATAATATCACTGAAGATGACCGCAGCCGCAGACTAGCCTTACTTGTCGGAAGATACGTCTGCGCCAACAAATAGACGAGCAGAATCTCTCACAGAGGCCAACCAGGTCAAAACTCATCAAAAGGCCAAGCGATCCCAAGCACATCGAAAGAGCAGTTATCTGCACAAGTCGAATTCCCTCAATGACTCAACTTCAGACACCACTACTACCAAATCTAAAACTTCCACATTACCAAGAGACTACTCCTAAGCCAACACAGACAAAACTTTTATAATCAATATCACCTGTTCCTTCCACTGACAAAAGCACGAATTTTAGGAATTAGGTAGCGACCGTATCCAAAGGGTTGAACTCTGCTGAAAATACTGAAACTGTAACGGAAAAGTGGTATATGAGAGGAAAGGAAACAGAAAAAGGCACGAATTAACACAAAAGGGAAGCACTAGTGAAGGGAAAAACAGGTTGCAAAACATAAAAAAGGAATACAGAAAATAGCTCACAATGTTCTTCAGATGAAGAAATTGCAGAAGATTGTGAAAATAATATTGATTAACATGATGAAAAGGAATGTGTTGGCTGTTCTGGAACCTATTATGGAACTAATAAGAATGGCTATTGAATCCAGTGTGTTTCCCGTACACGATGGTCACATGAGTGTTGTTCAGCATTTGGTAGTAAGTGTAATTGCTGTGGTGAGAGGAAGATAGGTTAGTGCATGAACAAAACCTTCATTAGAATATCCAATGTGTAATGAAGTTTTATAATAAACTGATAAAATTGTTTTGGACAGAAATATTTAATAGTATAATTCTATATTCATTACGACATATTGTAAATAAAAAAATGTAGTTTTAACCGACTCTTTTCTTCAATTCTAACTATTTTTACGCGATCCATCTCACCCAGTACAGCTGTCCGTCTCACACATATAACTATGGGTCAGATGGACTGCTCATGTTTATTTTCATTTCATCATATTTCTTGTATTTTAAGTGGCAATGCCTCAATAATATATTGTACTTTAGTTTAAAATGACACTCTATACAAAAATGCTGGCAGAAGTTGAAAATGTTGAAAAACACAATAATTTTATCCTGAAGAATAACAGTGGTCTAAGTCATCAGGCTTATCCTAAGTACTTATGCGATCTTGGCTATAGGAAGTTCATCACGAAGAAAAACAGATCGTTCCTTCCCATTTCTCAACATGGGAAATTTCAAACAAACATTCACATGTCGCTGTTGGATAGTAAAAAAATGGTTCAAATGGCTCTGAGCACTATGGGACTCAACTGCTGAGGTCATTAGTCCCCTAGAACTTAGAACTAGTTAAACCTAACTAACCTAAGGACATCACAAACATCCATGCCCGAGGCAGGATTCGAACCTGCGACCGTAGCGGTCTTGCGGTTCCAGACTGCAGCGCCTTTAACCGCACGGCCACTTCGGCCGGCATGTTGGATAGTAGATATAGGTCTAAAACAGCTGATGCTAAGGAATCCACAGTAAGCCAATTAATTCCAAAGCTTTTCGTAAAGCTGTGGATCGTCAACAGTGCCTGTTCTTTCAGACCTGCGTGTAAGTATAACAAGCAGAGCTGTAAAACTGCCGAAGGCTACCGCAGACTGCCGTAAGTATGCATAGACTACAGAAGTTTTCCTAGTAGTTTTGGTCAGTTAACATAGTAGTTGCGTCAACTCTATGTTAGGTGTAATGCATAGCAGTCAGGCCTTACCTCATTTCGATCGTTTTGTTTGCGTATGTTATCAGTTTCTTTCTACACTGAAGCGCCAAATTAACTGGTATAGACATGCATATTCAAATACAGAGATATGTTAACAGGCAGAATACGGCGCTGCAGTCGGAAACGCCCATACAAGATAAAAAGTGTCCGACGCAATTGTTTGATCGTTTACTGTGGCTACAACGGCAGGTTATCAAGATTTAAGTGAGTCTGAACGTGGTGTCTTAGTCGGCGCACGAGCGGTGGGACGCAGCATCTTAGAGGTAGCGATGAAGTGGGGGTTTTCGTGTACGACCATTTCACGAGTGTACCGTGAATATCAGGAAGCCTGTAAAGCATCAAATTTCCAATAACGCTGCGGCCGGAAAAGATCCTCCAAGAACGGGACCAACTACGACTGAACAGAATCGTTCAACGTGACAGAAGTGTAACCCTTGCACAAATGTCTGCAAATTCAACGCTGGGCCATCGGCAAGTGTCAGCATGCGAACCACTCAACGAAAAATCATTGATAGGGGCTTTCGGAGCCGACGGCCCATTCTTCCACCCTTGATGACTGCAAGACCAAAAGCTTTACGCCTCACTAGGGCTTGTCAACACCGACCTTGGACTGTTTATGAGTGCAAACATGTTTCCTGGTCGCAAGAATCTCGTTTCAAATTGTATCGAGCTGATGGACGTGTACGGGTATGGAAACAACCTCATGAATCTATGGAACTTGCATGTGAACAGGGGACTGCAATGGTATGGGTCGTGTGCAGTTGGAGTGATGAGGTACGTCTAGATACGACTCTGACAAGTGAAACGTACGCAAGCATCTGTTCTGATCAGCTGCATCCATTCATATCCATTGTATATTCCGACGGACTTAGATATATCCAGCAGGACAATGAGACACCCCACAATTCCAGAATCATTACATAGTGGCTCCAGAAGCACTCTTCTGAGTTTAAACACTTCCGCTCGCCACCGAACTCCTCAGACATGAACATTATTGAGCATATCTGGGATGCTGTTCAGAAGAGACATCCAGCTCCTCGTACTCTTACGGATTTATGGACAGCTCTGCAGGATTCCCGGTGTCAATTCCCTCGAGCACTACCTCAGACATTAGCTGAGTCCATGCCACGTCATGTCGCGGCACTTCTGCGTGCTCGCGGGCACCCTATACGGTATTAGGCTGGAGAGCCAGTTTCTCTGGCTCTTCAGTGGAGATTCCATTAAAAACCGGGAGCGATGAACCATCTGAGAAGTCAGTGTAGGTCTATAAAGGAGCACATAACCTTCAGAGCAGTTTTGTTCTGTGATGTTATCCTCTTCCCTGTTACTTAAAAATAAACAGTATTTACAGCAAAATTTAAATTGTCGTTATTTAATTCAAGTTGTATCAAATATTGATTTGTAACGTGAAACATTACCCCGCTTCCCTTGAACCATGGACCTTGCTGACAGTGGGGTGGCTTGCGTGCCTCAGCGATACACATAGCCATACCGCAGGTGCAACCACATTGAGGGAGTATCTGTTGAAAGGCCTGCAAACGCGTGTTTCCTGAAGAGGGGCAGCAGCCTTTTCAGTAGTTGCAAGGGCAACAACCTGGATGATTGACTGATCTGGTCTTTCAGTATCAACCAGAACGGCCTTGCTGGGCTGGTACTGGAAACAGCTGAAAGCAAGGGGAAACTACAGTCGTAATTTATCTCGAAGGCATGCGGCTCTACTGAAGGCATTAGTCGGCAGTGCAGCCATGTATGGAAGTTAAATATGGACGATTGATAATTTGAGCAAAAAGAAAATAGAAGTTTTCAAAATTTTGTGCTGCAGAAGAATGTTTAGGATAGGATTAACCTATCATGTAAGTAACGAGAAGGTACTGAATAGAATTGTGGAGACAAGAAATTTGTGACACGAATTGACCAAAAGAAGGGACCGGTTGATAGGACACATTCTGGGACATCAAGAGACCACCTATTTAATATTGGAGGGAAGCGGGATGGGGAGGGGGGTGAAAACCGTAGAGGGAGACAAAGAGATGAACACACTAAGCAGACTGAGAAGGATGTAGGTTGCAGCAGTTATTCAGAGATGAACAGGGTCGCACACGTTAGAGTAGCATGGAAAGCTGCTCAGACCAATCTCTGGACTGAAGACCACAACAACAACATGAAACAGAGGGATGTTGTAGTAAAATATAAAAAAAGCAATACAGGTTTATCATATTGCGCTAGGAAAATCGCACTTTCCTCAAAAATAAGGTGAAATTTTAAAAAATTTAAAAATGTCAAACTTTGCTTCATACTTCGCTGAGCTTATAATGTTCCTGTAATTAATAAATATCTTTCAAACCTATTAATCATAACAGAAAACTCTTGTACTTGATCATGCTAAAAACATTTTTTTAGTACAAAATAATAATAATAACAACAATAATTATACAGATTTTTTGTGTTTGTCCATTTGAACTGTACTTGCATCAGAAATAACTATTTGTTTATATAAGAGCACAGTAGTTACGGCAGCAGCTACTCTGTTTTTACTTACAAAACGCTACTGATATTTTTTAAGGACATAAAATACACTATGGGCTATCACTGAACGCTGAGCAATTCTGTTTATGGTAAACAAACAATCAAAACCAAAGAGAAGTTGTCGGCTCCCAGTTCCTCCCTCACACATTCAGTTATTTTTCTTTCCCTGTCAATGCTATCAGTACTACCGGTAATCCTACTGTTTAGTACGTCATTTATATACTGTACCAAAACTGTCGAACCGTAGTTTTGGTAGAACGCAACTTTGATTATAAGCCAAGGCGGCCACACGACGATAGCAACGTTGGCCTCGGGTCATCGTTGTCACATTTTTTCTGTTGCACGAATCCAAGTAATGCTAGGAACATTAGGCAATGAGTTAGTGCATTTGTGATATATGGAGGGAGTCAGAGAGTCATGTGGAAGTTTGGATCCGTTCGGGTATGGTGCATAGACAGTGGAAATGATTAAGGCAACCGCTTGCTGTGCGTGGCAAATACAGGTTCGAGTTCCGGGCTCGCAGTAATTTTCGCACGTCCCTATTGATAGTAGATCTATTCCTTTCTCAGCTGTTGTCATGGAGTTCACACTCAGTGAATTAATTTCGAAGTATTTCGTACAGTTGTGGATATTCAAGGTGGTTGCAGAAACCATCTTGTCGCCGAACATCCGACTCTTTGGTTTCTGGTTGGCTTGTAGTTTAAGGCGATTCCAGGCTGACGACTAGCTGCAATCTTTCTAAAAGGATACCCCAGTTGCCTTAATCGAGAATTTTTTTTTAAATTTTTCCATCCAAAGAGAAAATTTGTTTCTCCTTTCTTATTTCCGTGTCTTACATTTTGTTCATTAGTCTGTAGCCTTTCGCTGCCCTGAGAAACTTCGTCTTTGCTGACGTAATTTTACTACTTTCTTTCTTCGCCAGTACCAAAGTCTGGCTTCCATATACTACCAACACAACCGCCATTGTTTAAAAATCTTGACTTTAGTTTGTTTTCTGGTCTTATTTCTCAGAGTTCTGTGAATTGCTTCTCATATATGTTTAAATTTGCAAAGTTTTGTTTCTGTGTCGCCATCTATTGTTCTGGATATTTCATAACGATATATAGTTAAAGGTTGACACCTGCTACAAATATACTTTTGTATATGTGTAGATATTACAACCCATTTTGTTCTGGTACATTTCTTAAGATATACAACCCCCTTTGCAAATTGTCCTCTGTCTGTTGCACAAAAATAACATCGTCTTCGTATAAAATATTACTTAAAGTACACTGTGGAGAGATTATTATACAACATTTCAATATTTATTCCATCTTGCTAAGACTTCGCCCACTTTGATATTAAAAAGAGTTGGATAGAGACAGAATGCTTGTCTAAATCCTTTGTTTGTTTTTACTGTTTTTTATCAAAATTTCCCATAGCACGTCTCTATTCATCTTGTCAAATGCCTTTTGAAAACCAATGAAGGCGAGGTGTGTTTCCAAACTGAACTTAATTCTCTTCTCTTTGTTTTAGTACGAAAATGGTATTCATCGTAGAACAGTCTCGTCTAAACCAGATTTCTTCTTGCCGATGATAGTCTCTGCTGTGCCCTTAGGCCTACTATTAATACTATCGTAGATACTTATTTTAATCACATCTTCTGGGAAGAAGTTGGAAATCAGCCACAAACATTTTTGGAAAGCAGACGCACATCCAGGGTTCCCTTCTAGGTGTCGAAGAGGAGATCGCAGTTTGTTACAGTCTCTCCTCATCCTTATTATAAATCTAATTTGTCGTTACAACCACTTTTAATCTACAATAATAATAATAAGAATAAGAATAATAATACATCGTAGGCATCTATGGAAAGTTAAAAGTAGTGGTAACTGCATGCTAGATATCGGGTGGTGAGGGGGGGAGGGGACGAATTGGTGAGGCTGTAAATAATTAAGTTATAATAAATAATAAAGCATCTAACACAAATACAACCAAAAAAATGGAAATGGCATTATACAAGCAAATTACATGTGTAATAAGGATACCTTGTCTATTAACTCTTAATTTAAAGTATTACATTATAGTGATTAAAATCAGGCGTCTTTATCCCTCAAAATGCTGCTCTTTAAACACAGTCAAACGTATAAATAGTGATTTAGAGAAAAAAAGAAGACTAATTCGAAAAACTGTGGGACTGAAGTAAGAGAACTAGATATGGAAACTGAGAGGCAACAAGGAAGCGTATGAAAAATTCAGTATGTAATAGATGAAGAGGAAAGTGGAGAATTACATTTCAAGGTCTCTTAAAAAGACTGGTTAAAATGAGGTTGACAAAAAATGCTCAGATTAGATGACAAAAGTTCCAGAGTTCATATTTCATGATTTTTAGACATTCAGAAACATGAATAGTTGTTGGGGATAATCATCTAAGACATAAAAGGCAATATTGAACTCAGGTAAGATGTTCAAAAAGTCAGTGGTTTCCAGTAGAAAATGAAAGAAGAGACTTGGGGCATGGGCAGAAAGAAGAGAACAACAGAGAACTAGAATAAAGATTTACTGGGGAGCCGAAAACATAGGAAAAGAATACAATATCATAAATCAGCTGTTTTACATGGTCCTGAAGTGTCCACACTCTAATTATAATACTAATATAAGAAAGACTCGAAGACAAAACGAAGCACGACGAAGAAGTTACCAGAATATGACAAAAATCTGTATATGTGATGTTCATGTTTAGACGAACCACTGATAACAATTTTAGAAAAATGGATAATTTATTCAAGAGAAAAAGCTTCACAAGCTGAGCAAGTCAAGAAAGCGTTGGTCCATTTTTGGGCCTTTTGGAAGCAATTATGCGGCTTGGCACTGATTTATAACGTTGTTGGATGTCCTCTTGAGGATATCGTGCCAAATTCTGTTCAATTGCGCGTTATCCCGAGAGGGTTGGAGGGTTCCACCCAGAATGCTCCAAACACTCTCAGTTGGGGTAACTTGCTGGCCAAAACAGGATTTGGTAAGCACGAAGACAAATAGCATAAATAATGAAAGAGACTTTATAGACTTTGTAAATGTTGTAAGGTACAGTAGAACCTCTAGCCATGTGCGAGCAGGGATTATCTTGCTTAAATGTAAGCCCAGGTCCTCGGGGCTCAGTTGGATGCGGCACTCATCACTGAAGACAGCCGGCCGCTGTGACCGAGTGGTTCTACCCGCTGCAGTCCGGAACCGCCCTGCTGCTACGGTCGCAGGTTCGAATCCTGCTTCGCGCATGGATTTATGTTATGCCCTTAGGTTAGTTAGGTTTAAGTAGTTCTAAGTCTAGGGGACTGATGGTAAGTCCAATAGTGCTTAGGGCCATTTCAACCATTTGAGGCGCGCGGGATTAGCCGAGCGGTCTAGGGCGCTGCAGTCATGGACTGTGCGGCTGATCCCGGCGGAGGCTCGATTCCTCCCTCGGGAATGTGTCCTTAGGATAATTTAGGTTAAGTAGTGTGTAAGCTAAGGGACTGATGACCTTAGCACTTAAGTCCCATAAGATTTCACACACATTTTTTGAACCATTTGAACTGAAGACAATTGTACTCCAGTCAATGATATTCCAGGCAGAATACGTGCCGGGAGATGCCCCGACACCAGTGGGATACCAGCCTGACTTTCACCCACCATACGGCCTAACAACCAGGAGTGATCATCATGGGTGCCATTTCTTCTGACAACAAAACCCCCTCGGTTGTCTTCCGCGCCACCCTTGCAGCACAGTGGTACGTTGATGAGATTCTATGAACCGTTCTATTGCCCTTCGTGGCAAGGTATCTTTGGCTTACGTTTCAGCAAGATATGCATGCCTATACACGGTGAGAGTTTCCACTACAAGTCTTAGTGTTTGCCAAACCCTAGCACGACCACAAAGCTCACTTGATCTCTCCTCAATTGAGAACTTCTGAAACTTCACGGGCAGAGCCTTCCAATCATCTAGGTGATTTGACGATATGACTCACCAGGTGGACAGAATTTGGCACGATATTCTTCAGGAGGACATCCAATAACTCTGTCAACCATTGCATAATGGCTTGCATAAGGGCTAGAGGTAGAGCAATGTGTTTTCGACTTGCTCTATGTGAGAAGTTCTTTCTCTTGAATAAATAATTCAGTTTTTCTGAAATCTGGAACATTTGTTTGTCTGAACATGTACATGACATCTACTGATTTCCACCCCATTCCAATAACTCCTTCCCGGTGCGTCTTTTCTCTTCGTCTAATTTTTTTGTACATCAGTGAGTACACTGCTTTAACTTTACATCACACTCAAGATATTCCATTTCAAAGAACTATTGCGTATGAAAAGCATTCGTTAAAAGGTTTTTGGCAGCGCATGTGTCACGCAGTTGATTTATGAATTCTGACAGCAACAACCTCCACCTCCAAACTCCTTGGATCCGCGTCTTAATTGAAAGTTTTTGATGCTAGAATCAGTCGTAGCCAGATAGAAAAAAATCATTGTAGCGAACCATACAGAGTGTGAATATCAAGAGAGATATTTTATGTCGACACCCGATAAACACGAACTTTGTAGGGCAATGAATGAATACTCAAATCAGTGCCGATGAGCAGAGTTATACTAGTATTAAACACCGAAAATTAACCAATAAGAATTTCAAAAAAAAGTCAAACTCCAGAAAAGCAAGGTAGCAGTTCTATTCGTCGCTTAGTATGAGGAGAGCTTCAAAGACGAGATACGAACTACTAATCAACCATCCAAGTTGGGTATATATAGTTACTGCTTCATGGTAGTTCAACGACAGGAAAGATAGAAAATGGCGAAATTGTGTTTATTTTGCGCTTTCACTATAGCAGGAAGGATGCGCGGTAATTGTATAAGTGGTTTGGGATATACAGAGCGCAAAATTTAGTATACATGGCTGATATCTTTTGCGGCATGGACGGCTCCAAATTGGCCAGCCAACGAGTCGAAATGATGCTCGATAGCAAATACATTGTTCCATTCTGATTCAATTCTGTGTTAGATTTCATCAGTCGTAGTGTCTGACGAATGGTGGTGTGCCAGTCTCTCCGCAACCCATGACTAGATGTTTTCAGTCGACTACATATATGGAGAAAGTGCTAGTCAGTACAAACCTCTGTACCAAGGAACATCGTGACAGCAAGGACAACTTGTTGAAAAATAACGTCACTGTAGCCTCGAATATTGGCTACAACTACCTGTCTTGAAACGTAGAAATGTGATGGCTGATGTCCACTTTCCATGACGTAGGAACTAGCGATGAATATGTTGTATACCCGGTCGCCATCTATGTCATTAAGTCAGGGGCTGGGCCAGCGTTTTGAAGACTAGTGTAATATGGCAACGTTCTTTTTCATTGGAGGTTCCAGACACGGATGTATTCATCAATAAGTTCAAGCCAAAACCGGGGCATATATCAAAAGACGTCGTGAGGCCACTCAGCTGTCCAGTGTTGACGTTGAGCGCACCTCTACTGGAGCGCATCTCTCTGCTGCTGCGTCAAAAAAAGCTGCAAGAATGGTCGCCCTCCTGAGCAATCTCTTTCTCCTTGTGGTCACCTGTCTTGCTGCAAACAAGCTCAGTTTCTTCCTCAAGGTAGTGGCTGTAGTATACTGCACAACCGAGAGAAAAATGTATGTCCTCTCGAGCGCTATTCGCGTGGGATCATTCAGGTTACGCATCACATTGAGTATGGCCCTCTTGTAGCTATCGATTTCGTAGTTGCGAGATGGTCGTGCTATCCCGACCATCGCGAGCAGCAGTACCGTGAATTAACAAAAAAACAAAAACAAAAGTCTTGCTGAACTACTATCCTGCCGCAGCCTAATTCCGATACCTTCCAATCACACGACACATAAAACTATCTTCTAAAAAGCAACCAATATTAAAATGCTGTTTCTGAATGGAAGCCTTTTGTGTAATCTTTAGTTATAAGCAAAATGTTATAGCATTATTCTACGGGGTGATCATAAAGTTCCACTTTCAAAACACTGTAAAGAAACGACCGCTACTCAAAATGACGTCAAGTTTTAACGTAATATTGTCCAAGAAGGGGAAACCACTATGGAAACAAAAAAAATTACGAAAATTTTCCCGAGTACATGGCACTTTAACGTCATAACGTCAATGGGTTCCTCTACTAATGGCAGATGAAACGCAATAGGATGGCTATTGTACGAGTTGCGCATTACAACAACCGTACTGCGCAACGTGCATGATCATACACGTTGGACATTCAGCAGTTGTGGTACTTTTAGTTAGGTAAGTCAATCCATGATGGTAAGGACGCACCATACCAGACGGGAAAGGTCGGTTTATAATAGTCCTGATACCAAAAACTGCATAAAAAGCAAAATTACATTGGTTTTGCATTGTCCTGGGGCCAAAAACCGCATAAAAGGTAAGATAACATCAGTTTCTAACTCTCGTGAGACTGGCGCAAGACATGTTCAAAATACTGTTCAAATGGTTCAAATGGCTCTGAGCACTATGGGACTTAACTTCTGAGGTCATCAGTCCCCTAAAACTTAGAACTACTTAAACCTCAGTAACCTAAAGACATCACACACATCCATGCCCGAGGCAGGATTCGAATCTGCGACCTTAGCGGTCGCGCGGCCCCACACTGAAGCGCCTAGAAACGCTCGGCTACAACGGCAGGCTCAAAATACTGTCCACCGTTTTTTGCCACAAGTTTAAATCGAGAAACAGCATGTTCCACAACACATCGGAGTGTTCCGTGGGTCACGTTCGAAATGCGTTGCCGAATGCGGGCCTTCAATACAGATACGTTTGTAATTGGAGCGCTGAACACAACAGGTTTCAGATAACCGCACAGCCATAAGTCACACGGATTAAGATCTGGTGATGTGGACGGCCAGGCTGAAGGGAAACGACGGCTGACAATTGTAACATTTCTGAAACGCTGTAAAATTTCTGAAATTCCCCTGCAGCAGCAGCTTAACTGGCTGTGCAGTGCGCACAGGAGCGCCAAATTGCATAAAATGATCCCACCCACACATCCATGCTGTCGAAGTTCTGGAATGACATTGGTGCGCAAAAAACTGTCACATCAATGACGGTACAAGTAATAGGCTCCGCAGGACCCATTTGTTCGAAATAATGTGGCTCTAAGATAAACGATGCCGTCAGCCTGCACCAACAGTTACCTATACCGGTTGATGTATGAGCGGATTTTCCGTGTTCTGCAATTCTGCTTATTTACATGTCCTTGGAGATGGAAATGGCGTTCATCTGTACACGCAACGTTCCATGATTATTCATTGTTCACTTACGTGCGAGCAAGATTCCAGAGCGGACATCTGTCTCGCTTGCAGGTCAGCAGAAAGCATCTTCTGAACATGTTTGATTTTGAATGGACAGCAATGAAGGATGTTTCTCAGGATTTTACGCACGGTGCTCACAGCTATGTCCAACGTCCTGGCAATAACACCGTGCAATGCAAGTTTCGCACACCACCGCTCGACCCCACCTGCAATGCTGTGGACCCATCTTCTACTGACATCGGATCAATTGCTTTCCTCTGCCACATTGCATCTCCAAAGCATCTGTCTTTCCGAATTTCGTAAATATTTTCTCCAGATCCCTCGCAGACATCGGACCAACGCCGTTTTTCATATCCTTGACTGTCCAGAACTTCTGTAGAGCTACTGGCGCACAGTCACAGTTCTTCTAAAATAGTTTTAGCAGCAGCACGCGATCCTGCATTGAGATGGTCATACTGAACGTCTCAGACGCAAACTCATAACAGCCAAATACAGCGTGTGTTTTGTTTAGCATATTCCAACCGAGAGAGGTTGCGCAGTGGTTAGCACACTGGATTCGGGAGGACGACGGTTCAATCCCGCGTCCGGCCATCCTGATTTAGATTTACTGTAATTTCCCTAAATCACTGCAGGCAAATTCCGGGATGGTTGCTTTGAAAGGGCACCTCCGTCTTCCTGCCTCGTCCTTCCCTAATCCGATGAGGCCGATGACCTCGCTGTCTGGTCTCCTTCCCCAAAAACAAGTAGCACATTCTGTGCAAAACAGTGGTAAATTTTTCGCTAAATGTTTTGATATCCATAACTTTTTCACGTGTTGGATAATATTCCGTTTAAATTTTACTTCCTTTTTAGCAATGGTTTGTTTTTTACAGCTTTTTGAAGCCGGAAAATATTAACAGTCTTCCAGCCAAGGGTGCAGTGCACATCATACCATTTTCATGTTTGTTACATGCTGCCTTAGTGGCGTTGCAGTTCTAATGCTCAACAGTGTATTTTCTGTTGCCGGCCTGCGGACATTTCCACGTGATAAGTTAGCTGCAATCCCTGGAATCGCAGAAGCCAAAACCGGAGCTATAAGCGACACAAATAACATCGCTGCAACTCTCTGTCGCCGCATCCCTGGAGTGGTGAAGCGTTTGACCACAACCACAAGACGTAGCGATATTATGCTTTTAGCAAGCAATCACGGAAAGGTAAATATAATAAGTCAATGGTGCAACTAAATGATATGAAGCAGTTTATACTCAACAATTATCAACGTGGTAGCCGTTTCTCTTAAAAGAAAGTCCCTTTTGTGAAGAGGCCCGCTTTCGCACGCGTTGTGAAATGGCTATAAAATGTCGCCATAGCCCAAAAACCAGACATCACAGCGCGGTATCTCAGAAACTTGCTGCAAAAGGACAGACTTAGGTCGGCTATTAAAAGTACTCCCATCTTCGTCAGTCAACTGTTTTTCCCCATACAGAAATCTTTAAATAGGACTCAGCAAGAGTAGTCCCAACACCAAAATTTTTAGCTGTATTTTGAGGAGACAACACGTTCTCATGCTCTCTGTATTGTCCCCAACCAGGCCAAATGCTCCTGCAGTTAGTGAATCATGATGGTGTTGGTACCTACCCACTGCAGAAGTGTCAGAAAAATAGACACAGGAGGTAATTCGAAGAGTAGTTATTTCGTTCATTGTATTACTCAACTGTTGGCGTACCAGACCCGCTAGTTTAACAATGGTAGCAGGGTCACAATATTCCACGGTGATATTCAGGTAAGGACGAATGTGTTCCTTTGTCGGTGAGTCATGATCTTTCTACCTCACTGGTTTCATTAAATAATCTTTCTTGAAACAAGTGAATTTCTGATATTCAGTTATCCGGGCAGTGTAAACTGCAATTATCCTTGCCTTATGTGTGATGATTTATGCACTTTCTGCCGCCTTCTCAGTGTTATTCAATTGTTGAGCTCTCACTCTATGTAGATTCAAAGGCATTAATCAAAGGTGATTGCCTGAAGATTTTAGAAACTTTCAGGAATAATGAAGATGGCTAAATGTTTTATTTGAGGTAAGGGATTCTGTTCCGGAGATGAAAGAGTCGAAAGTTATAAGTGAAAATACACTGCAACAAAATAAGGGATCACTGTTTCGAAACTCCGTAGTTGTCTCTAAATGGGAAGCATAGGTTTGAAATTTGGTTCAAAGGTGCCTACAGCCTTTGTAATGTTCCACAAGCGTGGCATTCTGCATCGTCATCCTTGGTCTCGACGGTGCTTCGAAGAACAATGTCGACTTATACGAGAAAAAAACCACATCTCAAAAGTTTATATGAACTGCAAGGTGGGTTAATACTGTCCGACTGGCAATGGCACGCCACCGTGGAGGATCACACTATGAGAAGGCTGTCACAGCCTCGCTTACCCACATTTCAGCCTTTCCTTAAGCGTCTGTGCTATGGAGGTAAGAACCACGACACCCAGCACTGAAATCACACGGTGTTCTTACGGGTGACCGAGGAAAACGTTTCAGACACACCGCCTCCCGGAATCGACAGTAAAAGGCCTGCAGAGAGGACATCAAAATGGAATCGGCCTTTTCCCTCTGGCCTGGATTACCACGCATTACGCGGTTGAAAACGACAGTTCTCAGTGCGATGAGCAACAGTAGCACTTCTGACACACATGGACGATTCAGCCCTTCTCTAAAGGCATTGTTGGGCTGCATCCCTATTGAACGTGATCGAACTCCTTTGGCGTGCAGCGCGACAGCGATTTTTGCTCTCGTGTACAGGCTGGAACTAGTAGCGACGGTTCAAAACAATTTGACGAAATTTGAACGTGATCCGAGGCATCAAAGGATGATTATGATCTTTCAACCCTCCTGTTTTCTGTCCTCCTGTGGCATGGTCACGCCAGAGTGCAGAATTAACATGTGCGTGAATAAGACGGAAAAGGGTCCTTGTATGACTCCCCAGTTCGGCAATAGCCTTGGTGCCATCCATGCAACTTGTTTGAGCACGTTACAAATGTACCTGCCAAACACGCCGACAACAATTCAGCCTCAGAGATGCTCTAGCTCCTAAAGTTTGTGCAACCATTTCGACATCGCATGCCTACGCTCTTGCGATAGAGTAGCCGTCACGCTTAATTGATATCGACAGGTACCTTCGTAGCGTGTTCAACAAGGTTTCGTGGGTGGTACGAGAATGTTTACGAACTGGGGGCTTGTAGAGGGATCGGTTTTATTCACACACATGTTAATGTATCCATCCGGCGAGATCACATAATATGAGGGAGGGGAAACAGGGGTGTTGAGAAATCATAAGGGAATTTTGATGCTTCAGATAAAGTTAAAATTTCGTCGAACGGTTTTGAACGGTCGTTAGCGGTTCCAAACTGTGGACAAGAGCAAAAAAAATTGTTCGCAATGCATTCTACAGGAGTGCGATCACATTTAATGGGGATGCAACTGCACATTGCCATTAGAGAAGTGTTGAAATGTCCGAGGGTGTCAGCAGTATAAAAGGTTGACAAGAACCTCTTCCTGTTACTCATCGCACTGTGAACTCTCGTTTTCAATCGAGAAATTTGTGGGAATCAACGCCCCAGGGAAAGGAGTGTTCTCATTGACGTCCTTTACGCCACCCTTCCACGCTTCAGGCCTTTTCGTGTTCATTCCGAGCGGCGGTGTTTCTAAAATCTTTTCCTCTGTTACCCGTGCGAAGACCGTGCGATTTCAGCGCTTGTAGTAGCGATTCTGATCTGCATCGGAAAGACGTCAAAACAAGGGGTGAAATGTGAGTAAAGGAGACTGTGACAACCACATAGTGTGGCACGTCCATGGTGGCGTTAGGCATAAATTTGCTGTCAATGTGGGATTATTAACCCAAGTTACAGCTTACGTAAACTTTTGAGCTGGGACCTTTGTCTCACATGTCTCAACGCTTTGCTGTTCGAAGGGTCGCCGAACCTGATGGTTACGTCACAGGGCCCCATGCTTTTGTACTATTACTTAGGAAGATTGTGGGCATGTTTGAGCCAAACTTCAAACTTACGGGTAGCAATGAGAGGCAATTACGGGATTTGGCAAAAGTGAACCTTTAATTCTGTTCCACAATCTATTTCTGAAACCTCTGACAGTGGAATGTATCTACTGTTGAGATCCTACAGAAGGCAACTTTCAGAGGTGGACCGAAACAAGAATAAACAAGTGCGGTAAACATGCGCTCAAAAACACTTGCCTTGAGAACTGTGGACACTAGTCCGCAGGGAGAGATGTATTTCACATTAGCGAAGATGAACAAGTGCTCATATCTGTTAAGGTATGCATTTTGGAGCCTATATTTACTGAAACTGAAACATCTGTGATAGCTGCGTTGCATTATCGGTTGCAGCTGTGGCGCCTCAGCAGGTGGTGGGAGAGGTGTGTTGTTCTTGTTGGAAGAGATAAAAACAGACTATGTAGGCAAGAAAAATTAGCACGAAACCAAAGAAAATTTCTGCAAGACCTACCTGAAAACACTGTATAGCAAAAACACTATAAGAGATACTGTTAAGCGACTAAACACACCGCTGCAAAGAAAAAGACGAAGAGGAATTAAGGCGCCGGCAAAACAGAAAAGAGAATTCGTGGCCGCCAGGCACTGGGTTCTTCTTATAACTCGTCGCTTATGTTGAATAGTCCCTAGTTGTCAAAGATGTGATGTCCAGGAAACCTTCTTCTCTGATCGCTAGACAAAAATTCAAGCAAATCGTATTAATGAGTTTTATTTCGAAAAGTACATGACAATACCTAACTTTGTGTTAAACTTGTGGGGCAAGCAAAGAGCGACAGAGGATCTACGAAAAACATGTGATGAAATTTCATATGGGGCGAGAATGTCTGACACATTAATTTACAGACTCGTAAATAAATATTTAAATATTAGGAAAGGTGCTGCCAGACGGGTTTCACATGATCTGAATGAAGAGCAGAAAGCAGGTTGCAAAGTAATCGCAGAAGAACTGTATCAGCGTTATCCAATAGAAGGAGAATAGTTTCTGAAAAGGGTTGTTGCACTTGACGAAACCGGGATTCGAGGTTTTGAGCCAAAAGTGAAGTCTCAGTCGTCACAATGGAAAATTTCCGTCTCCCCACTCGCGAAAAAAAATCCGCCGCCAACAATGAAAGGTGGAACTGGTGATGATCTTTGCGTGTGACAAGAATGGAGAAATAGCTACAGATACAGTGCTCCAGGGGAGGTATTTAACGGGAGTGTGCTACAAAATATATCTGCAAAATTTTTTTGCGCCCGAAAATTCGTCAAAGAGGGCCTAACTTGCATGGCTTGCAGCTGAAGTCCTCATTTTGCACGATAATGCAAGACTACATGTTGCCCTACAAAAAGATAAATGCTCGACAAATATGGGTGCGATATACTTCCCCAACCAACCTATAGTCCTGATAAGAGCACACAAGACTTTGATTTGTTTCCCAAATCATAGCAACATCTCCGTGGAAAATATTTTGATATAACTGATGAAGCTTTTAGTGAGGTGACACGAGTAATCAGACAGCTGAACAATGAAGGTGCCCTACCCAGAATAAAGAAGTTGCCAAAACGTTGAGAACTTGTCATAAGCAAGAATGGAGAATATATCGAAGGCCTTTTATTGAAGAACTTAACATCGGAGGTCATCAGTCTCTTAGAACTTAGAACTACTCGTACTTAAAACTAACTAACCTAAGGGCATCACACACATCCATGCTCGAGGCAGGATTCGAAACTGCGACCGTAGCGGTCGCGCGGTTCCGGACTGAAGAGCCTAGAACCGCTCGGCCACCGCGGCCGGCGATGGAAATAAAAGGAACGTCACAGAGAAGGATAAAAATTTATGGTAACGGAATACCAGCGATATGATTCGCTAGTGACATTGCTGTTCTCAGTGTAAGTGAAGAAGTATTGCGGGATTTCTTGAATGGAGTAAACAGTCTAAAGAGTACGGTGTACGAATTGAGAGTAAATCGAAGAAAGACAAAACAAAACGCGACTGGTTGCAGTAGTTTCAAAAAACGTTAATTCATCACAGTCGCAGTGATCCTCATCCATAATGGATAAAACTTTTGAAGTTAAGGGATACTCCTACGTCAGAAGCAAATTAACACATAACAGCCGAAGCAAATGGGACATAAATAGCGTGCTGTCACAGGTAAAAAAGGCATTCGTGTCCAAGAGAAATCTGCTAGTATCAAAGATCGGCCTCAATTAGAGGATGAGGTATCTAATAATGTTTGCTTGGAGCACATCGTTGTACGCAATGAATTACATGGACTGTGGGAAAACTGCTAAGGAAGAGAATCAAGATATAGTTCCTTAGAGGGTTGCTGGAAATTAGATAGACCGATAACAGAAGGAAAAATGAGGTTCTCCTTAGAATCTGAGAAGATAGGAACACACGGCAGACACTGACATAAAGAATAAGGAAGTTCTTCGTAGACTCTGAAAAGAAAGAAACATACAGCAAACACTGACTAAAGGAATGGACAGGATGATACGGCATGTGTTACGACATCAGGGAACCGCCGTCATGGTACTAGAAGGAGCTGTAAAGGATAAAAACTATAAGCGAAGACAAATAATTGAGGATTTAAGGTGCAAGTGCTACTCTGGAATTAAGAGGTCGGCACGAGAGAGAGGAATTCCCGACGGGCCATAGTAAAACCTGTCAGAAGATTGCTGACTAAAACGTAATTTTAAACAACATGACGTTAGATGTAAGAGAAGGTACGAGTGGAAATTTTGAGTGACCTATGACATGGTGCAGGCTTCAGGACTCTGAAGTAAACATTGCCGCGACGGTCGAGTAGTTACACATCATGACTTGCAACCCTCGAACGCCGCACCTTTCCTGGACTGTGGTCCTTCTCTTGAATCGCTCATCTACGCAGTCCCACGCACTAAGTGCCTTGTCGAAAAGTTGTGTTGCCTGGCACAGACGTATATATAGTTTCATGGAGTTCCGATGGATGGCGGCGCTGTACATAGCCTTCAAAATGGCGTCTGTAACGGAGGTGCCTTCCAAGCAGGGAGCTTTCACTGAGTTTCTTTTAGTGGAAAAGCAGACCATCTCAGGTATTCATAGGCGCTCGCATAATGTCTACGGAGACATGGCAGTGAACAAAAGCACGATGAGTCGTTGAGAGAGGCGACTGTCATCATCGCGTAAAGGTCGCTCAAACTTGTTCCATCTCCCCGGCGTGCCAGCGGGTCGCATACACCTGTGACACCTGCAATGTGCGGACTGTCTCAGTCGAGGTGGTTGACGGATCACAATCGAACACCTCGCTGCCCAACTGGACGCCTCTGTTGGTAGTGCACTAGTCCACCAGATGTATTGTAATACCCTCGGAGAACTGAGGAATTGACCTCAGCGTGGTCGCCGCCCAAAAAATGCAAACGAACTTATTTTTCCCATGACAAAGCAAAGCCACATGCAAGTCTGCGCAAGCGAAAGGAGCTCACAAAACTTCATTGGACGGTTCTTCCTGTTCCACCCTACACCACGGATCTCACATCTGACGACATCCATCCGTTTGGCCCAACGAAGGATGACTCCGCGGAAAACTGTATGTGGATGATGAATAAGTTACTGATGCAGCAAGGCGTTGACTCCTACGTCGAACACAAGAGTGATGCTATGGGCGCATACATGTCTACTCAGTAACGTGGAGTACGGCCGTCTCACTAAACGGAGATTATGTTGAAAGGTAGGGTTTTGTAGCCAGAAGATCGCGGAATGATATCGTGTTTTGGAATCCTGAATAATACCAACGTTCTTCCAGAAAAAACAAAGTAAGGCTGAAGACATTGCGAAAAGGTAGATATTAAGATAATGAGACCTAGATTGAAGGAACCAGAGGTAGTTGAGAGTATCTGAGGAAGCATTAGACAAGGACTGACTGACAACAGAAGAGAAGGCAGCAGAAGATCAAGTAGATAAAAAGACAAGGCCTAGTAGAAGTCATTGGACAACACAGTAGGTATTTCCTTTAATTGACGTAAGGCGACTGTGCAGCTGGTCCCGACGGAGGTTCGAGTCCTCCCTCGGGCATGAGTGTGTGTGTTTGTCCTTAGGATAATTTAGGTTAAGTAGTGTGTAATCGTAGGGACTGAGGACCTTAGCAGTTAAGTTCCATACGATTTCACACACATCTGTACATTTGGCGTAAGGACAAAATGTAATTCAGTAAATGAAACAGACGGAAGGAAATAGGAATGTCTAAAAAGTGAGAATGGCAGGAAGTGCAAAATGGCGAACCAGACATACCTTTAGGACAAATACAGGGCTGTAGAAAATACTTTATGGAGAAACAGGCCACCTGGAATAGACAATATTACGTCTGAATCTTGAGATCTTTGGGAGACCAACCATGACAAAACTATTTCACTTGGTGTGCGAAATATGTGAGATATGTAAAATGTCCTCACACTTTGCGAATAATGTAATAATATCACTCCCAAAGAAGACAGGAGTTGACAAGTATATATACTACCAAACGGTTTAATGAATCATAGTTGAGAAACAGTGGTGAATAATTTATATAAGAACGTTCTGGAGAAACGTAAGAAATCGTCAGGCAATACAGACTTCTTAGAACGTAGGCTAAAGAAAGGCAAACGTATATTTGTAGCATTTATATACTCATAGAAAGCTTTTGACAACGTTGACTGGAATACACCCTTTGAAAATCTGAAGACAGCAGGGATAACATAAAGACGAGAAACGATATATACAGCTTGTGCAGAAACCAGATTGCTGGTATGGGAGTAGAAGGACATGAAAGAGAGGCAGTGTTGAGAAGGGAGTTAGACAAGTTTGTAACTTATCTCCGATGTTATATAATCTACACATTGAGCAACCTTTAAAGGACACCAAGCTGAAATTTGGAAAGGGAATTAAGGTTCAGGGAGAATAATTAAAAACTTTGAAGACTGTGGATGACATCGTAATTCTGCCAGAGTCAGCAAAGGATTTGGACTAGCAGCTCAACGGAATTGAAAGCACCTTGAAAAGGAGTTATAAGATGAACATTGAAAAAAAAAAAAAAAAAAAAAAAGTTAGCGGAATGCAGTCTGATTAAATCTGGCGCGCTAAGTGAGTTAGACTATAAAATGAGACTCTATAATTAGTAGATGAGTTTTGCTATTTGGGCAGGAAATATGGTGATGGTGTCTGAGGTAGAGAGGATATGAAGTGTAGACTGACTTTAACAAGAAAAGGAATTTTGTAAAAAAGGAATTTTCTAACATTTAAAATAAATTAAAGTGTTAGGAATTCTTTTCTGAACTGTCTGGACTGTAGTGTTGTACCGAAGTAGACATAGTCGATAAATACTTCAGACGCAATATTTTGCATTGTCATGCTACAAAAGAATGCTGAAGATTAGATAGGTTGATCGAGTAACAAATGAGAAAGTACTGAATACAATTGCAGAAAAAAGAATGTATGCACAATCTGACTAAAAGAAGGGGTCAACGGTTTTAAGATATCATGAACTATCAAAGAATAGACAGACTGGCTGTAGAGAAAATAGTGTTGGACGATAATTGGAGAAGTTGGTGAAGGCATTAATACAGTAAACAGTTTCAAATGGATGTAGGTCGCGGCAGTTATCTAGAGATGAAGAGCCTTGCGCAGGGCAGACCAGCTTGAAGAGCTGCATCAGTCATCTATGGATTGAAGATCACAACAACTTAGTTTCAACACTGATGTGTACAACAATGTATTTTTGTGAATTCTCCAAAAATGGGTTGATGGTTATGAAAGCCTCTCACCCATATTCGTCATTGGGAATTTGTTGTACGCAGAGAACGGGATAGGACTAGACAGAGCAAATTCTTGTGAATCAGTCGCTTGTAAATGTGTTTCAATTTTTTTAAGCGACTAGTGCAGGGACTCGTAAAATTTCTTTGAATACTCATATACATAGATAAGTTTTCTCCACTGCAGGAAAATGTTTAATTCACGGAGAGGCTTACTATTGAAATTTGGAGAGAGCACTTTCCGGAAAGAATCGGACAACATGTTACTCCCACCCACATACATCTCGTGTACTGACCACGACGGGAAAATTCGAGAAATTAGAGAGAATACAGAGGCTTACCGACAAGAATTCTTCCCAAGCGCCATTCGACAGTGGAACAGAGTAGAAGGGACCAGTTAGTAATATCAGAAGTATTCTCCGGCACCCACCATGAATTGCCGAGTTGCATGTAGATGTAGATGTTGCATGAATTTGCGGCTCATGATATTTTTCCACAGTGAATTTAACAGACGTGTGAGTAATTCATGGAAAACAACGAGTCTACAGAATTTAACTTATTTTCTAAAATAACGCACTTGTGACTGGAGCGCCGAAGTGTGAACAAAAAGGAAAGCACATCAGTCTGCCGTTCCTGTCAAAACTTATAAAAATCTTAATAATAAACTGTAGCCACACTGTATTCGTGACTTTTATTTTCCGCCATATCCTACGTGTGGTTTAAGAAACTTTCTATAGGTATCTCTTGACTAATCGGGTGATAGATTGGGATGTTTAGGCATCCTAAGTACCAGTCGCAGCCATAGAATATTAAAGACCCGGCCATCCAGTGCCAGTAACGCCTTATATCAACGGTTATTATTATTATTTCTTTTCTTTCTTAGACGTTATGTCTGGTTAAAAATGGAAAGTGACGCGGATCTTGATCAAGCATGACTTCCTTTTGACTGTACAGTGTATGTTACATTGCATTTAGGAACTTTCTGGTATATGAACAAGTATCAATAATTACAGATTTCTGTAGTTGTATATATAAGTTTGGATGTAGCTGTATTGCGTTGATGTACTGGTGGATATTGTGTGGTATGACTCTTGTAGTTGATAGTATGATCGGTATAATGTCAACTTTATACTGATGCCACACGTCCTTGACTTCCTCAGCCAGTTGGATGTATTTTTCAATTATTTCTCCTGTTTTCTTCTGTATATTTGTTGTATTTGGTATGGATATTTCGATTAGTTGTGTTAATTTCTTCTTTTTATTGGTGAGTATGATGTCAGGTTTGTTATGTGGTGTTGTTTTATCAATTATAATGGTTCTGTTCCAAGAAAAATTTGTATTCATCTATCTCCAGTACATTTTGTGATGCATACTTGTATGTGGGAACGTGTTGTTTTATTAGTTTATGTTGTATGGCAAGTTGTTGATGTATTATTTTTGCTACATTGTCATGTCTTCTGGGGTATTCTGTATTTGCTAGTATTGCACATCCACTTGTGATGTGATCTACTGTTTCTATTTGCTGTTCGCAAAGTCTGCATTTATCTGTTGTGGTATTGGGATCTTTAATAATATGCTTGCTGTAATATCTGGTGTTTATTGTTTGATCCTGTATTGCAATCACGAATCCTTCCGTCTCACTGTATATATTTCCTTTTCTTAGCCTTGTGTTGGATGCATCTTGATCTATGTGTGGCTGTGTTAGATGATACGGGTGCTTGCCATGTAGTGTTTTCTTTTTCCAATTTACTTTCTTCATATCTGTTGATGTTATGTGATGTAAAGGGATGTAGAGGTGGTTATGAAATTATAGTGGTGTAGCCGATGTATTTATATGAGCGATTGATTTGTGTATTTTGCTAGTTTCTGCTCGTTCTACAAAGAATTTTCTTAAATTGTCTACCTGTCCATAATGTAGGTTTTTTATGTCGATAAATCCCTTTCCTCTTTCTGTTCTGCTTAATGTGAATCTTTCTGTTGTTGAATGTATGTGATGTATTCTATATTTGTGGCATTGTGATCGTCTAAGTGTATTGAGTGCTTCTAGGTCTGTGTTACTCCATTTCACTACTCCAAATGAGTAGGTCAATATTGGTATAGCATAAGTATTTATAGTTTTTGTCTTGTTTCTTGCTGTCAATTCTGTTTTCAGTATTTTTGTTAGTCTTTGTCTATATTTTTCTTTTAGTTCTTCTTTAATATTTGTATTATACATTCCTATTTTTTGTCCGTATCCTAGATATTTATAGGCATCTGTTTTTTCCATCGCTTCTATGCAATCGCTATGGTTATCCAATATGTAATCTTCTTGTTTAGTGTGTTTTCCCTTGACTATGCTATTTTTCTTACATTTGTCTGTTCCAAAAGCCATATTTATATCATTGCTGAATACTTCTGTTATCTTAAGTAATTGGTTGAGTTGTTGATTTGTTGCTGCCAGTAGTTTTAGATCATCCATGTATAGCAAATGTGTGATTTTGTGTTGGTATGTTCCAGTAATATTGTGTCCATAATTTGTATTATTTAGCATGTTTGATAGTGGGTTCAGAGCAAGGCAGAACCAGAAAGGACTTAATGAGTCTCCTTGGTATATTCCATGCTTAATCTGTGTTGGCTGTGATGTGATAATATTTGAATTTGTTTCGATATTAAGTGTGGTTTTCCAATCTTTCATTACTATGTTTAGGAACTGTATCAGTTTAGGATCTACTTTGTATATTTCCAATATTTGTAGTAACCATGAGTGGGGTACACTATCAAAAGGTTTTTGGTAATCAATGTATGCGTCGTGTAGCGACCTTTGTTTAGTTTGATATGTCACCTCTGCATCTATTATCAGTTGCTCTTTGCATCATTGTGCTCCTTTGCAACAGCCTTTTTGTTCTTCATTTATAATTTTGGTCTGTGTTGTATGTGTCATTAATTTCTGTGTAATGACTGAAGTTAATATTTTGTATATTGTTGGTAGGCATTTTATGGGGTGATATTTAGCTGGGTTTGCTGTGTCTGCTTGATTTTTGGGTTTCAGATAAGTTATTCCATGTGTAAGTGTATCAGGGAATGTGTATGGGTCTGCAATGTAACTGTTAAATAATTTAGTTAGATGTGAATGTGTTGAGGTGAACTTCTTTAGCCAGATATCTGATATTTTATCTTTTCCAGGGGCTTTCCAATTGTGAGTAGAATTAAGTGCTTGGGTGACTTCATGTTGCAAAATTATCACTTCTGGCATTTGTGGTATCATCTTGTATGTGTCTGTTTCTGCTTGTATCCATCGTGCATGTCTGTTATGTTGTACCGGGTTTGACCATATGTTGCTCCAGAAGTGTTCCATGTCTGTTATGTTTGGTGGATTATCTATTTTAATGTGTGTGTTATCTATTGTCTGGGAAAATTTCTTTTGGTTTGTGTTGAATGCTTGGTTTTGTTTCCTTCTGTTTTCACTTTTTTTGTATTTTCTAAGTCGTTTGGCCAATGCTTGTAATTTCTGCTTCTCTTCATCTAACATTTTTGTCTGATATTTCATTTCTTATAAATTGTGTTAGCTGTCTGATGTCTTTTCTCAGATTTTCTATTCTGATCCATAGCCTGTGTTGCAATGCTGGTTTTGTGGGTTTCTTCTGTGTGTTGGTTGGTTCTAATCTCTGCCTAGTGTGTATATTTAGTGTAGTGAGTGCTCCTATACAAATCAGTAGTTGTAGCTCTTCCATAGCTGTATTTTCATTTATTTTGTAGTGTATGATTGTGTTGATAGTTGTTATTGTTGTTTCGACTTGTGGGTTATTTGGTGGTCTATGCAAGAATGGTCTAATGTCTGTATTTGTGTCTTTGTATTCTATATATGTCAGCTGAAATTTTTCTTCTATATCTAACATGTGTGTAACTTCATGTTCTATTTGTGCTTGTTCTGGTGGCTGTCTTAAGATTTCGTTTTCCTCTCATTGTTTAATTGATGCGTGTTGTTCTTTGTTTGTTTGCTCTGGGATGTTTGAGTCCATTACTGTATTTTCTTCTTCTTCTGATTGCACATAATTTTGTTCTAGTATTTGTTGTACTTGTTGTTTGATGTTTTCTAATTCTGACTGGGGTATCCTGTTATTTTTGATTATTACACGGATCTGATCAGCTAGTCATTGTTCTGTTAAACATTTTAATTCTGGGTATCTGGTAATAAATGTTGTGTATACTTCTGATCTGTATCCAGTTGTGTTTGTTCCTAAGTTTGTTGCTTGGTAATAATAGAACATGAGTTGTCGGTTAACTTCATCTTACTATCTCATCGTCTGTCTTTGTTTTCCTTCTAGAGTAGTTGCAGGAAGCATATCCTGCAAAAACACCTCTATTTGGATTTAAATCAATTTCCGTGTGGCTAGCAGTGTCGTTACCATTGTGGTCAGGCATAGGGTTCAAGCGTCGTCCCCGACCATGACAGTGCTTGTCCGAGGCTTCATTAGTTCTGTCCTGAACCAACTAATCACACTAAAAGGGGGTTAGCCCTATTAGTGGTTTGTTCTTTTCTTCGCCTTTTACGACTGGTAGAACATAACGGAGGCCTATTCTTTTCCCGGGCCTCCAGGGGGATTATTATTATTATTATTATTATTATTATTATTATTATTCATATGGTCACACAGAATAGCAATCGAGATACAAATAATGTAAATAACCAATAAATCCTGCTTATGGACCGTAAAAAAAGTTTAATTAACTGGAGTTGAAAGCCACATCCACTTTCTCGTATCAAGTATCTGTTTCTTGATGGGTAGAATGCGCGCAGACCAATATGTTGTTTGGAAGCTGCCAGAGATTGTAGCGAGTCTCTTCAAGAATACCACATATCTTAGTTCTAGGACTTACAGAGAGAATACGATGTTAGCAAAGTGGCCAAAACAAAATAGAATAGGTGATGAATAGTTGACAACATTCCAAAAATACAAGCAGACATGACTAAAATGTTTGCATGTCTTTTGTGAAATACATTAAGTTTCTCATAATAATCGTATGATCCATGTTAAAGAGAGTATACAGCAATTGAAAAGAAAATCTAACAACAGGAATAAAGGTGCAGAGATACTGCATATTACTACTAGTGTTATGAACTATGATTGATAATTTCCTGATGCCAGTCAGTGATGTCGACAAAGAATAATACGAAATAATATGGACAGGAAGGCGCTTCTAAGGATCAGAACAGAGGAACTTAAAGCAGTTGTGGATAGACCCAAATTTCCATGATAGTCAGCGACTTGGCTCCCTGCCGTGTTTGTGTCTCTCCATTCTTAGCCACGCTCGGGAGCAACGCGGTCTAGGACGTCGTGTCACTGCCAGCGCGGCTTCCCCCGTCGGAGGTTCGAGCCCTCCCTCAGGCATGGGTGTGTGTGTCGTCCATAGCGTAAGTTAGTTTAAGTTAGATTAAGTAGTGTGTAGGCTTAGGGACCGATGGCCTCCCGTAGTTTGGTCCCATAAGACCTTACCACAAATTTCAAATTTTTTCTCCATTTTTCTGACACACCCTCGTAGCAAATCGTAGAGAAATGTGCGAGATAGGTTAGAGGTGTCCAAGGTCAATTGCTAGCAGAGACAACGCTTATTTTTTGAATAAATATTGTTCCTGAGCTTCAACTGGGAGTTAATAGTTGCTAAATTAACTATGTCATTGACAACACGGGAGGGACCATGTTTCGAATTTCTTTTACGGTTCTCCACCTATAAACAGCATATCGGCTGTACAAATATACAGCATATGGAGAAGAAGCTTTTGAGCAGCATTTTATCAAAAAAGTTTATGAAAACTCTAACACCAAATGGATTGAACTTTATACCAAATTGTAGGCAGACGTCAATATTGATATGATTACGATTACATAATTGTCTTTAATTTCTGATTTAATAAATCAGTACAATTTTAATCCTCCAAGTTCTGCAGTTGGTGTTGCTAAACGCGATTTCACGGAATTGAAGAGAGTCTAGATTTGTTCCTGTGGAATCTCCATTCACGCAGGTTGTATGCAAGTCTACAACAAGGTTGCTGGAAAATCATAACGTAAAAACTGGTGGCCAATATATCACAGAGACGGACAACTTGTCAGAAACGCTTACAGGCAGGGTAATGACCAGTATCAGTCAAGCAGCGGAGAGGGTTTCCACATTTTAGGCATGTGATGTGAACATGCACTGTCGTCCTGAGAATGTTATGTGAAATTTCCTCAAGAAGAGATTCACTTACCTCTGCAAGGTAAGGCTGCTACTGCGCCAGCAGTGGTCGTACGTCGTATGTATCGGCGCGTAGATCGTTCTTGGCTTTTCCCTGCTGGAGCGTTAATCAATCTGCGGTCATCAAGCTAGCGTCCAACACGTATAAGTGACTATAGTATACTTTGAAGAAGGACTGGACCGAAGATGTTGCTTTTCGTTACTCAGTGTGACAGTCATTTTTTTCTTTGATTATTTACTCTAATACTATTTACTAGGCTACTACTTTACAGTAGACTGTATTACCTGTCTATAACTATATTTCTGTAATAATTACTGTTAAAAAAGTAAAACTTTCATATTTTTATCGCCATTAATATCGCTAAGTGATTCCCACAAGGTTCAGTTTTGGGTCCATTTCAATTCGTTATGACCATTCACTTAACATTCACCAAGCAGAACTAGTACTTATTTGCAGCAGACAATACTAGTCTTATAATACATATTATAGAAGAAACATTTAATGAATTTCTTCAAGCAATTATTAAGTGATTCTCTGAAAATCCACTCTCAATTTTGATGCCAGACCGCGACTGGAATCGTGAACCTTTGCCTTTCGCGGGAAACTGCTCTCAACTTCAGCGAACTCTCCTGCAACCTTGCGTAATTAGCACTCCTGGAAGAAAGGGTATTGCGGAGACGTGACTTAGCCACAGCCTGGATGATTTTTTCCAGAATATATTTCCATTCTGTAGCAGAGTGTCCGCTGATTTGAAATTTCCTGGCAGATCGGAACTGTTAAAAAAACCTGTGAAAGTTTGACTAACACTCGTGTTGTTGAATGAAAGCAGGAAAGATCGTTGACCGGCTGCCAGTCTTCCGGTTCCTCCTGAGAAATGCCAGTGAGCCGCTGTGACGAAATGGGCAGCGGCAGCGCCTCCACACCGGGAGGAGGCAGCGCTTTTAGCTGCGGATGTGGCACCTGGAGAGGACCCTTGACCCTGCTGGAGGTGTCTGGAGGTCGCTGCAGACATTCCTCGCGCGTCGAGTGGGGCTTCCCTGTCGCCAGCAGCCAGCTGGTTGGCTGCTGAAGAACCTGACCAAATCAAGAGGGAAACCGGATTTCCGGAATACTGTTGTTGTAGTTCTTCTCCCTGCTCCATGCCCTCCATTGACTACTTCTACACTACAGATTATATATATATATATATATATATATATATATATAAATTGTTTTATCTCTGTTCTATCCAGTTTAACCATGAAATCTACACTACTGGCCATTAAAATTGCTACACCACGAAGATGACGTGCTGCAGACGCGAAATTTAACCGACAGGAAGAAGATGCTGTGATATGCAAATGATTAGCTTTCCAGAGCATTCACACAAGGTTGGCGTCGGTGGGTACACGTACAACGTGCTGACATGAGAAAGGTTTCCAACCGATTTCTCATACACAAACAGCAGTTGAGTGGCGTTGCCTGGTCAAACGTTGTTGTGATGCCTCGTGTAAGGAGCACAAATGCGTACCATCACGTTTCCGACTTTGATAAAGGTGGGATTGTAGCCTATCACGATAGCGGTTTATCGCATCGCGACTTTCCTGCTCTCGTTGGTCGAGATCCAATAACTGTTAGCAGAATATGAAATCGGTGGTTTCAGGAGGGTAATACGGAACGCCGTGCTGGATTCCAACGGTCTCGTATCACTAGCAATCGAGATGACAGGCATCTTATCCGCATGACTGTAACGGATCGTGCAGCCACGTCTCGATCTCTGAGTCAACAATTGGGGACGTTTGCAAGACAACGAACATCTGCACGAACAGTTCGACGGCGTTTGCAGCAACATGGACTATCAGCTCGGAGACCATGGCTGCGGTTACCCCTGACGCTGCATCACAGACAGGAACGCCTGCAAAGGTGTACTCAATGACGAACCTGGGTGCACGAATGGCAAAACGTCATTTTTTCGGATGAATCCAGGACCTGTTTACAGCATCATGATGGTCGCATCCGTGTTTGGCGACATCGCGGCGAGCGCACATTGGTTATTCGTCATCGCCATAGTGGCGTATCACCCGGCGTGATGGTATGGGGTGCTATTGGTTACACGTCTGGGTCACCTCTTGTTCGCATTGACGGCACTTTGAACAGAGGACGTTATGTGTTATGACCCGCGGTTCTATCCTTCATTCGATCCCTGCGAAACCCTACTTTCAGCAGGATAATGCACGACCGCATGTTGCATGACCTGTACGGGTCTTTCTGGATACAGAATATGTTCAACTGCTGCCCTGGCCAGCACATTCTCCAGATCCAGCACACTAATTGAAAACGTCTGGTCAATGGTGGCCGACCAACTGGCTCGTTGCAATAGGCCAGTCACTACACTTGATGAACTGTGGTACCGTGTTGAAGCTGCATGGGCAGCTGTACCAGTACACGCCATCCAAGCTCTGTTTGATTCAATGCCCAGGCGTATCAAGGTCGTTATTACTGCCAGAGGTGGTTGTTCTGGGTACCGATTTCTCGGGATCTTTGTAACCAAATTGCGTGAAAATGTAATCACATGTCAGTTCCAGTATAATATATTTGTACAATGAACACCCATTTATCATATGCATTTCTTCTTGGTGTAGCAATTATAGTGGCCAGTAGTATATTAACTCTATCAACGACCAGACAACCAAATCGTGCATGTAGGCATCGAGGACGGACGCCCATATGGTAAAGGACCTCAGATCTACAGGTGAGTGACTCTCTCACCGTATGATAGGGGAAAGGTGTTAGGTTGTCTCTGGCGTGGCTACATCCACAATCACTGCACACTCCATTACGACCAATTGACATGATTTTTTCTTCTTCATAACAGTATCAATTTCCCTGCTTATGACAGAAAACATATTTGTGGAATTTTTGTATCACTTCCTGCTTTATCAGTACATGGAATGACTTCCTGCTTTGTTTTTCAGAGTTCGCTATATAGATTCTTAAATATGATGAAGTTTGTTTAACTGCCTTGGTACATATTAAAAAGTGAGTGCTAAGTTAATGATGATGCACTCAGGTGAACTTTTCATGTGAGATGAACTTTTCACCAAACTATGAATTTCAGCTTGAAAGACTTGATTTTTGTTTGCTGTGTTGCAGTTAGTAAATCGAATGCTCTACTTGCATACTTCATTCAGTGGAAAGAAAGTACATTGTGCATAGTCTTCATTTTCGTATGAAGATGTTCGATTGCCTGCAGATACAATTAACTTCACTAAGTAGTTTCATCCTGTGTTGACACATCGTTTACGGGTATCCATTAGTGACTAGAAACAGTGTCTAATGTTTGGGTTGCGTCCTTCACAAACCAAAGCACCGCTGTAACACCGGTGTTAACCGACTTCCTTCGTTCCCGCTGTAGTTCCACGAGTATGACGAGCCTGAGAACTGTGGCGCTGCAGTCGCTTCATACTCGTCGACCCACTCCATAAACAGTAAGTGAAGTTACAATGCAAATACTTTTGTCACAAAGATGCGATTGCACACGATTCTACAGCACATGCAGAAACTATTCGCAGTGTTTAAGGAATTGCGTTCTTGAGAAGCGAAGCTGATGTTAAATATACTTGTGTGAAAATAATCACCACTTAATTTATCTCCTTGTTACGAAATTAGAATATTGAAATGCAATGAACCAGTAACATGATATATGCAACCATTTTCATTTTTACATTTCAAGGTTTTTTAGAATGTTCTTTTTTTTGGTAATCAGTTATCATAAACACAGTCATGTGATGTTACCCCAGAATATGCACCATGATTCTAAACAGAGCACGCAACACACCTATACCACAACTTTTTGTATTTATCAACTTCACCACAATGAAACAAAACTCATTACGATCTTTACTAGGTGTAAGTAAGTAAGGATGTCAGTGCCCCGTGAAACTGATTATTGTGATTATCGTCACCCTCATAGCTACAAAAGCTTGAAACATTCGATACCTCCTACAACTCTGGTGTTTCCTCATTACTTCTGGTTCTTTTTTTTTGGCTGTTATTTCCTCCTTCTTTTTCAACACAGTATGTTGTTTCTTTTCATTCCTTACGTGCACACGTTAAGCTGTTACACTTACATACTTAGAAAAGAAATCCATACAATGGTACAAATAATTATAGGTATTAACTAGATATTAAGGTAAAAGTTAATTAGTAATAACATTAACCTTAGCTTCTTATTTTCTGTCTGTTAAAAATTACATCAAATCAGCCTTATTTATCTGCTTCAGCTCAAATGGCACCTGCCTTCTTGTTCTTGCTTGTTACTTACCGAAATAACATGAAGGTGGCAGTAATTGGAAGCTATCACGTTTACTGCAATCTTCAAATAGTGAATGCGCACGATTACCCGCTGTGCACAGTTACCGGATTGTCTCCTATACAGGTCATTTACTGTGGAAAGAAAGAAACTGTTTGTGAAGACATTATCTAGAGGGTACCGATTGTAAATACGAAGGCTGGACACTGTTTGCAGCGTACAAGAGGCGCTTATAGGCAGGCATTAGATTATGACTACGGAGAAATTTAATGGAGGTGAGTTCATGATGGCCAGTAGTCGTCATTACGATTCATAAAATCCAAAGGCGAACATAAATGTTTCTGCATAACATATTGTAAACCAATGTCTTTGAAGGGAAACTCTTTAGTAAAAAGTGCGATAAAACGTCATGACAGAAAAAAGTAGAAGATGGTGGTAAAAAAAATCAAAATTTTCGAGACATGCAGAGAATGCTGGTTATACCGACAAGGTGGCCTTTACAAAAAGAGGTAAGAGTTAAGAAAAATAATCAACGCGAACGAAGAAGAGCATTAAATTCACACCAGTACAACACTGTAGATAGAAACACCGTTGGTTTAATCACAATGTGACAAAATTTTATCTTCTTTGTAAGACAAAGATAACCACCAGACGAAAAAGTATACGGACGAATAGAAATACCGCAATAAATTGGGTCTGCTGCTTAAAAACAAAAAAGAAAGGATTTCCCATTGCTTCGCTCTTTCATACACAGGTGTTTCTCTAATTCCACGAAACATTTTGTGCTGTCGTCCCGGCACCTCGCCCACTAGAGAATAAAGGCTTAAATGGAGTGTATAGAAAGATTTCCGATGCTACTGAGAACATTTTGGCAGGCTCAAGTCATGGTCATAAAAACACAGAAGTAATTTCTGAACGCCATGAAAGTGTCTTACAAGGTTACTGCTCTTTGTGTTATTTATTAATAACTAGGAATATGACATTAACAGCAACACTACCGTTTACCGAATAAACTTGTCATAATGTATCCATGCAAGCATGGTGCAGAAATTGGCAACTTGTTCTACATTTACATCTACATGATTACTCTGCAGTTCACAGTTAAGTGGTTGGCTAGGGGTTCATCGAACCACCTTCAAGCTAATTTTCCACCGTTCCACACTCAAACCAAGACTTAATTCTTCCAGTTTCCCTTCATTTATGGCGATGATCATTTATCACTATGTAGAAGGGTGCCAACAAAATATTTTCACACTCTGAGGAGAATGTTGGTGAACGAAATTTCATGAGAATGTCTTGCTGCAGTGAAATAATCCTTTGTTTTAATGACTGCCACCCCAATTCGTGTATCATATCCGTGTCACTCTTTCACGTGTTTCGCTATAATACCAAACAAGCTGCCCTTGTTTGAATGTTTTCGATGTCCACCGTCAATCTTATCTGTTGCGGATCCCATATCGCACAGCAGTACTGCAGAAGAAGGCAGAGAAGTGTAGTGTAAACATGAAACTTCCAGGCGGATTAAAACTGTGTGCCCGACCGAGACTCGAACTCGGGACCTTTGCCTTTCGTACGCAAGTGCTCTACCATCTGAGCTACCGAAGCACGACTCACGCCCGGTACTCACAGCTCTACTTCTGCCAGTATCTCGTCTCCTAGAGAGACTACCGAAGCACGACTCACGCCCGGTACTCACAGCTTTACTTCTGCCAGTACCTCGTCTCCTAGAAGGACGAGATACTGGCAGAAGTAAGGCTGTGAGTACCGAGCCTGAGTCGTGCTTCGGTAGCTCAGATGGTAGAGCACTTGCCCGCGAAAGGCGAAGGTCCCGAGTTCGAGTCTCGGTCGGGTACACAGTTTTAATCTGCCAGGAAGTTTCATATCAGCGGACACTCCGCTGTAGAGTGAAAATCTCATTCTGTAGTGTAAACAGTTTACTAAACCAGTTACATTTTCTAAGTGTTCAGTCAATGCTTCCCCACAACGTTAACTACTTGATCGATACAGATTTAGTTATTTGTAACTGTAATCCCTAAGTGTTTAGCTGAGTTTACAGCCTTTAGAGTAGTGATATCTATCATGTAACAGGAATTTAGCTGAATGTTTTTAGTGGCTCATGTGGACGACTTCGCAATTTTCATGCTTTAGAGTCAATTGCAAATATTTGCAGTATACAGATATTGTATCTAAATCATTTTGCAACTAGTGTTGATCAATTGATGTTTTTAAAACGGTAAATGAGAGAATCATCTGGAGAGAATCTAATAGGACAGCTCAGATTGTCTCTTATATCATTCATATAGATCAGTAACAATAGAGGGCCCATAGCACTTCCTTGGAGAACGCCAGATATTACTTCTGTTTTACTCTATCGCTTTCCGTCAGTTATTGCAAAGTGTTACCTTTCTGACAGGAAATCACGAACCCAGTCAAACAACTGGCACGCACTTTAGTTAGAAGTCGCCTTTGAGGAACGGTATCAAAAGCCTTCTGGATATCTAAATCTGAGATTCTATGATAAATTTAAACTGAAATAGTAGCAACCCCGGGCATGTAATTAGTGAGTCAGACATGTCACTCACCACCATCTGAAATATAACTCAGACATATATTCAGTTTTGAGTAATGTAATGTTAGTCTTAAATTTATTGGGTACACATCAGGAAACTGTGGTGTGTCCTCGAAAGAGATGGCTAACGAAATACAGGGTGTCTATAATTAAAGTTCCGGTTTCATAACGCTGTACAAAGTGAACCACTGCTTAGACTGAAGTCAAATTTGAACAGCGTATTATTGACGCAGGGGAAACACCATGGGACAAAAAAATAAGGAAAATTTGAGCAATATATGGTGCTGTAAGTGTCAGAATATGCACACCAACAGATGAGTGGCACAGGGCTATTCCCCAGTTAGCGTCCGAGGCACAAAATAACTCCATGAAGGATCGGATGCTGCTGGTAAAGCTACTGTGCGTCACTAGCCCTGCACAAGTTCCCAACACTCAAGGGTATCGAGAAAGAGGCTGGCACGATGCCTGTTAAGGCTCCGGGGGAAACGACTGCAGAATTTGAAAAGACCGGTTCTTTTGAAGTGCAGTGTGCAATGTGCTCATCTGCCGGCAAGACAAATGTTCGCTCTCGTTTGCCACAAATTTCTTGTATTCAGCTCTTCCTCATCAGCTATGTGATCTTCCCATATAATATTCAGCATCCTTCTGTAGCACCACGTTTCAAAAGCTTCCATTATCTTATCTAAGCTGTTTATCGTCCATGTTTCACTTCCATACATGGCTACGCTCTACACAAATACCTCCAGGAATGACTTCACAACACTTACATCTACAATGAAGTCCGCCTCCGCTGCGCAGCGGCAGCCTTACCGTTACCGACTACCATTCAGGGGGCCAGGGTTCGACTCCGGCAGGGGACTGAGTGTTGTGTGTCCATCATCATTTACATTATCATAAACTCGCAAGTCGCCGATGCGGCGTCACCTAGAAAGGACTTACAATATGGCGGCCGAACTCCCCCGAAATAAACCTCCCGGCCAACAAAGCCACACGACCATTTTTTTTTCCATCTGTACTGAAGAACCAAATAAACTTTTACACCTGCTTAATATCGTGTAGGATCCCCACGGGTACGGAGAAGTGCCACAGCACGACGTGGGATGGACTAATGTCTGAAATAGTGCTGTAGGGAATTGACACCATGAATCCTGCAGGGCTGTCCTTAAATCCGTAAGAGGAGTGGGTGGAGATCTCTTTCGAACAGAACGTTGCAAGGTTTCCCAGATATGCTCAATAATGGTCATGTCTCGGGTGCTTGGTAGCCAGCGGAAGTGTTTAAAACTCAGAAGAGTGTTCCTGGAGCCACTCTGTAGCAGTTCTGGACGTGTTGGGTGTCGCATTGTCCTGCTGGAATTTCCATTCAGAATGCGCAATGGACATGAATGGGTGCACGTGATCAGACAAGATGCTTATATCTGTGTCACCTGTGAGTCATATCTAGACTCCAACTGCACACGCCCCATACCATTACAGAACCTCCACCAGCTTGTACAGTCCCCTGCCGATACCTACGGATTTAAGAGGTTGTCTCCATACCCGTACACGTCCATCTGCTCGCTACTGTTTGAAACGAGACTCGTTCGAGCAACAACATGTTTCCAGTCGTCAAAAGTCCAATGTCGGTGTTGACGGGCCATGGCGAGGCGCAAAAGCTTTGTGTCTTGCAGTCTTCAAGGGTGCACGAGTGGGCCCTCGGCTCCAAAAGCCATATCGATGATGTTTCGCTGAATGGTTCGCATGCTGACACTTGTTTATGGCCCAGCATTGAAATCGTCAGCCATTTGCGACAGGGTTGCACTTCCGTCAAGTTGAACGATTCCCTTCAGCCGTCGTTGGTCCCGTTCTTGCAGGATCATACTCCGGTCGCAACGATATTGGAAATTTGGTGTTTTACCGGATTCCTGATACTCACGGTATACTCATGAGATGGTAGTACGGGAAATTCGCCACTTCATCGCTACCTCGGAGATGCAATCACTCGTCCGCCGACTATAACAGCACGTTCAAACTCATGTAAATCTTTATAACCTGCCATTGTAGCAGCAGTAACTGACCTAACAACTGCGCCAGACACTTGTTGTCTTATGTAGGCCTTACCAACTGCAGCACAGTCTTTTGCTTGTTTAAATATCTCTTTATTTGAGTACGCATGCCTATACCAGTTACTTTGACGCTTCAGTGTACATTGAAGAATATAGTTTCCATATAAGGTAAAAGTAAGGTATGTTAATCGTATACAAATTTCAGTTAACAGATCACTTAGCATTAACCGAATTCCCCATCCATAGTAGACTGAACAAGAAAATAACTTTGAAAATCAACCATTTTCCTGGCTTGCTACATATATTATTCTTTGATCAAATAAATCATAATAGTAGAACAATAATAGCTTGTTTCCTTTTTAAGTCTCTTAGCTCTATTAACTCGTACAGCCCGTGGAGACGAGTGGTGAAAGCCACTAGAAGGCTTAGCGAAATAAGTAGTAGAAGCCAGCTCGAAAATTTATTCACGCTGCAGTAAAATTTACGACTTCTTTGTTGTCGCGAGAATAATGGCAGAGTTCCTACAAGTGACGCCAGCGAAAAACATCGTAACGCAGCAGGTACCGGTAGTATTCAAGGGGACCGCGGCATTGACCGTGAGCGTTATGTGCAAATTTCTGCTAGCCTCTCTTTTTGGTATGTCAGCAACCATTGTCTACCCGTTAGGTGAGTTAAGCAACGGACCTCAAAGTGGTATGCGAATGTGATGTTTAATTTGTAAATGTTCAAACAAAATGTATTCTCCATTAGGAGATATCGGTATGAAGATGTATTTGTCGAAACGTTTACCATATTTGCTAGCAACGCTGAAGTTCTCCATCCTGTTGCTAGATGACTCTAACATTCCAGAGAAGTCTGCTTTTAAACTTGCAGCGCAAATCGACGTCTGATGACGATAGAAACTATATACGCTCCTCTTTATGTGTTTCTGTATGAAATTCAGCCCAAATTTACCTCCCACTCTATAAAAAGTCTACGTATTACTAAAACTATGTACCCACAAAGTATTAGCCAACTTTAACTCGTATCCTAACCTTTGACCAAACAAAACCTAATTTGAACTGAACTGTGACTTGTCTGAAAACAACTTGTCTTAATATTAAATTGCAACTAAAGTAAAACAATTATCTGGCCATAATAAAAATTTCTACTCATCTGGGGTCTTGACAACACTGTTGCAGTTTTCTCTAAAGCACAGCAGCAAACAGCAAGCAGGCCGGGTCATCATCATCATCATCATCATCATCATCATTTAAGACTGATTATGCCTTTCAGCGTTCAGTCTGGAGCATAGCCCCCCTTATACAGTTCCTCCATGATCCCCTATTCAGTGCTAACATTGGTGCCTCTTCTGATGTTAAACCTATTACTTCAAAATCATTCTTAACCGAATCCAGGTACCTTCTCCTCGGTCTGCCCCGACTCCTCCTACCCTCTACTGCTGAATCCATGAGTCTCTTGGGTAACCTTGCTTCTCCCATGCGTGTAACATGATCCCACCATCTAAGCCTGTTCGCCCTGTCTGCTACATCTATAGAGTTCATTCCCAGTTTTTCTTTGATTTCCTCATTGTGGACACCCTCCTGCCATTGTTACCATCTACTAGTACCTGCAATCATCCTAGCTACTTTCATATCCGTAACCTCAACCTTGTTGACAAGGTAACCTGAATCCACCCAGCTTTCGCTCCTGTACAACAAAGTTGGTCGAAAGATTGAACGGTGCACAGATAACTTAGTCTTGGTACTGACTTCCTTCTTGCAGAAGAGAGTAGATCGTAGCTGAGCGCTCACTGCATTAGTTTTGCTACACCTCGCTGGCAACAATCAGAGCAGGCCGGGTCTAAGCTAGATTTCTGTTTTTGAATAAAATTTCCGAACAATATTCAAACTGTTGCATAGTATAAGATGAAACGTAGTAATGCGTTGCAATAAACCTCCTTCGTTTAACCAATATTTCACTGTCTTTTGTCGCTGAAAACTGTTGCAGTACGTGTTTCTTTTCTTTTTTCTCTTTTTATTTTATTTTTTTTAATTGAAGCTTGGAAGCTATTCTTCAGAACATTTACTGGCACAACTGACGTCGTCCGAACCACAATTCATGGAATCGCCACAGTTATTTCCTATTTCTTCTAACATATCCTAATTTCAAACAAAATGTCGATATCATTCGAATGAATGTCAAGGAAATCAACTAACAAATGACACATATGTACTCCCTCAGAAGAAGTAAGTGATTTCGGCTGGAAACCATATTCTTCACATTTCATCATTGCTAAATTGAGAACGCTAATTGGATTCCACATTATTGTGAAACTGGAAGAAAAAAAAATATTATTTGCAGGCATGCCTTACAAAAGCACAGTAAATATTAGTTCAGCTTTATCTGTATTGTCAATACTTAAAAATAATGCAAAAGGCCACTGATAATTTGTAATAGATGTTACTTGAGTGACTAATTGGAGATAACAGTAACTGTGTACTGTAGTGTCAGAGAAACTATCAACGAACGGTAACCTGCTACCTCCGCCTTAGCGCGCTATCAATTTGGCAATTATCAGCTATTTTTTTTAATACTTGTAGTGCCTCTTAGCAGCTAAAATTTTGACAGTACATTTCTCTCATTGTCTTCTTCCTGTGCAAAAAATTTCAGGGTAGTTTTCGACATGCTGGTACTTTTTGCCGATGATACAAGTATAGGTATCACACCCGAAAGACAAGAATTAACTGGTGAAATTGTAAGTGATGTTTTTCAGAAAATCATTAAGAGGGTCTCTGCAAATGGGCTCTCATTAAACTTTGACAAAACACAGTATATACAGTTCCACACAGTAAATGGAATGACCCCATTAATAAATATAGACTTCGATCAGAAATCGGTAGCTAAGGTAGAATATTCAAAATTTCTAGGTGTATGCATTGATGAGGGGTTGGACTGGAAAAAACACACTGAGGATCTGCTGAGTTCAGCTACTTATGCTATTAGGGTCTTCGCAAATTTTGGCGATATACATCAGAGTAAATTAGCTTACCACGCCTATTTTCATTCTCTGCTTTCGTATGGAATTATATTCTGGGGTAACTCATCATTGAGTAAAAGAGTGTTCATTGCACAAAATCGTGTAATCAGAATAATTGCTGGAGCTCATCCAAGATCATCCTGCAGATTCTTATTTAAACAGCTAGGGATCTTCACTGTAGCCTCACAATATATATATTCACTTAAAAAATTTTTTATTAACAATGCGAACGAATTCAAAAGTAATAGCAGTGTACATGGCTACAACACTAGGAGAAAGGATGATCTTCTCAACTCAAGGTTAAATCTAACTTTGTTTAAGGGGGTAAATTATGCTGCCACAAAAGTCTATGGTCACTTACCTAATAGCATAAAAAGTCTGACAGATAGCCATATAGCATTTAAAAGGAAATTAAAAGAATTTCTTAATGGTAACTCCTTCTACTCATTAGATGAATTTTTGAATATAGTAAGTGGGTAATTTCCCAACTCCACAAAAAAAATATTGAGTGTCATGTAATATTTTGTCTAATGTAATATCTTGTATAGACACCTTTGATTAACCTGACATGTTCCACATCATTACGAAGTGTCATATTCATGATCTATGGAACAAGTACTAATCTAATCTAATCTAACCTATGGAAAGAATAACTATTCCTACGAAATGATATTCCAAAGCGAACAATGACTGGAAAAGGGTAAAACGTTAATAGATAATTTCTACAAATACCAAACAGCTTAACCAGTTGATCTCTTAATGCATGGCTCATGGTCGTGGCGTGGTCTTCCTCTCAGCTCTGAGCAAATTAGCTTGCTAACAATAAGCATTCCGACAAACTAGCTGCGCAGTGCTTCAGTCTTACCTCAGACTTCTCATCAAAAATAATAACATTGTCCAAAATTTATATTGTTTTCGCCTTCCAATATCTACATCTTATTCATCCCTATACATATAATATATACATCATTCATCATATTCATCTGTCCTTTACAATACATCTTTCTTCATATAACACATACAATTACAAGTCAACACAGCACTACTGTAAACGTTAGTTAGGTTTAAGTAGTTCTAAGTTCTAGGGGACTGATGGCCTCGGGTGTTAAGCCCCATAGTGCACAGAGCCATTTGAACCATTTCTTTTTTCTACCACGTTTCAACTAAGAATGTATCCAACTGCGCAGAAGCAAAGACTGTGCCACGACAACACCAGAGATTTTTTAACAGTAATATAACTTGCTCCCTCTCTGACGTGCACATCGATAACTTACAAAAATCGGGTTTGATAGGAATGTAACGAGGATAAAATCCTCAACGTTATGGAGAGGGACATACAAAACAAATATAAAGAGAAAATTAGTTTTGCAAAAATATGAGTTAAAAAACGATAAGTAAAAAACTTTTACAAAATTCAAGAATATGTTAATGAAGTAATCAGTAGAATTCACCAGACATAGGTTATCACGTTTCATGAAGTCTATGAGAAAGTTCTGCACAGGTTTTTTCTTGAAAATTTATGTGGCACATTCTGTATTGTAGTAAGCAGTATTTGCGATCTACACCGTTTCTGTAGCACACAGGAAGTAGGTTCGAGTGTTTATATCACACAAGGCTTACATTTCTGAAGCACAGTCACGTATTGCAGTAGTAATTTGCAGGATGAAAGTAGGCAGTAGAGTGTCCTTGTCACAAACGACCAAACTTTCTTTAGATCGTTGCAATTATGTCACTGTTGTGGCAATTTTCGTGGATGCTACTGACCACCCCACACATGCATAAACACTAAAATACGTAGTAGAATCTGCTTGAAGCAGACTGTGTATCCACTGATAATTGCAAAGTCATCTTTTAGTATCGAAAAGTTTCTTTTGAAAGCCAGTTGCAGCTCGTATCGGTGAAATATGCCAACATTTGGCAGAGAGTATTTCAGTATACAATCAGTAGGCATATTTGGTCTGCACAGGCAAGGCTCAATCATTTGTGGTGAATGGTGAATCAGTTACAGTTTGCTACATTTACAATACAAAATTAGATATATTACGACAGAAGTAAAAAGATTTTACATAGCTGTACATGTGGACTGCACATGTAGTGTAATGGTAATAACAGATTTCTATCTCTATAAAAAGTAAGAAAACATGGCACCATATTTTTATAATAATCAATTACAGGAACATTAGACAAGTAGATCATGTGAAACAGAGAACAGTAATAGGCATGGTAAGAAACAATAATTATATGTGTACAGAAGGGCTACAGAAAATTCTAAATCTATTGAAATAAATATGTATGCATGAAACCATCAAAATATTAGAAAGTATAAGGAATAAAGTAAATGGAGACTCATAAGGATAGTGAACACACACAAGAAATAAGCACATGAGGATAGTGGTCTCACACACACAGATAAGGAGAACAAAAATATATTGTTAGGAAAACCATGGATTATGGAGTAACCAAGGTTCATATCGAAGAATACTTTATGCAGTCGATCAAACGTCAGTCTATTATTATACCTAATATGGTCACTAATTAGCACGCTGTCTCGTTGTATTTAATTCTTTAGTTTGTGCATCTCTTAAAAATTTTGCCTATTATTTCATCAAACATCCAACAAAAAACACTGTCAACTTTATCTCTGTCCTTCTTTTTGTCATATTTTTCATAGAGTCTTGTAAGTTCATATTATTTAGTTCCGCTGCCATACCTCACCATTTGTCATCTTTGCTCTAGCTAATCATAATTCATCTGATGTTTACCAAACCTAATCATTTCAGCTCAAATTCATCTTTGTAATAATTTCTTTGTTCAAGCATATGTTGTAAAACTTCTTTTCTTAACTTTTCCTCTCTGCTTCCTCCTTACACATTTTTCATGACCTATGAGAGCTGAATAACATACTACACTTAACAGAATTATTATACTAATAGTGCTCCAACCTACAGTAATAATTTATACAGAGCATATACGTTATAAGGAATCTCAATAAATAATGTAAATGCAACAGGAAAATTCAGCTTGAAAATTCCTTAAAGTAAGGCAACACATGTTATTATGTTGCGTCATATGTAAATACAAGAAGACACTTAGTCTGCAATGTCACACATGTTGGTAGAAAGATATAGATATAAAAGAATCTTATCCTGCGCTATGGCCAAGAGAATAAAGTAGAACAAATCATCAACAGTATCCCAATTACTTGCTGCATCTCCTTTCTCTAATTGCTTTTTTTCTCTTTTTTTATTCTAGGTATCCATTTGACACCTCATGAGTCATGAGTTTCATCGTCACTTCGAAAATTTCCCAAACACCTAGACTAATGGACAATGTTGTTATTACATCGTTTCATACATATGTAAAATTTATCTGTCAGACAAAGAAGAGGCAGATTGGCTCCACAGAAATTCAATAGAAGTTTAGTTTTGCATGCATGTCACTATATGCAAATCAGAATAAATGTCATGCATTAGCATTCACAATAAAATAGATGCTACCACAAAGGGAAGTCAAAAAAGGTTCAGTGAGGTGTTGTATGCTAAAAGAAAATCACAGATTCAGTGCCGAATCAGACATTTGCAAAACATTTTTCTTGCACAAATGGAGACAAAAACGTACACTTCTCAAATTGCTGTAAAATTTGCATAACTGTTACGTGCTGTGTTGTTCAGAAGAAAAAGATACCACTGTAGGTTCAGTGAAATGATTAAATAATTTGCATCAGATATTCATAAACTTCATACCAATGAAATAACTGTGTTGTCTCATATCGTGTTACCTTCATTCACTGTCATCATATAACCACAGACTTGCATTTTATTCTTATAAACACGAAATGCATCTACACGTCATAAAAATTGACAGCAATAAGAAAAAGTGTCTCTATGCCCCAATCAGTACCCACTTACTCTTTTTCTACATTAACCATCATAATAATTTTCTCATTCTATTACAGTATGCATCACAAATTTCATAATCATCGTCTCGTGTACCTAGCCAACATAAATCTAATTATCCTATTACAAAATTAATCACTTTCGTTGTCTTCGTCTCAATGTACACTTTAAATAACAATTCTCTAATCTGTTTTCATTTCCACATAAACAACATCTCATAGCTATACTATTTCACTTCAGTAACCACAGCTTCACAACCTCACAATTAGAGCCATGGAACGTGCCACATTTACCCGCCCAAGCCGTTCTGCCTGTAATTATATATATATATATATATATATATATATATATATATATATATATATATATATATATATATATATATATATCTTCATCTAACAGATACAATCAGAAGTCAACACAGCCATACTGAATACGTCCATCACCTACCACACTTCAACTAACAAAGTATCAGAGACAAAGATTATGCCACAACAAGACTAAGGATATTTATCAGTAACATAACTCGCTCTCTCTGTGACGTGCACATCGATAACATTAAATCAAAATGACATTCACGTCTTACAACTTTTGTAGAGATAGACTCCACATTTTTGGATGCATACATTTAAGTTAAAAAAATACGATGCTACTAGTTTTGTCTATTTCTGGGTTTCTCAAAAACTATAATGATTCGTTACATATCCAGTTACAACCTATCTAGTTTTGTACGTGGTGCGATTTGTATAAAAAATTTGTCTGTTGCAGTATAAGTAGTCGAGGAATGCCACTTGTAGGTAATTGCACCTGATGGCCAGAAGCGAATCTCGTTCGAACAACAGACTTGCCTTTCTTAGTATATACTTGAAATTATAAAAGAAACATAAGGCATAAAAAATATTCCATTCTGATTAAAGAATAAAAAAGAAAACAGTAATATACCATCATAACTCCAGTAGTCTCATCTATACAGTGACCTACATATACCTACAAATACACTGAGTTCGATTTTTAATAATCGGAGCTGAAAACATTGCTTTCATGTTACTTTGTTTAAAAACTGTAACAGGTTTTGCCTACAAAAAAGACTGTCTTAAAAGTACCCCATTGCTTTCAACGTAATGCCATGATACAAATAATAGCACTGACTCTTTTCTTACAACCTCTGACCTCGCTAAACCACAGCAATTTCCGTGTTTCTGTCAGAAACAGGATTTTATGAAAACCAACTGCCGGCCATTGTGGCCGAGTGGTCCTAGGCGCTTCAGTCTGGAACCGCCCGACTGCTACGGTAGCAGGTTCGAATCCTGCCTCGGTCATGGATGTGTGTGCTGTCCTTAGGTTAGTTAGGTTTACGTAGTTCTAAGTTTTAGGGGACTGATGACCACAGACCTTAAGTACCATAGTCCTCAGAGCCATTTGGACCATCAGACATGAAAGAATCTCTTCAGTGGATGTAGTACTCGTCATACGAATTAAGAGCAAGAGCCTGTGCAGATCTTCCCAGAAGCTAGCACCGACAGAAGCACAGATGTTCACTCCAGAACATGTCCTCTTCGTCCCAAAATCGTGTTCTAGAACTTTTTCTTCAATTTTCAATGCTCTGGGATTTAGACGTTTAGAAGTGTGGGCTCTAAAGTATCAGTCGCTATCGAAAACCCCAAAAAGTTAGTTTAACGGCAATGTTCAGTATTCTAAGGACAGTCTACACGTAGCGAAAGTGTTAATCCTCATTGCTGTGTGATCTGCTGATAAAAATTTCTAACTTCTCGAAACCGTGTTGATAGCAATCATTAACTAATTAATTTATGAACCTCAAGGTGGGAAGGTGAGTAGAATGGGGAGAAGGGGTGACTGGCACAGAGTTGGGCGATTTTTGTTCTAAATAAGTCACTTCCTTAGTTTTTATGTCTGCTCATAAATTCAAAAAATCTATATGCTTATTTTCCTACCTCCGTTTGCACTTCACAGGACCAGTGTAAAACTGCTAGTCGATGATTCAATGTGTCGATGCCTAAAACGAAGAATGATTTTAAAAAGGCGTAATAAATGTAGTAGGGGATACTATTCACAATTCCGCCTCTAGCTAGCTCTGTAAGTTTAATATATTTTCTTATTCAATTTTTAAATGATGAAATTCACTTTTTATGGGCTGTAGTCCTTTTCTGAAATCAGAAAAATGCTTTGGAAAACCAAGGTTTTTTAAATGTGAAAACATGTTCCAAGGCACGACACGGTCATATACATAGGAGCAAATATTTTACTGAAATTTTAAAGCGTTGTAATCGAGAACGTCTTATAAGTACTGTATTTGGTCGTCTGTCTGTTACATCGTTACTCTGCTACACATTAGCCATCACGAAGAGAAGAAATTTAAGCAGAGGTATTATCAAAAACTAGATAGATGTTAAACGAATGTTGAAATTGAAGCTAATGGAAATTAAAACAGATTTTCATTTCAAAACAGGTAAAATTGTTAACACATTAACAAAAATCAATTTGCAGGTATGAGATGGTCCACGGTAGACGACCTACTTTTGTTGAAGGCACAAAATGGTGCACGATCGACAAGATATGGCTTTACACTCCACAAGCAATGTAATCCGTTTTAAAAATATATAGAATTACACTTACCCTAAAATTCTGCAACTGAAGCATTAAGACCATATTCCAAATAGCTTAAATATGTGGAGTAGAACTCAAAAAACTTTGAAATGCTGCACAAAGTACAACCTCATGTCTAGTGACAACAGAAGATGTAGAAAAAGGCAGAAAACGATTATAGAGGTCTCTAGTGCTCATTCCTTCATATGATTCTATAATAAAACACTAAAATGAAGTACCGACTAAAATGCCTAAATTTTTCCTAGGTACACTGTCGTGTAGGTGCAACACTCTTCGCTAACAATAACAATAACGACTCTGTTCCAGATGACATTAACAAATTAGTGGAAGATACTTGTTGAGAGTTTCAATGCCAGTACAGGAAACAATTCACCGAAACAGGGGAAAGTAATACGATAGACGACGAATGAGTAGCTTTCAGAGAGGAAATAGTGAAGACATAAAAGGCAAAAGGAGCATACCCAGTATAAATCGTTGGATAACGCAAGAGTAACTGAATATAATTACGAAAAGAAAACAAATTTTTAAGTGCAGCAAATGGTGGAAAAGCAAATACAGGAGTCTTAAAAATAAGACCGACAGAAATTGCCCAACGGTGAATCAGGATTGGCGAGAAGCGAAGTGTAAAGCATGGATGAGAGTGGCAAAGATAAATGCTGCCTATAGAAAAATAGAAACTTTGAATAAAGGGTAAGCACCTATATGAATAACAAGAGCTTAGATGAAACGCCAGAACCAACCGAATAATTGACGAATGAAAGTGAGAAACACTATAAAGGATGGATTCCAACTCCACTTAAAAAATTTCCGAACTTGTTTGAAGGTATGTTCTTTGTTTTTTGCTGAAAAGGACCCGAAATCTCCGAATGCTCGTTATAAAGTTGTACCGTAACTATGATTTTTGCCTTAATTATCAATTTTCAAGAACATGCCTACACAACAGTATAAAAATCTGTATTACGCGATCATCAAGTAACACGCAAAGATCCGGTTTCTTGTACGCGACTATAAACAAGTGCTGGGGTAGTATTATGTTGTTGCCTTTGCTGCAGGAACTTCTTCAGTATAACATCGTGGTCTTATTCAGTGAACCCATGCATGAGGAGCATATCTGACAGCTCTCCATGAGTGAACCTATCCATACTGGTTTCTATCACTGTTATAGCAAAATAACACTGCCACAAATCAAACCCGTACAAAACCCAGCAGACTCGAAGACTAAGTATAAAGTCGACATTATTGTTGTGGTTTTCAGTCCAAAGACTGGTTTGATGCAGCTCCCCATGCTAGCCTATCCTGTGCAAGTTGCTTTGTCTCCAAGTACCTACTGCAACCTCCATCCTTCTGAAACTGCTTAGTGTATTAGATTAGATTAGATTAATACTAGTTCCATGGATCATGAATACGATATTTCGTAATGATGTGGAACGAGTCGAATTTTCCAATACATGACATAATTAGGTTAATTTAACAACATACTTAAGTTAATATAACTACTTTTTTTGTGTTTTTTAATTTTTATTTTTATTTTTTTAATATTTTTTTTTCTTAATTTATATCTAAAAATTCCTCTATGGAGTAGAAGGAGTTGTCATTCAGAAATTCTTTTAATTTCTTCTTAAATACTTGTTGGTTATCTGTCAGACTTTTGATACTATTTGGTAAGTGACCAAAGACTTTAGTGCCAGTATAATTCACCCCTTTCTGTGCCAAAGTTAGATTTAATCTTGAATAGTGAAGATCGTCCTTTCTCCTAGTATTGTAGTTATGCACACTGCTATTACTTTTGAATTGGGTTTGGTTGTTAATAACAAATTTCATAAGAGAGTATATATACTGAGAAGCTACTGTGAATATCCCTAGATCCTTAAATAAATGTCTGCAGGATGATCTTGGGTGCACTCCAGCTATTATTCTGATTACACGCTTCTGTGCAATAAATACTTTATTCCTCAATGATGAATTACCCCAAAATATGATGCCATATGAAAGCAATGAGTGAAAATATGCGAAGTAAGCTAATTTACTAAGATGTTTATCACCAAAATTTGCAATGACCCCAAAATTTGCAATCTCTTGGTCTCTCTCTACCCTCCACGCTGCCATCCAATACTAAATTGATGATCCCTTGACGCCTCATAACATGTTCTATCAACCGATCCCTTTTTCTAGTCAAGTTGTGCTACATATTCCTCTTCTCCCCAGTTCTATCCAGTACCTCCTCATTAGTTGTGTGATCTATCCATTTAATATTCAGCATCCTTCTATAGCACCACATTTCGAAATCCTCTATCCTCTTCTTGTCTAAAGTATTCATCGTCCATGTTTCACTTCCATATATGGCTACACTCCACACACATACTTTCGGAAAGGACTATCTGACACTTAAATCTATGCTCGATGTTAACAAATTTCTCTACATTTTATATCTCCTCTACTTCGACCTGGACTCGCATTCGGGAGGACGACGGTTCAATCCCGTCTCCGGCCATCCTGATTTAGGTTTTCCGTGATTTCCCTAAATCGTTTCAGGCAAATGCCGGGATGGTTCCTTTGAAAGGGCACGGCCGATTTCCTTCCCAATCCTTCCCTAACCCGAGCTTGCGCTCCGTCTCTAATGACCTCGTTGTCGACGGGACGTTAAACACTAACCACCACCACCATCTACTTCGACGATCATCAGTTACTTTGCTCCCCAAATAGTAAAACTCATCTACTACTTTAAGTGCCTCATTTCCTCACCGTCGCCTGATTTAAGTCATTCTTGTTTTGCTTTTGTTGATTTTCATCTTATATACTCCTTTCAAGACACTGTCCCTTCAGTTCACTGCTCTTCCAGATCCTTTGATGTCTCTCACAGAATTACAATGTCATCGGGAAACCTCAAAGTTTTTATTTCTTCTCCTTGGATTTCAATTCCTACTACAAATTTTTCTTGTGTATCTTTTACTGCTTGCTCAATACAGAGATTGAATAACATCGGGGATAGGCTACAACCGTGTCTCATTCCCGTCCCAACCACTGCTTCCCTTTCATGCCACGCGACTCTTATAACTGCCATCTGGTTTCTGCACAAATTGTAAATAGCATTTCGTTCCCTGTATTTGACACCTAGCACCTTCAGAATTTGAAAGATAGTATTCCAGTCAACACTGTCAAAAGCTTTCTCTAAGTCTACAAATGCTAGAAACGTATTTTTGCCTTTCCTTAATATTTCTTCTAAGAAAGTCGTAAAGTCAGTATTGCCTCACGTGTAAATAAGGAACAGGAGTGGCCCCAGCACTGACCCCTGGGGCATCCCTCATTTAACGGTGCCCCACTCGCCGTAGCACTGTATTGAGATGATTTAGTAGGACTAGGAGGATGTTAAATCGCGATAACTCGAATTAGTGTCACTCTGCAGCCGCCATTGCAAGAATAATGGTTTGAAAATTACATTCGTCTTTATTAGTCTCATTAACAAAGTCCAGTGCTATGTGAACCTTATTTACTTTTGCAGAAAGCAGTAGCCGGTGGACAGCTCAAAGGCTTCACTATAGGCGCGAAAACAGCGCGTTATAAATTTGCGAGATATAATCCATATTTGGTCTATATGCGGTAAGTATGGAAGTACTAGGGAAAACGTACGCAGCCCCTTAGTCGATTTCAGTATCGGTACCCACAATTTGTTCTTACAGCCTTTATCAAATTTCATCGATATGAGTGTGATTGTACAGCTTGAATTACGACCTATCAGTTCGTGATTTATGTGATAGTATTTTTCGCAAGTGTCTGACGTCATAGCTTGGTCTTAAGAAAACTTACTTAGATCGCTGGAGATTTAAAATAATGACTCATGGATTTTAAGAAAATTTATATCGTTCACTAGAAATTTAAGGCATTCAATGTTGAACGTTAATTTCAACCTACAAACAAAAAATGAATATTATGCTTTATTGTGCGAAATGACACATAACAATTAAAAAAATATACTACACTGCGCTTTTCTGGAAGTCAGCTAACAGTTAGTAGTCCGCAGACCGATTGGTCTTTCGTTTTGTGTACATTATATGGGTGCAACTGTCGCTTAGAGAGAATTATATTTTCCCACGAACAGCGTATTATTATTTTTAAGCTAACTGTTACCAAGTGTATAAAAATGAGGTATTTGTGGGTTAGGTATAACAAAATATGTTCGTGCAGTTGTTTAGACACTCAACCCAGATTCAGGTGGTTGGAGCTTCATGCTCTATGCAGCAATTCCTTATGTAGTTTCCTTATTTCTAAGTAAGTTTGTTTGGAAAAACATTGATTTGTTCAAACAGCTTCTGGACTGGGGTTGCTGTAGCTGCTGCACTGCTATGTCAGTTCAGTCGACACATTCAGCTTACGTCGTAGTAATCTCGGTAACCGGTTCGTTTCGCCAATTTGTCTTATTCACCATCCCGAATAAACATTTGTTATGCGCGAGGTACGCCGTGAGTGTTTTTGCCTGGCGCCGCACCCAGGTCTGCAGGAGTCGGCAGATGACGCTCGCGTACGTTCTTGAAACCGATCCACACATATTTTTAACGGTGACGCGGCTTCATCTAGACACAGACCACTGCCGATGCTGCTGCGATTGGAGTTTGCAACGGGGCCCTCAAGGACACCCTAAGATGGCGTCACTTAAACAAGAAAGGCTTATATCCGCACTTCTGCGACGCCCAACGGACCTAAGAGTCCTTGTAGCAGTTACTAGCGTTTACAATTGGGTTGTTCGGTATCAGGAAAACACTCATTTGCAGCAGTAACGGTCCTGGTTTACCTATTTCAGTACGCTCCATTACCTCGCTCACTTCTTGTTTAATATGCATCAATCTGAGTTAGATTTTTCAGTACGATTGTCTGTGTAGAGGATAGTAGATTGATTAAAGAAAATATCTACCATCAATGTTGCAGTTACTTGTGACAAGAATATTCATCTAAATTTGGCAAATTACTACAAATTCAATGAGAAATGGTTAATTTAATGTCCCCCACAGCTATTTTCCGTCTGCATGTGAAAGCATATCTCAGGAACTGTTGTTGGGATTTTGATATGGTTTTACCTAGTAGATAGTGTTGTGATGCACATCACAGAGTGGTGTATTGCAGGCCAAAGATACGCCTGTTTCTCAAAGATGACTACATGACTACAAATGAGAGGCTTAACAAAAGTCAAGACAGTAATTCAAGGAACGATACACGCAGAATCTCATGAGAAGACTGGAGAAAATATACATTGAAAAAGAAACTAGTATACGCATGCGCATTCAAATACAGAGAGATGTAAACAGGCAGAAGACGGTGCTGCAGTCGGGAAGGCCCATATAAGACAACAAGCGCCTGCCAAGTTGTTTGATCGGTTACTGCTGCTACAGTGGCAGGTTATCAAGATGTAAGTGAGTTCGAAAGTGCTGTTACAGTTGGTGCACAAGCGATGGGACACCGCATCTCCGAGATAGCGATGAAGTGGGGATTTTCCCGTACGACGATCTCACGAGTGTACCGCGATTATCGGGAATCTGGTAAAACATCAAAACTCTGATAGCGGTGCGATAGGAAAAAGATTCTGCAAGAACGGGCCCAACGACAACTGAAGAGAATCGTTCAACGTGACAGAAGTGAAACCTTTCCGCAAATTGTTGCAGATTTCTATGCTGGGCCATCAACAAAAGTCAGCGTGCGAACCATTCAACGAAATGTCATCGATATGGGTTTTCGGAGCCGAAGTCCACTCGTGTAGCCTTAATGATTGCACGACACAAAGCTTTACACCTCGCCTGGGCCCGTGAACACCGACATTGGACTGTTGATGACTGGAAACATGTTGCCAGGTCGGACGAGTCTCGTTTCAAATTGTATCGAGCGGATGAACTTGTACGGGTATGGACAAGACCTCATGGATCCATGGAACCTGCATGTCAGCAGGGAACTTTTCAAGCTGGTAGGGGCTCTGTAATGGTGTGGGGTATGTGGAGTTGGAGTTATTTGGGACAGGTGACAGGTGACACGTACGTAAGCATCCTGTCTGATCGCCTGCATCCATTCATATCCACTGTGCATTGCGACGGACTTGAGCAATCCAGCAGGACAATACAACACCCCATACGTACATAATTGCTACAGAGTCGCTCCAGGAACACTCTTCTGAGTTTAAACTCCAGCTGGCCACCAAACTCCCCAGAATTTTAGAACACGTTTTTTGCTCGTGTATCATGTCGTTTTTGGAAACCCAGAATCTACTATGTAGGAATCAACATGGACTCCGGAAACAGCGATCGTGTGAGACCCAACTCGCTTTATTTGTTCATGAGACCCAGAAAATATTAGATACAGGCTCCCAGTAGATGCTACTTTCCTTGACTTCCGGAAGGCGTTCGATACAGTTCCGCACTGTCGCCTGATAAACAAAGTAAGTGCCTACGGAATATCAGACCAGCTGTGTAGCTAGATTGAAGCGTTTTTAGCAAACAGAACACAGTATGTTGTTATCAATGGAGAGACGTCTACAGTCGTTAAAGTAACCTCTGGCGTGCCACAGGGGAGTGTTATGGGACGATTGCTTTTCACAATATATATAAATGACCTAGTAGATAGAGCCGGAAGTTCCATGCGGCTTTTCGCGGATGATGCTGTAGTAGACAGAGAAGTTGCAGCATTAGAAAATTGTAGCGAAATGCAGGAAGATCTGCAGCGGATAGGCATTTGGTGCAGGGAGTGGCAACTGACCCTTAACATAGACCGATGTAATGTATTGCGAATACATAGAAAGAAGGATCCTTTATTGTATGATTATATGATAGCGGAACAAACACTGGTAGCAGTTACTTCTGTAAAATATCTGGGAGTATGCGTGCGGAACGATTTGAAGTGGAATGATCATACAAAATTAATTGTTGGTAAGGCGGGTACCAGGTTGAGATTCATTGGGAGAGTGCTTAGAAAATGTAGTCCATCAACAAAGGAGGTGGCTTAGAAAAGACTCGTTCGACCTATACTTGAGTATTGCTCATCAGTGTGGGATCCGTACCAGATCGGTCTGACGGAGGAGATAGAGAAGATCCAAAGAAGAGCGGCGCGTTTCGTCACAGGGTTATTTGGTAACCATGATAGCGTTACGGAGATGTTTAATAAACTCAAGTGGCAGACTCTGCAAGAGAGGCGCTCTGCATCGCGGTGTAGCTTGCTCGCCAGGTTTCGAGAGGGTGTGTTTCTGGATGAGGTATCGAATATATTGCTTCCCCCTACTTATACCTCCCGAGGAGATCACGAAAGTAAAATTAGAGGGATTCGAGCGCTCACGGAGGCTTTCAGACAGTCGTTCTTCCCGCGAACCATACGCGACTAGAACAGAAAAGGGAGGTAATGACAGTGGCATGTAAAGTGCCCTCCGCCACACACCGTTGGGTGGCTTGCGGAGTAGAAATGTAGATGTAGATCTAGACATGAATACCATCGAGTATATCTGGGATGCCTTGCAACGTTCTGTTCAGAAGAGATCTCCACCCCGTTGTACTCTTACGGATTTATGGACAGCCTTCAGGATTGATAGTGTTAGTTCCCTCCAACATTACTTCAGACATTAATCGAGTCCATGTCACTTCGTGTTGCGGCACTTCTGCGTGTTCGCGGGGACCTTATACTACATTAAGCAGGTGTACCAGTTTCTTTGGCTCTTCAGTGAACAAATTCGTTAAAGATAACTTAAAACCCAAGTTTAAAGAGGATAAGTTATGCATTCCTGATTCAGAGTCCAATCCAGATTATCCAGCTTGCTCAGCATAGTATGGCCTGTAAGTATACATAAACCAGAGTAGAAATCTGGAAGGTCTTGGTTATAACGTTATTGACATCTGTCGTGTAGTAAACCCAACAGACCGGGCTGTACTGCTAGAGGGCATAATCCCTGGTATGCAGCAGATATACCTACCTCAAGAAAGGTTTGTGCATACGATGTACAAAGGGCGATCGAAAAGTTTCCGTTCCAAGGCCACGCAGTTTAGAACAGGCATGCCAATGAAACAAAATGGCCTAGAGCATAGGAGCAATTAAATCACTTTCGCCCCAGGTTGAAGATACCTGTTTGGTCAAACACTGCGTACTGCAGCGTGAAGAAGCCCTTAACTGCCTGCTGTACATCCTCTACCATTGGGAGTCGTCGACCGTTCAAAACCCTTTTGAAGGGACCTAAGGCGTCATAACCGCAATGGGAGAGATCAGGATTATAGGACGAGTGTCTCCCAGTAGAGTTCGCATAATTTCTGCTGTTCAGTATTTGTAGTGTAGGTGTGTGTTATCAAGCAGCAGCATCCCTTGTCGCAGTTATCCCGGAACATTCCACAACGGTGATTTTCGGTACACGTGGTACCCCGGACACATTCTTCATTCTTTTATCGGTGTCCACTGGTGTTTATACTTTACGCGCCAAGAAAAGATCATCAGCACGTTTGTCCTATATGGACGTCGCCATATTTCACGTTTCCGCATCTACCGCACACGCGTTGGAAGGTCACGCATATCACACTAATCCCATGCCAATACGTCGGTGGTCATATACCTATATGGGAGTCGCGCTTCGTTGCAAGTTCGCTGCAGTAACGCCCTTAACTGGAAACTTCTTCATCGCCTCTTAATGTTACCACTAGTTCAGACAAGCCAGCCAAGTGCAAATACTTAGCTTTGCCTGTTGAATTCCACAGAGGGTCGCTCATTAGAATTTATAGGAGATTGATTCATGAATGAACTGCAAGCAGCAATTCTGTTTGAAATTATACGTTCATGACAGATGCAGTGTCATTCTCTTTTGCAAATATGCTGCATGTTTTTAAGCTCTCTACTAGTAAACTATTATCAAAATATAATTAATTTACGGCAATCGGACTGCTTAATTAGTAGCAGAACTCACATCCGTTTGTTGCATTCGCTTCTACCCACCATCACGTGACCTAATCAACACGATCATGGTTAAGGTCATTTTTATGAGTATGTAATACTAACACAGTTTTGTCTGGGAACTTACTGAATAATGAAAGTGCTAGTTTCACCATACTTTTCGAATTTATTATCGTGGATCAGCCACTATGTGTCTAGCTCTTGACATGTACACTGTTAAAAAAACATTTGTACCGTTCATACACGTTAAGTCCATTAACAGCGGTAATTTTTCTAGTTATTTTTAATGATCAACGTGAGATGCATTATTAAGGCTGAAGAAAGGGTACACCGACCTGGCTAAGGTATAGGTACCTTTATATGTTGCACAGGCACGTTTATGAATCTCTTCCATAAAACGTGCTAGCTTTTGACTCCAGGATATACGAGGCCCATCATGAGCTGGAAGTGCTATAAAGGCATTTGGAAGTAAGACTGTGTGGGAATTTGATGTGGAATTATTACGTATGTTTAACCGTAGGTGAAACAAATGCCTGCTTCGTTGGTAGGCTGTAGATAACTAAAGTTCGTCTAAAAAATACGTTGCTTAAAAATAACACTTGTACCGCTAATAGTAAAATAATGTATGAATGTGTGGGATCCATATCACACGAGGGAAACTAATAAGGAACGTCTGACATCTAGCAAGTATGGTAATACAAACGGTCACATACATGCGTATGTAGCGTTTGTGATTATGTACAAACATTCTTCAGCTGCTGTGTATGATGCAAGTAACGTTTCGCTGTTAGTCAAGCGTTATGCCACACCTCACAGACCGACAGCTAATATTCTTGAGCCTATGTCACTACATGAAGAGACCCCTGGCATCTTGTGTAGGTGATAGAGATTATTTGGCGATGATTTATTCTAAACTGTTATATTCGTTTTTGAAATTTACGCGCATAAATCCACACTGAAAACAAACCTGTATCAAAACTATAGTATACACTTTCTAAATCAAGATACTCTCCACTGGATGACCACTTTTTGACCGAGCGAGGTGGTGTAGTGGTTAGCACACTAGACTCGCATTCGGGAGGACGACGGCCATCCTGATTTAGGTTTTCCGTGATTTCCCTAAATCGTTTCAGGCAAATGCCGGGATGGTTCCTTTGAAAGGGCACGGCCGATTTCCTTCCCAATCCTTCCCTCACCCGAGATGGCGCTCCGTCTCTAATGACCTCGTTGTCGACGGGACGTTAAACACTAATTTTTCTTGTGCAAACTATAGTCAGTGATGAAGTATATGAGTCGCCTTTTAAGAATTTTTTCATCCTACTATGTCTTTTAACCGCAGTTTCTCTATTGGTGATGTCAGAAAGTGAGCTACGTCGTCCGTTGCTTTTTTGACGATGAGAGGTGTTATAGAACACAATTTGGCGTTGTCCTACAGCGTGCAGTAGTCTGCTACGTATGATCATAAACTTAGCGTTTATGGCAGTTGAAGTAAGACAATGACCGTTCAGATTGACGTAGGGGAAGGTTCTTCTGATTCCCATTTTCTACTGAGACTTAATTTTCGCAGGAGCTCTGAAAGACATGGTTCAAGAGATTCTGACTACTGGTGAAGGTATCAAAACCTTTGTGTACCTTGACGATATACATTTCCATATTCACTGGACGTCCTTAAAGAGTGTTTAAACACCATATGTAACATTTGCATTTTTTTTTAGATTGCAAATCAATGTAAGAAAAGTAAAATTTACAATTATTCCTACGAAAAAGTAAAAATGTTCAGTACAAACAATATGGGAAAGGTGCTGGAAGTAAAAGATTTGACAAAATAAAATGTTGAAAGCACTGATAATTCACGTGACGGCTCTTGAAGCCGAATTAAATCTCATATTTAACGAATACTTGCAGTATTTACAAACTCATTTTCGTGCTAAAAAATGTCAAACTTCAGGTCAAACTACAGCTGCTTAAGTGTGATGTCTTTGCACTTTTTCTGTTTTGATCAGATATAATGACACTGAAAGAAAAAGTAAAACGGTGATGAGATGTGGAGATACCACTGCAACACTTCACAATCATCAAAGAACAAAGGAGATATGGAAATATATAACAGAGGGTGCACTGACACAAAAAGTAGGTTTAAATTATGGAATTAATTGTATTCTTCCAGCAGCTGGGAGTGGTTCAGAATGTCTGTCTGTCTGTCTCTGTGTGTGTTTGCGTCCTTACATTAATATTTTAGCCAACACACACACGCACACGCACACACACACACACACACACACACACACACACACACACACACACACACTTAAAATGTCAGCTACCTGTTTGGCATCTTATTTGTAACTATTTAAGCGTAGAAATAACCTTGTGGTCTTGATGTAAACATTGCATTTTTTATTGCTCCTGTATTTAGGAAAAGATTTTAGACAGGAAGAGATTATTATGACACTTGACAAGCAAACTTCCTGGCAGACTAAAACTTTGTGCTGGACCGAGACTCGAACTCTAGACCATCGCCTTTCGCCATCTGAGCAACCCAAGCACGAGTCACGACCCGTCCTCGCAGCTTCACTTCCGCCAGTACCTCGTCTTCTACCTTAAAAACTTCACAGAAACTCTCCTGCGAAGCACTTGCGCACGAAAGGCAAAGGTCCCTAGTTCGAGTCTCGGTACGGCACACAGTTTTAATCTGCCAGGAAGTTTCATATCATCACACACTCCGCTGCAGAGTGAAAATTTCAATTTGGACCTCGTCCTTTATCTGCAGGAGCTGTGTTTCACTTGCGTCACACTAAATATCTCGTCCCCTGAACTGCAGCATGCCATAGCTCTAAATTTCATCCAAAGAAATAATGATAACACCATGCACTGGAATAGTTGTAATGCAGTAAAGAAAAGGAAATAAAAGCGTCACTTTCAAGCACTCTTACAGTTTTACCCAACCCCAAAAATGTATTTCCATGATCTACATAGCGTTGAATCGAACCTACATGTTAAAATGAGCAAAAATTTATCAGTCGAAACGGCTTGATGCTTTTCACCTTTTTTGTAATTTTGGGGTATATGCTCTCGAACAAGACGCAAAAGAGATCAAATAATTCGCAAACTTTAGAAGCAAGGTGCCTGCCTTTTTACTAAACTATCATTTCATTTTAATGCCCAGAAAACAACTAAGATACAATTTATTTAAATTATACATCTTTATAATTATTTATACTATTTATTTTATTATTAATTAAATTATTACAATTATTGCGATAGGGAGAGAGAGAGGAAGGAGAAATGGGTAAGGATTGCAAACTTTAACTGGGCTACATCGTCCATTTCGTTTTTTTTCTATTTTTTCCAATTTTCTTTTTGTTTTGTTTTTCTGAGTTGCCACCATCTTTCCATATTTAATTTCTCGCCATTCTGCATTTTAAAATTTTCTGCCACCCATCATCTTGGACGCTCGAATTCCCTACCGCCACCAGCGACTGCTGCACCGCAATTACGGCGCCAACTAGTAGTGGAAACTTGAACTGTGCTCCAGAGGTTCCTTCTGTATACTAATTTTGTAACATCACGTAAAACGGAGTTAGGTAGTCCGTTGTGAGGTGTTAGCCTCGAGAATAGCCATGCACTGAAGTGAAACATAGGCGATCAGCGGTTCACGTAAGAATAGAATTGTAACTCTTGAAATGTGGTGCTCCATAAGAATGTTGAAAATTAGGTGGGGAGATAGCGCAACTAACGAGATGGTGCTGAACAGAATTAGGGAAATAGAAATTTGTGGGAAAACTGGAATGAAAGAAAGTCCCAATTGATAGGATGCATTCCGGGACATCAAGAAATCATTAATTTAGTATCACAGATATGTGTTTGTGGCTGAAAACCGTAGAGGGATATCAAGAGATGCATACAATAAGCCGGTTGAAATGGCTGTAAGTTGCATTACTTAATCGGAGAGGGGAGGCTTGCACAGGATGAGAGCGTGGTTAGTTGCATTAGATCAGTCTGTGGACTGAAAACCACAACAACGACCTTTTCCTACAAGTTTCAAGCCTAAGTGAGCGCGACAGTAATTGTGAATTGGCAATATTAGTGATGGATGCCTTTGGCTCGTATGTTTTCTCGGGTTAGTTATAGCTGGTCTGAAATACGACCGACCATAATACACTTCGTTTATTTCTTATAAAAAATGTCCTCCGAAACCGATAGATTTTTTTTCGTCGTTGACAATCATACGTAACTATCTACTGAAGTGATTGTAAAACTTTTATACTTATCTTTACTACTTTATATTCATCTGCATAATACGGAGGTCTAAATGAACAACATGCTTGGAGCTGTAAACATTTCATTGCTTCCCTGCTGGAATGGCGACACTGCTTGCGCAATGGGCCAACTCAACACTCGCCAGTCTACACTGAGGTGGCAAAAGTCGTGGGATAGCGATGTGGCGCTACTATCACGTACACAAAGTATAAAAGAGCAGCGAATTGACAGAGCTCTCATTTGTGCTCAGACGATACATGTGAAAAGGTTTCCGAAGTCATTACGGCCATACGACGGGAATTAACAGACTTTGAACGAGGGCCGGCCAGAGTGGCCGTGCGGTTCTAGGCGCTACAGTCTGGAACCGAGCGACCGCTACGGTCGCAGGTTCGAATCCTGCCTCGGGCATGGATGTATGTGATGTCCTTAGGTTGATTAGGTTTAATTAGTTCTAAGTTCTAGGCGACTGATGACCTCAGAAGTTAAGTCGCATAGTGCTCAGAGCCATTTGAACCAAGCCATTTTGAACGAGGAATGGTGGTAGGAGCTAGACGCATGGGACACTCCAATCGTAAATCGTTAGGGAATCCGATATTGCGAAATAGACAATGTCAGGGGTGTGCCAATAATACCAGATTTTAGGCATTACATCTCATCACGGACAACTCAGTGGCAGACAGCCTTCACATAACTACAGTGGGTAGCGGCGTTTTTGTAGAGTTTTTTGTGCTAACAGACTAGCAACACTGCGTGAAATAACGGAAGAAATCAATGCGGGATGTAAGAAAAACGTATCCGATGGGATAATGCGGCGAAATTTGGCGCTAATGGGCTACCAACGCGAGTTCCTTTGCTAATTCCACGACATCGCCTCTCTTGGATCCGTGACCATACCCGTTGGACTCTAGAGGACTAAAAAACCGTGGCCTGACCAGATACGTTGGGTTGTTTTTGGGGGAGGAGACCAGACAGCGAGGTCATCGGTCTCATCGGATCAGGGAAGGAAGGGGACGGAAGTCGGCCGTGCCCTTTCAAAGGAACTATGCCGGCATTTGCCTGGAGTGATTTAGGGAAATCACGGAAAACCTAAATCAGGATGGCCGGACGCGGAATTGAACCGTCGTTCTCCCGAATGCGAGCCCAGTGTTCTAACCACTGCGCCACCTCGCTCGGTGATCATCAGATAAGTCCCGATTTCAGTTGTGAGAGCCGATAGTGGGTTCCAGTGTTGCGAAGATCCCACGAAGCCTTTGATCCAAAACAGTGTGTTAGCTAGTAGTGGCTCCATAACGGTATGGGCTGTGTTTCCACGGAATGGAATGAGTTCACTAGTCCAACGGAACAGGTAACTGACTGGAAATGGTCATATTCGGCTAGCTGGAGACCATTCTTAGCCATTCATGGATTTCATGTTCCCAAAAAACCATATCATATTACCGGGTCACAGTTGTTCGTGATTGATTTGAAGAACGTTATGGACAATTCGAGCGAATGCTTCGGTCACCCATATCGCCCGACATAAATCCCATCGAACATTTATGGAACATAATTGGGAGGCCAACTGATACTCAAAACCCTTAACGGGGAACACTTTTGTTGTTATGGACGGCTATAGAGACAGTGATGAGTCTGGTACCATAGGAATCAAGAGAGAGCATGTTGTTTGGTGGCAGGTATGCTCTTTTTACAACACAACTGCACACATGTATTTAACAGCATTCTTTAATGAAATTTTCTCTCTACAGCGGAGTGTGCGCTGATATGAAACTTCCTAGCAGATTACATCTGTGTGCCGGACCGAGACTCGAACTCGGGACCTTTGCCTTTCGCGGGCAAGTACTCTACCAACTGAGATACCCAAGCACGACTCACGCCCCGTCCTCACCGCTTTAATTCCGCCAGTAGTCTCCTACCTTCCAAACTTCACAGAAGCTCTCCTGCGAACCTCGCAGAACTAGCACTCCTGAAAGAAAGGATGTTGCAGAAAAGAGGTACTGGCAGAAGTAAAGCTGTGGGTAGGGGGCGTGAGTCGTGCTCGGGTAGCTCAGTTGGTAGATCACTTGCCCGCGAAAAGCTAAGGTCCCGAGTTCGAGTCTCGGTCGGGCACACAGTTTTAATCTGCCACGAAGTTTCATATCAGCGGACACACCACTGTAGAGTGAAAATTTCATTCTAGGAACATCCCCCAGGCTGCGGCTAAGCAATGTCTCCGCAAGGAGTGCTAGTTCTTTAAGGGCCGTAGGAGAGCTTCTGTGAAGTTTGGAAGGTAGGAGGAGAGGTACTGGCGGAATTAAACCGGTGAGGATGGGGCGTAAGTCGTGCTTGGGTAGCTCAGTTGGTAGAGTATTTGCCCGCGAAAGGCAAAAGTTCAAGTGGTTCAAATGGCTCTGAGCACTGTGGGACTCAACAGCTATGGTCATCAGTCCCCTAGAACTTAGAACTAATTAAACCTAACTAACCTAAGGACAGCACACAACACCCAGTCATCACGAGGCAGAGAAAAACCCTGACCCCGCCGGGAATCGAACCCGGGAACCCGGGCGTGGGAAGCGAGAACGCTACCGCACGACCACGAGCTGCGGATGAAAGGCAAAAGTCCCGAGTTCGAGTTTCGGTGCAGCACACAGTTTTAACCTGCCAGGAAGTTTCAAGAGCATTCTTTATTTACATAAACAGGAAGCTACTTATCGTAAGAGAGTCCATGGCTCTTCAAATAATATTCCATATTAACGTCACTGCTGGTAAAGTATAGCTCCCTCTGTGTGATGAATGACTGACGCCAAACTGAAGTGAGTCAGTGAGAGTGTGACTGAGCTAGTGACTGAGCGACTGCACTAGTGACTAAGAGACTGAGACTGGGACCGAGACTGAGACCTGTGGTCAGCGGCAGCGATCCTAATACTTGTGGTCGAGAGGGCATTGGCGGCGTGTTGTGTGTGAGTCTGTCTTTGGCCCTCTCTTGTTAGGCGCGCTTGATCCACCGCCTACTATCGATCTTCTTGCCTTGCGACAGCTTATGCCACCACATTCCTCCCATCCCCTCTCTGAAATGCCACACTGTTGTCGTGTATGGAAGATGCAAACGACTACGGGGAGGGAGGCAGGGAGATGGACGTAAAGATGAGTCGGGAGCCATGACTGTGGAGGACAGAGTACTTCCGACTGTACCCTGCCGTCTGGCTTGCGAGGCAGTAGGAACATCCTCCGCAAAACTGCTGCCGGGGCACACGTTCAGGCCTGAGGCGATGACGGCGACGGAGACGGCGACAGAGACGGTGATGGTGGAACAGGTCCATTGGGTCCGCGAGTGGGGCGGCGGGGGCGAGGGCGCATCGTCCATCCGCTCCTCCAGAGGTGCCCTGGTGGCACCAGCGGGCGGCTGCGAAGGTCGCGCGGTCCCGTGAAGCCGTGAATCTGGGGGAAGAAAAGCAGCAGAGTCATGGGGCCAATGACACGCACGAATTAAGTTCTAGTGGCGGCGCTACAAACCATCAGGACCTACCAATGCGTTCCTGGATCACGCTTCTTTCCCAGCGCCCACGGTTGCGATAAACCCTGGAAACAACAAGATTGTGCTGCGCAAAGCGATACTTGCGGACCATTGGCGGCGCCGGATGCTCCGGTGAGTATAGCTAGAGTAGCAGCGTCCGATTCCGGCGGCCATGCAGAAGTTCCGCCAGTGGTGGTACGTCTCGTGGGTGGGAGCGATAGGAGGCGAGAAAGAGTAGCAGCGCGTTCCCATGTGTGGGAGGTGCGAAGTTTGCCATCTGTTGCATAAAAGTGCGTACAAAGTGTTCTGCAGCTCCATTGGACTGTGGGTGAAACGGAGCCCTTGTTAGATGACGAACGCCGTTTCGTTCACAAAACTGCTCAACGTCACGTGAAGTAAACTGTGGTCCGTTGTCCGACACAAGTACAATTGGCAAAACTTCGATGGAAAATATGGAATACAGTGCTTCAATGGTGCTACGTGATGTGGTAGAAGGCATAGGCACCGCAAATGTGAACTTACTAAAAGAGTCTACCACTATGAGCCAACGAGTGTTCCAAAATGGTCCTGCAAAGTCTATGTGCACTGGTTGCCGTGGCGATTGATTTTTACGCCAATTCTCCTATGTCCTTGATGGAGCAATCGCAACACATCCTTTTGCAACACTTCGAAATAAGCGTACGCGATTGTCCACTGCCATTTTGAACAAGATTCACATCCTGTTGAACTGAAAGGTTATTCCGACGTGCAACTGAGTTTTGAATACTGTTTAAGACGTGTGAATGTAATCCAACAAAATCTCGAGGTCTGGGTCTGCTTCCGTGACCTGTGCAATCTTTCTATAGTCAAGGGAAGGGATTCCAGCAATTCAGAGTCCTGCGCACCAATTTGGAAACAAGATGCGGCAAATGCATCAAAATCAGAGAGATATGGCGTCCGCATCACCATGGTTTACCGTAGGTCTGTACTCAATTTCATACTGACACTACGAAAGCAACGTTGCAATTTTTGAGTGGAACATGTAGGAATCGGCTTTGACAGATGAAACAAGGACTGCAAAGACATGTCATCTGTCACTAAATATAGCCGGCCGGAGTGGCCGTGCGGTTCTAGGTGCTACAGTCTGGAACCGGGCTACCACTACGGTCGCAGATTCGAATCCTCCCTCGGGCATGGATGTGTGTGCTGTCTTTAGGTTAGTTAGGTTTAATTAGTTCTAAGTTCTAGGCGACTAATGACCTCAGAAGTTAAGTCGCATAGTGCTCAGAGGCATTTGTCACTAAATAGAACTTTCAAGCAGACAAATAGTGATGGAATTTTGTCACATCATACACAATACCGAGAGCCTATTTTCCTATCTGAGAATAGTTCCATTGAGTATGAGTTAAAACCTTTGAGGCAAAAGCAATAGGTCTGTCTTGTGCACCAATTCTGTGCGAAAGTACAACGCCGATCTCGTAGGAAGAAGCGTTGGCTTGCAAAACTACTGGATTGGCAAGATCAAAATGTAGTAAACATGTGCCGCTAAACAAAACACTTTTGAGTTTCTGACATACGTCTTAACAGACTTTAGCCCACACAAAAAGCTATATTTTTGCGACGCAAGCGGCGCAATGGAGCCGCTATCTGAGCGGCATTCGGTATGAACCGAATGTAATACATATATTGCCTACTACTGACTGCAGTTCAGACACATTGCGAGGAACAGGCAGGTCACCGATTGCAAACGAATGAGATTGAAGGGGCTGCACACCTTGACTGTTTATCACATGACCTATGTACTGTAGTTCAGTTTGAAAAAAGTCACAATTTTCGTGACGACACTTGAGTTCCAATTCTGACAACACTCGAAAAATAGTACGCAGATTGGCAATGTGTTCCTCTGGTGTACGACATAAGATGAGAATATCGTCAAGGTAGTTTGGACAAAATGGCACCTTTGCAGTCAACTGTTCCAAGTAACGTTGAAAAATGGCGGGTGCGGAAGCACTTCCGAAGGGCAAACGTAAATACTTGAACAGTCTTAAGTGTGTATTTATGACAGTCACTGAACCGTGGCGCGGCTCTCGGGCGCAAGACGCTATCGATTACTCCTCTGGTTGAGGTTGTCACTATGTGCGATCGCGAGCGCCTCCTGTCGGAGCGGGTCCTAACGAGGGAGTGAGTGCGAGTACGGGAGTCTGGGGCGGACAGCAGGGGAGAACGGACAGTGCGGCCGCACTCTGAGGCAACAAGAGAAGAAGTGTTGTGCACGGCATCGCTTTCCGGGGGACAGAGTTGCGGCAGTCCAGCGAGCAGACACCAGCTCCGGGAGCAGTGCTCCGGTTTGTGGACGTGACGTGGGTCGTATTTTGGCGCAGTATAGTTTGCTTGGTACGCATCTGCTGCTCCCTTTCTGCCAACGTGTGTTGTTCTGTCCGTATGTGCATTCAAACGGTTACGCTCCGGCTGGAATAGTGGCTTGTGCTTTACGTTCATGCACTCTGACTCATTTGTTTTGCTGCAGGCAGCTGTAATTTCAGAGATTTTTTCTCGTCGCGATTGTCTTAGCCCGGTGGTGCCTAGTATCCGAGAACAAGACAGCTAACGTGTGACCTGTTGTTTTGGGTTTCGGAGTCCTGTTTGGGCAACGTAGTTATCACGCACACAAATGTATTGCTGCCGAGTAAGGTTAGTCCTAATCTTGTGGAACTGAGCTTTCAGTGACTGGCTCGTCTGCAAATTAATTAATTTAACCGTTGTGGTGTGTTGTTTTTTTGCTTTCAATGGTGAATTTCTTGTCATTAATTTGTGTATATTTCGCCGTTAATGATAACTGTAAGTTAGCAAGGTCTTGAAGGGCTTGCGTATCGTGACTATTTTTGGCAACTGTTTAATTTGATTTCTTGTTTATCGGTCTGGTGAAAACTTATGCCAAGTTTACTAATTTCCACCTGTGGTCCGGAAGTTGGTTTGAAGGTAAATCCGTTGGTAAATCTTTACTGGACCTAACTGTTAAATGATCTTGCGCTGAACTAATGCCATTATTAAATCGTTTCTTGTGTGCTACAAATTGTATTACCATAGACAAGGAGACAGGGCACATTCTGTGGTAGAGGGGTAGGCACGGTTGCTGCTTTGCGCGTGGCGTCTTGTCGCTCGCTATCGTTTCCCGCGTTAGTACGGGCGGCGTGAGATTTGTTTGCTCTCGGTCGTATGGCCGCTAGTCAGTTGTGCCTGCTCCCGCTCCAGGGTGTGCCGTGTTTCGTAAGGCGTACGCCGACTTTGTCACTGTTACTCCTGTGTTGCTGTCGGTCGCTTACCGAAACGTTAGTCTGTTTCAGCACGGCGGCCACTGGGCCATGACGATGTCGGTTGATGACCAGCGTTGGGGCGGTCGTCCTCTCTGAGTGGCTTCGGTCGCTTGGACTTGGCAGTTACCTTCTGGTTAAACAGATCAAACTTGTTTATTTGCTGTAAATTCCTAAGTAGTTTGTGAGAAAAGTTGTAACTCAGCTTTTCATGATTTTACACAACTCAAGCATTTTGGTAAGGCATTTTCCTATCTGTTTTATTTAAATGAGAATTCTTTATTGGGGTTATTCACCTGTTGAAGCTTAACATAAAATTTGTAACTTAGCTTTCATAATTTTACATAATTTAAGCATTCTTGTAAAGCAGTCCCTTGTCTACGTTTTATTGATTGGTAACTCTTTATTGGGGTTATTCACTGGTTGAAGGTTAACATATGTTTGTAACCAAGTTTATGTCCTTGCTTAATTGAGATTTGTTAAGAGCCTTTATTGCTGGAAGATCATTAAGGCTTTGGTGCTTGTACGAGTAATTGTGAATACTGTTGTCTATGTTGTGGGCTACCCTTTCACTTCCACAGCCAAGCTGTTCTATCTACCAGTACAGTGACTTTCTGTGATTCTTCATCCAACGGAATTTTCAAATAGGCATCACCAAATCTATCTCAGAAAAGTAGCGTCGTGCACGAAGCCTGTCCATGAGTTCCTCAGGACGAGGTAACGAGCAAGTGTCAGCTATTGTCTGCAGGTTAACTGTAGACTTGAAGTCAACGTAAATCAAATTGCGACCAGAGGGCTTAGGCAACAAAGCAAGAGTACTTGTCCATTGACTAGCTTGAATAGGAGTAATTACACCACTATCTTGCAATTCCTTCAGTTCACCGGGTACTCTGTCTCTTAAAGCAGTGGGCCTGGAGAAACTTAGGCAGTGCATTGTCTTTCAGTGTAACATGAGCTACAGACTTAATAATCTTTCCCATTCCTTCGAAAAATAGTAGAGGAAAGTCTTTAAGCAAGCTAGCGACACTCTTACGATGCAAAAGTCGATACTGAAAGTGCATTCTCTTGGATGCTAAGGCCAAACAAGTCAAAGGCATCTAAATCGAATGTGTTCTCACTGTCTTGATTTCAAGTAAAATTCACCGACCTAGTGTGAGAAATGTAAGGGGCAAGCAAACTACACTGTCCAAGCACTGGAATTCCCTGTCCGTTGTAAGCAGTGAGGTGCTTGCTAGATTTAGAAAGGCGTGGTGAACGTAACCGTTTGTACGTGGCATGATTAAGCAAAGTTATTGACGCACCTGTGTCTAACTTAAAGGTCACACGACGGCCAGTAATGCGTAATGAAAAATAGTTTGGTAGAACATCATTGCACAGCATTAAGGGCGAGAAGGAAACACAACCTTAATCTTACTTTTGTCAGAACCTGTTGTAGATTTTGAAAACACAGCAGTCACTGCATGTGCACAAGCCTGTTTTTTCTGGGAGCGGGCAAAATTGGTGTTTTTTGTGCCGTTGCAAACAAACTGCTTGGATATGGTCTTTTTTCCCCACACGTGTAACACGTTGTTACGTGGTGGGCAGTCCTCTATTTTATGGGGAGAAAAAGATCTAGGACAAGCCTTCACAGGTCTGCTTATCTGTCTACGTGGCTATCCGAGCGGCTGTGTAAGCGCTGGTTGTTGTGACTGCTTGGGACGGTCACGAACAAGGGGCGACACGACCCGACAAATCGGGGCCTAAAACTTACCGACCGCTATGGAACCAGAATCATGTTGCTCTAAGATTTACAATACTTGAGGAAGTGAGGGGACAGAGTCTGTTCCAGTATTTTATCTGGGTCACTGAATGTTATAGCATCACGTATCGTAAGATCACTGTAGAAGTTTCCACAACTACATTAAATTTACACTTCCCAGTCATGTCCGTTATTTGGTAATTTGGTAAGTTGTGGTCTTATGGGACCAAACTGTTGGGGTCATCGGTCTCTAAGCCTACACCTCACTTAACCTAACTTAAACCAACTTACGCTATGAACAACACATACACCCATGCCTGAGGGACGACTCGAACCTCCGACGTGGAGAGCCGCACAGATCCCGTTAGTTCTGTGTATCGATGACGGTATGTCTGTTCCGGCTTTTTCTACAAACGAAAGAACTGATATTGGGGTGCAGCTACTTGGGTTTGCTGGTCATAGTACTTAATTAATACAGCAATTACTTCGTCATAACTGAGTTCGTCGAGACACGATGTTGGGAATAGTTTTTGTATTAACCTGAACACAGGGGACCTTGCAATCGAAAGGAAATATTGTAACTTTACAGTACCTTCAACACGATTAACTTGACAATGTGCTTGGAACTGAGTCAGGTATTCGAGCCATTCCTCTTCTTTGCCGCTGAATTGCCGGAACGTTGATATGCTGGTCGGCGGCACTTGTTCGGCTGGCTGGGTGGTCCGTTCTGCGGTCGCCACAGCGTGTTCAGCCAGGAGTTGTACCGTCGCTAGCAGGGCAGCAATTTGTTGATTCTGAAACTGAAAACTTATGTTAGATCCATCACATTGGGCGTCTGCGACTGTGGCGCAGGGACAGTGGGTGGAGGGGGGGGGGGGGGAGGAATTATGGTTTACACAGATATGTTTAGCAAAACGCGAGCAACGCCCCAGAAAAGAGAAATTTGATTAGTTCTGCCACTCCCCTCCTGAACACAGCAACAATTGAGCAACTAGAAAAGAGCACCCCTGCAAGCTAAAACACAAGAGAAGCAAGTAAAATCTTAAATCTGCACTGAATTATCCTCGTCGCCACTGTAGCGAGTCACTGAGAGTGTGACTGAGCTAGAGACTGAGTGACTATGCTAGAGACTGAGACCTCCGGTTAGCGGCAGCTATCTAAATGCTCGCAGTAAGATGGCGTTGGCGGCAAGTTGGGTGCAAGTCTGTCTTTGGCCTCTCTCCTAATAGGCGCACTTGATCCAGCGGTTACTATCGATCTTCTCGCTACATCTTTGCCGGCTGGTGTGCTGACAACAGCTTACGTCAGCACAGGCAGTATGACGAATAGTTTTGGAGGGAACTTTCAACGACTTTGAGTCCCCACGACCTCAAAATGCTGCACTATGCTTAGAAAAAGGAGGTCCACCATGATATTAGAAGGTATCCCATGACTTCTGTCACCCCAGTATGAAGCCTGGTTTACACCGGAGCGCGCATAAGTGGGTGAGCATTAGCGATTGAGTATTCCCTCTGATTTCAACAGTGGGCTGAGCGGGAGCGAACATCACTCGAACGTGCTCAGATCACATTTGGTGGTATTCGCTCATCTTCTGCTTATTTTCGGTCTTCCAGCAAACTTTGAAATGATATTCGTGTCCTCTATCGTTCACCACTAATGTTACAGAGAACATTCGTCTGGTGTTTTACGTGCAATCTACTATTGTTATCGACATGGCGCATGAGTTAAGTGGTCATAACAGAATGTGGAGCCTCTGGTAGAACAAATATAGATAACGTAGGTGCTTATGCGACTCCAGGAGATGGTCAACACAAATGATGAAGAGAAAGATATAAACTGGGTGGGAATTTGAAGAAGTAATCGCAGGTCCAACTGGTGCCGTGCAGAATACGACAAATTCATTAACTGCTTAGAAGCATGAATTCCGTATTTCATGTTGCTTAAACCGATCAACAGAGTAAATTTCCATATGCTGATTTAAATTAAAAATATGTGAAAGACCTGATCATCCTCATTGCCAATATTTCAGGTGACTAATTATATGACTTACGAATCATTATTATGTTAGACGTTTTCGATTTAACACCCAAATAAATGAAAATAGTTTTCCCCACTGTCAGAGGGGTGGATAAAAATATGGAAACATCTCAAGAAATGCATTCCTGAGCATAAATGCAGATGCTATCCACGTCGGCAGATTGTGCTGTTGTATTTGACCACGAAAGTCTTCTGTCCAACGTCCTCAATGGGTTGCAAGTGGCAGTCGTGTCAGAACAGTGTTCTCAATACTTGTGAGTGCATTGTCAGATCTCAGAGCACTCGAACGTGTTGATGCTCATATAGGGAGTATCTCCTCAACATGGCAGCCGAAGTGTTTGGTGTTTCGACAGGCACCATATCGATTATTTATACCATATACAGGAAATTTTAGCGAACAAGGACTCCCAACTTCCTTGTTCTCTCTCTTCCTTTTCAGCCATTGTCTGGTATGGTCATAAAATATATTCCTTGGTTTATATTATGTAGAGATTTCGTTATTTGTGCCCATTTGGCTAATAATTATTTACTTTCATTGTTTGCTATTACGACTAATCATACCTTTTCTCCTCATCTTTTTTCCATGAATTTGATAAAGAAATGTGGCTTACTTTGTGTGGTTATGTCTGTTAGTGAATGATGCGTATTAACGGTACCAATTAGTATAATACGTTTGGTTTCCTTTCAGAACAGAACCTGCATCTAAAATTTAACTGCTCGCAAAACGAAGTCAGATAACTTTTAGGCGTAAATCACATCCCAAAATTATACTCGGCAACAATCAGTCCCGCTTATGGTAGTAATATCTGGAAGATTGCATTGAAATTTCAATATTTAAAAATATTTTTACGTAATTTTTCAAGTATGTAATATTCATGATTTAATTGAAGACTCATTTAGCGAAAGATGATTTTAATTAGAATCAGACTTGCAGCTGAGTTAAAAAATTTAAAAGCTAGAATAATATGAAATTAAATACTAATTTAAAAACCCAATAATAATAAATAATAAAAAACCTCCATTAAAATAGTGACAGTGACAGGACCTATTTATGTATATGTATCATTGTAATTTTGGTATCTAAAATTTTTTTATATTTCTGTTCCATGAAAAGCCATTGTAACGAGATACGAGGCAATTTGAACAACCTGGGTAATACGTGACGTGGAGTATACTCCTTAACAGAAAACCACAACTAGAGACGTTGCTGAAGCACTGTAAGAAAGGAGATAAGAACATTACTGTTTTCCTTTGCCTTCGTGTGCAAAAGTCAGTTAGGCAGTGTTAAATTCCAGCAACGTTGCGCACAATACCTTGAAACTTTTTTGGTGTTTTTTGCAAAAGGAAATATCGCCAAGATGGCCGCTTTCTAGAACGACTGAGAATTGCCTTTATCCTCATTTGTTATCTATTAACAGTAATTCCTATTAAATAAAATTGTCCATGTGAAACTTGAATAGAATTAACTGTCAATTTTATTAAATTGAGTGAAATGTATTTTCTTTTAAATCCGTGGGCAAAGTTGGTAGAAACATTAAAATGACTACACCGCCCAGAGTAGTCAGATACCTACAGTGACGAGCAAGATATGGTGAATCACGAAACTCAAAATAATGAATTATCGGTGGGTGAAAATGCACCTACGGCTGAACATACTGGAAAACCCAACCAGGGTAAATCACTAGCTACAAATTTCGCGGACCTGTTCACATTTTTCAGAGAACAGATGTAAGGTTTACATGGCGCCGTTCATGAACAAAATGCACACTTTAAAGAAGTTCAGAGAAATTTAACAGTTTAGATGCAAAACCGCAAAATGTAACAGTTAGTTCAGACGCAAAACTACGGAAAACTTCAAACTGCGGCCACTGAAATTCAAAATAATGAAACCATAGTAGTAAACGAAAATTCGAAAGCCATAACCCATCAGATACAAGAAAATGGCGCCCCACCAATTCGTAACGACCTTGATAGAAAATTAAGTAAAAATTGAAACTAACTTCAAAAATATTAGTGATGAATCTAACGAAATGCGAAAAACATACAAGCACTGGCCGTAGCTGTCAATGATTTAACCAAGCAGGTTGCGCAAGTTAATGCAGCACAAAGTGCATTAGAAAATGCTGTTCAGCAAATAGCTACACAGGTACAGACACTCGCTATCGAACAGGAGAAAATAACGAATGGCTGTCACCTTTGCCGCCGGCCGGAGTGACCGAGCGGTTCTAGGCGCTAAAGTCTTAAACTGCGCGACCGCTACGGTCGCAGGTTCGAATCCTGCATCGGGCATGGATGTGTGTGATGTCCTTAGATTAGTTAGGTTTAAGTAGTTCTAAGTTCTAGGGGACTGATGACCTTAGAAGTTAAGTCCCATAGTGCTCAGAGCCATTTGAGGCATTTTTGTCACCCTTGCCCTGTATACCAAGAAGAATAAAGTTGGAATGAGAAAATAAGACAAGCTGTCATTTCTCTAACACATCAGGCAAATCTGAAGAAATCAAGATATGACAAAAAGCTATCCAAAGTACAGACTTATAACATAGGGGAAAAGGTGATGCTTAGGGCTCATGTGTAACTCTCACTACTAAAGAAAAGAAACAAGAAGTGGCAGATGTAATTTTCTGGACCATTTAAAGCAATAGAACAACCACATGGTTGCAGCTATCTGCTAGAATATCCAGAATCAAACAAGATCAGAGGTTTATATCAACACCGGGATATAAAGAAATATTTTGCTGAGTAGACATTTCGCAGGGTGGATTACCTATATAAATATTCTGGGAATTTGTAAATATGTTAGTATGTAAGACATTTCACAGTATACACAGTAGTCTTAAGACAAATTTACTTTCTTCGTGTGCATGAGTAAATCTTAAGTAAACCTTTTGCTGAGCAACAAACTCTCACATTAATAGTTCAGGTATAGCCTTTCAAGTAAAGTTCGTTCATTAATATGATGAAGAGAAAAGTAAACAGGAAACTTGTTTTGATGTAATCGTAGTAACATTTCTCATGGATGCAATTATTTCATTTTTTTTATTTTGCTGTGCAATTCTAAGTAAAAAAGTAAATCAGAAGCCATACAGATGATAGAAAAACTTTATCAGCAGATTTTAATTTTTGTACAGATGCAATGATTTGTAGTGCAAAATAATTTCCCTGTTTATGCCTAACAAGCAGTTTGTCAACGTAAACAGAAAGCTACTAAGGGTCATGTTTTTACAGTGAAATGATAAAACAATCGAGATTTTACTCCTATAGTATGGAAATGGCAATGTTGTGCCATAAGCAGATTTGTTTTCTGCACTAGTTCTAGCGACTAATTTCAACGGAACACACCAGTTTGTGTGAAGTAAAAAGTCATTGATGTCCTTAGCTTCAGTAGTAATGCCTAAACTCGCATCACACACTGAAAAAATATTGTAAAGCTAGACTTCACTACCTGAACAGCCACAAAACGAAATTAATGTCGCGAAGAATTGTAAGAGGAAAAATTTAGGAAGTTATATAGCATAAACATTATGTAAATCATACAGTTAGTACCTACAACAGAGTGCATAACCTGTGGGATTTTTCTTGAAGCATATTTGTAAGTAACATGACATGCCCCGACAGACGCTGAGTAATAAATTGTCAATAGCAAACAGAACAGTCAGTGGTGAAGTAGTGTACGTAAATTTGTATTTCACGGGAGGACTCTTTGTACAAGAGCAAAGAGAAATATGTGTTATCAAGAGACGTTACACGCGTTATAATACAATTTCACCTGATGAAATAAATTCAAACACATTGCACTAATGTCGAATACGGACATCACTCTTAGTAGCAAGTGAACTTAATTTGTGTACTCAGCCAGAGGACAGCATTGAAGTGATGTGATGATCCGCTGCAGTGAAAAACAGTGAAGTGTTATTGCTTTAAAATGAAACTCAGATAATGTGTATCGCGCATAAACTGTGTAACAGACTGTAGCGCTGTAACTTTGTGAATGTGACGTCATGTGTGTTATTACACGCCGACGCGAAGCTAAGCGCTTAAGAAACGAAAACTTTGAACACTTTGCAAACATGTGTAATGTACGGTACTCTAATGAATGTGCAGAAACCGAAACTACCATGAATGTGTTTGTGCAGTAACGGTGTTCATGTCAACCGCCAGTAAAGCGCATGAACAGAAAGCATACTTCAGACCCTTTGTATCACAACGCAAACATGCATACCATGTAACCTACACCTATCACGGATCAAACTGATGTAAATTAGTGTTCGAAGTGATTACAATTACGAACTAGCCAAAATTCTTTTTAGGGAATGTGTATTAAAAAGTCAATATTGTGTTATTGACAGCAATCTACGAATGTTTCATGTAATCCCTGTACCCTGAGCTAACCGAATCCCGTCGAGCACTACCAGTCCAGAACTCTGCTATCTTCTTGTTCCATCGCAGATAACGTAGATCGGCTCACACGTTTGCAGATTTGTCAACATGGCGAGCACGCCGCCCTGACCGCTGTATATAACAGCAACGGCGAATGCTGCAGCACGTCTGACTTCGCCTCCAAAGCGTCGCCTTTACAACCGTCAATAAAGAATAAATATTCTACTGAGGCATTATTGTTTCAAAAACCACACGTATTTCTGTAATAAAAGCCCACACGACGATTCCTAAGAGTTTAAATTGAATATTTCAAAACTCAAACTCAAATCACAAGGACATATGTGTCAAAAATGAAAATTTCATACCTTGATGTTTTCTTTCCTAATGACGTATTTTGTTCATTTTGATTAATGTACTAAATGATCTGATTTTGTCAATGTGTAATGTTCGTAAATTTTATAAGAAAACATTGCATGCGAAAAAAGAAATTGGATGCCTATGCTCTTCCTGTCGTTTCGCCAGTTTCCGGTAGGATCACATCCAAATGGGAAGGCAAATAACGTTCCTGGCAGAGCTAAAACAGGCTTCAGCTCAAGAAAATAAAATGACATCACTGTCACATTACTGAACTGAAAATTATGTAATATTATGTATTTGATGTACCATAAACTGATGAAGTGCTACGAAAACTAAATACGATATACAGTAAATTGATGCAAAAAAGGCAATCTAAAGACTGAAAGTTAGTGAAGCGATGTAAATTTGGAAAACTTTTTACAAAGACATGACAAACTTAAAAATTTAAGCGGCTGTGTAATGTTTCCCCAAGTGTTTGTGGATTTCGTGACTATGTTCTCGTGCAATAGCGCAGAGGCGATTTTATCGCTGACCATAAACACTGCGATTACAACAATTAACATCACTATAACTGGATTATGTATGTAATTGAAGCGAACAAGGTCTCGCAACTTTTTCTCTCTCTTCCTTAGCAGCAGTTGTGTGGTACAGTTATAAAATATATTGCTTGGTCTATGTTATGTAGAGATTGTTATTTCTGCTCATTTTGCCTAATAACTATTTAATTTTATTGTTTGCTGTTACGACTAATCATACTTTTTTTCCTCAGCTTTTTATGTGAACTTGATAATGAAATGTGGCTCACTTTGTGTGGTTATGTCTGTTAGTGAATGATCGAGTATTAACGGCACCAATCAGTGTAATACGTTTGGTTTGCTTTCAGAATAGAACCTGCATCTAAAATTTCACTTTTCACAAAACCAAGTCCGATAACTTTTGTGCGTAAATCACGTCCCAAAATTATACTTGCCAACAGACAATCCTGGTAGAGGAGCCTAGCTGAAAGATATCGGTCATTAATTATTATGGTTGTAGTATCTAGCAAAATGGATTCAAATTTCAATATTTAAAAACATTTTTACATAATTTTTCAAGTACGTAATTTCCTTGATTTAGTTTAAGACTCATTTCACCAAAGATAATTTTAATTTGATTCAGAGTTGCATTAGAGTTCAAACATTTTGAAAGCTAGAATAAAGCACTCCGTCTTCAGGCCAGAAGTGGCCCATCGGGACCATCCAACGGCCATGTCATCCTCAGCTAAGGATGCGGATAGGAGGGGCGTGTGGTCAGCACATCACTCTCCCGGTCGTTATGATGGCTTTCTTTGACCGGAGCCGCTACTATTCGGTCGAGTAGCTCCTCAGTTGGCATCACGAGGCTGAGTGCACCCCGAAAAATGTCAACAGCCCATGGCAGCCCGGACGGTCACCCATCCAAGTGCCGGCCACGCCCGGCACTGCTTAACTTCGGTGATCCGGCGAGGAACCGGTGTTTCCACTGCCGCAAGGCCGTTGCCTAAAAGCCAGAATAATATGAAATTAAATACAAATTTCAAAACCCAATTATAATATAAAGCCACCATTAAAACAACCACTCGTCAGTGATGCAAATGCCAATAACTGGGCAATGTGGCTTCAAAGCCATAAAACCTGGATCATGGAGCAATGGAAGAATGTCGTTTACGTCCCAAGAATGAAACAAGTCAGCAGTTCGTTGATGATTTGGGCAGCCATAATATCGTATTCCGTGGGCCACATGCTTACTGCCAAGGATTATACGACCATTTTGGCTGAACAGGTCCATCCCATGGTACAATATTTCCCCAATGATGATGCTGTGTACCAAGAAGACAGAGACCCCTGTTCACACCGCTAGGAACATACAGGACTCGTTTTGTGAGGCCATGAAGTAACTGTCGCATGGCCCTGGCCAACACAGTAACTAGATCTCAATATTACTGAACCTTCGTAGTCTACTTTGGAGAGAAGGATGCATTATCCGTATCCACTTCCATAATAGTTATATGGATATCATTGTTCTGTAGGAATAATGGCATCATAGTCCCTTGAAAACCATTCAGGACCCGTACTTACCCACTCTGAGACTACAAGAAGCTTTCTCGAATGCCAATGGTTTCCCTGCACTGTATTAGACACAGTAATGTTGCGGTTTAGGTGTTTGCATTGTTTTATCAATTAGCCTATGTGACAGTTTGTATTTAAATGCAGAACTTCATTAATCATGCTTTAGTGACATTACCTTGCGCAGATCGCACGAAGCCATAGACCCAAGTTATCAACAAGGCACAGTGTAAGCTGGAGATGACTCCATAATGGTGTGGGCTGTGCTTGCATGCAATGGACTGGATCCTCTGGTCCAACTGAGCCAACCGTTGACTGTAAATGGCTATGTTTGGCTACGTGGGGAACGTCTGCTGGCATTTATGGACTCCGTGGTCCCAAACAACGAAATGAATTTTTATGGATGACAATACGCCTTGTCAGGGGGCCACAGATGTTCTGGGCAATTCGAGCGAATGATTTGGCCGCCCAGATTACCCGACATGAATCCCATCGAACATTTGTGAGTAATCAAGGGGTCAGCTGGTACACATTCCTGCCCCGACAAGAATTTCGCTGTTATGGACAGCTAAATACGTAGCATGGCTCAATATTTCTGTAGTGCTCTTCCAAAGACTTGTTGAGTGCATCCCACGTAGAGTTACTGCGCTTCTTCTCGTAAAAGGGGGTCCGACACGATGTTAGGTAGATCCAACTTTTAGCGCCTCAGTGTATAGAACTTAATGCAAAGAAAGGAAAAGGGAATACATCAGATCTTTCTTTTCCAACATGTGAAGAGTTTCTATCACATTTGGCAGAAAGAATGCTGAAGTATATTGTAGATGAATTTTAGTAACTAAATTCTTTTCCGCAATATTAGACTTCACCCCCGAGGTTGCACATGTGGATCGTCTGTCTTTTGTTAAGATATTTGTTGTGGGTTGTCAGGAGAGCCAACCCCGTATTATTAGAGGAAGCCGAAAGGCACGCGTTTTAGCTCACGCAGGCTGGCGTGAGGTCATGGAACACGTCAAGGAAATTAGAATTTAGAAAAACGGACGTAGCTGGTGGAATACTTAACTTTAATCCATAAATGGTGAACGTCGCTCTTGTCTGTACATTATTTACAATATCAATAGTAACTGAACATGGCGCCTTGCTAGGTCGTAGCAAATGACGTAGCTGAAGGCTATGCTAACTACCGTCTCGGCAAATGAGAGCGTATTTTGTCAGTGAACCATTGCTAGCAAAGTCGGTTGAACAACTGGGCGAATGCTAGGAAGTCTCTCTAGACCTGCCGTGTGGCGGCGCTCGGTCTGCAATCACTGATAGTGGCGACACGCGGGTCCGACGTATACTAACGGACCGCGGCCGATTTAAAGGCTACCACCTAGCAAGTGTGGTGTCTGGCGGTGACACCACAATATTTGTCTAAAGATATTTATCGCATCGAAAGAAATATCTATTTCGTTCGAAATTCGGGTCACAAATCAGTAGAATTAGCTGATTCACCAATAAATTTATTAAGTAAATATGATTCTGGACACTCGCTTAGCAGGAATAAGTCGTATGACAATACAAGCAATATGGTGGATGTTACGTTGGTCTGCAAGCTAGAATTAAACGAAGCAACCTTCTTGTTGTGTGTATTCCGTGAGCAGCTGACTCTATAAATTAGTAGGATCGTGTGCAGCTAGGTGTTGTCTTCAGCCGGCTCCATTCTACCGTTTGTTGCAACGAATTTACACCTTCTTCTCTTCTTCGACGAGCCGTTGGAATGTTTTGCAGTCAAAATATCTTCAGAATAGTACCGGTCAGGGCGTCAGTCCTGCTGCTATAGTCTCAGTATTACCTGGGAAGAAATAATATCAGCTCTGGAAGTTGTTCAGGATGATCAAACTCAAATGGCTTGACTGAAATGCGGAACAGTCTATACAGAGTCTGGAAACTGCGATAATGACAACTTTTTGGTCAGTGATTAAAGATATTTAATACTACACATAAAGTGCAGCAAAGAGTTGACACCGATATTGGGATTCGAACAAAGTTTCGATTCTAAACTTGAATGCGCTTGAGACGGTTGTTCTATGTTCGATACACTTCTGAACGTTAGTGTGAAAAGAGGGAAATAAATATGTACAAAAAGCCACAAAAAGGAAAAAAGCTCAAGAAAACTAAAAGTGGACGAAACTGCCGCGCTTGATACTACTTTTGAACGGAAGGAAAATTTTCGGGTGAATGTATTTCTGGTTATTATAGGCAGACTGTTATCTGAATTATGGAAAAGAATATAATTTTTTAGCAGTTTGGAGTTGCTGCTTAATATTTCTGGACAGCACAACAGTTTTAATGAGCAAGAGAACTACTACAGTGCTCCAGAGACATCTTGGAAGACTTTTTGAGTGATGAGATTATTCATTTCAAAATATATGTGAAGAGCAACGACACAAAAACCTCCTCCCTTAGTATTTTGTTGTGTGAAAACCGCTTTCAAAAACTGTTTCCTAATTTGGAGATTGAATTACGAATATTTTTGTCAACCATTGCAACCAGTTGTTCGGGCGAGAGCTCTTTCTCACTCCTCAAACACTTTCAAGATTTATTTGCGGCCATCCCTGTCGCCGTCCTCTCCATAAATTCTGACATAACGCAGTAAGTAGACTATGAAGCTGTGATCGACAAATTTGCTACAAAGAATGCACACCGTAAAAATCTTTCACTGACTTGAGTGTGGTGAGTCCAACACACATGTATTTATTATTATTAATATTATTATTACTATTTGTATTATTATTATCGGTAGTAGGAGTAGTCGTAGTATTCAGTTACGTACAGATATAAGTAACTTGATGGTGCAGTCGAAATGAGCAGCAGAAGTATTTTTCTCTCCTTAAGGGCAGCAAGTAGCTAAATTCGCCCCTTACAACAGGACGATGTTATTGACAATCGTTTACATTTCTTACACCCCAGGAAGTTTCAGCCCTTGCCTAAGTGCATTATAGGACTGCGTCCCCATCCAAAGCGATCGCACTCCTTTGGAATGCTAGTGAAAACTGGCCAGCCGTCTACGAATTGTCGTTCCCTTACTTTCCCTTCCATTCGCTCTAGTGCAAACGAGACAAAGTAGATTGGGAAACGAAACTCTCTGATTGCGCATTACCGTGACACGGAATGAATGGTACTACTTTTTTAATTAATCACATTTTACCAACAACAGGAAAGCCACTGTAATGAAAATTGTGTAGCTCTGTCGTTGCTATTCAAAAACTAACTTTTCTGTCAATGAATCCCATTCTATTAAAAACTGAATGGGGTCCAACATAAAATGTGTAAGTGTAATAGCTTTGTTAAATAATTCCTGTCGTTAACTGTCGATATTGTAACTCGGACACAGTTTTTATATGTCCATTTGCTAAAAAAGAATACAGACCGCAGGACAATCGAGGTGACCACGTTCCTATTACGAAGGGCTAATTGCATTGCGCGGAAGTCATGCACCACAGTATAGGTCTATGAGGAGAAAAATTGCTGTTCAGTTTAATGAAATGAAAGCATAAGGATCAAAACAGTATGACTGCATTGGTCTTCACGTCAAAGTGGGAAACAGGACTACACATATTACAGTCATACATATAACTGCAGATAGACACAAAATAAAATCCACAGGTCATACAAATTAATCACTTATAGCCCGTACAGTCATTTTTACATCCTTATAAATGGCCGAAGAAATATAATTAAATATAATTACACACATACAATAATATAATTTTAAAAAATGTTGTAGGTCAAAGACAAAGTAGTGGAAATGTTATGTTGGCAACAGTACAAAACACAAACAAAAACATATACTTAAAGTACAAAAACGAACAGAATACAGTGGTGTTCATAAGTGTCTCGTGAAAAACTTAAGAAACGCATAGTGCTGCAGAACATCCAAAAATTAGACCAAAATTACCAGTGTCAAACACAGAAAAACAACGATGTGCTAGCAGACGGCATTTCCCGATATAAGCGAGAAACCAGCCGAAAAATCATCGTAAGTACAAATTAACCTATTCTTAACGAACTGTTTTTCGATTTAAAAGCAAATCAAAATGTAAATAGCTTAATTACAGGCCACTGAAGAAGCTTTACCTCAATAAAGCGAAACGCGTCTGGTGAAAAAAATCACGCATTTGGAACGACAGAACCAAAATATCCAATACCCTCAAGAATTATTAAGCAACTACCGACACTATGGCCACACAAATCAAGAACTTAATAATTTCCATCACTTACATTGCATTCCACTTCCAAACACACGATTCTTTGATGCCTCTCGGTGGGTCCTGTTAATCTATCGCTTCTTTCAGTAATGCTATAAATTTCTCTTCTCCTGAAATCGATTCAGTACCTCTACATTAGTTATATGATCTTCCCACCTAATCATCATCCGTCTTCTGTAGCACCACATTTCGAAAGCTTCTATTCTCTCCTTGTCTGAATTGTTTACCATCCACGCCTTACCTCTGTACAAGGCAACATTCGAGACAAACACCTTCAAAAAAGGCTTCTTGACGCTTGAATTAATATTCGAAGCTAACAAAGTTATCTTTTTCAGATATGGTTTTCTTGCTATCGCCAATCTGCATTCTATGTCTTCCCTACTTCAGACGTCATCAATTAGGAGGGGCATTCGGTAACTATGACAACACTTTTTTCTGTAGGGAGATTATTTTTAAGGCTACAAAACCGAATTTTTCAACGTGAGCTCCATTCAATGCTACGGCCTTACGCTACCCTAATGGGAAGGCCTGTATCCCCGCATGGTACCACTCTACTGGTCGACGTTGGAGCCAACACCTTGCTGAGTCAGTGACCTTCCCATCAGTTACAGTACATATCGCTTCCCGCGGAGTGCATACTCCGCCGAGCCAAGTAGATGGTCCTTCGTTTGGTTTTATGATCTTCTGTTAGGCGGTGACGAACCCAGCAGCCACACACCTTTGAGCACCTCAGCTGGCGGACGATTATGTCAGCATTGCCAACAGAGATGCCCATTTGAGCAGCGATGTATTTGATTGTGACCCGTTGGCCATTTCGAATGAGTGTGTCCGCACGTTCCAACACAGCAAGCGCGACTGCTGTGTGTGGCACGTGGGAGATCAGACAAGTTCCCACCACCTTCATGCGACAATAACAGACGCCTTTCCCAACGACTCACCGTACTTTTGTTCACTGCCAGATGACAGGCCACAGACATTGACATTCTGTAAGCGCATTGTAAACATTTGTGATGCTCTGGTTTTCTACAAAAACAAAAATCTGCTTTCTTGGAACGCACCTCCGTTACAGACGCTATTTTGAAGGCCGCTACCTGTCGAATTGTCGAATCTTCATGAAACAACTGAAGCGAGGATATTCCTCGACGTTCCACAACAAATCCGGTATTTTTTTAACCTAAATTTACCGAGATAAGAAAAGTATTGCATTATTTATTGAATGTTCCTCGTATTTTACTGCACAGATAGTAAAACTCATCTACTGTTTTTCATATCTCATCACCTAAACTAGTTCTCTCAGCATGACCTAATTTTATTCGACTATTCCATTATGCTTAAATTAGTTTTCTTGCTGTCCATCTTATAACCTCTTTTCCAGACATTATGATTTCCGATGAACTGCTCCTCTAAGTCCTTTGCTGTCCCTGACAGCATCATCGACACACCTCTGAGTCTGAATTTCTCCTCCCTGAGGCCGGCCGGAGTGGCCGAGCGGTTCTAGGCGCTACAGTCTGGAGTAGCGCGACCGCTACGGTCGCAGGTTCGAATCTTGCCTCGGGCATGGATGTGTGTTATGTCCTTAGGTTAGTTAGGTTTAAGTAGTTCTATGTTCTAGCGGACTGATGATCTCAGATGTTAAGTCCCATAGTGCTCAGAGCCATTTGAACCATTTGTTTCTCCTCCCTGGACTTTCATTGCCTTTTATAATTTCTTTTCGGTTTCCTTTATAGCTTCTTCAAACTATACTACAGTTTGGATTGGCTGCAACCATGACTCACCCTGTTCTGAACTACTCCTTCCCTTTCAAGCCCTTTGATCCTTATACCTGCAACAACGGTAGGAGTACTATTTATGTGCAACATATCTTTCATGTTTCTCTACCAAAGTTCCACAGCGCTCTTTAATTGTGTAAATGTCATTCTCAAACTGAATGTTTTAATTTATGTCAGCAGTTATTATTTCCACTCCTTGTTCATGCACCAGGCCAACACGTTAAAAGAATATACCGTAACAGCCACACGCAGCAGCATCTGCTCTACTCACAACTAATAATAATGCTTTATTACCGTTAAACTAATACAATTGCCTCAGACTAAAAGATTTATTTTCTAATACCACCAAACATTAGTCGACTAGACGTTTGGAACATTTAGGAGACACAGGCTTCAGTACAAATCACCAAAATAATTTCACATGTAGCTACATTTCTGCACTTGACAATGGCTGTACTGAGCTGTATATGCCCCTGTATTGTTTTTTATTAATTGTAAGTTTTAGTTTCATATGTCCTTATGTGTTAAAACGCTTTGTGCGTTTCTTGGGGTTCGATTCTTACTCAAAATTGCGTATGCAGATCTGAGAACATAACTTACTGCAGCTGTCAGTAGAAAGTGGTAAACAAATCAACATTCCGCAATTGCAAGGTTCATTACTCGGGGTCACAGTGGAGTGACCCACGTTCCGACCAAATGCCAAGAAGCGGAGGTGAAGTTATGGGCCCCACGGCCGCATACCACTGCCGGTACGGTAGTATGATCAGCGCAGAAGGTCGTGGCTTCATACCTCGGTAACGGCTCCGGTCCCAGATGCGGTAATGTTCAGTGCCAAAACAGCGTCTTGTCACTGCACCAGAGATACATTTCACTTTCCGTTTTGGACAAATACGCTAAACAGCTTGTCTGTCGGGCGCTTGAACGAAATTTTCTCAAGACAGGTGACGATTTCTTTTTATTCCTCGTTCCCGACAGGTACACAAGATCATTTACATGACGTATCGTTAATCTATGAAATGAGTTATACAGACGCCACATGTAATAGGGGAAGTTCAGGTAGTAACGAACACGTTATGCTTTTATGAAGTAATAACTTTTTTCTAAACGTAGCGTTGGGACAATCTTCACACTAAACTGCACTATAATACGTTACTTAATACAAGTGTAAAACTCACTGTCATAAGAATGTACATTCGTTGTTTCTTTATTTTACCATCCTTTGATTTTGTTCGTATGTTAATTTGACCGTAAACTGTTATAAACGTTGAACTACAGTAAGTACGAGTTATAAGGCAAAAATTTGTGATAAAGCTACTAGATTAAAGTTTTGAACAGAATAGGCCAATATTTAAATATTTATCACAGGCATAGCGAAGATTGTTCACTCATGGGCATAACTCTCTTGGGTTCAATCCTCACAAATATGGCATCGAATCCAGCGTTCTTCGGAGTCTGCGTTGATCCCGCAGTACTGTTTCCTTTTCATCATCGAATCGTCTCGGAAAAAGAGCTCATTTCCTAATACGTGTTTCATAGCAGCGTCATTGATTCCTCGTAAAGCTTGAGTCTATCATCTAATGTACTTCTTGGAACTAAATATTTACCATTCGCTTCCGTAACTGTCGATGCAGGACGTCTACGATTTTCTACGCTTTATTCTCATCCCTTTTCTGTCGTGATTTCTCCATATTTGACTTCTAAAGAAAAAAAAAGTAAAAATTTGATCAATTATTATTGGTTGCTCCTTTTCGAGCTTACTGAAGTTAAAGAGTATTCTGCACGAGATGCGTTGCAGTTTTACAAAGCATTTTCTGTAGTTACACTGGAATAAGGAGTCACAATATGTTTGTACACCTTGGTTATTATTGTTGTTGTGGTCTTCAGTCCTGAGACTGGTTTGATGCAGCTCTCCATGCTACTCTATCCTGTGCAAGCTTCTTCATCTCCCAGTACCTACCGCAACCTACATCCTTCTGAATCTGCTTAGTGTATTCATCTCTTGGTCTCCCTCTACGATTTTTACCCTCCACGCTGCCCTCCAATGCTAAATTTGTGATCCCTTGATGCCTCAAAACATGTCCTACCAACCGATCCCTTCTTCTAGTCAAGTTGTGCCACAAACTTCTCTCCTCCCCAATTCTATTCAATACCTCCTCATTAGTTACGTGATCTACCCACCGTATCTTCAGCATTCTTTTGTAGCACCACATTTCGAAAGCTTCTATTCTCTTCTTGTCCAAACTAGTTATCGTCCATGTTTCACTTCCATACATGGCTACACTCCATACAAACACTTTCAGAAACGACTTCCTCACACTTAAATCTATACTCGATGTTAACAAATTTCTCTTCTTCAGAAACGCTTTCCTTGCCATTGCCAGTCTACATTTTATATCCTCTCTACTTCGACCATCATCAGTTATTTTACTCCCTAAATAGCAAAACTCCTTTGCTACTTTAAGTGTCTCATTTCCTAATCAAATTCCCTCAGCATCACCCGACTTAATTTGACTACATTCCATTATCCTCGTTTTGCTTTTGTTGATGTTCATCTTATATCCTCCTTTCAAGACACTGTCCATTCCGTTCAACTGCCCTTCCAAGTCCTTTGCTGTCTCCGACAGAATTACAATGTCATCGGCGAAGCCCAAAGTTTTTACTTCTCCATGAATTTTAATACCTACTCCGAATTTTTGTTTTGTTTCCTTTACTGCTTGCTCAATATACAGATTGAATAGCATCGGGGAGAGGCTACAACCCTGTCTCACTCCTTTCCCAACCACTGCTTCCCTTTCATGCCCCTCGACTCTTATAACTGCCATCTGGTTTCTGTACAAATTGTAAATAGCCTTTCGCTCCCTGTATTTTACCCCTGCCACCTTCAGAATTTGAAAGAGAGTATTCCAGTTAACATTGTCAAAAGCTTTCTCTAAGTCTACAAATGCTAGAAACGTAGGTTTGCCTTTCCTTAATCTTTCTTCTAAGATAAGTCGTAAGGTCAGTATTGCCTCACGTGTTCCAACATTCTACGGAATCCAAACTGATCTTCCCCGAGGTCGGCTTCTACCAGTTTTTCCATTCGTCTGTAAATAATTCGCGTTAGTATTTTGCAGCTGTGACTTATTAAACTGATAGTTCGGTAATTTTCACATCTGTCAACACCTGCTTTCTTTGGGATTGGAATTATTATATTTCTCTTGAAGTCTGAGGGAATTTCGCCTGTCTCATACATCGTGCTCACCAGATGGTAGAGTTTTGTCATGACTGGCTCTCCCGAGGCCATCAGTAGTTCTAATGGAATGTTGTCTACTCCAGGGACCTTGTTTCGACTCAGGTCTTTCAGTGCTCTGTCAAACTCTTCACGCAGTATCTTATCTCCCATTTCGTCTTCATCTACATCCTCTTCCATTTCCATAATATTGTCCTCAAGTACATCGCCCTTGTATATACCCTCTATATACTCCTTCCACCTTTCAGCCTTCCCTTCTTTGCTTAGAACTGGGTTGCCATCTGAGCTCTTGATATTCATACAAGTGGTTCTCTTCTCTCCAAAGGGTGCTTTAATTTTCCTGTAGGCAGTATCTATCTTACCCCTAGTGAGACAAGCCTCTAAATCCTTACATTTGTCCTCTAGCCATCCCTGCTTAGCCATTTTGCTCTTCCTGTCGATCTCATTTTTGAGACGTTTGTATTCCCTTTTGCCTGCTTCATTTACTGTGTTTTTATATTTTCTCCTTTCATCAAATAAATTCAATATTTCTTCGGTTACCCAAGGATTTCTATTAGCCCTCGTCTTTTTACCTACTTGATCGTCTGCTGCCTTCACTACTTCATCCCTCAGAGCTACCCATTCTTCTTCTACTGTATTTCTTTCCCCCATTCCAGTCAATTGTTTCCTTATTCTCTCCCTGAAACTCTCTACAACCTCTGGTTCTTTCAGTTTATTCAGGTCCCATCTCCTTAAATTCCCACCTTTTTGCAGTTTCTTCAGTTTCAATCTGCAGTTCATAACCAATAGATTGTGGTCAGAATCCACATCTGCCCCAGGAAATGCCTTACAATTTAAAACCTGGTTCCTAAATCTCTGTCTTACCATTGTATAATCTATCTGATACCTTTTAGTATCTCCAGGATTCTTCCAGGTATACAACCTTCTTTTATGATTCTTGAACCAAGTGTTAGCTATGATTAAGTTATGCTCTGTGCAAAATTCTACAAGGCGGCTTCCTCTTTCATTCCTTCCCCCCAATCCATATTCACCTACTGTGTTTCCTTCTCTCCCTTTTCCTACTGACGAATTCCAGTCACCCATGACTATTAAATTTTCGTCTCCCTTCACTACCTGAATAATTTCTTTTATCTCGTCATACATTTCATCTATTACTTCATCATCTGCAGAGCTAGTTGGCATATAAACTTGTACTACTGTAGTAGGCATGGGCTTTGAGCCTATCTTAGCCACAATACTGCGTTCACTATGCTGTTTGTAGTAGCTAACCCGCACTCCTATTTTTTTTTATTCATTATTAAACCTACTCCTTGGTTATTACAGATGTGTATTTCTTTACACAGTTGGCATGCAATTAAATTATGACATCAATGCTCTTGTTTACGTATTCTCCAAACCACTGCTTTTTCAAAAATGGTTCAAATGGCTCTGAGCACTATGGGGCTTAACATCTGAGGTCGTCAGTCCCCTAGAACTTCGAACTACTTAAACCTAAGTAACCTAAGGACATCACACACATCCATGCCCGAAGCAGGATTTCAACCTGCGACCGTAGCGGTAGCGCGGTTCCGGACTGAAGCGCCTAGAACCGCTCGGCCACTCCGGCCGGCACTGCTTTTTCCTTAGTTGCTACTGGAGGCTGGTGCTGAAAGAAACAGGGGTTTTACATTCACTCTTGCCAAATTTTCGACTTTTTTGAAACGACTTTTTCTTACGCTGCATTAGCAATATTTCGCTTCACCTCACTCTGTAGAATTCCTCACGAAAAACAGAACTGCAATTACATGTGATTCGCACTCAGAAGAGTGTTCATATTTATTCATTTTTTTACTGTGTAAGGTGTGTTGCCAACCTGTGTGTGGGTGTGGGTGTGAGAAGGTGCAAATTACCGAAGATGTCCTAAATGGTCAGCAGATGTGTGAGTAGCAGGGAGGGAGATGAAAGTAGGAGTGGGTGATAGCGATTATAGGGAAAGCAACTGGCAGGAGATGGTATTGGTGAATGAGAACTGACCAAGGGGTACTGGTGAGTGGGTGACATATGTAAGAATACAGTGACATGCCTATGTTTAATGCTATATTAAATGGTTTATTACTGTAAAAAGTGTGTGCTTTGCAAGGTTGGTCTGATCGTTTATGTGGTATTTATTTTCTGTTATGATTTCTTGAAAGTGGTAACTTTATTATGGTATGAGAAGGTATTTTTTGTTGTTGTTTATCCTAGTGATTTCCATATCTATGTCTCTGGTGGAAATTTTGTGTTGGTGTCGATAAAAATGTTCTGCAATAGTGAAATGATTTTTGCCTATACTTCCATACTCAAGAAATGAAAGAATAATTAGGCAAATCGACATTTTAATTGGAAATGTGTTAACAAAATTAAATTACGTAATAAATTCAATATTTATTTCGATTTGAAACTTGTACATTACCGTAGTGCAATGTACGATAGCTGCAGATAGATAAATACATCGGGTAATGGAGGATAGTTTTCCAAGTCTCCCACGTCGGGAAATATACTATATCTGCATCCTTTAAAGAATTCTGCACGTCAATGTACACGAGTGCAGTCTATCCCAGTGGCGCAGTTCATGCATATGCTCTGGCGCCGGTGCGACTTAGTTGTACTACAACATCGAAGAATATTCGAGGCTGAGTGCACGAGAATATCATGCTGGTATACCGGTTCGTTAAGTCCGACATTTTAATTTAAAAATACTCTGCCCGTGACCTTAAAAGTAAAAAGGGAAATCTCTGCTTCGAGGTACGCAGTCTACCACTGACGCATTCCAGCGCAGAGGTGCAAATCCTCAAATTTGACGACACTGCACATACACCCCACATTTCGCGACACGTCAACGTGAAAACCGGAATAACAGAATGAACGAACTATCACCTTTCATAGCTCAATTTTATTTATGGTCCAACAATCATTGCTACGTAGCATTACTGCGGGACAAAATTATACACTTTGCCGTCGTTCTGCTATGTAAGGTAGGATGAAGAACCTTGTACATTGTTTCAAATGTTCTTCTGGCCTGATCTTGGTTTGATGAGTTACATTGTTTCTTGAAAATACTTGTAACCTCCCCCTCACTTATCGACCTTAATGACAGTGAAAATTTAAACCGCGTGTACCTAATGGAAATTTGGGAAAAGCAACCGTCACCGAAGTTAATTTGTCGGTAAAGAGGGAGGAAAGGGTTTCATCTAAATGAAAGGAAAAATGCAAATGAAAGTGGTGGAAATTAATTTTGAAAAGGGGTAAAGTTAATAAAGAAAGTAAATGTGCGGCCTTTACGTTAACAATTAACTAGCGGTAATTATACATTTGAGATTTGGGGGAAATTAGGTCGCCAGTCCAAAGGACAATTACTATAGTAACTGAAAAAGAAAGGTTATTACACATATAATTAGCACTAGAAGCGTGGCAACTGAAGGTTGACACGTGTAGTGTGAAAACTGAAAGTCTGTCAGAAGTAATAAATTTCGCTACACTCTGACTTAATTTAGCAAAAGAATTAATAAAACCGGAAAATCGAAAGTTAACTTAGTGACAAGTTAATAGTGAGCTTTCTTTCTGAAGCACATCGAAATTCAGTAAAATACGGTTAGTCTTGGACTACCTCAACAATCATTTCAAAAGCTACTTGAATCTACGCAATTTAGAAATGAGAGATTTAACTTTGAACTTGAATTAAATGATTCTCAACAATTAACAATAGTAAAATTTAGTACGTACCAAGCTGAGCTGCAGTCACAGGTAAGCTAAAATACGGTAACACAACTAGCACTCTTAATTTGTGCTTGTATAATCTAAATATTGTAGCCAGCTATGAATACCTTAACTGAACTTTGAAATTAAAGCAGTGAAATCGAATGATGCTGGCGTTTGAATTTCAACGACACTCGGGTTCATTCCGGAAAAGGAAGGGACCCTGTTTGGTAATGCAATTGGGACAATGAGCAACAAAGGTTCATGCTACGTTGCTGTAATTTAGTTATGAAAATTGAACAGTTTGAAAAGCTGAGGTCTGCCATACAGTTCTAAAACTTTACGTGCTTTGTAGTGGGACGCGAAATTGGAGCGTCACCCCTCCACCAGTGTCAGCCCAGTTTGCAGGTGAATATAAGTTTAATTCGGTTTTTGTTGATGTATTTTTTGTAATGGTTGTGAATTGTCTAAAGTTTGTATTTATTTTTTGTTTCATGAACGGAGAGGGCGGCGCAACGAACGGAGACAGCATCTTCGCTGCCGGGACCAGAGAGAAAATTGCTGGCCACTATACGTCTCGGGTCGACAGCCGAAGAGCAACAGAAGATCCTGAAACCGAGTTGTTGCATCGTGCTTCTAAAAATTGAAAAAGAATAGGAATTTGTAATGTTTGTACAACAGTGACGTCATAGAAAGTTAATCATGTTGTAAATGTTCAGTTCTGTCTTGTCAAGGCTCAGGTTCACGTCTATATGTAGGAAGATAAACTAGTGGATGCTACAAAAGTTTAAATACGTGTTCCGAGAATTTATGTATGAAGAATTATGTTAAGTAATTTATTTGACAAGATTATTAATTTTTGACAGCGTTCATCGCGAGTGTGATTCTTGAAAGTTTATTCAATGTGGTTCTAATATTTATTAAAGCAGATCACTTGCATTAATATAATTTCTAAGAAGAAACAATCGACATCTAAATTGAAAAAGCTTGCGCAAACCAGTTGGACTGAGTTACGTAATTCTGCGCATACGACTCAAATGATGTTTTACAGTTTCATTCAAGAACCATTCAGAGACAATTTAAAAAGAGTTTAAATAATTTTGAAGTGTGTTGTAACTGACGTAGGTGACGAAGTCTGTACGTGGTCATATGTCAAAAGAAAATCATTTATACAAAACTTACGTCGTTACACTACACCGTGGCGACCTTATGAACAGGACTTGTGTGCAACTAAGTCACACAGGTTCGAAACAATTAAAACATCTAGAGTCAACGCGAGTCTTCGTGGAGCCTTCACCCACCAGCGGCGACTTCGCGGGTGTGGGCATCTGACGGAGCGCAGGCAAGCAGTACGGTCACGCAGTTATTCCACGAGAAGGCGCATCTGTTGGGCAGCAGATGAACGCTGCAAACCCCGACAACCTTTTTTCTCCCTAAACTAACAGGCCCAGTACGTCAGCTGGGGGGCGGTCCTCCGGCTGGTATTAGAGGTGTTGCTGAGGGCTTCGCCTGTCTACAGTGCGGCCGGGCGTGGTTGCAGCCAGTGACGTATCCGATGTTCGACTCAGCGTCCTGCCGGTTGCGGAAGCGGGGTCGTAGCATCTCAGCGGCTGCATCGACGGCTGTTACTTCACACTGATCATCGAGAACTACAAACTAAAATATTAGTGTCCGGTGAGTCTGTTTTAAGTTGGAAGTGGAGTGTTGTACATAGGGAGTGTGCTTTTAATAGGATTTTTGATTACAAGTCTGCGTGTGTAACTAGTTAATATCTTACAATAATGTCGGGAAGTGAAATGTCAGACGATGAGCAATCTATGTCCGATAGGAGCATGAGATCCCTTTTTAGGGCGTTCGCTATATTAAAACAATCTAACGAAGAATCCACTGCTAGATTAAAAGAGGAACTGAAACAGGAATTAAAACAGTCTAACGAAGAATCTACTGCTAAATTAAAACAATCTAACGAAGAATCTATTGCTAGATTAAAACAGTCGAACGAAGAATCTACGGCTAGATTAAAAGAGGAACTTAAAGGGAGCTAACAAAATCGACAGACAGGTCACAGGAACATCTTAATGAAACCAGTCGAAAATTAAGTGATAAAATAGGCTTCTAAAGTTGAAATACAGGAAAAACTAGTAGGACTTAGTAATAAGATTGCTGATAATTGTAAAAGGTTAGAACATATCCAGGAATCGCGTGAGGAAAAAGCGAAATATTACTGACTTAACCAAGAGACTAGATAATATCAATGTCTTAGTTGTAAATGAAATAGAGAAAAATAACGATGAGTTAAGAGATGAATTTTCTATGCAAACAGAAACTGTTCGTAGAGAATTATTAGAATCTATGAAAGAGGTTTATACCAAACCTGTAGAGATATCTTCAATATATAATGTAGAATTAGAGACATTAACTCATCGATTAGAAAAAGATCATACTGAAATAGAAAACATGAAATTTTTAATTACCGAAATATGCAGTAACCTTGAGACTTCCAAAGATAATAACACTGACGAAGGTACAGAGCGTTCACATCGTGAACACAGTGAAGAATCGATATTAGCTAACCGCGTATCCGATACAGAGATGCGAATACAGGAAATTAATAAACAGCTATCGGAATTAGATAATAATAAAAACATTTCAAATAGTAGAAGCAATAACGTAATCAGAGACAACAGACACATCGTGTTTGCTAGCTCGGACGACAACAATACAAATAAAGAAATCACGGTAAGCAAATCCGACGCAACGCCGTCTCTGCAATCTAAACAAAATCCAACTACGTCTCTCACATAATGTTGGGATGATATAACGACAAATTCAAATGAAGCAAGTCGATTTCCTGTATTGAAACCAGGAGGCGAACTTCACCCTATAATCTTTATAAAAGCCTTTGAAACTTCATTATCTCCTAAATGGAGTAATGAAAAACGGATTCAATTTGTAATAGGACATTTAGAAGCAGAAGCTGCGGAATGGGCAGTACTGCATAGAACTGAATTTAGGGACTGGGATGATTTCGTTAAGCAGTTTAAAGAAAATTATTGGTCAAGAGGAAAACAACAACACTTAACTTTAGAGTTGTTAGACCCTCCATATTCTAAACGGTGGGGAGGTTATAGGAATTATTTCGAATGGCATTTAGACCGTGCTAAATTAATTGAAGAACCAATTATTGAAAGTCATCTAATACGAGTCCTAATTAGTAGGTTGCCGTATTATGTAAAGGAAAGAATGATAGAAAGGGAATGGTCACAACCTTGTGAATTATTAGGATATTTAGAACAGTTACATATACTTAATAGAGAAAGGGAAGACGAGAAATTTAGATTTGGTAGAAATGACAATCCTCGAAATAATAATTCAGAACCACGAAAATTTAACAGCAACAATCATAGCCGGTTTTGTTATATAAAACGTCAATCTAAAGATAAAGAGAGCCAACAAAATCGTGGTAATAACTCTAAAATGCGGAAATTACACAGTAACGATAATGAGATAAATCATCCTCAAGTAATTAATGACGGTCAAGTTGTGGGTGACGTTATCATAGGAAGTTCGGAAAACTAGTAAAGTCCTTTAATATACGGCTTTTCTTTTTGAAGGCAGATCATATCAGTTCCAAGTTTTACCTTTTGGACTTAATATATCAGTGTCAACTTTCATTAGGGTATTAGATTCTGCTTTGGGTCAACAATTATTACAAAAGATTATTTTATATGTAGATGATATTTTGGTAGCCACTAAAACGTGGGAAGAACACGTAACGATATTACGGGAATTGTTTAACCGTTTAATTGACTGAGGAATTACTTTAAAATTATCTAAGTCTTACTTACGAAAGGAGGAAGTGAGATTATTGGGGCATATAGTGGACAGTAAAGGTATTGGGCCAGACCCAGGACGTATTGAAGCTATTTCTCGATGCCCGAGTCCTAGAAATCGGAAACAACTGAAATCATTCTTAGGAATGGTAGGATTTCTGAGAAGATTTCTTCCAAGGTAGGATATTGTTAATCCTAAATTACTGGATTTATTAAAAGAGAAGTCAGTATGGCTCTGGGGAAAAGAGGAAGAGGAAGTTTTTAATAAGATAAAGGGAGCGTTAACAGAAGCCAAAATGTTATACCATCCAGATTTCAATCAGGACTTTTGTATGTATACGGATGCCTCTGATTATGGTGTGTCTTGCGTAATATTCCAAGGTGATCTGACCAATGAAAAGGGATTATATCAGCCTATTGGATTCGCTAATAGAACTTTAAATAAACATGAAAGAAATTATTTTGTAACCGAGAAGGAAGCTCTCGCAGTGGTATGGGGGTTTTCAAAGATTTAGAGGATTATTAATGTGAAGAAAAACAATTGTATATACTGATCAACAGGCTTTAACCTTTTCGAACAATTGTCGGTTACTTCACCGTAGATTATTACGTTGGGTATTATGCTTGCAAGAATTTCAGTACGAAATTAGGTATATAAATGGATCTCAAAATGTAGTTTCGGATGCTTTGTCGAGACTTCCAGTAGGAATGGAGAATATTAATATTGCAGAAGAACCAGGAACAAATTACCATGTCTATTTCCTTTTAACTCAGGAGAACGAACGTAAGGTTAAACGGATAGTAACTGCTATTAGATGCAATCAAAGAAATGACGTTCAATATAGGGACCTTATACAAAACCTTAATAATGGGGACGAAACAGTTAACACCCGGGGTGTGTGGTTATATTTCAACGACTTGCTGTATTGGAAAGCACAGAGGGAACACCAGAGATGGAAAATCTGCACCCCGGAAACTGTTGTGTACGAATTAATTACTTATATTCATGAAGGTTACGGGCGTTTTGGAATTCATAAATGTATTAAACACCTAATGAAGTATTATTATTTCAGAAATATGTCCCGTATTGTGAGAAGTATTATTAGGACTTGTGAAACCTGTCAAAAGGTTAAAGTTAATAACAAATCTAAGCGTTATAAATTATACGCTGTAATTCCTCGAGGTCTGTGGGATCTACTGTCATTAGATTTTTTCGGCCCTTTGCCTCGTAGTTCAGGAGGATTTACTTATGTGTTTGTTGTAACGGAATGTTGGTCCAAACACGTGAAGCTATATATTCTGAAACGAGCGAAAGCAGCAAGCGTTATACGCTGTCTTACTCGAAATTACTTTGTTAACTGGGGCATTCGTAAACAACTTATGTCTGACAACGGTAGTGCCTTTATTAGTCAAAAGTTTCAAGATATGATAAAACAATATGGAATCAAACATATCTTAACTTCGAAGTATCACCCTCAAAGTAATTTAGTAGAAAGAGTCATGAAAGAATTAGGACGATTATGTAGAACTTATTGTGCATATAAACATACTCGGTGGGCCAAACTAATGCCTGAATTCGAAAAGATATTAAATGAATTGCTTCATCTAACGACGGGATTATCACCTATAGAAATTTTAGACAAACGAATTATAGGTGAGCCCTTACTAGAGATCCAACAGTGCATTCCAAACGAAAAAATTCGCGAACAGATTGTTAAAAATGCTGAACGGAGAAATAAAAGTTATAATCAACATGCTATAGAACCTTCATTTCAGTTAGGAGATCTTGTATTAGTACGATCTCATCCTAAAAGTTCGAAGATCAATAAGGAATGTAGAAAATTCTTCTTTGTCTTTGAAGGTCCATATGTTGCACATAAGATTGTACATCCCAAAGCGTTACTTCTTATGGAACCTTCATCAGGTGTAATTAAAGGATTATATAGTGTCGATCAAATGAAACCTTTCATTCCTAAATAAGTTAATATTTAGTGTATGTTACATACGGAAGAGCGTTCTTAGTTTATTCAAGTGAAGTTTTCGTGATAGTTACGTGTTATTTTAAAGAAATAACAGAAAGCTTAAACAAGTGTTCTACTGTAATCTACCGGTACTTAAAAAAGAGAGAGATAACCAAAAGGGGATTTATATGGAGGAAATTTTGTTATTAAGTCAAAAGGAATTTTGTATATTTTATATTTACTCGGATAGTAGGAACCAAAGGGGATGGTTAATAATTTTAGGGACCATGGGCGTCCAGAGCTATATGGCTCACGAGAACATAGCAGAGTGCATTTAATAGAGATTTGTAATAGTGTTAATATAGAACACACCAAACGGGGCTCTCTCGCTTGTTTCTCCTAAATAAATTGCCATTGCCCAACAAAGTGTCCGAAGGTAAAGAAAGCCGTGCCGAGATTCTAAAGATAGGTTTGCTTGATTTCTTCTTGACCTCAGGCATAAATAAAGCATTAGGGAAAAGAACGACGTAAAGTAAATAGTACTATTAGTTATTGTGAGAAACGTATTAGTAACATACATTTTGGAAAGAATAACTCTAGTAAATGAATAAAACTGAAACTAACCTATCACAATTTGAACGCTCTGCCCTAATGTAACAACGTTAAAGAACGTACTAAATTATTATTTACTAGCAACTATTAAATGAAAAGGAGTAATCTCCATATATTCGGTTGTGAATTACCATAATAGCACAATTAAAAGTGAATGACAAATACTCACAACAATATTGTTATAAAAGGATTAAATCTATCTAAGAGCAAGGACTTTAGATTACGGAAAATGTGAGAAAAATGTATAATATTAACAGTTAAATATTGTATATAGAAGTTTTATTTTCGGTTAAAGCCTGACAAACTGAGCTTGTGGGTGGGGTATGTAGCGGGACGCGAAATTTAAGCGTCACCCATCCACCGGTGTCAGCCCAGTTTGCAGGTGAATATAAGTTTAATTTAGTTTTTGTTTATGTATTTTTGTAATATTTGTAATGGTTGTGAATTGTCTAAAGTTTTTGTGTTTATTTTTTATGTTTCATGTTTCGTGTACGGAGAGGGTGGCGCAACGAACGGAGACAGCATCTTCACTGCCGGGACCAGAGAGAAAATTGCTGGCCACTATACGTCGCGGGTCGACAGCCAAAGAGCAACAGAAGATCCTGAAACCGAGTTGTTGCGTCGTGCTTCTAAAAATTGAAAAAAGAATAAGAATTTGTAATGTTTGTACAACAATGACGTCATAGAAAGTTAATCATGTTGTAAATGTTCAGTTCTGTCTTGTCAAGGCTCAGGTTCACGTCTATATATAGGAAGATAATAAACTAGTGGATGCTACAAAAGTTTAAATGCGTGTTCCGAGAATTTATTTATGAAGAATTAAGTTAAGTAATTTATTTGACAAGATTATTAATTTTTGACAGCGTTCATCGCGAGTGTGATTCTTGAAAGTTTATTCAATGTGGTTCTAATATTTATTAAAGCAGATCACTTGCATTATTATAATTTCTGAGAAGAAACAATCGACATCTAAACTGAAAAAGTTTGCGCAAACCAATTGGACTGAGTGACGTAATTCTGCGCATACGACCCAAATGATGTTTTACAGTTTCGTTCAAAAACCATTCAGAGACAATTTAAAAAGAGTTTAAATAATTTTGAAGTGTGTTGTAACTGACATAGGTGACGAAGTCTGCGCATGGTCATATGTCAAAAGAAAATCATTTATACAAAACTTACGTCATTACACTACAGCTTCCAGTCTTCCTTGTTGGTTGATTGAAGGTTAGAAGCCGTCGATCGAGGAGGTGGCGACAGTCACTCATTATCGGCCGTCGCTGTTGCAGAAGCTGGATGTTGGCGCGCTTTCTTCTCGACACGGTCAGCAGGCGAAACGGGCTCTTCATGTGCGCTAGCTAATGATTCCCGTCCGCGACACCGTGTCAGAAACTATCACAGCAAGTCGAGCGCAATTACATGCTGCCCAACCCCGAAAGCGCGGCAACTCGCGGGAGCGTCACACAACACACCTGCTCCACTGCACCACCGCAGCCAGACTCCCCCTCTGCCTGCGCTCCACGCGACAGAGTTAACACTACCAAAGATCTTAAACACTTTTGTTCTCCACACGACCTATCGATGTATTCGTTCGATAGCATAGTTTTCCCTAGGCCAGGCCCAGCGTATAAATACAAATAATATTCACAAAACAAACCAACATAAATGCATAAATATATATATACAAACAGTAAAACAGTTACAAAATATAAAGACACAGAAATGTCATATCTTCAGGTAACAAAATAAGGAAAAAAATTTATAGTGCAGCAGATGGAAATAGGAGGATATGCATTTCCGCCGTTACATACTGTATGTTCTATGTGTGAATTTGTTGTTGTATGTCAATGGATATTGTATGTCACTGTTTACTGTATATCATTGTGTACCATATTTTGTTTTCTTTTTCTTTCTTATTTTGTGTTGTTCCTATTCTTGCATCTTATATGTGTGGGATCTTGTCCATTTGTTGCGGACATCTGGGGATGTGCTCTTGATTTTATTAGTCAGCTTTGTTAGTAAGTTTTGTTTGGATCCATTGTTTGTACCTACATGCACTATAGTATTCATTTCTTTTTCGTGGTTGTCTGCGTCTAATGATACAGTGTTTAGTTTATGGACCATGAACCTACGTGCAGCTATTTCATGAGAGTTTGGGTGATTTTATGTATGGTGTATCATTGTATCTGTTCTTGTCGCTTATTAGTAAACGTCAAACATGTGTTGGTTGCTCTGAAACTTTACAGCAATATCCAAGGAAATTAACTGTCTATTTTGATCTTTTCCTATCATAAACATTATCTCACCATGAACACAATTTATGACATTATGTAACTATAGGTTTTACTGCTTATTTGATCCATCAGACACAGGATGTCATCCACATAACTAACACAGTATGCAACATTGTACATATTTCACACTAGAATGACATTTTCACTCTGCAGCGGAGTGTGCGCTGATATGAAACTTCCTGGCAGATTAAAACTGTGTGCCCGACCGAAACTCGAATTCGGGACCTTTGCATTTATATGGCATAAATAGATACGGTGCCTGTCGAAACACGAAACACTTTAGCTGCCTCGTTACGGAGATACTCGCCATATGAGCGCCAACACGTTCTAGTGCGCTGAGATCTAACATAATGCACTCAGAAGTATTGAGAACACTGTCCTGACACGACTGCCACCTGTAACCCATTGAGGACGTTGGACAGATGACGTTCGTGGTCAAATACAACAGCACAATCTGCCGACTTGGCTAGCATCTGCATTTATGCTCAAGCATACGTTTCTCGCGATGTTTCCATATTTTTATCCACCCTTTTAGGTTGTTAGAGAGGTGACAGACAGTGGGGAAAACGATTTTTACTAATTTGGACGTTAAATCAAAAAGTCTAACATAATAATGATCCGTAAGTCATATAATTAAAGTAAAATATTGGGAGGACGATTAAGTCTTTCACAAACTTGTAATTTTAATCAGCATGATAGATGTATATTCATAGTCGTTTATTTTTACGGAAATTTACTGTATTGATCTGTTCAAGTAACATGTGGTATGTAGCTCATGCTTCTAAGCAGCTAATGAATTTATACACTCCTGGAAATTGAAATAAGAACACCGTGAATTCATTGTCCCAGGAAGGGGAAACTTTATTGACACATTCCTGGGGTCAGATACATCACATGATCACACTGACAGAACCACAGGCACATAGACACAGGCAACAGAGCATGCACAATGTCGGCACTAGTACAGTGTATATCCACCTTTCGCAGCAATGCAGGCTGCTATTCTCCCATGGAGACGATCGTAGAGATGCTGGATGTAGTCCTGTGGAACGGCTTGCTATGCCATTTCCACCTGGCGACTCAGTTGGACCAGCGTTCGTGCTGGACGTGCAGACCGCGTGAGACGACACTTCATCCAGTCCCAAACATGCTCAATGGGGGACAGATCCGGAGATCTTGCTGGCCAGGGTAGTTGACTTACACCTTCTAGAGCACGTTGGGTGGCACGGGATACATGCGGACGTGCATTGTCCTGTTGGAACAGCAAGTTCCCTTCCCCGTCTAGGAATGGTAGAACGATGGGTTCGATGACGGTTTGGATGTACCGTGCACTATTCAGTGTCCCCTCGACGATCACCAGTGGTGTACGGCCAGTGTAGGAGATCGCTCCCCACACCATGATGCCGGGTGTTGGCCCTGTGTGCCTCGGTCGTATGCAGTCCTGATTGTGGCGCTCACCTGCACGGCGCCAAACACGCATACGACCATCATTGGCACCAAGGCAGAAGCGACTCTCATCGCTGAAGACGACACGTCTCCATTCGTCCCTCCATTCACGCCTGTCGCGACACCACTGGAGGCGGACTGCACGATGTTGGGGCGTGAGCGGAAGACGGCCTAACGGTGTGCGGGACCGTAGCCCAGCTTCATGGAGACGGTTGCGAATGGTCCTCGCCGATACCCCAGGAGCAACAGTGTCCCTAATTTGCTGGGAAGTGGCGGTGCGGTCCCCTACGGCACTGCGTAGGATCCTACGGTCTTGGCGTGCATCCGTGCGTCGCTGCGGTCCGGTCCCAGGTCGACGGGCACGTGCACCTTCCGCCGACCACTGGCGACAACATCGATGTACTGTGGAGACCTCACGCCCCACGTGTTGAGAAATTCGGCGGTACGTCCACCCGGCCTCCCGCATGCCCACTATACGCCCTCGCTCAAAGTCCGTCAACTGCACATACGGTTCACGTCCACGCTGTCGCGGCATGCTACCAGTGTTAAAGACTTCGATGGAGCTCCGTATGCCACGGCAAACTGGCTGACACTGACGGCGGCGGTGCACAAATGCTGCGCAGCTAGCGCCATTCGACGGCCAACACCGCGGTTCCTGGTGTGTCCGCTGTGCCGTGCGTGTGATCATTGCTTGTACAGCCCTCTCGCAGTGTCCGGAGCAAGTATGGTGGGTCTGACACACCGGTGTCAATGTGTTCTTTTTTCCATTTCCAGGAGTGTAGTATTCTGCACGGCACCAGTTGGAACTGCGAGTGCTTCCTTAAATTCCCACCCAGTTTATATCTTTCTCTTCATCATTTGTGCTGACCACCTCTTGGAACCCCATAAACACCTACAATATCTACATTGTTCTATTCAGTTCTGACCACTTAATAACTCATGTTTCAGACGGATAACAATAGTAGATTGCACGTAAAACACCAGACGATTGTTCTCTGTGAGAGTACGGAACAAGAGAGAACATGAACAGTATTTCATGGTTTTGTTGGAAGATCGAAAAAAAGCAGATGATGAGCGAAGACCACCAAATTTGATCTGAACCGAATCCTGTTCGCTTCCACTCAGCCCACTGTTTAAATCAGAGACAATATTCAATCCCTGATGCTCGTCCACTTAAGCACGCTCCGGTGTAAACCAGGCTTCAAGTCATGATAGAAGTCATGGGATACCTTCTAATATCATGGTAGAGCTCCTTTTGTCCAGTTTGGTGCAGCAGGTCGAGGCAGTGTGTACTCAAAGAGTCGTTGGATTTCCCCTGCAAAAATATTAGCCATGCTGCCTGTGCTGGAGAGAGCTGCCGCCAGCACACTGGTCGGCGAAGATGTAGCAGAAGATCGATAGCAGGCGCTGGATCAAGTGCACCTATTAGGAGAGGAGCCAAAGACAGACTTGCACGCAACTGGCCGCCAACGCCATCGCGACTGCGAGCATTTAGACAGATGCCGCTGAGCGAAGGTCTCATTCTCAGTCTCTTCATCACTAGCGCAGTCGCTCCATCACTAGCTCAGTCACACTCTCAGTGACACTACAGTGGCGACGAGAACACAACAGTGGCGACAAGATCGAAGATATTGCTTGCTTCTCTTGTGTTTTAGCTTGCAGGGATGCTCTTTTCTAGTTGCTCAATTGTTGCTGTGTTTTTGTATGCATTTCAGGAGGGGAGTGGCAGAACTAATCAAATTTCTCTTTTCAGAGGCTTTGCTTCCTTTTTGATATAACATATTTGTGTAAACCATGAATTCCCCTCACCCTCCACCCTCTGCCCCCACGCCGCAGTCGCAGATGACCAATGTTATGGACCTAACACAAGTTTTTCAGTTTCAGAACCAACAAATTCCTGCCCTATTAACGACGGTACAACAATTATTGGCCTAACAAGCTGTGTCGGCCGCACAACGGACCAACCAACCTGCCCAACAAGTGCTGCCGACCAGCACACCAACGTTCCGGCAATTAAACGGCAAAGGGGAGTGGCTCGAATATCTGACTCAGTTCCAAGCATATTGTCAAGATAATCGTGTTGAAGGTACTGTAAAGTAACAATACTTCCTTCCGATTCTGGGGTCCTTTGTGTTGAGGTTAATACAAAAACTATTCCCAACAGTGTCTACCGACGAGGTAAGTTATGACCAAGTGGCTGGCCGGGGTGGCTGAGTGGTTCTAGGCGCTACAGTCTGGAACGGCTTGACCGCTACGGTCGCAGGTTCGAATCCTGCCTCGGGCATGGATGTGTGTGCTGTCCTTAGGTTAGTTAGGTTTAAGTAGTTCTTAGGGGACTGATGACCTCAGAAGTTAAGTCCCATAGTGCTCAGAGGCATTTGAACCATATGACCAAGTAATTGCTGCATTAACTAAGTACTATGACCACCAGACCCAAATAGCTGCAGCCCAGTATCAGTTCTTTCGTTTTCAGAAAAAGTCGGAACAGACATACCGTCAGCGGTACACAGAACTAACGGGCATGAACAGGAAGTGAAAATGTAAGTGTAGTTGTGGAAACGTCTACAGTGATTTCATGATACGTGATGCTGATGCCCCAGATAGTAGAATACGGTAACACCGAGCGAGGTGGCGCAATGGTTAGTGCACTGGACTCGCATTCGGGAGGACGACGGTTCAATCCGGCGTCCAGCTATCCTGATTTAGGTTTTCCGTGATTTCTCTAAATCGCTTCAGGCAAATGCAGGGATGGTTCCTTTGAAAGGGCACGGCCGACTTCATTCCCCATCCTTCCCTACTCCGATGAGGCCGATGACCTCGCAGTTTGGTCTCCTCTCCCCTAATCAACCAGCCAACCAATACGGTAACAGATCCTAAAATAGTTCCCTCACTTCCTCGAGTATTGCAAATCTTAGAGAAATATGATTCGGGTGCCATAGCGGTCGGTAAGTTTGACTAAGCTCCGATTTGTCGGGTCGAGTCTCCCCTTGTTCGTGACCGTCCCAAGCAGTCACAACAACCAGCGCGTACACAGCCGCGGGACAGCCACGTAGACAAATAAACAGACCTGTGAACTTTGTGAAGGCTTCTCCTACATATTTTTCTCGCCATAAAAGAGAGGATTGCCCACCACGTAACACACCGTGTTACACGCATGGAAAAAAGAGGCCATATCCAAGAAGTTTGTCTGCAACGGCACAAAAACACCAATTTTGCCCGCTCCCAGAAAAAACAGGCTTGTGCACATGCAGTGACTGCTGTGTTTTCAAAATCTACAGCAGGTTCTGACAAAAGTAAGATTAAGGTTGTGTTTCCTTCTCGCCCTTAATGTTGTGCAATGATGTTCTACCAAACTATTTTTCATTACTCATTACTGGACGTTGTGTGACCTTTAAGTTAGACACAGGTGCGTCAATAACTTTGCTTAATCATGCCACGTACAAACGGTTACGTTCACCACGCCTTTCTAAATCTAGCAAGCACCTCACTGCTTACAACGGACAGGGATTTCCAGTGCTTGGACAGTGTAGTTTGCTTGCCCCTTACATTTCTCACACTAGGACCGTGAATTTTACTGGAAATCAAGAGACAGAGAGAACATATTCGGTTTAGATTCATTTAAACTGTTTGGCCTTCGCATCCAAGAGAATGTACTTTCATTATCGGCTTTTGCACCATAAGACAGTGTCGCTAACTTGCTTAAAGATTTTCCTGCACTATTTTCCGAAGGAATGGGGAAAGCTACTAACTTTGTACCGCATGTAACACTGAAAGACAATGCACAGCCTAACTTTTTCCAGGCCCACCCCTTTCCAGTTGCCACATCAATGATGTTTCGGTGAATGGTTTCACGCTGACACTTGTTAACGTCCTAGCATTGAAATCTGTAGCAATTTGCCGAAGCGTTGCACTTCTGTCACATTGAACGATTTTCTTCAATCGTCTTTGGGCCCGTTGTTGCACGATTTTTTCCGGCAGCAGCGATGTCGAGGATTTGATGTTTTAGCGCATCCCTGATATTCACGGTACACTCATGAAATGGAAATTACGGGAAAATCCCTACTTCATCGCTACCTCGAAGATGCTGTGTCCCATCGCTCGTGCGCCGACTGTAACACCACGTTCAAACTCACTTAAATCTCGATAAAATGCACATTGTAGCAGCAGTAACCGGTTTAAGAACTGCGCCAGACATTTGTTGTCTTACATACGCGTTGCCGACAGCAGCGCCGTATTCTGCCTGTTTACATATCCCTGTATTTGGATATGTACGCTTATATCAGATGCGTAGGCGCTTCAGTGCATGTTCTCTACATAAAATGAGAGGAGGATGCCCATGGATGGAATCTGTAAGTCTATTTAGTTGATTCAGTACATAAAACAACGGACCTCATGTCTGACAGTCAGGGATAGTCTAGCATGGCGGACGTTCTTTGTAGAAAAAGTGCATGAAATCAGTGGAAGGAATTACTCGTGACAACAAATTGTTACCTGCAGTCAATCTAACAGAATGACAGTGTATAGGAAGTTAATAAGAATGGGGTCCCACGGCCGAGCAGTTCTTCATAAGCCACACATTGCTGTAAGCAATGCGAAGTGACACTTGAGGTGGTGTGAAAAGAGGCGTCAATGGGCAGTGAATGACTGGAAACGAGTTATTCGGAGAGACGACTCGCACTATATCCTGTGGCAATCTGATGGAAGGCTTGGCTAATATCTGCAGAATCTCACCCTCCATCATGCATATTTCCCACAGCGATGTACACGGAATGTGATGTTATGATATGGATGTGTTTTACGTGGTTATATTGCAGTCCCCTTATTGCGACTAAGAAAACGATATGTGCTGAAGGATGTGAACACATTTTCAGGTATTCGTATAGTTTACAGCACTATCTCTCGCATACAGGAAAGGGACAGTTCGGGGATGATGATTGTATCAGCTCCCAACAAAAGCAACATCTGTGAGGCAACGGTTTGTGGACAATAACATTACTTCTGCGAGGTAGGAGACGAGATACTGGCTGAAGTAAAGCTGTGAGGGCGGGGCGTGAGTCGTGCTTGGGTAGCTCAGATGGTTTGCCGGCACGGTAGCTCAACGTGTTCGGTCAGATGGTTAGCTGCCCTCTGTAATAAAGAAACTTAGTTAATGGATCAACGACGAACTCAAAACGGATGTCTTGCGACATCCGCCCCGAGCAAAAAAAAGAGGTAGAGCACTTGCCCGCGACAGGCAAAGGTCCCGAGTTTGAGTCTCGGTCGGGTACACAGTTTTAATCTACCAGGAAGTTTTAACATTTTGTTGTGTTAGATCTCCCGATCTCAATCCATTGGATTTTAATTTTTGGAGGGCATTTAAAGGACACACTGTATTCAAGAACTATTGTGAATGTTGACGTTCTTCGCCATGGCGTTCAAGAAGGATTTCATCGGGTACAACAGTTATCTGGAATATGAGAGTGTGTAAGACAGTCTATGATGAGGTGTTTAGAAGCTTGTGTCCGAGCTAATGATAGACATTTTTAGCATTTTATTCAGCCGTTAGAACCACATTGGAAACCTGAAAAAAAGAGAAATAGAAACGAAGCAAATATGCAGTAACAAAAAGTGTCTGTAATAAAGCAAAAATCAATCGCCTTACTTATGCGCAAACTTTCTTGCTTATTTTTAACTCCTCTATTCATCCGTTTGCAGGCTTCCTACGTATGTGTATACTCAGGCGCCTGGTAATGATTCAACTAGTGTGGAAACCCAAACAGTATTTGCCGTTTCTGGACTTGATAAGTAATTACTGAGAAATCCCACTCTCTACAGCTGGTACCTGAAATCTTTGGTGACCAGCTGCCCCGTTCCAGGTGTCCGTCACGTAAAAATTTATGGATAATATGTTTTAGCTCGACGTTAAGCTTTCCGATATGCCATCACAATGAATCATGCCTCAAAATACGCCTTTTCAAGAAAACGTGAACATTATTATACGCAGAAACTCTCAAAAGTGCTTGTCCAAATTGGAAATTATTATTTTAATTTTGTTTTTCCGCAGTTGGCCTGTAGGCTGTTTTTGAGCAACGTCTTTCGTAGAAAAGTAGTTTTTCAAATTATATTCCTTCACATCAGACAGTTATTCACTACACAACAAGCAAATAGGTTTGTCTTCGTACATGGTAAAGAAATAATCCTCCATCCATTTCTCCTGGAATTGGTGACATTCAGCATCTACTTTTCTCTTCTTAATGCCAGGCATATTGCGAATAAATGCAGTAAAGGTCCACAGAAACACCTGCACAAAATTAATTAAGTAGCACAGAACATTACATGTGAAAAGTCAGTAAATTACTTCTTTGCTCATCAAGTTATGGCCCCTGCTGTCTCGTTCAAATAACCAAATGTCGCGATTAATCGGTAATTTTCGTTCCATTGCCACCTACTACCGACGTTTTCTATCTGTCAGTATGCTGGATAGACGTACGAAGTACACATTGTTTTTGTATTGTCAGCACTGATCCATAGATGAAGAGACTTCAAGGTCTGAGCTGCTTTCCCCATTCTCCAGACGCACATGGACACATGGGCCAGTAACTTCGCACTCAGGCTGGCGGCTAAATGGCACTGCGCATGAGAAGAGTAACCAAAAGAATCACAGATCTACGTCCTGAGCTACAAAACCGAAAACAGCCGAGCGTTGGCGGAATTATCCGGACGGTGAACAATACGTTCGCCTCGCTCCTTCTCCCGCGAATTTCATCCGCTGACCGGACTGAAACCAACCGCGGGACGGATTCAGCCTGTGGGCCGAGTAGTGTTGTCTAGCGGAACTGCTCTACGCACTGTAGAGAATTTTTATCCTTACGGCGTAACGGTAGCATTCTAAAACTGTTAAAATGTAGCGTAATTTAATTTCCCGTACCTGAACGTAAAACCCCCGTAAACTTCCATTTCAAGTACAAAAAATACGTAATTCGGTATTACGTTAATCTTAAAACGTTCATAAATATTGACAGTGCACGTTACGTAGAGTTTAATCTGCACGTTTCATGTTCATTTCGGTGAACAGTATGTGTTCTCTAATACTGCCAAACTAGCAAAAATAATACTAATCTTGCCGTACGGGTATGCAGATGTTGAACTGGTTTTCTCCATGTTGACAGACGTTAAAACTTAAAACCGTTATAGGCTATAACGTGAAATACTTAGTGACTTGTTAAGAGTACGACTAGACACAGAAAACAACCACAGTTGTTGCATTTCGCACCCAGGTATGGAGAAGTATATCCTTAAGTTTGGAAACTGTTTGTTTCAGCTCTCTAAAAAAGACGAGCGAGTGATGGAAACGGCAATCGAAGAATTGTAATGATAGGATACGTAAACAAATTGGAATCTCTTCGAATCACTCAACTGTGTAGCTTATGCTATCGTTACAGTCTTAAAAAAATGAAAAATAATAAATAATTCACTAAAGACTGCATTTTGTTATCGTAAGTCGTGATGACAGCTAAAAGCAATAAAATCCATGATGATTCAAAAAAACTGTACAACTTCGGAGTGATATGGAAATTTATTGAGATATCTTACAGAATCAGCAAAGGTTTCGTTTTGTAGCAAACAACATCAAGTTTCGCATAAAAGTGACAGTGTCATTTTGATGTGACTATCATTTGTGATGCGGGAAACATCCTGTTGGTAACGTTGGTAATCAGTTGCTCGTTGCAGCAAATCAGGCATAGCTTGTCCAACCCGTCTGAACAAAATTCTTATGCCAAGAGTAAATTTTAGTCCTGCTTGGAGGTTCTTAGCGTATTGTGTGCGAAATTTAAACCGAACAGTTGTTTCAGATTTCGTTTCACGAAACCAAAACACACAGCGAGCAGGCTCCGCATAAAGAAGTAGTCACTTTAACTGTGCAGTACGTTGGCACCCGTGGTGGCGGAATGGGGTACTGATGGACTATGTGAATCAAACTTGAGGCTGTTTGCTAAAAAATGACATATCTACCGATTCTGTAAGTTATCTCGATAAATTTCTGTATCATTCCAAAGCTTTAAACTCCTTTTTGACTCACCCTATATTGTGTAGAATAAAATATGTAAAGTAATATCTTTATCCAGAAAGTAAAAGTTTTTTAACATCTTCTTTCGTCATTGAAATGTAAATGTACATTATCCTAATGCGTTAAGCAAGATAAAAATTTCTCCTTCTTACCCCAAAACAACATTAAGTTTGGAAAGTGTCTGCAAAGCAATCACAAAGTGGGAAAAATATTGCTATATTTTTTTCTCTTTAATCATGCTACATCTTTACACGGCATACTTTCCTTTCTGCGGAAGAGTCTATTAGTTCAACAAAGTTTGTCAAACGTTTTGCTACACGAAAAATCAAAATGTATTTGTCTAATACTGAAATAGCCATTAATACGAATAGTACCAAAGTCTGGTGATGTTTTTCGACTTGGTTATGTGTATTTTGTCACTGTCTGCTAAATGAAACGAATATATTGCAGGAGTCGTAAGACTCGCCAAATAAGCAATATTGTTTTGGCACAAATGGTCGTTTTATGTACCTCATTTACAGAAATAACACGTCAGAACATAATTTACGAAGTACAATATCAAACGCCTATTAGGCCGACTACAAGCAAAAAGTTTTGCGTTAAGAAGTAGTTTCATAGTTCATTCATACGCTCCAGTTTCTCAAGCATGAGATCGAAAGGCGGTAGTACGAAATTTTTGTGTAGATTTGGAATCGTCATACTCGTACATACAATTTTTATAATGTCCCTGTGTCCTCTCCTTCCTCGTTCTAACAAACAATCTTGTCGTCACTAATTCTATAACTATTCCTGCAATTGTGAAAATTTTTTTCCGGTTAACTTCGCTAACGCTGCAAGAATCACACGTTCATTTATCCCACGTTTACTCTCCGGTTAGGTTTTACGTGTTCGTACAACTCAGCGTTTTTCGCGCTGTCGCTAGAATAGAACTTAGAGCGGCTGATAACTAGGAACTGTACAACAGGTAGTGTAGCGACCAGGCAAAAACTTTTTGTAAAAATATCATTTTATGGGGTACACCGGGAAGATAATATGTAATCTTTATTGCCTGTTATTCCTGTTAGTAGTTTATTTCCACTGTGGTTGTCTGAATTTACGGATTTCGCTAGTAATTATAGCAATGCTGATCATTTGCACACCAACTCGACCACATAAACAAACAGCGACTGGCACTCGCCCGTTCTGGTTTATTCGGCTCAGCTCATATTGCCCTGTCCCCATTTGTCTGCGGGAATGTTTTTTATTTCCAGATGTGACGGGGACTCCCTCGGCAGAGACATCACATACACTATGCACACATTCAAAAATCAACCTACAATTCGTTCAGAAATCAACTTCGAATGTGTTCAAAAATATTCAAAAACCAACTGGGAGGCGCTTGAAAATCAGATGAATAATCAACAGACCAATGTGCGCTGGATGCTAGGCGCTATGTGAAATAAGACATTTTCTTCAAAAATATGAATCTGATGTCCCCTGAAATCGCCGCCCGGGGTGGAGACGCCGGTTTGCCCCCTCTCCCCCTCCGACTCACCTCTAGATCTGGGCCCCGTTCATCACTGTCGTCCTTGTTATCGCTTATTGTCAAATGGCTAGCTAGAATGTACTTGGTTATATCTCAAGTTCTTTTTTTAGGCTATAAAGGGTGAATATTAACAAAACCGACCAACTTCAGGGCCACATTCCTGACTGAAAATGGAGGAAACAACGTCCAATGAACATTTGTCCCGAAATGGGCGGTGTGCGTCCAACGACAACACATCGTCTCGAACACAGTACAGAGCTGCATCGCATGCACGTCACAGCAAAAGTTCAAAGCGGCCTCCATTGGATACAATGCAAGCGTTCACACGTTGCATCATGAACTGCCACACTCCTTCTCACGTTCCGGCCTCACTCCGAATAGCGTCAAAGGCATCGTGAACACGCTGTTGAAGGGTACGCACATCACGAACTGGTTCAGTATCCACACCGCTTACCACTTTCCAGATGCCTCCAGAGGTAAAACTCCAAGGGGCTTGTCCGATGATCTAGCAGGCCATGCTTCAGGGTCAACACGTCCCATCCCACGTCCAGGGATTACGTTGATCAGGTGTCGGCGAGCAGTAATGCGGAAGATAGATGGTGCTCCGTCACAAATAACCTGTCATATTCCAAAGGTACATGCTCAAGTAGCCCAGGCATAATATTCCGCAAGAAGTCCATGTATGTTCCCCTGTCGAGGTGTTGTGGAATAATAGCTGGCCCAAGTAAGTGGTCGCCAAGAATCCCGGTTCACCCATTGATGCTGATGAGATCCGGCAACCATTCCCCGAGGATTGTCTGTAGCCGACAGATGACGATTATGCAGCCTGATGGTTCCAGTTCTGCTAAAGGTTTTTTGGTAGGCATGGAGGACTTTTAACAGTCAACGCTATCTGCCGTGACAATGATGCAGTTCTAGACACATGTTCATAGGACGTTTTTCCTCATTTTTAGTCAGGAATCCTTTCTCTGGCAGCTTGTCGCTTTTATTAATTTTCACCTTGTATGTCGTCGTCAATTTATGTGGGTTGTATAACAAATAGTATTTGTATTGTCTTGGATTGTATTTCGTGTGCATAAATGGACAATTCAAAATGGCCAAAGATTTATTGAAACATGCGAAAGTTTTAACTTTAAAATCACGTCAACACGTTTTAAAAAGAATCTATCCAAACAAAAAAATTTGGCAGTCACCCAACACATTTATCGGGTAATTTCAAATCGATCATGCAGCAATTTCATACCCTAACTACAAAGAAATTTTAAATGTTCAAGATGCTAATATTGATTCTGACCATTATTTAACGCGAAAAAAAGCATAACTTCTACCTCTAAAAATTTTTCAAAAAAAAAAAAATGTTATACCAATATTTGACACTGCTAAAATAACACCAACTCTATCTAACAAGCGTACTTGATAAAAAAAAAGCAATCCAACAATTGGCAAAGCTTAAAAGAAAATTTCATCAAGACAGCATACAATGTAATCCCTCTTCGAAAGAAACAAAAACACCTTTGGTGGAAGGCGATTGTGAAATGGCTGAAAATACGTACAACTCCCTTTTAACAGTAAGAAAACCCAACTGACTAAAAGAAGACACGAAAACGCTCAACTTTTAGAAATCGAAAAAGAATTCCAAAAGAACAATACAAAGAAACCTTTATAAAACATTCAAACAAAACGAACCGGCTACCAATCTCAAATTCTTTGCTTCAAACATGAAAATGGCAGTTTAAATATTCACAACCACGAAAATTGTGAGGTACTTGCTAATTAGATTAAAACTGAAGAAACTGCGAAAAGGTGGGAATTTAAGGAGATGGGACCTGGATAAGCTGAAAGAACCAGAGGTTGTACAGAGTTTCAGGGAGAGCATAAGGGAACAATTGACAGGAATGGGTGAAAGAAATACAGTAGAAGAAGAATGGGTAGCTTTGAGGGATGAAATAGTGAAGGCAGCAGAGGATCGAATAGGTAAAAAGACGAGGGCTAGTAGAAACCCTTTGGTAACAGAAGAAATATTGAATTTAATTGATGAAAGGAGAAAATATAAAAATGCAGTAAATGAAGCACGCAAAAAGGAATACAAACGTCTCAAAAATGATATCGACAGGGAGTGCAAAATGGCTAAGCAGGGATGGCTAGAGGACAAATGTAAGGATGTAGAGGCTTATCTCACGAGAGGTAAGATAGATACTGCCTACAGGAAAATTAAAGAAACCTTTGGAGAAAGAAGAACCACTTACATGAATATCAAGAGCTCAGATGGAAACCCAGTTCTAAGCAAAGAAGGGAAAGCAGAAAGGTGGAAGGAGTATATAGAGGTTCTATACAGGGGCGATGTACTTGAGGACAATATTATGAAAGTGGAAGAGGATGTAGATGAAGATGAAATGGGAGATAGAATACTGCGTGAAGAGTTTGACAGAGCACTGAAAGACCTGAGTCGAAACAAGGCCCCGGGAGTAGACAACATTCCATTAGAACTACTGACAGCCTTGGGAGAGCCAGTCCTAACAAAACTGTACCACATGGTGAGAAAGATGTATGGGACAGGCGAAATACCCTCAGACTTCAAGAAGAATATAATAATTCCAATCGCAAAAAAAGCAGGTGTTGACAGATGTGAAAATTACCGAACAATCAGTTTAATAAGTCACAGCTGTAAAATACTAACGCGAATTATTTACAGACGAATGGAAAAACTGGTAGAAGCTGACCTTGGGGAAGATCAGTTTGGATTCCGTAGAAATGTTGGAACACGTGAGGCAATACTGACCTTACGACTTATCTTAGAAAATAGATTAAGGAAAGACAAACCAACGTTTCTAGCATTTGTAGATTTGGAGAAAGCTTTTGACAATGTTGACTGGAATACTCTCTTTCAAATTCTAAAGGTGGCAGGGGTAAAATACAGGGAGCGAAAGGCTATTTACAATTTATACAGAAAGCAGATGGCAGTAATAAGAGTTGAGGGGTATGAAAGGGAAGCAGTGGTTGGGAAAGGAGTGAGACAGGGTTGTAGCCCATCCCCGATGCTATTCAATCTGTACATTGAGCAAGCAATAAAGGAAACAAAAGAAAAGTTCGGAGTAGATATTAAAATCCATGGAGAAGAAAAAAAAAAAAAACTTTGAGGTTCGCCGATGACATTGTAATTCTGTCAGAGACAGCAAGGACTTGGAAGAGCAGTTGAACGGAATGGACAGTGTCTTGAAAGGAGGGTATAAGATGAACATAAACAAAAGCAAAACGAGTACAATGGAATGTAGTCGAATTAAGCCGGGTGATGCTGAGGGAATTAGATTAGGAAATGAGACACTTAAAGTAGTAAAGGTGTTTTGCTATTTGGGGAGCAAAATAACTGATGATGGTCGAAGTAGAGAGGATATAAAATGTAGACTGGCAATGGCAAGGAAAGCGTTTCTGAAGAAGAGAAATTTGTTAACATCGAGTATAGATTTAAGTGTGAGGAAGTCGTTTGTGAAAGTATTTGTATGGAGTGTAGCCATGTATGGAAGTGAAACGTGGACGATAAATAATTTAGACAAGAAGAGAATAGAAGCATTCAAAATGTGGTACTACAGAAGAATGCTGATGATTAGATGGGTAGATCACATAACTAATGAGGAGGTCTTGAATAGAATTGGGGAGAAGAGGAGCTTGTGGTACAACTTGACTAGAAGAAGGGACCGGTTGGTAGGACATGTTCTGAGACATCGAGGAATCACCAATTTAGTATTGGAGGGCAGCGTGGAGGGTAAAAATCGTAGAGGGAGACCAAGAGATGAATACACTAAGCAGATTCAGAAGGATGTAGGCTGCTGTAGGTACTGGGAGATGAAGGAGCTTGCACAGGATAGAGTAGCATGGAGAGCTGCATCAAACCAGTCTCAGGACTGAAGACCACAACAACAACTTGCTAATTATTTTTAAAAAACTATTAAGCTCTACAGAACCGGCGGATAAATTCCAATCACAGAAAACTGATAACATCAACCCAAACTCTAAAGAACCTGACGAAATCGAAATAACTGAACACAGTACGAGACTTAAAAACAATAAAGCATCCGGAGAAGACGGTATAATTGCAGAACTACTAAAATCAGCTGCCTCTAACACTATAAAAGAGATCACCCAACTAATAGGACATTCCTGGTAAACTGAGAAAATATCTGAGGAATGGAAAACAGCTCTAATTCATCTATTGCATAAAAAAGGGACGGAACCGATGTTAATAATTACCGAAGAATCTGTCTTCTCCCTGTCACATACAAAATTCTCTCGCAATGTTTACTTGACCGAACCCAAGAACAGTTAGATCCTAAAATTGGTGAATACCAAGCAGGCTTTAGACCAAACAGACCCAGTCCGGAACAAATTCTTAATTTGAAACTAATTCTTGGGCACCAAAGCGTTTCTAGTAACAATATTGCATATAGAAAGGTGGATTTTAGAAAGGGCTAAGATTAAGCTGATCGTGAATCTCTTTCCCAAATTGTAAAGGAACAAGGACTAGATAAAAAATACTAATACTGATTAAGGAAATGTTAACCGACACTAGCTCGAAAGTTAACTTCATGGGAGAAATTTCTGAACCATTTTTTTTATAAAGACGATGTCAGACAGGGAGATGGACTTTCCCCATTACTGTTTAACTGTGTTTTGGGAAAGGTAATTACAGATGGCGGGAGCCAAAGCCGAGTCAAAATAGAGATCAATCAATCAAGTTAGGTAGAACTACCATTAGAATAGATTGTCTCACTGCTGATGATGATATGGCAATTTTAACTGGTGATATAACCACAGCTCAAATAAAAATTAAAGTTCTTAAAGAAGTTGTGAACAAATTAGGACTACAAATATCACTCGATGAAACGGAATATACGACATGCAACAAACAAGCACCAAAGTTTTTGAACACGAAATATGGAAAAATAAAAAGGGTTTCTCAGTTTAAGTACCTGAGGGAAGTCATATAAGAAAACGGTCTGGAAAAAGATGCAAACGAAGATAGCTGTCAAAAAAAATATATATATATATGCGGCTGCAATATATAAACGTTATATATAAACTCACGTTCTAAATTCAGTAAACTTAGGCTTTACAGCACCGTATGAGAAATTTATGGCCTGAGAAGTAAGGAGGAAACAGAAGAATACACAGATGTACATGGTGACATGAGAAAACGATGATTTAAATTTTATGAGCACATTAAAACAATGGCACCGACTAGGTAGACAAAACCAATAGTAGAATCCTACTAAAACAGAAGAAAGGCCAAAACTGAGCCAATGAAATGGATCGCTGCGATGAAGGAGGATCTTAATGTAGCGTGTATAACTCAGGCAGACGTTACAGATAGGAAAACATTCAGAAAAGATATTTGATTGGAAAGTTGGGCAGACGGAAATTAGAACCGGAACACCGTGGTCTGATGAAACAAAGAGACTTCATTCTCAGAGGATGAAACAAATTTGGAGGCAATGGAAGACCTACTATCACAAGCGACATTGATTGATTGTACCTCGCGTGGTGCTATTGGGCCCCATATGTGATTAATAATAAAATAATAATAAAAAATTGTATTTGATATTTTAACGGAATGTAGTAGAATTAGAATACGCTAGTAGATGAAATACCTTATTTTTGGCTGGCAACACGCCGGCCGACGGTTGGCCTCCCGTGCTCTACACGCTCTGAAACGGTGTATACACTACTGGCCATTAAAATTGCTACACCACGAAGATGACGTGCCACGGACGCGAAATTTAACCGACAGGAAGAAGATGCTGTGATATGCAAATGATTAGCTTTTCAGAGCATTCACACAAGGTTGGCGTCGGTGCAGACACCTACAACGTGCTGACATGAGGAAAGTTTCCAACCGATTTCTCGTGCACAAACACCAGTTGACCGGCGTTTCCTGGTGAAACTTGTTGCGATGCCTCGTGTAGGGAGGAGAAATGCGTACCATCACGTTTCCGACTTTGATAAAGGTCGGATTGTAGCCTCTCGCGATTGCGGTTTATCGTATCACGACATTGCTGCTCACGTTGGTCGAGATCCAATGACTGATAGCAGAATATGGAATCGGTGGGTTCAGGAGGGTAATACGGAACGCCGTGCTGGATCCCAACGGCCTCGTATCACTAGCAGTCGAGATGACAGGCATCTTATCCGCATGGCTTTAACGGATAGTGCAGCCGCGTATCGATCCCTGAGTCAACAGATGGGGACGTTTGCAAGGCAACAACCATCTGCACGAACAGTTCGACGACGTTTGCAGCAGCATGGACTATCAGCTCGGAGACCATGGCTGCGATTACCCTTGACGCTGCAGCACAGACAGGAGCGCCTGCGATGGTGTACTCAAAGACGAACATGGTTGCACGAATGGCAAAACGCCTTTTTTTCGGATGAATCCAGGTTCTGTTTACAACATCATGATGGTCGCATCCGTGTTTGGCGACATCACGGTGAACGCACATTGGAATCGTGTATTCGTCATCGTCATACTGGCGTATCACCCGGCGTGATGGTATGAGGTGCAATTGGTTACACGTCTCGGTCACCTCTTGTTCGCATTGACGGCACTTTGAACAGTGGACGCTACATTTCCAATGTGTTACAACCCGTGGCTCCACCCTCCATTCGATACTTGCGAAACCCTACATTTCACCAGGATAATGCACGACCGCATGTTGCAGGTCCTGTACGGCCTTCCTGGATACAGAAAATGTTCGACTGCTGCTCTGGACAGCACATTCACCAGATGTCTCACCAAATGAAAACAATGGTGGGCGAGCAACTGGCTCGTCACAATATGCCAGTCACTACTCTTGATGAACTGTGGTATCGTGTTGAAGCTGCACAGGCAGCTGTACCTGTACACGGCATCCAAGCTCTGTTTGACTCCAAGGCGTATCAAGGCCGTTATTGTGGCCAGAGGTGTTTGTTGTGGGTACTGATTTCTCAGGATCTATGCACCCAAACTGCGTGAAAATGTAATCACATGTTAGTTCTAGTTTAATATATTGTCCAATGAATACCTGTTTATCATCTGCATTTCTTCTTGGTGTATCAGTTTTAATGGCCAGTGGTGTAGTAACTGGGTTGTTATGTTGCATGTAGCTTTAAGTGATTCGTGTTGCAAGTACAAATTCGGTGCTGCAGCATCCGAGCGACGTGTCCGCGCATCGCGCCTGATTCCCTTAGGTCACTGTGGCGGTGCTGCAACGTCGCAGCCGTCGCTCGGTGACCTGCTCCGCGAGAGTAACAGGCGCTCTCTGTCGTGCAGACCTCCTGGACGTGACGCAACGCGGCCTGCCGTCAGCGTGTGGTCCGGTGACGGCTGACGCGGCGGCCGCCGCTCTTGTGTTCCGACACCTCCGCCTGCTCCCCCGCCTCCGAGAAAGTAGGACGGCGCCCCCGCCCCCGCAGCCGCAGCCGCATAAATCGGTCGCCGGTATTCTCCACTCCGTTGCACTTCGGCTGGCCTCACCTGCTTCCGTTCCGGGAGACCGCTTTCCCTCTCGTTCTGCGTCAGCGAGTCGCACTGCCGGATCCTTCTGGAGAAGAGTGTTCTTCGTTGTTGTTGCTATAGCTGCTCATTGAGGGCATTCAACATCGCGGGCGTCAGCGCCCTTACAATTACTGCATCAGACGAATAGGGGTGCAAAAACTTAAGATAAAAAAATGCTAAAAAGGGACACATTCGCTCCCTCTCACTCTTCCTCACATAAGCATGCATTTAAACCTGAATCTACACCTACATGACTAATCCACAACTCATAATTAAGTTCCTAGCACAGAGTTCATCAAACCACCTTCAAGCTACTCCTCTACCGTTCCCAGGAAACGAGGTGGCGAAATGGTTAGCACAATGGACTCGCATTCGGGAGGACGACGCTTCAAACCTGTGTCCAGTCATCCAGATATAGGTTTTCCGTGATTCCCTTGAATCGCTCCTGGCAAATGCCTGGATGGTTCCTTTGAAGGGCACCGCCGATTTCCTTCTCTATACTTGCCACAACACGAGCTTCTGCTCCGTCTCTAATGACCTCGATGTCGACGGGACGTTAAACCCAATTTTTCTCACTTTTTTTCTACCGCTCCAGTTTCTAACAGCACAGGGAAAACGAAAAGTCTAATCCTTCCGTGTGAGCTCTTATTTCTCTTACTTTATTATGATGATCACTTCTTGTGTTGGTCGGCGCAAACATATTTTTTTCCACTCTGAGGTGAGAGTTGGTGTTGAAATTTCCTGAGAAGATCCTTCCGTAGTGAAAAACATCATTGTTTTGATGATTGTAACCCTAGTTCAAGTAACATATCTGGGCACACTCTCCTCTATTTGGCGATAATACAAAACGAGGTGCCCTTCTTATAACTTTTTCATGTCCTCCGTCACTCCAACTCGATGCAGATAACGCACCGCACAGCACAGCAATACTCCAAAGAGGCCGGACAAGCGTAGTGTAGGTAGGCCCTTTAGTAAACCTGTTACATTTTCTAGGTGTCCTCCAAATAAATAGCAGTGTTTGTTAGCTTTGCTTTCCCCACAACATTCTCTGTCTGATCATTCCAATTTCAGTTGTTAGTAATCATAATTCTTAAGTATTTAGTCGAATTTACACCCTTCGTGTGATTTATCGTCCAACCGAAATTTGGGGGATTAGTTTTTAGTGCTCATGTGGATGACATCATTATTTAGAGTCAACCCCCACTTTTCGCACCAAACAGATACCTTGTCTGACTCATTTTGCAGTTGGTTTTGATCATCTGATGACTTCAAAAGCCGGTAAGTGCCAGAGGACATAGATTGTCACCTACATCGTTTACGTAGCGCAGGAGCAGTGAGGGCCTGTAAGACTTCCATAGCGAATGCCAGGTATTACTTGTGTTTTACTCGACGACTTTCCGACAGTTACAAAAATATCTGACCTTTCTGAAAAGCAACCATGAATCCAATTACACAATTAAGACCATCATAGGCACGCAATTTTACTAGACGTCGCTTGTGAGGAACGGTGTAAGGATCCTTTTTGAAATCTAAAAATATGAAATCAATTTTACGTACCCAGTCGATAGACCTGATTACTTCGTCAGAATAAAGACCTAGTCGAGTTTCACAGAAACGATATTTCCTGAATTCGTGAATTTGTTTTTAAATCGTTTTCCTCGAGGTAATTCATGATGTTCGAACACAGTTATTCTTCCAAAATCTTTCTGCGAATCCATGTTAATGGTAAGGATATTGATGTTACAAAATTTTCCAGTCATTGGGTACGGTCTTCCGACGAACGAGCAGTTAGTTGTACGTGAGTACTGATTATGGAGCTATTGTACTCTGAAAGGAGCTTTACCAGTATGTCTATCTGGTCCAGTGGCCCTGCCTTTGTTAAATGCTTTTAGCTGCTTCGCTACGCCGAGGATAGCTACTTCTAAGTTACTCATGTAGGAAATTGTTCTTTATTCAAAATCTGCAATATTTACTTCGTCTTCATTTCGGAAGGCGTCAAGCGAAATTTTATCTGTTTTGCTGAACAGTTGTATTTGGCGTTCACCTCTGAACGGTATAAGGGAGCTTACTGATTCAAGACTGATTAGTAAAATATTGTTGCCAAACTTGAAAAGCCACGAAGAGGCAAGTCCGAAAAAGACGACTCATTGATCACTAACATAACTGGATGGGCCAACACAGAAATCTTCCACCTAAGAGCTTAGGCAAAAGTGCAGACAAAACACATAATCGTAAAACACGTGCCACATTCATCTCATCGTAGCCTAAAATTGAGGAGAAATCTGCCAATAAACCGACTTATACCCAATCGGCATTATATAAACGACGATCGGTTAAAATGTGGCGAACTGTAATCAGCTCACCACATACATTACAAATGGGTGGTTCTTAAAGTCTGAGAAGAAAGCAATAGGTCAGGGCGCTGTGTCCTATTCGCGGACGTGTTAAGCAGACTTCATCACTTCTAACTGGCCGGAAGGAGTTGCGCCAAGGCCTTATAGTCCCTTGTTATCCGTCATGCCCCGTCACTCTTTCTCCCAAAGACGCATACAAACCTTGTCAGCAGTGAGAACACTGCACGCAGAGGCGTCCGGAATCGGGTTACGTACGAAAGAGTACATGCCTCCTTGGTTGTGGACTCGACCAAGTCTCTCCCATGAACCCCTACTTCCCAGCAGAATAAGACCCCCTTTCCTTGTCTTTGCGATTGAAGTAGGGCGTCTTGGATGTTATTGTTGGTTCTCAAACGGTTCAAATGGCTATGAGCAATATGGGACTTAACATCTGAGGTCATCCGTCCCCTAGAACTTAGAACTATTTAAACCTAACTGACCTAAGGACATCACACACATCCATGCCAGAGTGAGAATTCGAACCTGCTACCGTAGCAGTCGCGTGGTTCCGCTCGACAACAGCGGCCAGTTTATGTTCGGTTCTAAACGGTCTATTCACCACGGCCTATGTTCGACGCTAACGTACAACAACCACTCACAGAATGCAGGAGGCAGTAGTAACAGTGGGAAGTACACAAAGCGTGTTGGGGGGACATGGAAGCAGTGCAGTTATTGTCAGAATGCTTAAACGGAGTGATTTATCTGACCTCCAAAAGGGTACGATTATTGTCTTTCGAGTCTCAGGTGGAAACATTTCCTAAACGGCTAAATTTATAAACTGGACACATGCCGCCATGGTTAAAGTATACCGCGCACGACAAAAAGGTGCTATCGAAAACCGGCGCAGACCACTGGTGATGCATCACGGGTCGTTGAACGTATAACACAAGGCTTCAACATAAACAAAGCAACAGAAGCGGTGTTCCTGGACATAGAAAAAGCTTTCGACTGTCTATGGCACGACAGCCTCATTCGTAAACTCAGCGACGCTGGGTTCCCCGACGGGCTGGTGCGTCTCATATACTCATACCTCGAGAAAGGAGTTTCAACACTGACGTGCAGGGAAAACAAGCAACTCGACACGGTATCCATGCGGGAGTACCCCAAGGAAGCATCCTAGGGCTCCTACTGTTTAACCTCTACATAAAAGACCTCCCAACCACACACAACACAACGATTACAATCTATGCGGATGTCACCGCCATCCTCGCACAAGATTGGAAACCATCAAACATTACGTCACGATTACAGACAGCACTCAGAGTGGCTTGGTCAGAGAAATGGCATGTTAGAGTAAACGCCGACAAGTGAGAAGCCGTTCCGTTCACTAGAAGACCGAAGCAACTGCGCAAACATCGAGACTGCAGACCAAGAGCACACATGCACGCCCAATACGTTTCCGTGAGAAAGTCAAATACCTCGGTGTCTGACTGGACCGGAAATTACTCTGGGGGGACCACATACAACACACGACCAACAGAGCAAGCGCGAGGCTCAAACAGCTCTACCCTATGCTCAACAGGTTAGCACACTGAACAGACGGGTGTCGAGGTCCATGTACATGACACTTATTCGGCTCCCCATGACGTATGCAGCTCCTGTCGGGGGATAAGCTGTGCCCACACGCCTGCGCCGTCTGCAGATCATACAAAACAAAGTACTGAAAATCATAAGCAATGCTTCACGATACACACGCATCGCGGATCTTCACCGGGAATATCGACTTGAGACTCTCACGGAGGTAATCCACAAACTCACCTTAAGACTATACAGAAACTCAAGACATTCGCAGAACCCGTTCATTCTGAGTCTGGGGAACTACGGCTACAGCCATGGATGGAAACATAATAGACCAAAAAACATACTTGCAAGGGCCTAACATGTACGGCCAAGTACACGCAAACACAACGGTACAGGTGAGCTCCTGTTTATCAGCCACCATTACTGGATACCCAGTTGGAATACACCTGCCGAAAAACCGGCACCGCACAGGGAAGCCGTACCGTATACTACGTGCAGAGAAGCTATACCCACCCACCACACAATGAGGTTATCTATGGTCGATCTCTCACTAATGTATAACGACCTTACTGTACCAGGAATGCAGCGGCTGCAGCAGACCGGAATACATCGCCATCGCCTACCACGGTATTGATACATGATACCCACACTAACAAACCCAACCTTTCCTGAACTATCGCACCTAGTAAGCCACTACTGCTCTTACTACCCATCCCAGTGTCGCAGAGGTTTTTTTTTCCCCTCGGCACAAGCCTTGGCACTTTTTTCCCTCTGCTCTTCAAACCGTTACCCTCATTCGCGTCCACAATCTATCACCTGGTGGCTCGTGTTAATGTGTAACTTACCCAGACGCACGGATAACATCAGCCAAGCATTCTGCGATCCACTGGTTAGACAACTGACATGTTAACGGAGGTGACAGTGGAACTTTTGGTTTGGTCACCACGTTGGTGCGGGCGTAGAGGGGCCCCATCTCTTTTTTAAACAGGCCATAGGTGACAGTGAGAACGCAGGCTGCAGAGATGTGTATGAGCGAATTGGCGTGGAACAATTGGGCAACTGACCGCCCAGATCAACCAAGGGAATATAAACAGTGTCTCCTCAACGGCCGTTCAGCGAACGTTGCTGCATATGGGTCACGGCAGCAGGCGTTTTGTTCATGTTCCCATTCTGACTGCTGTTAATCGGCGACGAAGGCTGGAATTTGTACGGCAATACCGTAACTTGACGTCCACCGAGTGGCGACAGGTGGTGTTTTAATTAAGCGCGTTTTATGCTTTATCGAGCAGTTGGATGTTGGCAAGGATGCTCTCACAACAACTTTTGGGAGGGTCCAGACTGAAGGAGGGAACAATATGGTCTGGAGAATATTTTCTTGGCATTCCCTGGATGCTTGTCATTCTGGAAGGTACAGTGGATCAACCCAAGCTTGGGTACCATGTCAGTCCCTACATGCAGTTTGCTTGTTTTCTTGCCACAATGGCATCTACCAACAGGACAATCCAACACACAGCTCGCACTGTCTATACGGGGTTCGAAAAGCACCAAGATGAGTTTACAGTATCCCCTGCCCACCGAACTACCCAGATTTAAGCCCAGTCGAGAGTATGGACGTACCACCTCGATGGCACTGTTCGCTCCATGAATCCTCAACAGAGAAAACAAGCGCACCTGGCTGCGGCACTGGAATCCGCTCCACGTTCCTGTCGGTACCTTCCGGATCCTCACTGACTCTCTTCCTGCTCGACCATGAACAAGAGGTGGTTATTGTGGCTTCTGATTGGTGGTCACAATAATTTGATTGGATCATATGTCTGCTAGGTACATATCCTGGTGATCTGTGGGATGCCAAGTGAATCAGATCAGGTATTTGAAACCACGATCACGTTTCATCTGATCCACAATTCGAAGACTCGCATAGAGTTCAGCTTTAAAGGCCGTAAACTCACTAGGTAGACGGAATCTGAAGATACAGGTGGCAGAAACGACTGAACGACCAGTAGTGTCCTCCCGTTTGGTTGCATCACCATACAGGGTGGTCCATTGATAGTGACCGGGCCAAATATCTCACGAAATAAGCATCAAACGAAAAATCTGCAAAGAACGAAACTCGTCTAGCTTGAAGGTGTAAACCAGATGGCGCTATGATTGGCCCGCTAGATGGCGCTGCCATAGGTCAAACGGGTATCAGCTGCGTTTTTTTAAATAGGAACCCCCATTTTTATTACATATTCGTGTAGTACGTAAAGAAATATGAATGTTTTAGTTGGACCACTTTTTTCGCTTTGTAATAGTCACAAACATGTGGCTCACAATTTTAGACGAACAGTTGGTTCAAAACGGCTCTGAGCACTATGGGACTTAATTTCTGAGGTCATCAGTCCCCTAGAAGTGACAAAAGTGGTCCAACTAAAACATTCATATTTCTTTACGTACTACACGAATATGTAATTAAAAAATGGGGGTTCCTATTTAAAAAAAAACGCAGTTGACTCATGGCAGCGCCATCTAGCGGGCCAACCATAGCTCCATCTGGTTTCCCCCTTCAAGCTAAACAAGTTACGTTCCTTGTAGTTTTTCCGTTTGACACTTGTTTCGTGAGATATTTGAGATATTTGACCCGGTCACGATCAATGGACCACCCCATATATTGCATTAAAGTCATGGTACTCAGAAAGTTACAAAATTTGTTCTTAAAACATAGTTTCGAGTCAACAGTTTGTTACACTCTGTCAATAACAGTGGTACTTTGCTCCAACTCTGTCTCTGTATGTTTATCGGAGACACTCCTACAGCCAGTAAATGCTGCTTTGCCCTTATACCGAACGGTTTCGACGGTCGTGGACGAGACTGCAAGTCGATCCAGGGATGCATGGATGTTAGTGTTCTTTGGGTTCAACATACCAAGAGCCGCTGGATCGATTTCAGACTGACCAAGTGAAATGAAAACTTTTGGGAGAGTGTGTTCCCAGCACTGCAGTTGTGCCGGCGCAGTATCTGTTGTACCTTTGTCGAAAACTGTGCGTCCAAGATGTTTTCTTGCAACACCTGGTTTATATCAATGGTAAAGGACTCATTGACTGTTACTCACACATTGTCTAGGATCTGCTCAGTTCAAATGGCTCTGAGCACTGTGGGCCTTAATATCTCAGGTCATCAGGCTCCTAGAACTTAGAACTACTTAAACCTAAGCAACCTAAAGACATGACACATATTCATGCCCGAGGCAGGATTCGAACCTGCGACCGTAGCGGTCGCGCAGTTCCAGACTGAAGTGCCTAGAACCGCTCGGCCACACCGGCCGGCAAACTGTTCAGTCGACTGTAGAGTCTGAAATGAGGCGATAACAGAAACTGACAGAACTCTGAGAACTAAAAAAAATTGTGTTACCATCATTGTGTCATCAACACGCTTTTTACGTAGCTTTCTCCGTCCCTTTCCGTCTGTAGCTGCTACGATTCATTCCATCGATAACAATTTGTGAAACGGATGTTCTGGGCCTGCCTCTTGAGCCACTTCTCAGCATCGTTCCATCTAAAATGTTTTTCATAATACTATTATTTCAAAGTAGGTGTCAAATTAATTATGCTTTTCTCCCCTGTGTCATATTAAATAATGCCCTTTCCTCTTTAGTCTCTTTTAGTATTTATTCATTAGTTCTTCTTTGAGTCCAGGACGCTTTACTGGCTCTTCTGCAGATACGAATTTCTAGGGCGCCAGATTTTTTCTCGCCTTGTTTCTCCAGAGGGAATGTTTCACCACCATAGCTTAAAACGCTCGAGATAAATGTCATGATAAATTTCTTTCTTATACTTATATTAATGTGGTTGTTTCTGAATAAGTTGGTGTTATTCCTGAAGTTAGTTATTGCAAATCTTTTTTTTAAATTATATATTCTCATCTGTTATTGTACTTCTCAAATAGCAAAATTCACTAACATACAATAGCAGGCTACTATATTTCTGTCTTAATGTTTGCCTTTCTTTGTCTCCTTTGATTTATCTGTCACCATTATTTTAGTCTTACTTGTGTTTGCTTTCAGTTTGTAGTTTCCTTAGTTGCCTGAGGCACCAGACAAAATTTTTAACATATAATTTATGACCTTCGCAGAATCTGCTAAGAGTACTATGTCTTCAGCAAATCAAATACAATCTATTTGTTTACCATTAATTGTGATATCATTTGGGTCAATTTTCATTTTGTACTGCGCTTCCAATAAATAAATTTCATAATGCCACCGGTATTTATTTCTGCACTCTGTTTTCTGTATAGATCGACAATCAACCTTTTATCACTCTGCAGTATTACAGTTTTATTTAGTTTTCTAAACATTGTCTCCCAGTCCACTCTGTCAAATGCCTTCTGTAAGTCGATGAATACGGCGTGCATTTTCCTGTGCATTTCTTTTTCCTAAGGTCAGTTGTAGTCCCATTGTGGCTTTCCTGATTCCTCTTTGTTTCCTAAAACCAATTGGGATTCTGCTAAACTTTAGTTAATCTTACCTTTTAATCTATTCTCAACAATACTGAGAAGGATTTTTGAAGCATGGCTTAGTAACACAAAGGTTCTACAATTTGAACGATCATTAGTATTTCCTTTCTTAGGTGTGGTAACTGTGTTCCGTTGATACAGTTACTTTCTCATAGCAGACAAAAATAATTCCATATTATTGTTCTTTGACCTTTGTTTTCAGTATTATTCAATAACTCGGCAAGGATGTTATTTGTTCAAGTCGCTCTGTAGCTGTTCACGTTGTTTAAAAGAATTTTCTTCTATTCCCTGGTAACGGGCGGGCGTATGAATTCACTTTCTGCTTCTTCCATTCCGTTTATACAATCTGAATCATCTCTGACGTCTTCTCCATCCTACAAATCTTAAATGCTTTCTTTCCACCTCATTATCATTAGTTTTCTGCTAGATCATCAACTCCTTTGCGTCTCCATTTCCTGCGATCAATTGCTTCCTTTCAAATATTGCTGTATGTGCTGCAGTCCTTGTCATCATTCAGGATCTGAAATCCTTTCCTCCCTCACCTCCCCATCCCTTCCTCATACCCTTCCTTCTTTCTTAAGATGTATGCAATCCATTTTTGTTTGTTTCTCCTTATTACGTTCAGTAATTGTCTTTGATCCCCTGCTCTTCTCAGTACCTCTTCACTTTTCACCCTATCCATCCAACTTTTTCCTTTCATGCTAGACGTTGTCCACATCTTAAAAGCCCCCAGCCTTGCTCTATCTTTCTTCCTCAATGTCCACGTTTCAGAACCCTACAGGAGGACACGCCATACAAAACATTTTGTTTGTCATTTCCTCAAATCTTTGTCCATAAAATGGCTCTGAGCACTATGGGACTTCTAAGGCCATCAGTCCCCTAGAACTTAGAACTACTTAAACCTAACTAACCTAAGGACATCACACACATCCATGCCCGAGGCAGGATTCGAACCTGCGACCGTAGCGGTCGCGCGGTTCCAGACTGTAGCGCCTGTAACCGCTTGGCCAGCCCGGCCGGCCTTTGTCCATACTGCTGGAAAAAATTCTCCATTAATCTAGACTTACCTGCTATTTTTTTAAGTTGAAATAGTGTGTTACCTCTTTTGTCTTTAATTCTGCTGCCATGAGTACTAAATTTAAAATGCAGTAACCTAATTTTGAGTACATATTATCTCTGCCTTTGCTAGGTCGTCTTCTCTCCTCTACTTATTTGTCTCATTCTATGCGGCACACACTTGTTACTTGGCTTTCGATTTTTCTGCATTCGTAAAACTCTATTTTTCTCAACCTGTTTCGTTCTTTTATGAGGTCTAGTATTCCTTATGCTATCCATGGTTTCTTTCACTTTTTTATTCTTCTTCCTGTGTGCTCCTTTCGAGATACATATGCATAGTCCTTCCCAATACACCGTTCTAGTATTTCTATACACCACACAATTCCAGCTGTATTTTGTTACTTTTTAAAAATAAAATTTCACTTGGCAGTAATTATTTTGAGATTACTATCAATGTAAAAACCAGGCTATGAATGAACAAATTTTATTTATGTAGATACCTTAAGAGTAAAGGAGAATACTCACCGGAAAGAAGCGTTGAGCCGTCGACAAGCACACACAAAAATGAAAGACGACATGCTAGGTGCGGAGTAATCTTTTCTCGAGTTAAAGTACAAATACACACCGGTACGCATACACACGCCCCTATATGGAGCCAACTGGATGTACAGTGCCACTGCTGCACATTCTAACCACTTCTCCTTTGTAGGAAAGGCATACAAACAAGTCCGGGGCACAGCCATGGGCACTCACATGACACACTCCAATACCAACCTCCTTATGGATCACGCAGACGAAACCTTCCAAGACTCCAGAAACTCCAAACGCCCAGTCTGGTTCAGGTTCATTGATGATATCTCCAGTATCTGGCCAAGGGAGCCTGTCCTCATTCCTTGACAACCTCAACACATTCTCTACCATCCACTTCACTGCTCCTCCTCAACCCATTGTGACACCTTCCTGGATGTTCACGTACATCTCTCTGATGTCTCCATCCACATCTCTGTCCACATTAAACAACCCACAATTAAAGTCCACAGAGGGATTTCAAGCGCCATATCCTCACACACCCCCAATCCCCTATCAACCCTCAATAATTAACTACAAAGAAGCGCCTCCCTTGTTAATCATTATCACCTAGAACTGGACCATCTGAAGCTTGACCTTCGTCAGGGTTTTGATTATCTTTCATCATGCCCTGAAATGAGCGACATTCTACCCAAGTTCCTTCCCATCCTTCCCAAATAAAATCCTACTCCGTGCCTGTGCCACTCCGTCTTTTACCATAATTTTATATACCTTTGGAATATCCAGGTGCAAGTCCTGCCTAATGCACCAACCGTACCCTAACTCTCCTGCACGCTGGCTGGTGTGGCCGAGCGGCTCTAGGCGCTTCAGTCTGGAACCGCGTGACCGCTACGGTCGCAGGTTCGAATCCTGCCTCGGGCATGGATGTGTGTGATGTCCTTAGGTTAGTTAGGTTTAAGTAGTTCTATGGTCTAGGGGACTGATGACCTCAGATGTTAAGTCCCATAGTGCTCAGAGCCATTTTTTGAACTCTGCTGCAAACACTGCACAGATTTTTATGTCGGTGTGACTACCAACCAGCTGTGCTCCAGGATGAATGACCACTGCCAAACTGTTGCCAAGAATAAAGATTGATCACCCAGTGGCACAATGTGCTCAGTTTCAACGGCTACTTTACAACTTGAGCCATCTGGATCTTTCTATCCTACACCAAATCCTCTGAATTACACAGATTGGAATTACCTTCCACCTCACAGTTCCCCTTCCTCATTTCACGTCCCCACATCACATTCACCGTGCGCCGCTCCGCACCGGCTCCGACACCCACGCGTAACATGCCTAGCAGCACTTAGGAAAAACCAGAACTTGTTCATATGATTTGTTGTTAGGAGAAAAATAGGTTTAAGCTGCAGCGAAAGACAGGTAATGTGCATTGCGTAAAAGTAAAGAAGGAATAGGAATATCGAAGACCTAGAATGAAGAGCTTGTATTATAAAGCATGTAATTCAGGAATGCAGTATTTCGCCTCTACTGTTCAATCTATACATCTGCACATCTGTCAGAAATAAAAAATAGATTCAGGAGTGGGATTACAATTCAGAGTGAACGAATATAAACCGGTAAGACTAGGTGATAACATGTACTGTCCTCGGTGAAAGCGACGAAGAATTACAAGACATACTGAATTGAATGTACACTCTAATGAAGATAGAATGTGAACTGAGAATAAACTAAAAAAAGATGGAAGTAGTTAGGAGTAGCAGGAACAAGATTACTTATCATCTAAATTACGTGTCACGAAGTCGACAAAATGAAGGAATTCTGAAACCTTCGAAGCAAAATGTAAGACGGACGAGCCAAAAAGGACAGAAAAAGCAGACTAGCACAAGGAAAAAGCACATTCTCCGTAAGAGAATTCCACTAGTTCGAAACTTCAGATTCATTTTGTGGAAGAAATTTTTGAGAATATACATTTTGAGCAAAACATTGTATGGAAGTTCATCATGTACTATGATCAGTAAAGAGAAAATCGAAGCGTTTGTAGTGTGGCGATAGAAAGAGCATTCAACCACCCTCTACCACTTGCCAAATACCGAAGTTAACACACCAACCCCGTGAAGATAAGGAATGAAGGCCAGAGTAAAGACGAAGAATGATATTGTAGACACAGTAGACGAAGGTTTTCCGTTTTGTCAAGTACACAGTTTTACGCTTCAGAACATTTAACGGAAGTCTCCAATTTTTGTGCTTCTTTGATATTTTATTAAAATGCGACTGAATATGTGTGCAGCTTCGATCAGAGAGTACTTTATTATAAATCAACGTATCATCTGTGAAAAGTTAATAAACAGCATGGACAGAAAGGGTCACAAAATACACTACCCTGAATACGGATGTAATTACTTCCACATCCGTTGATGTGAGTAAGAGTATAAACACCAACGTCATCTTTGCACATCAAATGAAGCGTAGGCGAGTGTTAAATGAAACTAGACATGCGGATAATCGGTTACCTCCAGTTCTCTGCAAATAGCGCTGACGTGCGTCTGATTATGATCGTAAATATCAGCTTCCGTCATCCCGCGGAGTTCTAGATAATAGTCATTAGAAGATGCTTGTTTTTTAGAACTTCTAGATTTTTTAATGTTTTTGCTGCATTTTTTTCCAGTGTTGGCGCTTCTTGGAGCAGTGTTTTCAGCAGAAAAATTACCTGGTAAGAAGCAAGCAAGTAATCAGTTCGATTAACCATGATTTTATTGTACTTCAAAGTTTGTATGATCAACGTAATGTGAATACCACTTTTCAAACCATGTTTTGTTCAGTTTTCACTCTGGGGAAAAACCACGTATACCAAGTGGGGTACAAAAGTGGGCCAATGCGGATATGTCCCACACTGCAACGGCAAAAACAGAACCAGAGGGCAAAGAAGCAGACTAAGAATTACCAGAAACTAAGACGTTTCAAGACGACGTCCCGCAAGCTAGTTCGCTCTCAGACCAAGTCTCTGAATCTTCTAGAACCGAAAATATTCCAGAACGAGAAGATGAATTAGTAGCCGTTCCATGGACTTCGGAAATGACATCAGATGGTGTGGGTTGCGGTTGCTGGGACTTCTGGTACGCAATCGTCATTCCCTGTGTCTCCAAAGATTCATGTGCCTTTTCCGGAAGCTGGCTCCGCGGGAATTGCAAACAAAATCGTCAGTAGGAGACAGAGCAATGCAGAAATACTTAACTCCTCTCCAAACAAAAATTATTTGAAAGCTGAAGGGAAAGCGCAAAAAAGAGAAGGAAAGAAAAACCCTAAACGAAACCTTTTTATTGGGTCGAACCAAAGGCCTCAAGCTGTAAAGAAGGCTTAGGGAAAGGGACAGATGGAAAGATTAGACCAGCACAAAAAGACAGAGAGAAAAAAAATAAAATTCTACTTCATCAGGAGAAGAAGACGCAAGTCAATTATGCATGTTTTTAATAGCCTATATCGAGATGCGTTATCAAAGGACGGACTAGTCCAGGTTCTATATCGTCGTGTCTGGCCTCATGAACAGTAGTCTAGTGATCAGGAAAAAGACAACTGCTTCGTCTGCGATACCGGTTCTTTATAACATGTCTTTTAGGACCAGTTATTAAAAGCAATGTCTATGTTACTGTTACGTTATGAAAATTTGAATTTCATTGTAAAAAAACAGTTTTGGTAGGTAAAATAGGATTATGGTATCCCTTCGTAGTATTCTTAAGGGTTACTTTGTGTTTTCATATATTTTTTGCAGGGAAATAAAACTTGTGTCTTGTTTTCAAGTTTTTTTTTAATGGATACCTCATTTCACCCAAGGGTGCTGTAAAACCGTATATTCTGCACCTAACAAGATTCTTATTTTTTATGTTGAAACCAAACTAGTACATGTCGCTGAATATATAAAATCTTAATAACCCTAATTTATTGATCACTGAAAATAATTTATGTAGATCACATATAAGGTACCCGGTTTTGTCCAAATTTCCCCTACTTTACTCTTTGTTGTAGCTTATAGCCCCGAGAGTAAATCGAAGAAAGACGGGAGTAATGAGAAGTAACGGAAAGGAGAATAGTGAGAAACTTAACATCAGGATTGGCGGTCACGAAGAAGATGAAGTTAAAGACTTCTTCTACCTAGGCAGTAAAATAACCAGTGACGCACGGAGCAAGGAAAACATCAAAATCGAATTAGCTCTGGCAAAAAGGGCATTGCAGCCCAGAAGATGTCTACTGCTGTCAAACATAGGCCTCAATTTGAGGAAGAAATTTCTGAGAATGTACGTTTGGAGCAGAGCATTGTACGGTTGCGAAACACGGACTGTGGGAAAATCTGAACAGAAGAGAATAGAAGCATTTGAGATGTCGTGCTACAGACAAATGTTGAAAATTAGGTGGACTGATCAGGAGGTTCTGCACAGAATCGGAGAGGAAAGGAATATGTGGAAAACAGTGACAAGAAGAAGGAACAGGATGATAGGAAATCTGTGACTGGAATACATTCAGCAAACAATATAGGTTATCGGTCTCAAGTGCTATTCTGGGATGAAGAGGTTGCACCGAAAAGGAATTGCAGGTGAACCGCATTAAACCAGTCAGAAGACTGCTTACTCAAAAGGCCGAAAAGCCCTTATTACATAGAAGACTTGGCAGGACCGACACCTCGTATTTTCCTTCCCAAGCACGTAAGCTTTATAAGGAGTCGGCCACGTGCCAGATGACCTGTATCGATTCTGCATCGGCGAAAGGTCGGATATTCGGTACCCATCCTCCGTGTAGCATTAGTTATCGCGCCACTGCTCAGTGGCGCACGTTACGTCCACTTCTACCAAGGTCGGAGGGGTAGAATGTAACGCATCGTCATCAGAGATATCGTGCATATAATACACATGTGTTCAGTACTTGGTATAGGGTGACTTGCCCTTGCAACGGACATTTGTTATTATTTTAGATGGAGTTGCATTGAATGGTATATTCACTTTACTAAAATATAGTTGTTACTCAACTGATTGCCTCATAGGTGGCATCGTTGTCATCTTATAGATGTATTATAAAGCCGCAAGTTTGCTTTCTGCGAATAACAACACTGACTCTAGGATTCCTGAAATAAAAAATATCTGCACTTTGAATATCTGAATCTGAAATCTTCAAATATCGGAACAACAAAATATAACTGTCATCGTCATCCCTGAGCAGTCAGTTCGAACTACAGTTTCGGCTGTCTACCGCATCACAAACACGACATGTCTCCGTAACTGCACAACATCCCGCCAACATCCCAAAGAAGATATACAAAGATACACCAGAAAGCAAATAGGTTCAAATCGCAATCAAGGAAATTAACAAAATTTTATTATTTTAAATTTACGGATAATTTATGATAGGGCTACATCTTGAAAATTTATAAAGATATAAATAGTTGTTCTTGAAACGAAGAATATTAGAAAGTTTACTCTCGTACGAATATTTGGATTTGTAATATGAAATTACCGATACCCGACCGTGTAAAAGGATTCAGAATGTGTCTTAGGCTTGGTTGCACCTCAAGTAAAAGAATATGTGGAGAAGAGAAGAAATAAAGAGGCCATGGTGTACAGAAAACACCATACTGATATTCAACTGACCAAAACACAGAAATTTCAACGTTGCCTCCCGTTACTGTGTGTCCAGTGACTTAACCATAAGCCGCGTGGGGTAGCCATGCGGTCTAGAGCGCCTGTCACGGTTCGCGCGGCTCCCTCCGTCGGTGGTGGGAGTCCTCTTTCTTACATGGGTGTGTGTGTTGTCCTTAGCGTTAGTTACTTTAAGTTAGATTAAGTAGCGTGTAAGCTTAGGGATCGATGACCTCAGCACTTTGGTCGCACAGCACTTACCACAACCACTTAACCAGAAAGTATCCTCGCTCGAGCTCAATCTCATCACGATGTATAAAATCAACTTCGGCTGAGAAGTGTACTGTTTAGTATTATCAGCTCAAAAAGTGATAGTCAGTGACACAATCGGCCACAGGAATTAATTATATTGCACGAAACTCTAATTTGTATTATAAGGAATGAAGTGATGTAGTAAGTACTTACGTGGTCATGTTGGTTACTGTGTATGAATGTTGATCCAAAGGAAGGTAGGTGTAACCCGGCTTCGGAATATTACCCATTCAACTTTTGTAACACGTAACGGACCATCAGTCTCAATGTTCCAACCCATCTGATGAATCTCCGTCAACAGTAATGCATGCTCTCACTCCATGAGGACGTTCGGGATTTTACCAAGAACATTGATATGCTGTCTGGCAATCAGTAACTGTACACCACCTCCTCTGCACTTCATGTAAGCCGGATTCTAGAAACTGTAACTATTTCATCACTCTTTACCAAACTAATCAATATTGGATCAAATGATAAAGCACTATCGTGTTTGAGTTACCATACCCACGACGAATATTCTGAAAGCAAATACACAGGGTTAGAACTTCAATAGTGGCAACTATTTATTTACAGCTCGTACAAAGTAGATAGGTGTTTCAAAGTTTTACTGACCTACAGAGTAGTCACCAGCATTGTGTATAACCCGCTGCCAGCGATGTGGAAGTCGTAGAATACTCTTAACAGTGCCAGTTGTGTTGACAGTTCGAGCGACACGGTCTATTGCCCGACGAATTTGTAGCAATTCTGAGGCGAATACCGTGAAGTCTTTCCTTCAGTTTAGAAATCGAGTTGAACTCACGATGGCTTAAGTCAGGGAAGTGCAGTACGTGGTATAGCAGTTAGTAGCCCCATCAGTCAAACAAACCAGTAACAGCTTGCACTGTACGTGCTTGAGCATTGTCCTGCAATCGATGGTCAGGTCCTGCAGAAAGTGTCATCACTTCTGTTTCTTAGCTGGTCGTAGGAAGTGTTCGGAAAATGTCGATAAACGACAGCGTCATATGCAATCAACCTAATACTGCTGCTCAGATTGTCTCCCAAATCGTTTGAATAGAACTACGCTCATATTCCGCACCGGAATAATAAATACTTCCTGTTGTAACATTTTATTCGTTGCCCTGAAACTGTCTACTCTGACAACTCGCAGTGTTGACTATTAGTCAAGGAAAAAATAGATTATCAATATCTTTGACGAACCCGAACATATCTGAGGTGAATTAGTTAAGCGCTTCACTCGTATGATCAAAAAGATAGAGAATATTTGGTGTGAGTTTCTTCATATTTCTCAAATCACTGAGGCCTAGAAAGACCTAAATACCGGCTACTAATTATATAAAACCGCCTGATTAACAGAAATCCGCTGGAACTGTTACAAAAGAAACAATTTATTTTCGCTTGACACGTTAACTAACTTTCTTACAATAAGAGAAGCGTAGCCAGCGAGAAATTTTGAGTGACATCTATATTACTCTTGTTGCCATGTTAAAATCTGTCTTCTTTTGCAACAGCAACGCGCAGATCACAGTCTGCACAAGATCACCTCACTAGCGTGCTAAGGCAGCAGTATGCCGAAACAGTGGCATATTAAATGAGGAACCGAGGACAAGTTAAGTCAATACCTTATTAAAAAATTAATTCTCGCTATAAAACTAAACGTGTAACTTCTTCACTTAATTTGTGACATAAAAAATTACATATATATATATATATATATATATATATATATATATATTGGTATATCACAGAAGATAAAAAAAGTTACTCATAATTACCCATCTGACAAAATGCTCTGTCTTTTGCGTGGTGTTATTAAGCAAAATCTCGTTTCACTATCTCGGGCCGTTTAGGAGATATGAGAGATGTTATGAATACTTAATTCTCACTCGCACGCGATCGCTACATACAGTCCATTTTGTTGAAACTGGACGTAGAAATTCTGCTCCTCTCTAGTTTGATGAAAAATTCAGTATGTTAGCTAATTTCATATGCAGCAATATAAGATCTGAGATACACTACACACAAATTCGTAACGACTCCTATTTTTGATTGAAAACAATTCAAATTTCGTGCAGTGATGTAAGTAGTCCCTAAATATCACAGTACGAGCAACTATGACCTTTAATGACAAGTGAGGCAGTTCGTCATAAAATAGCCGCAGAGTAGCCGACGTGAAAACCCAACCGCTCTGCCACACCAGCGCGCCAGCTACCGGCTTGCTGTAGACACGCAAGCAATGATTCGTTCACTAGATATGAGTGTATCCGCTACCATCGGCGCAGCCACCGTGTTGCTACTGTGTGCTACGCGGGTAATCTTCGCGCAAGTTCCAGCAGCCTCGCGCTGGTATCAGGTACGCGGGTTGCACACTGTGCCCTACGGTAACTGTGTGACTCTACTGGTCGTAGACAACCGATTGTGGGGGACAGTATTGTTGGAACAGCAGTGTTGGGTGGGCGTTAATTTACATTTTCACTTGATAAGTGATCTCTATTTACAGATGCTCTACAACTGCGCTACAGAGGCACAAACTGAATTCCTAGTCAAAACAAAATCATAAATTATACTATTTCTGTTAAGTGTAGCTGTAATGTGTGGGAGTATTAAAGCATACAGACGGGGCCTACTCTAGGGGCGGACAAGTAGGACATTGTCCGCTGCGCCAAAATTTAGGGGCGCCATTTTCGCCATAAGTCTGAGAAAAATATTAATACCAAAAAATTAAAAGAAAAGTTACTAATAAGAATATAACATGTATACTGTAGTCATGCGAGATGTTTCCGTCGCGTCGGTTACCTACACACTCATTATGATGATGTCTCTTGTTGCGAGGCCTGTAGCGGCGCGATCGAGAGCCTCCGTTTGATCTTCGCCGTTCCCTGCGGTGCCGAAGGCCTTGTCACTGTTCCGAGACAACATTGTCGCCGTTGTGTGACCTATTTTTATGTGACTCGCGGTAAAGCGAGTTGCAGCCGTACACCATTCGCGGTACGAAATACGCAAAGCACGTGTCCTACTCGTAATTGCCGCTTTTTTTAAAGGTAAATGCACCTATAACTAAGTGTTGTGTAGCTGGATAGACACTTGAATTCGTCCAAAAAAGTTGTTTAATGAATCGGTAAAATATTATCTCAAATTTTAAGATATTCTATACGTATAATCATTTATATTTCCGTTTTAATAAAATAATTTTTTGAATCAATACAAGAAGACATTTATTAAGTTCGTTGCTTCCATAAAACGGGCTTTATATTAATACACATGAACAACTGGACTGAATTAAATCTCTAAATAAACAGTTATACGATTATTTTTAATGAATATTTATAATTTGATGAAATATTCGTCATTGTAAAATACATATACAATACCACTAGAATTTCTTTAAGTTCATAGAGTACGAAAAATATTTTCCATAGGATACAGATATTTTTATGTTGATTGACGGGATATGATTATAAAGTTACTCTAATTACGATTTCAGCTCGTTTAGATTAAGGTAAACTTTATTGTTTTGTTGTATCTGTTATAATTTTCGGTACATAATGTGAGTTATGTGTGTGCCTTTTCGAGAATGTCTAGCAGTCAGTGAAAACTGTCTGGTCACCAGTACGAAAAAAATCGCCTTGGAGAGGAACGCGAAAGGTAAAAACAAGTTGGTGCATTGAAAACTTACATCAGAGCTGTACCAAAACAAATGCCGACTCCTACAATCCATAGTCCAGTCCGTTTATACAAGAAAATATGGAATCGTAAAAGGATGATAATAACAAACAAATGTCCCAAGTTCAATTCCGAATAACGACACTCTTACTTTATCTTTACCAGATGAAAGATTTGAAGAAAGTGACACCAATGTGACACCCACAGAAAGCGTCTTACAAACTTTGAGCCAGCTTCTTAGCAAATAATTGTAGCAGACAACGAAATAAGTTTTGTAGTGAGATAAGGTCCACCTAAACCGTTGCATAATTATAAATTTCCTTCCAGTGACACTGGTCGACATTTTAGCGCTAGTTATTATACACGAATTTTAAACAATGTACTCTCTTTCACCAAACAACGTTTACTGGTCCTGCTGCAAAATTTTCAGCTGTATAGTTAGTTCTCTTTCAAAGGAGGCTTTTAAAAGTTTGAAGCCCTCTGCGAAACCTCAATAGAGCTTGATGTTCCCGAAAATTGTATTCAGTTCAAAAACCATGGCTAGAAACAAACCAAAGTTAAAAATGTTATAAAATTAGACATGTGAACGCTCAAAGAATTATTAATGCTGAAACGAATCGTTGGAACGAGGTGCTTCTATGAATGGAAGTAACTACTAAAATGCTTGGTAAAAGTTATCTGGATTATCTGAGTACAAGCGACAAGTCCTTCGAGTACAATAAAGGTAATTTCTTAAAAATAGTTGACTTGCCAACTGAACTTGATCCCATTATGGAAGGAAATGTCCGCAGAGTGCTAAAGAAAGAAGGGACTGAAGCTCACTATCTCTGCAGATATATATAAAGGAGATAATAGATCTATATCAGATTTTAAAATCTCCTGTTACTAATGGAATAAAAATATCCAAATATTTTTTTCATAATTTTGGACTGTATTTCTGACATTAGTAATGTAGCGCAGATGCTACCTGTAATCAGGAATGTATCAATCAATAAATTAGGCGCTAATGATTAAATTAATATCAATTAAAGCTTTTTTGGGGTTCTTACCAGTTGAAAAGATGCACATGGAAAACTCATCTATTGTAATTGGGAACTAAATAATTTTCGTTTAGATTTGCAAGACATCAGAAGTCAGGGACAATAAGTCCAATATGATGGGCGATAAAGCAGAAGCGTAATCTAGAATTAAACAATATAATTCACAAGCTTTCTGTGTTCCATGAAATAGCCGCTCTCCCAATATTATTGTTAATAGTATGGCAAAGGCACCCTTTGAAAACTAATTCATTTAATGGTGATCAAAAAATATACTTATTTTTTGAGTATCTACCTTTCAATAGGCAGTACTGTTAAAATATGTTTAAGGTTCAGCTTTGAAACCATTGAGTGGCACTAGATGGGAGCCTTTCAGATCCCAACTGGTAGACATATGTGATACTTTGCAAAGCATTTACCAGAACCAAGAAATTGATAATTTAATAAAATATGAGGCCTTGGGTTTATTAAATTCTATTAAACGATTTAAGTATTGTTTATTAGTTATTTGGTACAGAATACTAAATTTTATTTGTCCAGAAATCAAGCTGATGCAGCAAAAGTGTGACCTAGCCTTTGTACCTGATTTTTTTACAAACTTGCGTAATATTTTCTATGACACTTCGATTGGATTCTTCCTCTATGAAACTATTATTGTTGCAAAAGATTACTGAAACTGATTTGAAGTCTAATTTTTGATCAACAATAACAGCACAACTACATAAGATGAACGAAAAGGAACATATCACACGAAGCACAAGATGAACCTGTCAGACATCCAAATACAATTATTTTCATTTCAAAATCTACCCACCACGAAATGCACTATATGTTCGAATTGAAGAACTTAGTAATCACAGTAATCATTTCAATTCTTATTTAATACATACATGTTTCAAATGCCATGTTGAAAGAAATAATAAGAATTAAGGATTTATTTTAAGTGATGGTTATTGTGTTGACAGAAATTAGTTAGAATTAGCAGAAGAAATTTCAGTACTATCTACACTTTTGGCCAAACAGCCTCAGATCTTCCTGTTGCTTTAAGAATATTGTTAATGATACCAATAACTCTAGCAAGTGGCAAATAGAGTTAAAATTAATTAAGAGCCTTTCTTGCATTCAACTACCACACAAAATCCATTAGATCTTTTTGTGAATTGAGCTTGATATTGCTGATCAATTAAATTTAAAAAAAACTGATTAGAAAGTCTGCAGAACTGAAATCAAGAATAAAACTTCGTGATTTTAGCGTATTTCATGTTACAGCATATTATATTCAAAATAATGGTATTTTAAAATGTAAAAAAATACATGGTTGCAATTTACAGGTAGGTTCAGGTATTTCTCAATTCTGTTTTGTACTGCTTGATTATCGGTGTCATTTTACATCATATGGTTTTTTCTCAATATATAGTTTTAATGAACTTTAAAGAAAATAATATATATATATATATATATATATATATATATATATATATATATTCTTAAGTGGGAACAATTTGTCTTTTTGTTCAGGGTGATTAAACAGCTGGAGCAGGCTCTAATAGTGACTATGCTGCTCAAACCTGAATCCTCGACAGATATCATCAAATTAAAATTATAGTATAATTAACACCTGTGCTGTGTGCTAACCCACTGTTTTTCAGGAGGTTGTGAATTGTTTTTTTTTCTTATCCATGTCATTAGAATGTTCATGTATGCCATCATATGCTGGTTGGCGCCTTATTAGAACTGATCGTCTCCATTTCTCAGGGTGTTCGCTGCTTTCTAGACTATGCACCTCTAGCTGACACTCAACTATGGCCTCTCTGATTGTTCACTGAACTATGTCAAGCATACACTCACTGACTACATTACCAACCAGCATAAACCCACTAACTACATTATTGGTGTCATTGCAATGCTGTGCTTCATCAACTAGTATCTTCATAAGAGGAGGATTCTTTAACTGAAGGAAATCTAGTCCTTTACTAGCAGTGTGCTTGATATGTCTTACTCCACCACACATCTTAAAAAGAACTTTATTCATATCTGTTTTACTATATGCTGATAAAGTATGACATTATTAACAAATTAAATCAGACAAAGAAGAAGGTCTTTGGAAAATATGCAATACCAGTTTCCAAGTAACTCATTGTACCACTAATGTCCGTGATTAGCTGTTGCATGGTCACTTTAACGACATTATTAGTGAAACAAGTTGATAACTTACGACTGACGTAGAAAGTATGTTATTCAGTGTCGTAGACTTCAGCTGGAGTTGTTTTTCCTCAAGACTCTCCCATGTGGCGAAGCAAGTGTGGTGTAACAGAAAGCAGACGAAAATGTGATGTCGTATGGCATGAATTCTGGGGAGAAACCGAAAGGCAGATTCAGCCGCCTTATTGGAAGCATTTTCCTATCCTCAATGCCCACAGGCTTCCTTTCCGAAGCATGAAAGCTGTGTGTGTAATAGGTTGAGAGTAGATGAGTGTAACAGTGTATGTGTAGTCTAGTGCTGTGTTTATGTTGGAGATGATGAGATAAATCAGAGGATGAAAGCTGATGTCAGCACATGGCTTACTCCTCTTAAAGAACATCAGGCAGCCCAGCGAGCTTAATGTCCCTATCCAACTGGCTGGTCCCCATCAACCATTGTACAGAAGCTTGGAAACTGATCTATGACACACTCATGATCAGGAACTTCAGGCCACCACATCTCCTTCCTGTTCTGTTGTAAAGGCAAAGAGGAATTTGTCAAAATCACAGGGATCCCAACAGTCACCCCTCCAAGTACTGGCTATGTCTGTTAGTCCCAAACTTCGGTTACTGCCAGAAGCTGATGCATCTACCTCAGCACGGCTGTTCAGAATTAGCAGAAATTACTGCAGGATTCTTATCACCCGAGTGTATGCAGGTGAGAAAATAACGTCGCAAAATCTATTACGTTATTAGAGTCAGAACTTAATTTCTTATTTAAATATGTTGTCTTGATAATTTTGTATGCAAATAGTTGTTTCTATTTGTTTCATGTTGAGAGGAAGACTGGAGCAATACACCAATGGCAGAATCTTCGTTGCTGCCGCTAGGGATGGTAAGCCGACACCTGCAGCACATAGAAGAACATCCTCATAGCGACTGATGCCCACCTCAATTGAATTACCTAATAAAAATATTGTAATCGAAGAAAGCTGAGAGTCATTGCGCTAAGCTAATTAGCATGTAATGATATTATGATTCATTGTACTTTTTGACGGCTTACTCTCAAGATCTGAGGTGAACATCTGTGTAATGACTAACGATGTAATGAAAACTGAAAGGAGTGAAAGTCATTTCTTCACATTATAATTAAAGAAGCCTACAGTGATAAATTATTTTACAAGAACAAACAAAGTCACTTTTCCTGTGTTTATTGATAAATAATACAGTTAATTGAAAGTAATTTGGTATTTATGATTTGTGGAAATATGACAGCTCAGCCAGAGATTACTTACACTGTCTAGTACAAAGTTTGGCTCGATGTTATTCTCATTAGAGTCACATGCCTCCTGGACAGGATGGCCTGCGAGTTCCTTGGACAATGGGGACTCTCATTGATTTCACCCCTCAATGCCAGGTGTTGCGAATTCGCGTCGTACCCCATTCGACTTTAATCAGTGTAAGGTTAACTGTATTTGAGCGCCGTTGTCGGTAGACGCAGATTCTACACGTAGCTGTCAACACTTTTAACATTTCCTTTCATGCCCTGAGTGTTTCGAGTACTTCTAGAGTGGCATATCTTTTAAATTTTATCTTCCATGAAGAAATTTATTCAGGCATCAAGGGGTTAACATGATTCAGCAGCCCTTTCCTATAGGTTTTACGCAATCCCCAACAGTTTCACGTACCACGTGCGTGATTGTCATATTCCCTCCCTTGGTACACGCAAACTATTAGACCCACAGAAACAATGTAGATGACCTCTTTGTAGGAAATTTAATGAAGTTGGATACTGTATTGGGATATGTTTTTGCTCGAGGTCGTAGTTTTGGAATTATTTAATAAAAATGTACAAAAGTTACCTTCAAATGCGTTTTTCATGACTATCCCGAAAACTGTGCCCTCCAGCGAAAATATAGCCCTGTACAGAATTCAGCTACATTAAACTTCCTACAAAAAAGTCCTGTTCATTTTTCTATAGGGCTAATAGCTTATGAGTAGCCGAGGGAGATAATATGAAAATATCCCGTGTGGTCTTTGAAGGCGTTGCGGGCTACATAAAGCCCACAGGCTGGGGCAGCTGTACACAGACGACTCTGTGTCAGGCAGTCGCTCCCGTACTCTTTTTCAGGCAAGCCAGGAGTCCGTCACACTGCAGTTTCTGTTGAACGAGCTGGAGATAACAGATCTCTGATTCATGATCGGGAACCGTTCACGCCGCCTCAGCGGCGGTTACACTTGAGCTGTGGGAATTTGCGCTCTTTTTCGTGATCTAGTTAAGAAGTTTCGAAAATATTCCGAATCTAAAGGCAAGCCGCGATTATTTCCTCCTGTCTCATAGGCGGACGACGAGATTAAAGTTCTCACTGGCGGCTAGAATTTGCTGAAGACTTCTGACATTCAACAGAAGAGAGGTGGGCATTTCTAATAACAATTTTCCTTCCCCTGATAGGTCAAGCCAAAAAAAAATTAAAAAAAAACCGAGGCCAGAGTGGCTGATGCCGATTTAGGAACTCTCTTTTTTGTCTATGGGACGCCAAAATTAGACAGACGAAAGTTGAGTAGAGTTTTTCGTGGCAGTGTTCTCACATTTGTATCTACTTATTTACACGTCAAGTTCCGTAGGACAAAATTGAGGAGCAAATATCCAACGTCATGGAATGGGTCAGTACATGAAATTACAAGATAAAGTAATAACAGATTAAAATAAAATGCTTATGAACCCCAAAAAAGTTAATCCATAAGATTAAGTAAACGAAATCAACAATACAACAACAAACAGCTTACCTGACAAGAAATGACAGTAAGGATTATAGATAATGAGAGGCCAATGTCAAAATACCCAGACTCATGAACGGGGGTCGACAAGAGGTTCGTGGATCTACACCACTTATTGTCCGAACCGCCCGTTTCTGAGCCAAAAATATCCTTATAGAATGGGAAGAGTTACCCCAGAATATAATACCATACGACATAAGCGAATGAAAATAAGCAAAGTAGACTACTTTTCGTGTCAAACGAGTACTCACTTCAGATTTCATTCGAATAATGAAAATGGCAGCATTAAATTCATTGAACAAGATCCAGAACATGGGGTTTCCACAACAGTTTACTATCCATCTGAACACTCAGAAAATTGAACTGTTCAGTTTCATTAATCATATGCCCATTGTGAAATTAAAACGCCAGGTTTTATTGAATTGTGTGTTAGAAGCTATAAAAACTAAGTCTTACTGTGATTAACGTTAGTTCATTTTCTACAAGCCATGAACTTAGGTCTTGAACTGCACTATTTGAAACAGAGCCAATGTTGCACACAACATCCTTTGCTACCAAGCTAGTGTCATCAGCAAACAGAAATATTTTAGAATTACCTGTAATACTACAGGGCATTTCATTTATATAAACAAGGAACAGGAGTGACCCCAACACTGAACCCTGGGGCACCCCCCATTTGACCATACCCCACTCAGACCCCACATCACAGCCATTCTCAACACAGTGAGTAATGACCTTTGGCTGTATGTTATTAAAGTAAGAGCTGAACCAATTGTGAGTTACTCTCTGTATTCCGTAATGGTTCAACTTCTGGAGCAATATTTTGTGATCAACACAATCAAACGCCTTAATTAAATAAAAAAAACTGCCTAGCATTCGAAACGTTTTGTTTAGCCCAACCAGTAAATCACAGAGAAAAGAGAATACAGCATTTTCCGTTGTTAAACGACTTCTAAAGCCGAACTGTACATTTGACAGCAAATCGTGTGGTCTAAAATGATCAATTATCCTTACATACACAGCCTTTTCAATAACTTCAACAAATACTGATGGCATAGAAACCAATTTTAAATTGTCTATATAACCACTTGCTCCATTTTTATAAAGCGGCTTTACTACTGGGTACTTTAATCGATCAGGAAACTATTCATCCCTAAAGGAAAAATTAGAAATATGGCTAAATGCAGGAATAACACGTGCAGCGCAGTAATTTAATATTCTGCTAGACACTCCATAATAATCATGAGAGTCCTTGGTCTTCAGTGATTTAATTATTGACTCAATCGCCCCCTTTTCTGTATCACAGACGGCCGGCCGCGGTGGCTGTGCGGTTCTAGGCGCTCCAGTCCGGAGCCGCGCTGTTGCTACAGTCGCAGATTCGAATCCTGCCTCGGGCATGGGTGTATGTGATGTCCTTAGGTTAGTTAGGTTTAAGTAGTTCTAAGTTCTAGGGGACTGATGGCCACAGCAGTTGAGTCCCATAGTGCTCAGGGCCATTTGAACCATTTGTATCACAGACGAGTATTGCAGACATCAATCTCAGAAAGGCATTTGCCAAGAGAGTTATATGATTCACTGTAGAAGCCAAATTTTTCTTTAATTCACAAGCAATGCTCACAAAATGATTGTTAAATACTGTACATATATCTCATTTATCAGTAACAGAAATATTTTTACTGCGAACTGACTGTATATCATCGACCTTATGCTGCTGACCAGATACTTTCTTCACAACTAACCACATGGTTTTAATTTTAAGCTGTGAAATAGCTATTCTATTTGCGTACCACATGCTCCTTGCCTTCCTAATAACATTTTTAAGTACCTTACAATACTGTTTCTAATGGGCTACTGCAGCTTGATTGTGACTACTTCTAACATTTTCATAAATTCCCACTTTGTTCTACATGATACCCTTATCCCACTAGTCAGCCACCTGGGCTGCATATTACTGCTAGTACCCCGTTCAGAACATTCAAATGGAAAACAACTCTCAAAGAGATTGAGAAATGTATTAAGGAAAGCATTATATTTATCATCTATGTTATCAGCAAAATAAACATTCTGCCACTCTTGTTTCTTGACAAGGTTTAAAAAACTCTCTATTGCAGTTGGATTAACTTTCCTGCATAGTTCGTAATCACATGTGACATTTATTTGAGTACAAAAGTCTTTTACTGTTAAAATTTGTGCATCATGGTCTGAAAGGCCATTCAAGATTTTACTAACAGAATTCCCATCTAGTAACGAAGAATGAATAAAAATATTGTCTTTGGCTGTGCTACTGTTCCCCTGCACCCTAGTTAGAAAAAAAAGTCTGCATCAGATCATATGAATTTAGCAGGTCTAGCAACATCCTTTTTTGCATCATCAACACAAAATTTATATTGTAGTCACCACATTTAACTAAATTCTGGTACTTCCTAAAAAGTGAATCAAGAGCCCTCTCTAGCTTGAGCAGAAATGCTTCCAAGTCAGAGTTAGGGGACCTATAAACAACAACAATTAGAAGTTTTGTTTCACTAAATTCAACTGCCCCTGCACAACATTCAAATATCTGTTCAGTACAGTGTCGTGATATGCACTCATATGGAATACTGTTTTTTACTTACATAGCCACTCCCCCCAAACCGCAAGGAACTCCTTGGAAAACAGCCAGCTAATCTGTATCCTGTTAAAGGAAACCTCTCAGTTGTCAAATTATTTAAATGTTCCTCCGACATAGCAATAATTTCAGAGTCAACATCTATAAGCAGCTCATTAACTTTATCTCTACTATCTCTTATATTTTAATGAAATATACTAGTTGCTTCTGTACTCGGAAACATGACGTCCTAGGAAGGTGAGCCTTAGTTGAAGGGACTTCCTTTAAACAGGTATATGTATCAGCTGATTTCAGTCTAAAAAAGGTGCAGCTCAAACACCAACTACTACAGGAATTTCTCCATGAGTGATCCCACCACTACCCACTACACTGTCACCTATAAGCTTTGCCAGCCTCCCCTTCCCATACCCAATGAGGTGCAGGCCATGCCTAGTGAAATATGATCTAATGATAGACCCAACTGCCACCACTGAAATTTGACCCATGCCCTCTGCCATCAGCGCCCAATCCAGCCCCATGTTAACGGACCTAACAGCCGCATTAAGATGAGGCCGACCATGACGGTGAATCAGTTGCACGAAATGCATATCAGTGCCACCCGTCTGAGTAGCTATCTTTATCAGATCACCACCTACACCATATTCCCCGTCCCTATCAAGACTGTTCCCTGCTCCACCCACTATCAGTACCTGATCCTCCTTCGTAAAATTCCTGCATAACTCCCTTACGCGGTCAGTCACCTCTACCGTGCGAACTACCTAGCAGCAGAATCTTCTTCTTTCTCTTTGACTATGCAACTAACCTAGGCGACCTAACTGCTGAGAACTGCTGCATGTTCCCCACACTTACAGTTACAAGAGATTCCTCTCCACTCAACTCTGACTGTTGGTCAAATCTATCGCTTACACGCGAAGTGTAAATGTCTGAATACCTCCTCCTCCTAGCTGGCTTCTTGCCAAGTGCCAGTTCCCATTCCCCATCACCCTTCGTCCTCCTCAACCCATCTAGTTCCTCCTTAGCGCGTTGTAACTGCACCTCAAGGGCACGGATCTTAAGCTCCTGCTCCTGTATCAACTTATTTCTATTACAGATTCTGCATTCCCAGGAGAGGATCTCACTAGAACGCCCACTGGCTTCCCCACTGCATTCCCCACAATGAAAATACTTTTAACAAATCCCACACCGTAATCCACTACTAACAAACCTCCAACAGAGTCCACACTTCTCACCCATGGTAAATTTTTACATTTACTGATAAAACTGTACGTCTACGTTACCTAAGATCAGTTACACCAGTAGAGCTATTTACATAACTAACAACAGCGGTCTCGAAAGAAAAGCAACTACTTGTATTAATACTATTACACCACAGCTAATACTAATACCAACAAAACTTCACAAAATTATTAGATAAAACCAAAAATTGACGCCGCCACTGGACCACTCAACGAAGTTAAAACACTGAATGAAAATTTTACTGAAATATTTCACTAGAAACAATAAGAAACGTCAGCTGAAAACTAAAGCGCGAGATTTACTAATCGACTTCAGCGCACAGAAAACTCTAAAAAACACAGCAGCGAACGTCTCCAAAAGTTTATTAAATTGTTATTTCGCCACAAACAGCACGAAACACCACTGAATACTATTAAATTTAATAACTGTACAACAGAGCACAAATAACTTTGTCAGTACTTAGCTTTATAACCGCTACAGCTGCAACTGCACCCCGCAAAATGTAAAGACACTACTCAGGCGATAGTCTTGGGCGAACGACGTAAGCACACTCACGGATAACAGACCGCTCCAATCAATAACACAGGAAGAAAGACTGAGATTAATGAAAATCCACTAATAAGTTACTTTTACAACAAATATTAAAACAAATAAACTTTAAAATAAGAAACTGAAGACTAAAACTTTATAAAATGTTGACGAGCAGCTTCAACAGCAATCCAGCACACGTGACGTCACACCAAAGACCCCAGTCCAACATTTCCATTTAAGAAGATGCTAACCACTATCGGTGACTGAATTTAACTGAGATCCATATGGCACCGTGTGATACTACTGGAAGCTGTATTAAGGAGTCTTATTTTAGACACTCCAGTTATTCCGCGATTCGGGAGTGGACGCTTACTACAGTGTATCTTATGTTATCATGTCTTACTTCTCAACTTGCAAATTGTTTGTATTAGTTCCTGTTCATATCTGAATACCTTCTCTCCTTGTACCATGTGGAAAACAATTATTTCTGTCACATCATTTAAAGTCGATCCAATCGAAATCTCTGGAAGTAACATCTATTTTATGCTATGTTTCTCTGTATCCTGCGGGCCAATCAAGGATGTATTATGTGTACAAGAGGCAAATTAATGTTTCGTCTACATTTTGTTAATTTTGAACGAAGATGATCGTTGTGTTTAGTGTTTCCACATGTGTGTATATACTTGTTAAACGAATGTGCCGTAATAGCGTTCCATTTCGGTAGTTAGTAAAATCTGTCTTCCTTTGATTATGGATTAACCAGAGCCATCAGCTATACTCATAAATGAAGGAGACATTTCTTTACCAGTTCAGTTGTGAAAAATTTTATCCAAATGACAGGTAGCGTTTCAATTAACCTTCCACTGCAAGGATTGTTCTCTTTTATATAGTCCCCCATTAGCAGGTACGTTCAGTTTAGCTCATACTGCGAGGATTAATTATTCACTAGTAACAGATATATTTCATCATCAGCATTTCGAATAAATTTATGCTATTGTAGCGTCTAACACGAATCCTTTACAGAAGAATGGAAAACTGGTAGAAGCCGACCACGGGGAAAAGGAGTTTGGATTCCGGAGGAATGTAGGAACACTCGAGGCAATACTAACACTATGGCTTGTCATAGAAGATAGGTTAAGGAAAGGCAAACCTACGTTTATAGCATTAATAGACATAGAGAAACCTTTTGACAATGTTGACTGAAATACTCTATTTCAAATACTAAAGGTTGAAATAATAAAATAAAGGGAGCGAAGGGCTATTTACAACTTGTACATAATCCAGATGGCGGTTATGACAGTCGAGGGGCACGAAAAGGAAGCAGTGGTTGAGAAGGAAGTGAGACAGGGTTGTAGCCTGTCTCTGGTGTTATTCAGTCTGTATCTAACATTCTGCGTTGTGTCTGTTTGTTCTATATCGTGTCTCCCTACCACTTTCGCGCAACGACGCTCTGAGCGTGTTTTTTAGGGAATTGACTAGTTTGAACCTGGGACCTGTTGCTGGTAAGGAGACGCCAGACCACACATGACATGTAGAATTCAGAAGAGTTCAGTGAGACTAGCGATGATATAACCAAATACTTAATGATTTCAGCGTCAGCTCCACTGCACTCCCTGTAAAAGAATCTGAATACTAACTAAATTTAGTGGAAGGGGTTCAACGCTTTCCTATTTTTAGTTAGCTGATAAACTAACGTCGAAAAAGCAGTTAAGTTTACCACTGGAAATTTTATTCTACTCACAAAACAGCGTTTATAAATTGCACTATTGATAAAACGAAATGTTTTAGTACGGGATGGTAAAAACCAACTGCGTTCAACAAAAATGTGAACGAATATTCCCTGAATGGGTTTCCAAGTTCTACAATGGATCGAAGGATGACCTATGCCATATCACATCTATAATCTAGGTTTAAATTAAGTTTCACAAGAGAGAAAACTATCAAAATGGTCTACAGTGACCCTCAATCATCTTTAATTTATTATCTAACTTGTCGTAAATTACAGTGGCTTCTCAATAACTATATAATAGAAAAATCATCGCGTTTCAGATTTTTACTTCAAGTGGCAAATGTGAACACCATGAGCTTTAATTGACGATCGACACTAGTATTATGCAAAAAGGGAGTGTAACAGATGAGACTTCTGCAGTTCTGAGTCAAGCTTTATGTACTGTTATGCGGCATCGCGTGCGTTCATTACCTTGACGGTGTTCGTCAGGGGGCGGCGGGCAGCACAGCTCCGCTCACATCGCCGTCTCGGGAGCAACTCTCTCCTAACTTCTCCTTACTGCAATTTACCGAAGTTGGTTTAAAAAAAAGTATCTGGCTGTGTTTTCATCTGACCAATCAGGGTCTCAATGTTAACCTTTAGCTCCGCCTATAAAAATTCTGTCTATCCAATGACAAACGTTATACTTTTCGTGGTGGGGCAATGTTTTTAAAGTTTGCAATGTAACAGAGACGCGAAAAAGTCTCACGCTAAAACTTGCAGCTGGTGTGGTCCTTTTAGCGTTATCGTAAGATCTACACTGTTCTTCTGGAGGGCTCTATCTTTTAACATGGGATGGGGGGTGGTCCTGACATAACAGAGACGCGAAAAAGTCTCACACTAAAACTCGCGACTGGGGTGGTCCTAGCGGTTAGCTGGCGACGTGGGTGTCCGTCCCTTATCGTAGGGCCTTCTAACTTAACACGGTTCTGCTCTCGGCTTCTGTTCTTGTTTCTCCCCTCGGAACTGCGTCTGTCTCACGGTGGGAAGGTATGACATGCATTTAGACATTCTTGTGTTAGTCTGTGGTATTCCATTTGCTCACTCGTTACTCGTATCACTTTGGTTAATTTAATGTCACGATTTACTCGGAGCTATGTGACATACTACTGGATTTGCTTATCATGTCAGGGTTTTCATGGAAGGTGTTGGATTTGCCTGACACCTTACATATCACCACCCTTCGAACTTAATTTTTGCACTGAATTTAGGCAATGATTGAATCGTTGTCTAAGTCAGTCAAAAAGTATTCCTTTATCTAAATTTTGTTGTCTACTGTTCAGCCACGTTGTTCTGGTTCTATGCTAGTTTGTATTACTAATTTATATTTTTATATTCTTCCACATTATTCTCAAAAATGACAAGAGAAGAATATTTTTATGCTATTATTAATTTTTAATTATTTTTCTTTCTTTATTTAAGTGTGAAGTTTGTTTTTTAAGAAGTTTGTTATCGAAAGTGAGGAGTCTTTCACATCGATTTTCTTAGAAATATTTTTTTATAAATGTAGTAATTAAGTAAAATCTATTCCTAACACATTTTCTAAATATCATGTACAAGTAAAATGTTTTTGTTTCTAGACACTCATTTCAACATTGTTACACTAACAAATAAGAATTATTTCCAAGAATTGCTTTGACAAAGAGATATACATACACAAGTATTGAGATATTATCCTAACAAATGGTACAAATGTTAAAAAAAAGGAAAACATCCAACAAGATAATTTTTTATTCTTTGTTTTTATAAGGAGAAAATAAGTAAAATACAGTTATTGTTTTATTTTTATGAGAGTAAATAAATGGCATATAGTTTTAGTGTTTATTATGCCTTACTTTTGTTCTTTATATACTGTCCATTCAGAACTAATGACTTATTTTTATCGATAGTCTATTTTTTACTTAAGTTCATAGTCAATGACTGTTATTTTGTAGTTTATTAGCTGTCTGGTGTGCTTAACTTATTTAGTTTTTCACACGTTTCTTTTGCACAATTCCTATATCACATAATTTGATTTCACACATTCACACAATCCTAAGAATCTTTAAGCATGAGGTTGGCGAATGTTTTCTGCACGAAGGTGATGGACTTGAGCGAGATGGATGTGGGCAAGTATTTGATGTACAGCTTCGTTCATCGTTCCTTGTTGGCTTTGCAAGTGTATGTTGCTATTGTGGAGGTCCCATAATGTAATGGAGTTGTGAGTGCAGAATCTCGTGGTTTACTGGCTTTGTATGCGTGAAAGTCTTGGTTATGTGTCGCTGAAAGCGGTCGTTTTTCGTTGTAATACTCCGCAGACGACTAGTTTACAATAGGATAGGGATTTGGGAAGGTATGTCGTCTATTCTTCACCCATCTTCTTTCTTGGTCGCAATCTTGCGAATCTTCAACTTCTGGTGGGTACTCAGAGAGCGAACAGGAAAAAGGCTACGATTGTGGATGGGGCCATAAACTGCGAGTTGCACAATCATACGCACAACTTCATTTTTCTAAGAACCACTTACTTACACATTGCTTTAGAAGATCACAGTTAGATAATATGCCTGAAGGCCTAGTTAAAGAAAACTTCAGATCCTTTCTGGGCTGAAGGCCCAAAACCACACCAAAAACAAGAACAGCTGAAGGCCTGTCTTAGAAATCAAAAGCAGTTAAAAATACAGGGTAAATTTAAAAAAAAAACATGCAGTTGAAAACAATTAGCGGCTGAAGGCCTACACTACATGTCTGAAGGAGAGCTATAATTAAAACACATTAATAAACAATGTTTTTCTAACCAAGAAATTTCTTTTCAAACTTATAACAGAACAGCCGAAAGCCTAATAAGGAAATATTAACTTATTGCTGAAGGTCACAAACAAATTTGAAACAACAGCTGAAGGCCTGAACAACAAGTCAGGCAAACAATTTAAAATAAACCTCTTCCTTCTTATAAAAAATTTTCCTTTAAAGGATACACATGTATGAAGGCCTTATTAAAATGGGCTCACGTAAATCCAAGGCTGAAGTCCACACATAACACATCGAACAACTAACAGCTTAGGGCCTGGATTACAAAAAATTTCAGATAGAACAAATTTTAAGGAAAAAAATATTTTTTAAATTAAAATCAATCTTCAAAATTTTAATTTAACAGGGCTGAAGGCCTTTATGTAAAATTTAAAAGAAACTGAATTAATACACGGCCAAAGGCCTCGCACAAAACTTCAAACTAAAATGAAAATCACTCTCTAAAACAAACAGAACAAGTGGTGCTCAGAAGTGTTCTAAAAGTCGCCCGGAGAAGGTAGCTCAAACATAAGGTGAGGTGAGACAGTCAGCCAAGAGTTGAAGTTAAATAATCGGATGGCAACCCAAACTAGGAATGGCCCAAGGACTGACCAACAATTTAAATTCCCTTCCGTCCGACTAACTGCACAACGATGGAAAATATCGGCCGAGGACTAGGATACGAACAGCACTACGTCTTCAGAAACTGGCGTCTAAAAACAGCCAAGGGAACAGTAACCACTCTAAGCAAAATATTAACCAAACAGCTTAAAACGCTGTCAAACTACACGCCATGCCGGACAGCATCAACACGACAAGGAAATATACACTGCTGGAAAACTACGCTAACGACCAGGGTAGGTAACTGGGGCGTTAACAGCCACAGGGCAAATAATACCGCTGGTGCACTTGACTGGCAAGTAACAGTCAATTTAATAATTAATCGCAATATAGGAAGATGGCTGCAAGTTTTCGCCGACTCCAACATATCATACATTGCTGCTAGCCCGAACAGCACAGGGAGCAACAACCCACAAACAAACGAAGAGATGTCACAATAGTTGAGGTTTCATAACACGTTAACTAATCACTCAACTTCAGCATCCAGGTTCGGTGGGCAACGAACTTTGTCGCTCTCGCAGCTAGCGCCTCACGATCAGACAGCGCGCGCACGCCGCCAGCAGTCCCAGCCTGGCCCCACGCTGCGGAGACATCCTCACTGCTCCGTACCAACTGACTGACCACCACGCACACCACCACCACCTGGTCACACCAGAGATAGTACGACGGTACTAGTATCGATAAGCGCTGTTTCTGTCACTCAAGGTGGCAAGCCAGCAACTTCGTTACGCCATTAAGTAAGGAAGAAACAAGACGCCACTCCATATGACAAAATGCCAAAGAACAAACGGCACGAACACGAGCCACACACGACTCATCCCTGCTAAGACATTTGTACGTGGGACATCCTATGTGCTTCACACCATATTATGCCAGCCAGCCTTAAAATGCCTTGTATAAGGCGAAACGCATAATTGGAGAATAAATAAAATAAAAAAATCCTGTTTTGCAACCAAGAGTGTTTGTTCTTTCATATTATTACCACCGGTTGGTGTACCACACAGACATGAATTGGAGAAAGTAAAGTAACGGATGCCCCGCTGACACGCCCCTGCTTCCGATAAGGGTCCTCTATAGAGTTCTTTCATTAAACATTTCCTTTGGTGTTTCTTCAACTGTACTTCATGGGTCCAGTGAATATTAAACGTTCTTCAGTTTCCACACATTTACAATTCTTCAACTTTCTTTTTCTTCAGGTTTACAATGGTCCACATACCTCTTCCATACAGAGCTGTACGCTAGATATGTTCCTTACAGAGCTTCTTCCTCAGTCTCATATGAACAACTAATACCAGAACAGCTCTTTTCCTGAAGAAACTTTCTCCACCTGTATCACTCTATTCCTGAGCGTGGAACACTTCAGCAAAAAAACTTGTAAGCACACTGATCGCAAGTCTGCTGTTCCTCAAAGTATAGCATTTCTAGCAGGCTGCACTGCTTAGCTCGCTTCCACACTATCTCTGTGTACCTGCACATTGTATCTCTCCTGGAGCTCCAAGATTTTCTTGCGAGACCTAATCAGAAATATGGAGCGAATTTCGGTTAGTGGAAGCATGGCTTCCCAAACAGGACGCCTCTCTGGGCCGAGTTCGATATCGTGCGGATGCAGATCTGCCGTTTCATCATGCTGCAACACTTACTTGGGTGAGATCGCTATTTGCTCTTGGCTTAACTCCTGTCTTCGTCTCTGTTTCACTTACGTATCTTGCACGGCGTGCTGTTTTTGATACATGTAGTATCCCGCACAGAAATATTTTAAACTGAACTGGGACACATTTTTCTTTTCTGCTAGGTTGCAAAACTTGGGCCCAGCTGGATAAAGACATCTAATTGAGCTTCTCATAATTAGCATACATATCAATGTCTGTCTCTTTCTCTCTCTCTGTCTCTATCTATCTATCTGTCTATCCATCTATCTGTGGAGTATGTTGTCCGTGTTATTTCTCAGCTGGAATTAGGTATTTTATGGATTTCATGTAACATTTGAGACGTTTTACAGTTGTTCATTTGAGGCTGCTTGACATGCAACCAAAGATTTTGAATATTAGAACGTCTTTATAAAATGTGACAACATTCGTCTCTTCATTGCATTAAATGTTCCCTTTGTGTGAGTTTGAAACAATGTGTTTTTGTTTATTCATGATCAGTATTGGTATTTATCCGACTCGTTGCCCCATTTAATGACTCTATTCCTACAAGTAAGGTACGAGCTTTGTACCATCAAGCACTATGCTGTATTTTCAGTGCTCTTTTCAGTTCCAAGATAAGTACTACTATTGCAGTTTGCCATTGAATGCAATTCCGCCGGCAGCCACAAGTCAGATCAGGCCTCTATATAATTTCGTCGATCAATGCTAGGTTTTCAATATTCATTTTCTTGAATACTTAGATTCAGATCGTCCAAACTACAAAGACACTTGCACTGAACATCTCTTCGTCTGTAAGATGGGGTCCGTTACTCGAAGCTTTCACGACTCATGCAGAAAGTCATGCTGGAACTAAATTCTATGACAAACAAATTTATGAAACCTATGTTGCACTAGCGAAAGTCTAATCATTTTCCGCAAAATCTATTCAAGGTTGTATATGAAAAAGGACCATGATTCAGCTAAAGAAGTCTTTCAAAATTTTTCTTGTGCATTTAGATAAAGTTACAAGACAACAGAGCTTGCGGCTTCGACCATCCTGTGGAATCTTCCTTCATAGACAGAACTCTTTCACGTGTTCCACTGGTGTTCGCTAACTGTTTTTACGGTTAGCAAATTGTTTATTCTTATTTCTACTGCTCTTCGTCAGATTCGCCTTTCCTTCGCTCATCCTTGAGCCTTTTTTTGCTGTGTATTCCTGATAACTAGTCTTCTACATGTCTCTAGGATAAAAGTAGAAGGACTAAGTCGTCTGCGAATCTTAGCATTTTTGTCTATTCCACTTTCATTTCCACTGCTTGTCCGAAATTTTCTTTCTGTTCCTGCAATGCTTCTTGAACGTGTTCTTATTAATGAGAAAAAGAAACAGAAAAACTCTGGAACTGACTATTTTGCAAATACCTGTGAAGCAAGCACTAAGAACTACGTGATGTGCCTGTGACTTTTTATCATTGAAATAGTTCACATTAATACTAGTTACTGGAGAACATATAGTGAATATTCAAACAAAACAAAACGCTTTTGAGCCATATAAAGAAAAGAAAATAATGGCAGACAGTTTTTCCTCATAAAAGCCACTTTTGAAGAAAAGTACTGGTGTCTGCCCAGGGAAAGGAAGCACAGCTGAGGAAATGAACGTGGCTGACACGTGTTGGAAGGCTGGGCGCTTCACCCAGAAGCGCTCTCTCAACCTGCTCGTGTCACAGCTGGCGCTGCGTAGGTGGACCAGAAACAGCTGCCGTGTGTCATTAACATGACAAATGAATTAATTATGGCAGCCATTTGCATAGAAATCCAGTGACAGAAAGAAAAGCTGCTCGTACAGCGTACGCATGTTGTTTTAAACATGGGCGAGTCCCTTTCACCTGCCCGTTACACCCATACTGAAGGTGCTAAGAAACTTAACTCCAAAACAGGTCTGCGGTCTAGCAGATTCATTTGCCATCAGATTAACCGAAACGTTATTTGTTAGTTTCACTCACGTCCAAGAGATTAAGAGCGATTATCAGTAAATCGAATGAGCAGTCTCCCCTGCAAATATGAATGAGTAACTTGACGAAACCCTGAAGAGATGTAGTGTCCAAATTGTAAAGTTGTTGCATCACGAGAAGCGGCAGTTTTGTAACCGATACTGGCCACACTGAGCACTTTTCCTACGTACATGTACAGGGTGAAAAGTACTTAAACCGACTAATTCTGGCAGGTTGTAGGGGACATCAAAACAAATATTTTTCCCTAATGTCATTTTTTCCTATGAGGATTATTTAAACATTTTTTGACGCCTATGCGCTACGTAGTGAACAAAATAAGGGAACAGCATCTTTTTTTCCTTCTTAAAATGCTAATTTCCTAAAAAGTGCCCTACGCCGTGAGTATATATGTATTCACGAAAAACATATTTTCAGTTCAGTATAGTATCGAACAATACTTAAGGCATGTAATAAGACTCTAGTCTATAATTATAGTGCAGTTTTATTTAATACGTGTCTTTATTGTGCCGGCGTATAGTTTAGGCATAAAAACAGTGCTCTGACCAGTAATGAAAGTAGCATAATTTTTACAATCCAGTAAGTAGATACCGACAGATGACGTAAGTGAAGAAACACAGAAAGGGCAACAGCCTCAACGGGTGCGGGGCAAAGTCAGGACATGCGGGGACCAAGCAGCAATCGGTATTGTAATTGTAAACTGTCGAAGCTGCGTTGGTAAAGTACCGGAACTTCAAGCGCTGATAGAAAGCACCGAAGCTGAAATCGTTATAGGTACAGAAAGCTGGCTGAAGCCAGAGATAAATTCTGCCGAAATTTTTACAAAGGTACAGACGGTGTTTATAAAGGATAGATTGCATGTAACCGGTGGTGGCGTGTTTGTCGCGGTTAGTAGTAGTTTATCCTGTAGTGAAGTACAAGTGGATAGTTCCTGTGAATTATTATGGATGGAGGTTACACTCAACAACCGAGCTAGGTTAATAATTGGCTCCTTTTACCGACCTCCCGACTCAGCAGCATTAGTGGCAGAACAACTGAGAGAAAATTTGGAATACATTTCACATAAATTTTCTCAGCATGTTATAGTCTTAGGTGGAGATTTCAGTTTACCAGATATAGACTGGGACACTCAGATGTTTAGGACGGGTGGTTCAAAAAATGGTTCAAATGGCTCTGAGGACTATGCGACTTAACTTCTGAGGTCATCAGTCGCCTAGAACTTAGAACTAATTAAACCTAACTAACCTAAGGACATCACACACATCCATGCCCGAGGCAGGATTCGAACCTGCGACCGTAGCGGTCGCTCGGCTCCAGACTGTAGCCACTGCGGCCGGCACGGGTGGTAGGGACAGAGCATCGAGTGACATTATACTGAGTGCACCATCCGAAAATTACCTCGAGCAATTAAACAGAGAACCGACTAGTGGAGATAACATCTTGGACCTACTGATAACAAACAGACCCGAAATTTTCGACTCTGTATGTGCAGAACAGGGAATCAGTGATCATAAGCCCATCGCAGCATCCATGAATATGGAAGTTAATAGGAGTATAAAAAAAGGGAGGAAGGTTTATCTGTTTAGCAAGAGTAATAGAAGGCAGATTTCAGACTACCTAACAGATCAAACCGAAAATTTCTGTTCCATCACTGACAATGTTGAGTGTTTACGGAAAAAGTTCAAGGCAATCATAAAATGCGTTTTAGACAGGTACGTGCCGAGTAAAACTATGAGGGACGGGAAAAACCCACCGTGGTTCAACAACAAAGTTAGGAAACTACTGCCAAAGCAAAGAGAGCTTCACCCGAAGTGTAAACGCAGCCAAAACCTCTCAGACAAACAGAAGCTAAACGATGTCTAAGTTAGCGTAAGGAGGGCTATGCGTGAAGCGTTCAGTGAATTCGAAAGTAAAATTCTATGTACCGACTTGACAGAAAATCCTAGGAAGTTCTGGTCTTACGTTAAATCAGTAAGTGGCTCGAAACAGCATATCCAGACACTCCGGGATGATGATGGCATTGAAACAGAGGATGACACGCGTAAAGCTGAAATACTAAACACCTTTTTCCAAAGCTGTTTCACAGAGGAAGACCGCACTGCAGTTCCTTCTCTAAATCCTCGCACAAACGAAAAACTGGCTGACATCGAAATAAGTGTCCAACGAATAGAAAAGCAACTGGAATCACTCAACAGAGGAAAGTCCACTGGACCTGACTGGATACCAATTCGATTCTACACAGAGTACGCGAAAGAACTTGCCCCCCTTCTAACAGCCGTGTACCGCAAGTCTCTAGAGGAACGGAAGGTTCCAAATGATTGGAAAAGAGCACAGGTAGTCCCAGTCTTCAAGAAGGGTCGTCGAGCACATGCGCAAAACTATAGGCCTATATCTCTGACGTCGATCTGTTGTAGAATTTTAGAACATGTTTTTTGCTCGAGTATCATGTCGTTTTTGGAAACCCAGAATCTACTATGTAGGAATCAACATGGATTCCGCAAACAGCGATCGTGTGAGACCCAACTCGCTTTATTTGTTCATGAGACCCAGAAAATATTAGATACAGGCTCCCAGGTAGATACTATTTTTCTTGACTTCCGGAAGGCGTTCGATACAGTTCCGCACTGTCGTCTGATAAACAAAGTAAGAGCCTACGGAATATCAGACCAGCTGTGTGGCTGGATTGAAGAGTTGTTAGCAAACAGAACACAGCATGTTATTATCAACGGAGAGACGTCTACACACGTTAAAGTAACCTCTGGCGTTCCACAGGGGAGTGTTATGGGACCATTGCTTTTCACAATATATATAAATGACCTAGTAGATAGTGTCGGAAGTTCCATGCGGCTTTCCGCGGATGATGCTGTAGTATACAGAGAAGTTGCATTAGAAAATTGTAGCGAAATGCAGGAAGATCTGCAGCGGATAGGCACTTGGTGCAGGGAGTGGCAACTGACCCTTAACATAGACAAATGTAATGTATTGCGAATACATAGAAAGAAGGATCCTTTATTGTATGATTATATGATAGCGGAACAAACACTGGTAGCAGTTACTTCTGTAAAATATCTGGGAGTATGCGAGCGGAACGATTTGAAGTGGAATGATCATATAAAATTAATTGTTGGTAAGGCGGGTATCAGGTTGAGATTCATTGGGAGAGTCCTTAGAAAATGTAGTCCATCAACAAAGGAGGTGGCTTACAAAACATTCGTTCGACCTATACTTGAGTATTGCTCATCAGTGTGGGATCCGTACCAGATCGGGTTGACAGAGGAGATAGAGAAGATCCAAAGAAGAGCGGCGCGTTTCGTCACAGGTTTATTTGGTAACCGTGATAGCGTTACGGAGATGATTAACAAACTCAAGTGGCAGACTCTGCAAGAGAGGCGCTCTGCATCGCGGTGTAGTTTGCTCGCCAGGTTTCGAGAGGGTGCGTTTCTGGATGAGGTATCGAATATATTGCTTCCCCCCACTTATACCTCCCGAGGAGATCACGAATGTAAAATTAGAGAGATTAGAGTACGCACGGAGGCTTTCAGACAGTCGTTCTTCCCGCGAACCATACGCGACTGGAACAGGAAAGGGAGGTAATGGCAGTGGCACGTAAAGTGCCTTCCGCCACACACCGTTGGGTGGCTTGCGGAGTATAAATGTAGATGTAGATGTAGATGTAGATGTGAACACGTCTGGATTATCAAATAAATGAAAACTTTTCTTGTTTTGAAGAAGGCATATTTCGTGACAGCAACAGTTATTTCGTAAACACTGATAGACGTAAGTACTGAGACTTTTATAAATATTATTGTAAAAGGGAGCGTTATGTGATCAAACAAAGCGTTTCCTGTTCACTATTTGATCAAAAGTATTGGAAAACCTATTAGAGCACATTAATACAGTGACTGTCCACCCTTCGACTCGATGACGGCTTCAACTATACTGGGGACACTTCCAGCGAGCCGTCTGAATGTCCTTGGAGGAATGGCAGCCCATTCTTCCTCAAAAGGCGAAAGCAAAGAAGATAGTGATCTTGAACGATGGGGTATGGAGCGAAGTCGACATTCTAACTCATTCAAAGGTTTTCCACTCTGCTTTATGGCAGGGTGCATCGTCATTCACATACAATCATCGTTTAATCCTCTACTGAACGTAATACACTGTAAAATGTGCTCGTATCACTCCGCAATTATCATTTAGTCGTCAAAAATGGGCTGTTGGTAGCTCTTGCAAATGATTACGAGGATGAATATGACAACAGAGTATAAAGTGCTGGAAACAGAGTTGTTTATCACAGCAGGAACACTTCATTGATGTCTGGTTATTCCTTCGCGTACCCACTTCATAACCACATTACCAAAAGTCGACTTGGACAGCTTTGGAAGAGCTGAAATGTCCGTCACAAGTCACTTACTCAGGCGACAACCAGTGAACAGTACCTGTTCGAAGTCACTGAGCTTTCTCGACTGACCCAGTCTGCTGTTGTTGTTTGTCTACTGACAACACAGTACTCCCCACCTCCCTTTACACTGGCAGTCCATCACTGGTGACATATAGTGGTCATTTCTGCAGTACATAGGACTGTCCAAATATGCAAATAATGTATCGTTTTTAACTAAATAGTCGTCTACGAGTACACTTCACATTATGTGTCGGATTTACACTGATCAGCCAGTATATTATGGCCACCTATTAAATAGCCAGCATGTCCGTTTTTGGCAGGGATAACAGCGGCGAGTATGGAAGCGATGAGGCGTTGGTACGTCGTTGGAAGGAGCTGACATCTCATCTGCACACACAAAGCACCTTATTCCCGTAAATTCTGGGGAGGGGAGGCGATGAGCTCTGATGCCACTTTCAATCACGTGCCAAATGTGTTCGATAGGGTTCAGATCTGAGGAGTCGGGGGCCAGCACGTCAATTGGAGCTCGCCACAGAGTTCCTCGAACCGCTGCACCACACCACTGGTCTTGCGACATTGTGGATTACCTTGTTGAAAAATGCCGCTGTCGTTGGGAAACATGATGCTCTTGATGGTGCGTACGTGCTCTACAATCAGTATACGATACTCCCTGGGCGTCATGGTGCCTTGCACGAGCCCCACTGGGCCCATGAAGGCCCACGTGGATGTTCCCCAGAGCATAATGGAGCCGCCATCACATTGTGTCCATCCCACAGTAGAGGTGTAAATGAACTGTTCGCCTGGAAGACGACAGATTCGCGCCCTCCCATCGGCATGATGAAGAATGTACATTACATAATGCAACGCTCTGACACTGCGTCCAACATCCAGCGTCGATGGTCACGTTCCCTTTTCAGTCACAGTTGGGAAACATGATGCTCTTGATGGTGCGTACGTGCTCTACAATCAGTATACGATTCTCCCTGGGCGTCATGGTGCCTTGCACGAGCCCCACATGGCACATGCATAGGTCGTCGGCTGCGGAGGCCCGTCCTTAGGAGTGTTCGCTGCATTGTGTACTAACACACACCTGTATTCTACCGAGCATTAAAATCTGATGTTAGCTCCGCCACAGTTCGCGAATTGTCCTGTTTTACCAGTCTGTCCAGCCTACGACGTCCGATATCTGTAATGAGGGGTGGACGGCCGACGTCAAGACGTCTGGATGTGGTTCCACTTTGGTTTCGCCATGTGTTGAAGACACTCTCCATAGCAGTTCTCGAACACCTGACAAGTGACAGTGCTGTCACCTGGACGGGTTTACATCGATAGTTGGTTGGTGGTCATAATGTTTCGGCTGATCAGTGTATCTTGCGATGTATTGGGTTAGTGGAGTCGGTCCTCCAGGCAATGCAGTTTTTCATTTCTGCTCTGTCCCCTTGGAGTGTCCGCTTTCGTCTGTGGTCTCGTGTTGTCGATCTTCTCCTCGTCCGTGCTGTACTCATAGGTTCTAGATTTTGGCGCGGCTGTGCATGCACACATAACAGCACTCAGTTACTCGAGATACACTGATGTGCCCAATACAGGAAACTCGAATTCATCGTAATCGGACAAATCCAAACACGCGTACACCGGCTGTCAAATTCAAATACCTCGAAGGTTGCGGATCTTGGCCTATCAGACCAAAGACATTCATGATGGTTTCGAGGGCACACCGTATAATGTCTGTTTGGAAATCTGTTCGCTTCAGAAAAACACTTATTTACTATGTGAGAGCCCGCCCGGTTAGCCGTGCAGTCTAACGCACAACTTTCCGGATTGGGAAGGAGCGCCTGTTCCCCCTGCACGAATCCTCCCTGAGGACTTGTGTCGAGGTCCAGTGAGCGAGCCAGTCTGTGGATGGTTTTTAGGCGGTTTTCCATCTGCCTAGACGAATGCGAGCTGGTTCCCCTTATTCCGCCTCAGCTACACTATGTCGGCGATTACTGCGCAAACAAGTTCTCCACGTACGCATACAGCACCATTACTCTACCACGCAAACACAGTTGTTACACTCGGCTGGTGTGAGACGTTCCCTAGGTGGGGTGGGGAGGGGGGAGGGGGGGGGGGGAACGGTGTCCACCGGGGGCCGAACCGCACAATAATCCTGAAAGAGTGGTTCGGTGTGGGGCGGCGGTGGGGTGAAGTGGAGGGCGGTAGTAGTCGTGAGGTTGTGGACCACTGCGGCTGCGGCGGGGACGGAGCCTCTCCGTCGTTTCTAGGCCCCCGGTTAACACACAATACAATACTATGTGAGAAATCAGAAGCTGAAAACTATGGTTAATACCCTCGACGAATGGGAGCATAAGTGAATACACTTTTACAAATAATGAGAAAAACTTTAGAGAGCGATGTGGAGCATACACTACTTTTATGTGTTGACATTGTTGCAGCGACAATGTTGTCGCAGATCGACTGCAACAACATATTGTTTTGTACAGAAAAACAGGTACTGAATTACTCCTGCAGTGGAGGGCCTGATGGCATTTAGCAGCTTTCTCAAAAATTTCCATTACGGTTACACCTCACCACGTCGCAGGAGCCAGTGATAATGTGGCGACGACGATGCGTTACGCTGATATTTGGCGAGTCTACTATCGAAATTTTTGAGAACATTATCCTTGAAGAACAGCGGTTTTTTAATTACCTAAAAATGAACATAAACATCCACAACAGCAAGAAACTTCTTTTTTTATCAGATTACCGGTTTCGGTCTGTTTTAGACCATCTTCAGATCTCACACCATGTTGGTAGACGGTGGCAGCGAATAGAGCAGGAGTTCGTGGAGTCGTAGCGCATGCTCCGTTCACTGCCACCGGCTACCAGCATGGTGTGACGTTTGAAGATGGTCTAAAACAGGCCGAAACCGGAAACCTGATAAAAAAAGAAATTTCTTGCGGTTGTGGCTGTTCATGTTCATTTTTGTGCTATCGAAACAATGTCTGGAAATCCGTTATACATCTGTCGCAGGTAATTATAGAACTACTGTACTGTCGCAGCCGTCGTCGGGTGGCTGATGCCGTGCAGGCTGAAAGTCCAGTGTGTCTACAATTTGAAATACACGACACTGGCGTGTCTATACGGTGTACTACTCAGTGGCACCCGAGAAACAGTTTCGGTTCAGCGACTGATACGCCACAGTTCAATGCTTATTAACATCAAAGCTTAGTCCCCGAAGCGTTCAAACTTAATATCGTGCATAGACATTCTTTCACCAGTGATCCACTAATCTGCGGTCATTGGACTCGAGAGTCCGCCCGGATAGCTGAGTGGTCAGCGTGACGGATTGCCGTTCTACAGGCCCGGCTTTTATTCTCGGCTGGGACGGGGATTTTCTCCGCTCAGGGACTGGGTGGTGGGTTGTCTCCATCATTTCATTCGCGTCCGGCGCGCAGGTCGCCCGATGTGGCGTCGAATGTAATAAGACCTGCACCAAGGCGGCCGGACCTGCCCAGTAATGGGTCTTCCGGCCAATGACGCCAAACGCTCATTTACATTTCCATTGCACTCGAGAAAACTATCTTCGAACGCCCACGAATAGAAACGCAGTACATAGTTCGCAGTTCACTCAATATTAATCACTGACTTTTTGTAGTTCACTTCAATCCGGTACACTTGTTAATATAAATACTAATCTATGTCTTTACGCCGAGCACACTAGCCACACCTTCACGTCAATACAACCAGCGTCCCTTCTACATGGGATTGACAAAATTAAGGAAACACAACAAACACAACACATTCCCATGCCTATCACGGTGTAAGAAACCCATAGGCATTCAAAACAGCTTCCAGTCGCCTCGGAATGAATTAATGTAGGTGCTGTTTGGTTTTCATTCTCCCTGCAAGACAATGGCAAGTTCAGGTAACGATGATGAAGGTGGATAGCGATCAAGCATCCATCTCTCCGAAGTAGGCCACAGAGACGTACAAGGGACTTGCTATCACAATTCCAACCAAGTTCTGGTTTGCATATAACACTTTTACGTGCACATTAAAAATATGCGCACAATATTTGCCATCGATAATTCCACTGTACTTGACAACCATGTACATGTTCTGACACCGTTCAAAAATGGGTTGTCTGTAGATCTTTCAAATGATTACGAGGATGATATGATGACAGAGTATAAAGTGCTGGAAAGAGAGTTGCTTATCACAGCTGGAGCACTTCATTAATGTTTGCATGAAGCAGTTTTCAGAGTCAGACTGCGTTTGAACATCACCACTACCTTCGAGCTGTATTTAAATCCTCCCTGATCTGAAATACATTGAGTGCATTCGCAATTGCGAATATGGACGACCATCACCTGCAGTATGGAATGACGACAGTGAAAATTTGTGTCTGACCGGGACTCGAACCTGAATTTCCCGCTTATCGCGAGCGGTCGCGTTACCATTTGGCTACCCGTGCACGACTCACGGCCCGACCTAAACTTCCATATGTCGTCAACCACCCGTCTACAGCCTGTACTGGTACACCCGATCCGTTATGTATATTCCCGTACAGGCGAGACATTTTACTTGAAAGCTGCTTGCTCGGTGTCGGCGGATAAATATGATGCTGCAGTGCCTGTGTTATTACGACGCAAAGTTCCTTTGGAACCGGAATAACACTGGCCACTGCAGTATCGTATTTATCCGCCGACACCGAGCAAGCAGCTTTCAAGTAAAATGTCTCGCCTGTACGGGAATATACATAACGGATCGGGTGTACCAGTATAGGCTGTAGACGGGTGGTTGACGACATATGGAAGTTTAGGTCGGGCCGTGAGTCGTGCAGTGGTAACAAAATTGTAATGCGACCTCTCGCTATAAGCCATAAATCCGGTTTCGAATGCCGGTCCGGCACAACTTTTCATTCCCGTCATTCCATTCTACAGCTGATGGTCGTCTATATTCGCAAATGCTGATACATTTAACGTATTTCATAACGGCTGTAGTCGCCACACTGCCAGTTCTTTTAGACATGCATAAATGTCCACAGAATCTTTGCATAGTAATTCAGAATAATAAAGGCACTGCAATGTCATATCTCTGATCTGAAGTCAACATATTCAGTTGCAGCCTACGAGTACCGAACAAAGTCTGCGAAGACTGGAGACCAGAGCTGACTGCGTAGAATACACATCAGCAACGAAATTGAGTCTCTCGGAGACTGTGTGAAATGATAATCGTTAAGGGTACTGTGATCTTCAATCTACTTCAACACCGCCTTAAACTGTCTGAATAATAGCATATCAAGTGACTGAATGTAAGGTGTGCAACCCGGAGAGATGGTCTTGACTGTATGCACCATGTTTTGAGGTCGGATGGCAGCAATATGGGTAGTGCCACGATATGTCCCAAGCGATTGAACCAGAAGAAGAAACACCATCACTGCGCAGTCGACGTCTTGAAAGAATTGCTCAGGAATTATTTCCTGATTATGCCGGCCTTCGAGGTAACTTGAATCAGACGTTTGGGTTTCAGCAGACTGACTTGTGTGTTCCTGGTAAATTATCAGCATCTTTGGAAACACCTGTCCACTTGCCTATGTAGCGGGTTGGCTATATTTGGATTAAAGACATGTCCTGACTCCTTTCCTTCAAGGTAAATAAACATGAACATAAATAACATATTTGCTTAACGTGCGCCGGCCGGTGTGGCCGAGTGGTTCTAGGCGCTTCAGTCTGGAACCGCATGACCGCTACGGTCGCAGGTTCGAATCCTGCCTCGGGCATGGATGTGTGTGATGTCCTTAGGTTAGTTAGGTTTAAGTAGTTCTAAGTTCTAGGGGACTAATGACCTCAGATGTTAAGTCCCATAGTGCTCAGAGATATTTTACTTAACGTGCCTCAATTACTTCTCCTCAGACAAGTTATTAGCTACGCATCTAGTAGACTGTGCTTCCAAGGATCCGGTACGTGTTATTATGCCTACTGAGGAAAACAAATTCATAAAGTTTAAGAATGCTCTCCACCAGGAGCGATGCCCGTTTGTAGTGTGCGCCGACTTTGAATACCTCCTCGTTCCTGTGACCCACTGTGAAGGCGACCCTACAATCTCACACACCACCTTTACAGAGAAACACGTACCATATGTGGCAGCGTACCAAATTGTCTCGTCATATGACTCAACGTTAACCGATACAAACCTTACGCTGGGGATAGTCCTGCGGTTTGGTTGCTCTCTGAGCTTGAAAAAATTTCGCATAAAGTTGATAAGCTTTACAGCGGCAACGTTCCCATGACCAAATGGAAGGAGAATGAAGATTTGTATAATAACGCCGCTGATTGTTATATTTATGGGCTGCCGTTAGACAGACATCGACTTTACTCTGTACACACACGCACACACACACACACACACACACACACACACACACTCACAAATACATTTTCATATATGTTAGGTTCAAATGGCTTTGAGCACTATGGGACTTAACATCTATGGTCATCAGTCTATATATGTTAGGCATTCAAGCTTTTGTCTGGTTCATATTGTCTCAGAATTAAGTCGACAATATTTTCCATACTCAGAAACTTACAAACAAGATTTTAGATGCCCTTCCCTTGACTTCCCTTGAGAAATACTGTGACTATGGCCAGAACCACGTAGGAAGGCGAATCCGCGCATAGAGGCAGAGCGACACGGAAGCATGGAGGGGATGAGGTCCGCGCATGCATGGCAGAGACAGCAGGCAAATTCCGTGATGTCGAACGTGGTTCGCAGACAAGAATCAGGATAATTTGTCTACAATACATCGTATTTTAGGTTCAAATGTATTAGAGGGACTAATTGATTTTAAAACCGATTTCGATCAATCGCCTGCATCAGGGCTGGCCACGGCGTACCAAACTTTACGCGTGGAGCGTGTGCAGGCCACGGGCGGTCCTTGTCGGAGGTACCCTCCATCGCACGAAATTTCGTTTAGCATTGCGGTGTGGCATCTTTCGGTCGCCACATCTCTCTGAGTTTGGCAGAATCGTGCTGTTAGTGGCGTTTAACCTTCGCTATTTGTTCGAGGTATGGTGCACGTTCACAGATCTAGTGACTGTTTGGACAAAAAGACACAGTCTAGCGATCAATTGTCGCAATCCTTTAAAATGAATGGGTATGGCAGGAGAGAGGAATGAGAATTCCCAATTCACGTAACGACATATACTGCATCTTTTCTACGAAACGACATTACAATGCTATGAAGAAGTGATTTAAAGATTTATTTGACAATGAAAGTGCAAAAAATTATTATGTTCGACAGACGGGATTACTATTCTTTACATAAAAAAGCACTTTGTGCTAAATTTGTACTCCTAGAGCATGTGAAAAAATTGGTCGTACGAATGGTAAAATTCCTGAAGTCGCATGCGTTATTCCAATGTCAGCTGCGACCGTTTTCAGTGGAACTGAACCTAGAGCATGATTACTTCATACATTTCTGGGAAGTGCTCTGGCAAAGTCAAAACGTATTCCAGGAACGATTTTTCGATTTAAAACTCGCTATTGTTGAATTTATGAAGGAAAAATAAGTGCAGGAACGAAAATTAGAATTGTGGACTTCGCATTTTAAGTGGAACTGACTTCACACTGCCCACCGTAAGACATTGGAAAGGTAACTTCTTTCTTATTTTATGTGGATGCATTTAAAAATACAATCGCGTCGTTGATGAGAAAAAATGTTGGCAAAGGCGGTCCACTTCCTTAAGCTCACTGCCATTAAAGAAAACACGAGGTGTGAAGAATTCATTGTGGTCTTGAAAGAGTTACGAGGATAGTTTTATAAAGATTTTCAGGACAGTGTCTTGGGTAAAACATTCCGGAGGTAAAATAGTCCCCCATTCCGATCTCCGGGCGGGGACTACTCAAGAGGACGTCGTTATCAGGAGAAAGAAAACTAGCATTCTACGAATCGGAGCGTGGAATATCAGATCCCTTAATCGGGCAGGTAGGTTAGAAAATTTAAAAAGAGAAATGGATAGGTTAAAGTTAGATATAGTGGGAATTAGTGAAGTTCGGTGGTAGGAGGAACAAGGCTTTTAGTCAGGTGAATACAGGGTTATAAATACAAAATCAAATAGGGGTAATGCAGGAGTAGGTTTAATAATGAATAAAAAAAATAGGAGTGCGGGTAAGCTATTACAAACAGCATAGTGAACGCATTATTGTGGCCAAGATAGACACGAAGCCCACACCTACTACAGTAGTACAAGTTTATATGCCAACTAGCTCTGCAGATGATGAAGAAATTGATGAAATGTATGATGAGATAAAAAAAATTATTCAGGTAGTGAAAGGAGACGAAAATTTAGTAGTCATGGGTGACTGGAATGCGAGGGTAGGAAAAGGGAGAGAAGGAAACATAGTAGGTGAATATCGATTGGGGGAAAGAAATGAAAGAGGAAGCCGTCTGGTAGAATTTTGCACAGAGCATAACTTAATCATAGCTAACACTTGGTTCAAGAATCATAAAAGAAGGTTGTACACATGGGAGAATCCTGGAAATACTAGAAGGTATCAGATAGATTATATAATGCTAAGACAGAGATTTAGGAACCAGGTTTTAAATTGTAAGACATTTCCAGGGGAAGATGTGGACTCTGACCACAATCTTTTGGTTATGAACTGTAGATTAAAACTGAAGAAACTGCAGAAAGGTGGGAATTTAAGTAGATGGGACCTGGACAAACTGATTAAACCAGAGCTTGTACAGAGTTTCAGTTAGGGCATAAGGCAACAATTGTCACAAATGTGGGAAAGAAATACAGTAAAAGAAGAAGGGGTAGCTCTGAGGGATGAAGTAGTGAAGGCAGCAGAGGATCAAGTAGGTAAAAAGACGAGGGCTAATAGAAATCCTTGGATAACATAAGAAATATTAAATTTAATTGATGAAAGGAGAAAATATATAATGAAGCACGCAAAAAGGAATACAAACATCTCAAAAATGAGATCGACAGGAAGTGCAAAATGGCTAAGCAGGGATGGCTAGAGGACAAAAGTAAAGATGTAGAGGCTTATCTCACCAGGGGTAAGATAGATACTGCCTACAGGAAAATTAAAGAGACCTTTGGAGAAAAGAGAACCACTTGTATGAATATCAAGAGCTCAGATGGGAACCCAGTTCTAAGCAAAGAAGGGAAAGCAGAAAGGTGGAAGGAGTATATAGAGGGTCTATACAAGGGCGACGTACTTGAGGACAATACTCTGGAAATGGAATAGAATGTAGATGAAGACGAAATGGGAAATACAATACTGCGTGAAGAGTTTGACAGAGCACTGAAAGACCTGAGTCGAAACAAGGCCCCGGGAGTAGACAACATTCCATTAGAACTACTGACGGCCTTCGGGGAGCCAGTCATGACAAAACTCTACCATCTGGTGAGCAAGATATATGAGACAGGTGAAATCCCCTCAGAATTCAAGAAGAATATAATAATTCCAATCCCAAAGAAAGCAGGTGTTGACAGATGTGAAAATTACCGAACAATCAGTTTAATAAGCCACAGCTGCAAAATACTAACGCGAATTCTTTACAGACGAATGGAAAAACTACTAGAAATATTGGAACACGTGTGGCAATACTGACCTTACGACTTATCTCAGAAGAAAGATTGAGGAAAGGCAAACCTATGTTCCTAGCACTTTTAGACTTAGAGAAAGCTTTTGACAATGTTGACTGGAATACTCTCTTTCAAATTCTAACTGTGGCAGGGGTAAAAAAAAAGGGAGCGAAAAGCTATTTACAATTTGTACAGAAACCAGATGGCAGTTATGAGAGTCGAGGGGCATGAAAGGGAAGCAGCGGTTGGGAAGGGAGTGAGACAGAGTTGTAGCCTCTCCCGAATGTTATTCAATCTGTATATTGAGCAAGCAGTAAAGGAAACAAAAGAAAAGTTTGGAGTAGGTATTAAAATCCATGGAGAAGAAACAAAAATTTTGAGGTTCGCCGATGACATTGTAATTCTGTCAGAGACAGAAAAGAACTTGGAAGAGCAGTTGAACGGAATGGACAGTGTCTTGAAAGGAGGGTATAAGATGAACATAAACAAAAGCAAAACGAGTATAATGGAATGTAGTCAAATTAAATCGGGTGATGCTGAGGGAATTAGATTAGGAAATGAGACACTTAAAGTAGTAAAGGAGTTTTGCTATTTGGGGAGCAAAATAACTGATGATGGTCGAAGTAGAGAGGATATAAAATGTAGACTGGCAATGGCAAGGAAAGCGTTTCTGAAGAAGAGAAATTTGTTAACATCGAGTATAGACTTAAGTGTCAGGAAGTCGTTTGTGAAAGTATTTGTATGGAGTGTAGCTTTGTATGGAAGTGAAACATGGACGATAAATAGTTTAGACAATAAGAGAATAGAAGCTTTTAAAATGTGGTGCTACAGAAGAAGGCTGAAGATTAGATGGGTAGATCACATAACTAATGAGGAGGTATTGAATAGAATTGGGGGGAAGAGGAGTTTATGACACAACTTGACAAGAAGAAGGGACCGGTTGGTAGGACATGTTCTGAGGCATCAAGGGATCACAAATTTAGCATTGGAGGGCAGCGTGGAGGGTAAAAATCGTATAGGGAGACCAAGAGATGAATACACTAAGCAGACTGAGAAGGATGTAGGTTGCAGTAAGTACTGGGAGATGAAGAAGCTTGCACAGGATAGAGTAGAATGGAAAGCTGCATCAAACCAGTCTCAGTACTGAAGATCATAACAACAACGTCTATCATACATCTCCTTTTGTGCTCTTTTGGAGACCGACTGCTGTTTCAGATGAAAGCGCTCCTATGCATGTCCCGATGTAGTTGACGGACTTTCAAGATAAATCCAGTATTGTGACAAATCTTTTACGTTAAAACTGTCCAGGACGTCTTCATTGTTCCCTGAGGTTGACTTTCCATGTCTCCATAATGAGGTTGAATATTTCGGTCGACATATTTGTGTGGAATATTTTTTTTTTCGGTTACGAAACTAAATAAGTCATAATTATGTGGCAAATTTCAGTGCGAAACGCTTTGAAATTTTCTCTTTGTACCAGATAAAAATTATCTCTTCAGTATGACAAAAATAATTAAATAATACTGAAAATTTGTTTTGTTTGTGGCGCATGTTGTTGAGCAATAAGAGATATGAATCCAGACAGCACGCACTGCGGCTACTCTGCCATTTACACTGTAGCGCCGGAGAAACTGGTATAGGCATGGGTATTCAAATACAGAGATAGACTATATGATCAAAAATATCTGGACACGTGGTTGAAAATGACTTACAGGTTCGTGCTGCCCTCCATCGGTAATGCTGGAACTCAATATGGTGTTGGCCCACCCTTGATGACAGCTTCCACTCTCGCGGAATACGTTCAATGAGGTGCTGGAAGGTTTCTTCAGGAATGGCAGCCCATTCTTCACGGAGTGCTACACTGCGGAGAGGTATCGATGTCGGTCGGTGAGACCTGGCACGAAGTCGGCGTTCCA